>NC_053389.1:615508663-616173941 GCF_905171765.1 Bufo bufo | reverse complement strand
CCAAGAGGCCTATAGCAAAATTAAAGGAGCTGCATGAATATCTGGCAAGTACTGGCTGTGTGGTACATGTGACAACAATCTCCCGCATTCTTCATATGTCTGGGCTATGGGGTAGAGTGGCAAGACGAAAGCCTTTTCTTACGAAGAAAAACATCCAAGCCAGGCTGAATTTTGCAAAAACACATCTGAAGTCTCCCAAAAACATGTGGGAAAAGGTGTTATGGTCTGATGAAACCAAGGTTGAACTTTTTGGCCATAATTCCAAAAGATATGTTTGTCGCAAAAACAACACTGCACATCACCAAATGAACACCATACCCACAGTGAAGCATGGTGGTGGCAGCATCGTGCTTTGGGGCTGTTTTTCTTCAGCTGGAACTGGGGCCTTAGTTAAGCTAGAGGGAATTATGAACAGTTCCAAATACCAGCCAATATTAGCACGAAACGTTCAGACATTCTGCTAGAAAGCTGAACATGAAGAGGAACTTCATCTTTCAGCATGACAACGACCCAAAGCATACATTCAATCAACAAAGGAATGGCTTCACCAGAAGAAGATTAAAGTTTTGGAATGGCCCAGTCAGAGCCCAGACCTGAATCCGATGGGGTGATCTGAAGAGGGCTGTGCACAGGAGATGCCCTCACAATCTGACAGATTTTTTGTGTTTTTGCAAAGAAGAGTGGACAAAGACTGAGTGCTGTAATAAAATCAAAAGGTGCTTCAACAAAGTATTAGTTTAAGGGTGTGCACACGTATGCAACCATATTATTTTATTTTTATATTTTTTCTTCCCTCTACCTAAAAGATTTCAGTTTGTTTTTCAATTGAGTTGTACAGTTTATAGGTCACATTAAAGGTGGAAAATGTTCTGAAATTATTTATCTTTGTCTAATTTTTTTTACATCACAGAAACCTGACATTTTAACAGGGGTGTGTAGACTTTTTATATCCACTGTATATGTACACTTTCATTGTTCATCTGTTATTAATTAACATCTAAACCATTTGCCTACAATAGATTTCAGAAAAAAATTTTTTACATTCAAAATACAGAATCTGCTAAACAGAACAGCGGGTGGTCAAATGTTTCTGTTCAGGAGCTTTAATTAAGAAGACATGAGTAGCCACTTTGATCAATAGATCCCTTCTGGCACTGGTGTTAGACTCTTAATTTCTCTTCGTATGAAGACTCCTGCACATAAGAATTAAGATTAATTAGTTTAAATGCGAACTCTTGTTTATGTTTAAGATGCTACCTGAAGTCAATTATATCTGCCTAGTCTAGCCCAATTATATTTTGAGAATACAGAAGTGACATTGCAAATATCATTAAAAGATCTTCCAGATAAAATGATCTCTCTGACCTACTATTTGGAGCCTACAAGGTGGAACCTTCTATTAAGAATGTTCACTTTTATCTACTGAATTGCTAGACCACCAATTGCTAGAAGGATGGAGTCTCAACACTGTACCGAGTGCCATGTTCCTTCAGCATACCCCAGAGCTTTTGGTATCTGCAAGCTAGATGGAAGTTCCCAGCAAGCACCCTGGGACAATGCCAAGGGAGGTCCTGTGACCTCCCCCCCCCCCCGTATTGCCGCGGTCCGCGCTGTCCGTCACATAGAAGGGGTTTGAATTTGAGTGAGCGCATCGAGTCCCCGCGCTGCTGTGGCGAGGACTGCATGTGTCAGAAGGCAGCCCGAAGCCATGCAGAGGATGCCCAATGCCTTGCACGGCATCGGGACCTGCCTTCTACGACTGCCGAGGAGATCCAGCCTCAAGCCCGTTTACTAGGCAACCTGTCCAGCCTCAGGCTGGGTCTCCTAGGCAACCTGTTAGTGTATGACACTGAGTCATACAGATGTATTGTATTGCATTGCAGAGTGGATCAGACCCCCAAAAGTGAACATCAGAAATAAAGTAAAGAAAAAAATGTTAAAAAAGTGTTTCTAATAAAATTAATAAAGTAATAAAATTAATAAAGTAAAAAAAGAAAAGAAAAACACCCCTTTCCCCTTATTTTATAATAAAAAACTGAAAAAAAAAAGAAAAAACACACATATTAGATATGGCCGTGTCCGTAACGGCCGGCTCTATAAATATATCACATGACCTAACCCCGTCCAATAGTCACCATAAAAAAATAAAAAATAAAAAGTGTCAAAAAAAAGCCATTTTTGTCACTTACATCACTAAAAGTGCAACACTAAGCGATCAAAAAAGCGTATGCGCCCAAAAATAGTACCAATCTAACCGTCACTTTATCCCGCAAAAAATGAGCCCCTACCTAAGACAATCGCCAAAAAACTACAGTACAAGACACTACATCATTTTTTTTTGTTTTAAAAATGCTGTTATTGTGTAAAACTTAAGAAAATTAAAAAAAGTATACATATCAGGTATCGCCGCATCCATAAGAACCTGCTCTATAAAAATATCATATGACCTAACCCGTCAGATGAACACCGTAAAAACAATTAAATAAAAACTGTGTAAAAAAAGTCATTTTGTCACCTTACATCACAAGAAGTATATTAGCAAGCGATCAAAAAGTTATACGCACTCCAAAATAGTGCCAATCAAACCGGCATCTCATCCTGCAAAAATCATACCCTACCTAAGATAATCACCCAAAAACTGAAAAAAACTATAGATCTCAGACTATGGAGACACTAAAACATGATTTTTTTTTTTGTTTCAAAAATTAAATCATTGTGTAAAACGTACATAAATAAAAAATAAAGTAGACATATTAGGTATCGCCACATCCATAATAACCTGCTCTATAAAAATATCACATGACCTAACCCCTCAGGTGAATACCGTAAAAAAAAACGGTGTAAAAAAGCCATTTTTTGTCACTTTACATCACAAAAAGTGTAATAGCAAGCGATCAAAAAGTCATACGCACCATAAAATAGTACCAATCAAACCGTCATCTCATCCCGAAAAAAATGAGCCCCTACACAAGACAGTCGCCCAAAAAATAAATAAAACTACGGCTTTCAGAATGTGGAGACACTAAAAAAGATTATTTTTTTCTCAAAAATGCTTTGTTATGTAAAACTGAAGCAAACAACCATATTTGGTATTTTTGCGTCTGTGACAACCTGCTCTATAAAAATACCACATAATCTAACCTGTCAGATGAATGTTGTAAATAACAAAAAATAAAAATGGTGCCAAACCAGCTATTTTTTGTTACCTTGCCTCACAAAAAGTGTAATATAGAGCAACCAAAAATCATATGTACCCTAAAATAGTACCAACAAAACTGCCACCTTATCCCGTAGTTTCCTAAATGGGGTCTCTTTTTTGGAGTTTCTACTCTAGGGGTGCATTAGGGGGGCTTCAAATGGGACATGGTGTCAAAAAACCAGTCCAGCAAAATCTGCCTTCCAAAAACCGTATGGCATTCCTTTCCTTCTGCGCCCTGCCGTGTGCCCCATACAGCAGTTTAAGACCAAATATGGGGTGTTTCTGTAAACTACAGAATCAGGGCCATAAATATTGAGTTTTGTTTGGCTGTTAAACTTTGCTTTGTAACTGGAAAAAAAGGCTTCAAACGGAAAATCTACCAAAAAAGTGACATTTTGAAATTTTCTCTCTATTTTCCTTTAATTCTTGTGGAACACCTAAAGGGTTAACAAAGTTTGTAAAATCAGTTTTTTATACCTTGAGGGGTGTAGTTTGTAAAATAGGGTAATTGGGTGTTTTCTATTATGTAAGCCTCATAAAGTGACTTCTGACATGAACTGGTCCTGAAAAACTGGGTTTTAGAAATTTTCAGAAAAATTTCAAGATTTGCTTCTAAACTTCTAAGCCTTCTAACGTCCCCAAAAAATAAAATGGCATTTACAAAATGATCCAAACATGAAGTAGACATATGGGGAATGTAAAGTAATAACTATTTTTGGAGGTATTACTATCTATTATAAAAGTAGAGAAATTGAAATTTGGAAATGTGCAAATTTTTCAAAATTTTTGGTAAATTTGGAATTTTTTATAAATAAAAAATAATAATTTTGACTCAATTTTACCACTATCAATATGTACAAGTACAATATGTGACGAGAAAACAATCTCAGAATGGCCTGGATAAGTAACAGTGTTTTAAAGTTCTCACCACATAAAGTGACACATGTCAGATTTGCAAAAAATTGCCTGGTCCTTAACCGCCTCCGGACCGCCGAACGCAGGGACGCGTCCTGGAGGTGGTCGATTCATTCCTCCTGGACGCATATACGCGTCCTCTCGCGAGACACGAGATTTCCTGTGAACGCGCGCACACAGGCGCGCGCGTTCACAGGATCGGAAGGTAGGTTTTGATAACAGCGTCTAATATACCTGCTACCTGGTCCTCTGCTTGGATCGACCACCAGAGGACACAGGCAGCTCAGTAATAAGTAGCACCAAACACCACTACACTACACCCTCCTCTGTCACTTATTAACCCCTTATTAACCCCTGATCACCCCTGATCACCCCATATAGACTCCCTGATCACCCCCCTGTCATTGATCACCCCCCTGTCATTGATCACCCCCTTGTAAGGCTCCATTCAGACGTCCGTATGTTTTTTACAGATCCACTGATACATGGATCGGATCCGCAAAACACATACGGACGTCTGAATGGAGCCTTACAGGGGGGTGATCAATGACGGGGGTGATCACCCCATATAAACTCCCTGATCACCCCCCTGTCATTGATCACCCCCCTGTAAGGCTCCATTCAGACGTCCGTATGTTTTTTACGGATCCACAGATACATGGATCGGATCTGCAAAACACGTACAGACATCTGACTGGAGCCTTACAGGGGAATAATCACCCCATATAGACTCCCTGATCACCCCCCTGTCATTGATCACCCCCCTGTCATTGATCACCCCCCTGTAAGGCAACATTCAGATGTCCATATGTTTTTTACAGATCCACGGATCCATGGATCGGATCCGCAAAACACATACGGACGTCTAAATGGAGCCTTACAGGGGGGTGATCAATGACAGGGGGGTGATCACCCCATATAGACTCCCTGATCACCCCCTGTCATTGATCACCCCCCTGTAAGGCTCCATTCAGACGTCCGTATGTTTTTTACAGATCCACGGATACATGGATCGGATCCGCAAAACACATACGGACGTCTGAATGGAGCCTTACAGAGGGGTGATCAATGACAGGGGGGTGATCACCCCATATAGACTCCCTGATCACCCCCCTGTCATTGTTCACCCCCTGGATACGTAGAACTACAGGTAACAGCACTCTGCTAGTCAATTGCGCAAAGATATAAGCAAACACTAAAAGAATAAATGCTTGGGGGTCATACTTACTGCAAATGCAGCTAGAAGCTTTTTGCGAATATAATTGATCAAAAATATTTCGGGCCCATCTACCGGTCGTCAAGGTCGCTTCTAATCAGATGGGTCCTACTCTGACATGCCTCTCCTGGGCTTACAGCCTACAATCTGGGCAAAGTAGTACCAAGCTGCATCCTACACATGCCTCTCCCAGGTTGTGAGCCTGCAGTATGGGCTGGGTAGAATACAGCTGTACAAGCTATCTAATTAAAAGCCCCATTGTCACTGCCACTAGGGGAGTGGCTCCCCCTGGTGGTGAGATTGAACCATGCACCACCAGCCCATTTACCATGTGCTTTTAATTAGATAGCTTGTACAGCTGTATTCTACCCAGCCCATACTGCAGGCTCACAACCTGGGAGAGGCATGTGTAGGATGCAGCTTGGTACTACTTTGCCCAGATTGTAGGCTGTAAGCCCAGGAGAGGCATGTCAGAGTAGGACCCATCTGATTAGAAGCGACCTTGACGACCGGTAGATGGGCCCGAAATATTTTTGATCAATTATATTCGCAAAAAGCTTCTAGCTGCATTTGCAGTAAGTATGACCCCCAAGCATTTATTCTTTTAGTGTTTGCTTATATCTTTGCGCAATTGACTAGCAGAGTGCTGTTACCTGTAGTTCTACGTATCCAAGTGTGTTTTAGCCAAGGTAGCGTGCACCTGCGTTCTTATATTCACTTATTGTGGAGGTGCTGGTTCGTTTATTTTTTCCCCATTGTCACTGCCACTAGGGGAGTGGCTCCCCCTGGTGGTGAGATTGAACCGTGCACCACCAGCCCATTTACCATGTGCTTTTAATTAGATAGCTTGTACAGCTGTATTCTACCCAGCCCATACTGCAGGCTCACAACCTGGGAGAGGCATGTGTAGGATGCAGCTTGGTACTACTTTGCCCAGATTGTAGGCTGTAAGCCCAGGAAAGGCATGTCAGAGTAGGACCCATCTGATTAGAAGCGACCTTGACGACCGGTAGATGGGCCCGAAATATTTTTGATCAATTATATTCGCAAAAAGCTTCTAGCTGCATTTGCAGTAAGTATGACCCCCAAGCATTTATTCTTTTAGTGTTTGCTTATATCTTTGCGCAATTGACTAGCAGAGTGCTGTTACCTGTAGTTCTACGTATCCAAGTGTGTTTTAGCCAAGGTAGCGTGCACCTGCGTTCTTATATTCACTTATTGTGGAGGTGCTGGTTCGTTTATTTTTTCCCCATTGTCACTGCCACTAGGGGAGTGGCTCCCCCTGGTGGTGAGATTGAACCGTGCACCACCAGCCCATTTACCATGTGCTTTTAATTAGATAGCTTGTACAGCTGTATTCTACCCAGCCCATACTGCAGGCTCACAACCTGGGAGAGGCATGTGTAGGATGCAGCTTGGTACTACTTTGCCCAGATTGTAGGCTGTAAGCCCAGGAGAGGCATGTCAGAGTAGGACCCATCTGATTAGAAGCGACCTTGACGACCGGTAGATGGGCCCGAAATATTTTTGATCAATTATATTCGCAAAAAGCTTCTAGCTGCATTTGCAGTAAGTATGACCCCCAAGCATTTATTCTTTTAGTGTTTGCTTATATCTTTGCGCAATTGACTAGCAGAGTGCTGTTACCTGTAGTTCTACGTATCCAAGTGTGTTTTAGCCAAGGTAGCGTGCACCTGCGTTCTTATATTCACTTATTGTGGAGGTGCTGGTTCGTTTATTTTTTCCCTATTATTTTTTCCCCATTGTTCACCCCCTGTCATCGATCACCCCCCTGTAAGGCTCCATTCAGACGTCCGTATGTTTTTACGGATCCACGGATATATGGATCGGATCCGCAAAACACATATGGACATCTGCATGGAGCCTTACAGGGGGTGATCCATGACAGGGGGGTGATCACCCCATATAGACTCCCTGATCACCCCCCTGCCATTGATCACCCCCCTGTAAGGCTCCATTCAGACATCCGCATGTTTTTTACAGATCCACGGATACATGGATCGGATCCGCAAAACACATACGGACGTCTGAATGGAGCCTTACAGGGGGGTGATCAATGACAGGGGGGTGATCAATGACAGGGGGGTGATCAGGGAGTCTATATGGGGTGATCACCCCCCTGTAAGGCTCCATTCAGACGTCCGTGTGTGTTTTGAGGATCCAAACCATGTATCAGTGGATCCGTAAAAAACATACGGACGTCTGAATGGAGCCTTACAGGGGGGGTGATCAATGACAGGGGGGTGATCAGGGAGTCTATATGGGATGATCACCCCCCCTGTCATTGATCACCCCCTTGTTATTGATCACCCCCCTGTAAATCTCCATTCAGACGTCCGTATGTTTTTTACAGATCCACAGATACATGGATCGGATCCGCAAAACACATACCGATGTCTGAATGGAGCCTTACAGGGGGGTGATCAATGACAGGGGGGTGATAACCCCATATACACTCCCTGATCACCCCCCTGTCATTGATCACCAGCCTGTAAGGCTCCATTCAGACGTCCGTATGTTTTTTACGGATCCACGGATATATGGATCGGATCCGCAAAACACATACGGACGTCTGAATGGAGCCTTACAGGGGGGTGATCAATGACAGGGGGGTGATCACCCCATATAGACTCCCTGATCACCCCCCTATCATTGATCACCCCCCTGTAAGGCTCCATTCAGACGTCCGTATGTTTTTTACAGATACATGGATCGGATCCGCAAAACACATACCAATGTCTGAATGGAGCCTTACAGGGGGGTGATCAATGACAGGGGGGTGATAACCCCATATACACTCCCTGATCACCCCCCTGTCATTGATCACCCGCCTGTAAGGCCCCATTCAGATGTCCGTATGTTTTTTACGGATCCACGGATATATGGATCGGATCCGCAAAACACATACGGACGTCTGAATGGAGCCTTACAGGGGGGTGATCAATGACAGGGGGGTGATCACCCCATATAGACTCCCTGATCACCCCCCTGTCATTGATCACCCCCTGTCATTGATCACCCCCCTGTAAGGCTCCATTCAGACGTCCGTATGTTTTTTACGGATCCACGGATATATGGATCGGATCCGCAAAACACATACGGACGTCTGAATGGAGCCTTACAAGGGGTGATCAATGACAGGGGGGTGATCACCCCATATAGACTCCCTGATCACCCCCCTGTCATTGATCACCCCCTGTAATGCTCCATTCAGACGTCCGTATGTTTTTTACAGATCCACGGATACATGGATTGGATCCGCAAAACACATACGGACGTCTGAATGGAGCCTTACAGGGGGGTTGATCACCCCCCTGTAAGGCTCCATTCAGACGTCCGTGTGTGTTTTGCGGATCCGATCCATGTATCCGTGGATCCGTAAAAAACATACGGACGTCTGAATGGAGCCTTACAGGGGGGTGATCAATGACAGGGGGGTGATCAGGGAGTCTATATGGGATGATCACCCCCCTGTCATTGATCACCCCCTTGTTATTGATCACCCCCCTGTAAGGCTCCATTCAGACGTCCGTATGTTTTTTACAG
The DNA here is from genome assembly GCF_905171765.1 of Bufo bufo. Lineage (NCBI taxonomy): Eukaryota > Metazoa > Chordata > Amphibia > Anura > Bufonidae > Bufo > Bufo bufo. Next base: position 616,165,044 of record NC_053389.1, on the reverse strand, counting down.
ATCCACGGATACATGGATCGGATCCGCAAAACACATACCGATGTCTGAATGGAGCCTTACAAGGGGGTGATCAATGACAGGGGGGTGATAACCCCATATACACTCCCTGATCACCCCCCTGTCATTGATCACCCGCCTGTAAGGCTCCATTCAGGCATTTTTTTGGCCCAAGTTAGCGGAATTTTTTTTTTAATTTTTTTTCTTACAAAGTCTCATATTCCACTAACTTGTGTCAAAAAATAAAATCTCACATGAACTCACCATACCCCTCACGGAATCCAAATGCGTAAAATGTATTATTCCATTTATATTCCAGACTTCTTCTCACGCTTTAGGGCCCCTAAAATGCCAGGGCAGTATAAATACCCCACATGTGACCCCATTTCGGAAAGTAGACACCCCAAGGTATTCGCTGAGGGGCATATTGAGTCCATGAAAGATTAAAATTTTTGTCCCAAGTTAGCGGAAAGGGAGACTTTGTGAGAAAAAAATAAATAAATCAATTTCCGCTAACTTGTGGCAAAAAAAAATAATTTCTATGAACTCGCCATGCCCCTCATTGAATACCTTGGGGTGTCTTCTTTCCAAAATGGGGTCACATGTGGGGTATTTATACTGCCCTGGCATTTTAGGGGCCCTAAAGCGTGAGAAGAAGTCTGGGATCCAAATGTCTAAAAATGCCCTCCTAAAAGGAATGTGGGCCCCTTTGCCCACCTAGGCTGCAAAAAAGTGTCACACATCTGGTATCGCCGTATTCAGTAGAAGTTGGGGAATGTGTTTTGGGGTGTCATTTTACATATACCCATGCTGGGTGAGAGAAATATCTTGGCAAAAGACAACTTTTCCCATTTTTTTATACAAAGTTGGAAATTGACCAAGATATTTCTCTCACATAGTGAGTTCATGGAAGTTTTTATTTTTTGTCACAAGTTAGTGGAATATGAGACTTTGTAAGAAAAAAAAAAAATCATCATTTTCCGCTAACATGTGACAAAAAATAAAAAATTCTAGGAACTCACCCTGCCCCTCACGGAATACCTTGGGGTGTCTTCTTTCCAAAATGGGGTCACTTGTGGGGTAGTTATACTGCCCTGGCATTCTAGGGGCCCTAATGTGTGGTAAGTAGTTTGAAATCAAAATGTGTAAAAAATGACCTGTGAAATCCTAAAGGTGCTCTTTGAAATGTGGGCCCCTTTGCCCACCTTGGCTGCAAAAAAGTGTCACACATGTGATATTGCCGTACTCAGGAGAAGTTGGGCAATGTGTTTTGGGGTGTCATTTTACATATACCCATGCTGGGTGAGATAAATATCTTGGTCAAATGCCAACTTTGTATAAAAAAATGGGAAAAGTTGTCTTTTGCCAAGATATTTCTCCCACCCAGCTTGGGTATATGTACAATGACACCCCAAAACACATTCCCCAACTTCTCCTGAGTACGGCAATACCAGATGTGCGACACTTTTTTGCAGCCTAGGTGGGCAAAGGGGCCCACATTCCAAAGAGCACCTTTCGGATTTCACCGGCCATTTTTTACAGATTTTGATTTCAAACTACTTTGCACGCATTTGGGCCCCTAAAATGCCAGGGCAGTATAACTACCCCACAAGTGACCCCATTTTGGAAAGAAGACACCCCAAGGTATTTCGTGATGGGCATAGTGAGTTCATGGAAGTTTTTATTTTTTGTCACAAGTTAGTGGAATATGAGACTTTGTAAGAAAAAAAATATATCATATTTTCCGCTAACTTGTGACAAAAAATAAAAAGTTCTATGAACTCACTATGCCCATCAGCGAATACCTTAGGGTGTCTACTTTCCGAAATGGGGTCATTTGTGGGGTGTTTGTACTGTCTGGCCATTGTAGAACCTCAGGAAACATGACAGGTGCTCAGAAAGTCAGAGTTGCTTCAAAAAGCGGAAATTCACATTTTTGTACCATAGTTTGTAAACGCTATAACTTTTACCCAAACCATTTTTTTTTTACCCAAACATTTTTTTTTATCAAAGACATGTAGAACAATAAATTTAGAGAAAAATTTATATATGGATGTCGTTTTTTTTGCAAAATTTTACAACTGAAAGTGAAAAATTTCATTTTTTTGCAAAAAAATATAAAAATTTCGATTAATAACAAAAAAAGTAAAAATGTCAGCAGCAATGAAATACCACCAAATGAAAGCTTTATTAGTGAGAAGAAAAGGAGGTAAAATTCATTTGGGTGGTAAGTTGCATGACAGAGCAATAAATGGTGAAAATAGTGTAGTGCAGAAGTGTAAAAAGTGGTCTGGTCATTAAGGGTGTTAAGGTGCAAAATGGCCCGTTCCTTAACCACCTCCGGACCGCCTAACGCAGGATCGCGTTCCGGAGGTGGCAGCGCTGCGCACAGTCACGCATATACGCGTCATCTCGCGAGACGCGAGATTTCCTGTGAACGCGCGCACACAGACGCGCGCGCTCACAGGAACGGAAGGTAAGAGAGTTGATCTCCAGCCTGCCAGCGGCGATCGTTCGCTGGCAGGCTGGAGATGTGTTTTTTTTAACCCCTAACAGGTATATTAGACGCTGTTTTGATAACAGCGTCTAATATACCTGCTACCTGGTCCTCTGGTGGTCCCCTTTGTTTGGATCGACCACCAGAGGACACAGGTAGCTCAGTAAAGTAGCACCAAGCACCACTACACTACACTACACCCCCCCCCCATCACTTATTAACCCCTTATTAGCCCCTGATCACCCCTAATCACCCCTGATCACCCCATATAGACTCCCTGATCACCCCCCTGTCATTGATTACCCCCCTGTCATTGATCAACCCCCTGTAAAGCTCCATTCAGACGTCCGCATGATTTTTACGGATCCACTGATAGATGGATCGGATCCGCAAAACGCATCCGGACGTCTGAATGAAGCCTTACAGGGGCATGATCAATGACTGTGGTGATCACCCCATATAGACTCCCTGATCACCCCCCTGTCATTGATTACCCCCCTGTCATTGATTACCCCCCTGTAAAGCTCCATTCAGATGTCCGCATGATTTTTACGGATGCACTGATACATGGATCGGATCCGCAAAACGCATCCGGTCGTCTGAATGAAGCCTTACAGGGGCATGATCAATGACTGTGGTGATCACCCCCCTGTCATTGATTACCCCCCTGTAAAGCTCCATTCAGATGTCCGCATGATTTTTACGGATGCACTGATAGATGTATCGGATCCGCAAAACGCATCCGGACGTCTGAATGAAGCCTTACAGGGGCATGATCAATGACTGTGGTGATCACCCCATATAGACTCCCTGATCACCCCCCTGTCATTGATTACCCCCCTGTCATTGATTACCCCCCTGTAAAGCTCCATTCAGATGTCCGCATGATTTTTACGGATGCACTGATAGATGGATCGGATCCGCAAAACGCATCCGGACGTCTGAATGAAGCCTTACAGGGGCATGATCAATGACTGTGGTGATCACCCCATATAGACTCCCTGATCACCCCCCTGTAAAGCTCCATTCAGATGTCCGCATGATTTTTACGGATGCACTGATACATGGATCGGATCCGCAAAACGCATCCGGTCGTCTGAATGAAGCCTTACAGGGGCATGATCAATGACTGTGGTGATCACCCCCCTGTCATTGATTACCCCCCTGTAAAGCTCCATTCAGATGTCCGCATGATTTTTACGGATGCACTGATAGATGGATCCGATCCGCAAAACGCATCCGGACGTCTGAATGAAGCCTTACAGGGGCATGATCAATGACTGTGGTGATCACCCCATATAGACTCCCTGATCACCCCCCTGTCATTGATCACCCCCCTGTCATTGATTACCCCCCTGTAAAGCTCCATTCAGATGTCCGCATGATTTTTACGGATGCACTGATAGATGGATCGGATCCGCAAAACGCATCCGGACGTCTGAATGAAGCCTTACAGGGGCGTGATCAATGACTGTGGTGATCACCCCATATAGACTCCCTGATCACCCCCCTGTCATTGATCACCCCCCTGTCATTGATTACCCCCCTGTAAAGCTCCATTCAGATGTCCGCATGATTTTTACGGATGCACTGATAGATGGATCGGATCCGCAAAACGCATCCGGACGTCTGAATGAAGCCTTACACGGGCGTGATCAATGACTGTGGTTATCACCCCATATAGACTCCCTGATCACCCCCCTGTCATTGATCACCCCCCTGTCATTGATCACCCCCCTGTCATTGATCACCCCCCTGTCATTGATCACCCCCCTGTCATTGATCACCCCCCTGTCATTTATCACCCCCCTGTCATTTAGCACCCCTCTGTAAGGCTCCATTCAGATATTTTTTTGGCCCAAGTTAGCAGAATTTTTTTTTTTTTTTCTTACAAAGTCTCATATTCCACTAACTTGTGTCAAAAAATAAAATCTCACATGAACTCACCATACCCCTCACGGAATCCAAATGCGTAAAATTTTTTAGACATTTATATTCCAGACTTCTTCTCACGCTTTAGGGCCCCTAGAATGCCAGGGCAGTATAAATACCCCACATGTGACCCCATTTCGGAAAGAAGACACCCCCAGGTATTCCGTGAGGGGCATATTGAGTCCATGAAAGATTGAAATTTTTGTCCCAAGTTAGCGGAACGGGAGACTTTGTGAGAAAAAAAATAAAAATATCAATTTCCGCTAACTTGTGCCAAAAAAAAAAAAATTTCTATGAACTCGCCATGCCCCTCATTGAATACCTTGGGGTGTCTTCTTTCCAAAATGGGGTCACATGTGGGGTATTTATACTGCCCTGGCATTCTAGGGGCCCCAAAGCGTGAGAAGAAGTCTGGTATCCAAATGTCTAAAAATGCCCTCCTAAAAGGAATTTGGGCACCTTTGCGCATCTAGGCTGCAAAAAAGTGTCACACATCTGGTATCGCCGTACTCAGGAGAAGTTGGGGAATGTGTTTTGGGGTGTCATTTTACATATACCCATGCTGGGTGAGAGAAATATCTTGGTCAAATGCCAACTTTGTATAAAAAAATGGGAAAAGTTGTCTTTTGCCAAGATATTTCTCTCACCCAGCATGGGTATATGTAAAATGACACCCCAAAACACATTCCCCAACTTCTCCTGAATACGGCGATACCACATGTGTGACACTTTTTTGCAGCCTAGGTGGGCAAAGGGGCCCATATTCCAAAGAGCACCTTTAGGATTTCACAGGTCATTTACCTACTTACCACACATTAGGGCCCCTGGAAAATGCCAGGGCAGTATAACTACCCCACAAGTGACCCCATTTTGGAAAGAAGACACCCCAAGGTATTCCGTGAGGGGCATGGCGAGTTCCTAGAATTTTTTATTTTTTGTCACAAGTTAGTGGAAAATGCTTATTTTTTTTTTTTTATTTTTTTTTCATACAAAGTCTCATATTCCACTAACTTGTGACAAAAAATAAAAACTTCCATGAACTCACTTTGCCCATCAGCGAATACCTTGGGGTCTCTTCTTTCCAAAATGGGGTCACTTGTGGGGTAGTTATACTGCCCTGGCATTCTAGGGGCCCAAATGTGTGGTAAGGAGTTTGAAATCAAATTCTGTAAAAAATGACCTGTGAAATCCGAAAGGTGCTCTTTTGAATATGGGCCCCTTTGCCCACCTCGGCTGCAAAAAAGTGTCACACATCTGGTATCTCCGTAATCGGGAGAAGTTGGGGAATGTGTTTTGGGGTGTCATTTTACATATACCCATGCTGGGTGAGAGAAATATCTTGGCAAAAGACAACTTTTCCCATTTTTTTATACAAAGTTGGCATTTGACCAAGATATTTATCTCACCCAGCATGGGTATATGTAAAAAGACACCCCAAAACACATTCCTCAACTTCTCCTGAATACAGAGATACCAGATGTGTGACACTTTTTTGCAGCCTAGGTGGGCAAAGGGGCCCACATTCCAAAGAGCACCTTTCGGATTTCACAGGTCATTTACCTACTTACCACACATTTGGGCCCCTAGAATGCCAGGGCAGTATAACTACCCCACAAGTGACCCCATTTTGGAAAGAAGAGACCCCAAGGTATTCGCTGATGGGCATAGTGAGTTCATGGAAGTTTTTATTTTTTGTCACAAGTTTGTGGAATATGAGACTTTGTATGAAAAAAAAAAAAAAAAAAAAAATCATCATTTTCCACTAACTTGTAACAAAAAATAAAAAATTCTAGGAACTCGCCATGCCCCTCACGGAATACCTTGGGGTGTCTTCTTTCCAAAATGGGGTCACTTGTGGGGTAGTTATACTGCCCTGGTATTCTAGGGGCCCAAATGTGTGGTAAGGAGTTTGAAATCAAATTCAGGAAAAAATGAGGAGTGAAATCCGAAAGGTGCTCTTTGGAATATGGGCCCCTTTGCCCACCTAGGCTGCAAAAAAGTGTCACACATCTGGTATCCCCGTACTCAGGAGAAGTTGAGGAATGTGTTTTGGGGTGTCTTTTTACATATACCCATGCTGGGTGAGATAAATATCTTGGTCAAATGACAACTTTGTATAAAAAAATGGGAAAAGTTGTCTTTTGCCAAGATATTTCTCTCACCCAGCATGGGTATATATAAAATGACACCCCAAAACACATTCCCCACCTTCTCCTGAGTACGGAGATACCAGATGTGTGACACTTTTTTGCAGCCTAGGTGGGCAAAGGGGCCCATATTCTAAAGAGCACCTTTCGGATTTCACAGGTCATTTTTTACAGAATTTGATTTCAAACTCCTTACCACACATTTGGGCCCCTAGAATGCCAGGGCAGTATAACTACCCCACAAGTGACCCCATTTTGGAAAGAAGAGACCCCAAGGTATTCGCTGATGGGCATAGTGAGTTCATAGAAGTTTTTATTTTTTGTCACAAGTTAGTGGAATATGAGACTTTGTAAGGAAAAAAAAAAAAAAAAAAAAATCAGCATTTTCCGCTAACTTGTGACAAAAAATAAAAAGTTCTATGAACTCACTATGCCCATCAGCGAATACCTTAGGGTGTGTACTTTCAGAAATGGGGTCATTTGTGGGGTGTTTGTACTGTCTGGGCATTGTAGAACCTCAGGAAACATGACAAGTGCTCAGAAAGTCAGAGCTGCTTCAAAAAGCGGAAATTCACATTTTTGTACCATAGTTTGTAAACGCTATAACTTTTACCCAAACCATTTTTTTTTTACCCAAACATTTTTTTTTTATCAAAGACATGTAGAACTATAAATTTAGAGCAAAATTTCTATATGGATGTCGTTTTTTTTTGCAAAATTTTACAACTGAAAGTGAAAAATGTCATTTTTTTGCAAAAAAATCGTTAAATTTCGATTAATAACAAAAAAAGTAAAAATGTCAGCAGCAATGAAATACCACCAAATGAAAGCTCTATTAGTGAGAAGAAAAGGAGGTAAAATTCATTTGGGTGGTAAGTTGCATGACCGAGCAATAAACGGTGAAAGTAGTGTAGGTCAGAAGTGTAAAAAGTGGCCTGGTCTTTCAGGGTGTTTAAGCACTGGGGGCTGAGGTGGTTAAGGGGTTAATGAGGGTATACTTTTCACGGCCATTTACTTTTAACTGTCATCAGTCTTGTCAACAACTCCCAATAACAAGGAAATCTCCTTAGGCCTGTTTCACACTTGCGTTGTCAATTCAAGTATTGAGATTCGGAACAGGATCTCAAAACCGGAATTAAACAGATCCGTTTTGATTTTGCACATGAGGATACATCCGTATTTTGAGGCTCCTAAGAAAACGGATCTGTCACCATTGACTTACATTGTTTTTAGTAACGGATCTGGTTTGTTCTGTTTGGATGACCGGACACAAAGACGCAGCTTGCAGCGGTTTTGTGTCCGGTCACAAAATGGAATGCTGATGGAACGGAAGACATCCTGAACGGATCTCTTTCCATTCAGAATGCATGAGGACTAAACTAAACCTTTTTTTGGGGGTTTTGAGATTCTCTGCTAGATCTCAATACCAGAAAACAACAACGCAAGTGTGAAACAGGCCTTATTCTTGCGACTGCAGCTCGTGGTGAACAGTGGAGTATATATACTCCATTGCAGTCATCAAGCAGAAAATTACTGATGATATTTGAGTTATTTAGGATTAATAATATTCTCATACATTTTCTTCCTCCGATTTTCTTTGGTTAACAAGCACATTTTAAATGCTCTTCGCATCCACAGATGTTTCACAAATTTTAATATAAAAGGCTTTTGGGCATTTCTTATAGAATACATTTTTATTAACCGAACAGTGGAAATTTGCTATTTTTAATTAAATCAATTCGCTTGAACAGTGCAATATTGTAGGCTCACTCATAGACCATTGACTGCTGGGCTTTTGTGATAATGTTTAAAAGCGCAATGCACAATCCTGTGCAATCTGCATTGATTTGTGATCAAATAATTAGGGTTAAACAATGGATTAGCTCACCTTGTTTAGGTTAGGACCTGCATTGTGGCTTCTGTTGGAAGCAGAATCCACAGTGGTTTGTCAGATCTCAAAGGTGTCCAGTAGATGCTATTGACCTATAATTGCATAATTTGTGGTTTTCATTGTTTTGGTGGCCAGAATACAGCAGCACATGGCTCTATATTTACTGATATATGTGATGGAACTGCCAGTGAAGGGTCTCAAGAAAATGTGAACATAGCCCTATTCCTGTTTTATTTCTGTATTAAAGGGCTTCTGTCACCCCCCTAAAGTCATATTTTTTTTTGGGCTCCTTGGCACTGAAAGGAGGACGCTCGCTCGACCGCTCCTTCCTCAATGCGCCGATGACGTCACATCTACACCCGGTGCAGGCGCACTGAGGAAGGAGCGGCCGAGCGAGCGTCCTCCTATCAGTGTGCCTGCGCCGACTGAAGACCGGTACGGCGAAGGTGCGAGATTTAAAACGCAGACAGGGCCAGTCAGAGGACGAGCGCGTTCGCTGGCCCTGTCAATCAACATGAGGAGGGGGCGTCATTATGAAAGGAGGATGGGCTGCTACCAGCAAGTAGCCGCCCTACTTGCTGGTAGAGAGGTAATTTACATATTATAAAAGTCAATTTTTTTAAGAAACTACTGAACGAAAATGAGTAAGAGCCCTATATATTGATAAATCGCAGCATAAGGATTTTAAGGAGCCAAAAAATAATAATATGACTTTAGGGGGGTGACAGAAGCCCTTTAAGGACTCAAATAGAGATGAGCAAATTTCCCAAAATAAATTTTAGGACTGATTTGGTTGAATCATCTTCGAGGGAGACAGGAGTGAACCAGAGATCCAACAGCTGCAGTTCCAATGGCTCCACAGCAACTCTTGTCCACCTGATGTCAGAATAGAATATCTGGAAGGAAGGTCTAGATCTGGCAATGAGGGAAGCAGAAAGGGAGAATATATAGTAGCTGGGAGTGGCTGACAGAGAACAGCTGAAAGGAAAAGCTACCGATTCTTAAATAAGACAAAAAGGATCGCAAACCTAAGCAGGAAAACCTGGACTGAAATCCATTCCCACCACTAGGTCATGGAGCGATCTCTTGAAACCGATAGATCTGCCTGCTGCGACCTTCTGACCCCAAGCACAACAGGGTCAGTGATTGATCGTGGCACCCTCATGACAATCTGGTTTTAACTGGCAGAAAAAAAATATTTGGTGACACATTTCCTTTAACCCCTTAAGGACGCAGGGCGTACCGGTACGCCCTATTTCCTGAGTCCTTAAGGACTCAGGGCGTACCGGTACGTCCTAACTTTAAATGAAGATTCCGGCGCCAGGGGGGGTCATGTGACCCCCCCTATCGGCAATCGCCGCAAACCGCAGGTCTATTCAGACCTGCGGTTTGCTGCGCTTTCTGCAGTTTCTGATCCGCGGGGATCAGAAACTTTAGTGTCCCTCAAATATAGATTTTACACCCCCCCCTGCACCCCTGCATGATTTTTTGCCGGCGGGTGGTGCAGGGGGGGGGGAGTTGCGGGCAGTGCGGGCAGTGCGGGAGGCGGGATCGCGATCCCCCGCCCGCCTCCTCTTGAAAATTTGTTGGCGTCTAGTGGGTATATCAGGGTGTCAGCACATTGCTGACACCCTGGTATAAACGGCTGACATCTGTGCAGATGTCAGCCGTTTAACCCTTTCCATACCGCGGTCCGTACGGACCGCTGTATGGAAAAAGTTAACAGTAAGAGGGAGATCCCTCCCTCTCCCATCGGGAGGCTGCAGTGCCTTTGCAGCCCCCCGATGGAGAGGGAGAGAGCTCCCAGACAGCCCCCCGACAGACCCGTCCTTACCCTTCCCCGTCTGCGAAGTTCTGACCACAACTGAGCAGACGGGGAAGGTTCCCATGGCAACAGGACGCCGCCTCAGGCATCCTGCTGTCCATGGTGCTGAACAGATCTGTGCTAAAGGCAGAGATCTGTTCAGACAAAGTGTAAGTAAAATACAGTACAAAACACTATATAGTGTACTGTACTGTATTATACAGACATCAGACCCACTGGATCTTCAAGAACCAAGTGGGTCTGGGTAAAAAAAAAAGTGAAAAAAAAGTAAAAATCAAAAAACACATTTATCACTGATTAAAAATGAAAAAAAATAAGAAGTCGCAGACTGAGGAGGTGTACACTTCCCTTGCTTCCCTACGTAAACAGGTGAAAGATATCCTTAATGTTAGAACTGCCAAAATACTCCAGAACCTGCGTTTTAAACATTACCTCCACGGTAATAAAAGCACCAAGCTGATGTCCGCTCTCCTTAAACAGCAAAGGGATAGGTCCTTTATACAAGCGATAAAAGCCCCAGGGGGGAATAGACTCACAAACACACCCGCTATCGCCAGAGAGTTTTGTAAGTTTTATGAGGCCTTATATAACTTAAAGGATAAAAACTCAGGTCAAGGTATGGCTTTACAAATTAAGGAATTTCTGAGCTCAATTAAAATCCCTTCCATCTCAGAAGCGAACAGTATGGAGTTACTTAGACCCTTTACAGCAGAGGAGGTGACGAAAGTTCTAGACACGATACCATCGGGGAAGAGTCCTGGCCCAGATGGGTTTCCTATCAAGTATTATAAAAATTTTAGGGACATACTTATTCCCCAATTTGTATGTTTATGCAACTCTCTGTTAGGAGGTGGGACCCTACCCCCACAAGCTCAGGCAGCGCACATTACAGTGATTCATAAGGAAGGGAAGGATCAGGAGGCCTGTGGTAGTTATAGGCCAATCTCCTTGCTTAACACTGATTTAAAGTGGTGGGCTAAATTGCTGAGCGTTAGAATCTCCAAGCTTCTGCCTGGGCTTGTGGGGGAGGAGCAAGTGGGATTTGTCCCAGGAAGAGAGGGGAGGCATAATGTTAGTAGGGTAGTCCATGCTGTATCTTATGCTAAAAAGAACAAGACCCCATTGGTGCTACTGGGTACCGACGCAGAGAAGGCGTTCGACAGAGTCAGTTGGCTTTACATGCGCAGCGCTTTAGAAGCATTTGGGTTTCCTGAACAGTTTATTGGTGCCATATTTTCTCTGTATTCCTCGCCATCAGCACGTATCATGGTAAATGGAACTCTGTCGGACGCCTTCCCAATACGTAATGGTACACGCCAGGGGTGCCCGCTTTCCCCTACTCTCTTTATACTTACCTTAGAGACCTTGCTGTTAAAATTTAGACAAAACCAGGTGATTAAAGGGTTACATCTAGGTACATTCACCCATAAAATGGCGGCGTTTGCCGATGATTTGCTTCTTTTGCTAACAGACCCAGTTGAAGCTATGGCAGAAGTTATGGTTACCTTCCAAAAGTTTGGGGAATTGTCCAACTTCAAGATCAATATGGACAAATCAGAAGCATTAGGGATCTCCCTTTCACAGACACAGCAATCTAAACTTAGGGATTTGACTCCCTTTAAATGGCCCTCAACCTCTATTAAGTATCTAGGTATAAATATACCTAGCGACCCTAGATTGTTGTTCAGTCTAAACTTCCCTCCTCTGCTGAAAAAGATTGAGAACCTCTTAACAAAAAGCTCTTTACCATTCCTTTCCTGGCTAGGGAGGAAAAATGTGATCACGGCCTATATTCTCCCTCAACTGTTATATACCCTTCGTTCGCTTCCATTACACTTACCGGCGAATTACATATCCAAAATTAGACTGCTGATTGGGAGATATATTTGGGCGAACAAAAAGGCTAGACTCCCCTTTGGGCTGATTACTAGGAGACGAAAACAGGGTGGGATCTCACTCCCGGATGTAGAACAATACACACAAGCCATTCATCTAGAGAGATGGATTGCTCTGACTAGGCCTACACCCCCACCCATACATGTAGAGATGGAACTTGCCCTATTGGGGAAAACGGCAGACTATATGTTGTGGTTCCCTTTCAAAAAGCCAGATAAAGATACTCTGCTTAGTGTTATCACAAAGAGTACTATCCTCGCTTGCAACAAGACAGGGGCGCTCAATATGGGAAGGGGGAAGCTGTCACCTTTGATGCCACTCAGAATGTTGCCCCAAATACTAAACACAGCTCGTGTTGAAGCCAGTCCCATTTGGAAGTCCTTACCAGGAGTATTAGTAGGAGATCTTGCGAAATTGGACAGCCAGTCAAGATTTTATACCTCCCTTAGTAAAGAAAAGAATACAAAATGGGATTTTCTGCAGGAAAGAGATTTTGAAATCACGTGTACTAAGTTCAAAAAATCCAGACTTGTTCCACTAGCAGATCCTACGTAGTTAGAAACATATATATTGCTTCCCAAAACACCCCTGAAATGTATATCACTCATATATACGCAATTGTTGAGAGACCAGAATAGTTGCCCACCATCATATGTTGGAGCCTGGGAGAAAGAACTGAACTGTGTGTTGGATAACAGTGACAGAAGATTTGTTTTAACTCATTCGCATGGATTCTCAAAATGCATTCTGACCCAAGAAAATTCCCTGAAAATACTCACCAGATGGTACAGAACTCCTGAATGGCTATTCCAAAAGGGGTTAGGGATAGATGACCTCTGCTGGAGATGTGGAGAACATAGGGGATCTCTTTCTCATATCTGGTGGTTCTGTCCAAGTCTGAAGAGGTTTTGGGAAGATATTGAAAAGCTGATTAACCAGATTTGTTTAACGAATTTGAGGCTTACACCGGAGTTAGTTCTAATGTGGTTACCCTCGACCGTCTTCAGACCGAACAGAATGAACCTACCCACACATATGATAGCGGCTGCTAAGCTATTGATTCCTACAAAATGGAAGAATAGGGAACCGCCGTCAATTAAAATGTGGCATGATAAAATGGACGACATATGTAGGATGGAGGAGTTAGTGGGATGGTCATGTCATAGCAGAGACAAATACTTGCAAATCTGGGGACCATGGATTAAATATACCAAAGATAAGAAGCTTTAAGGAGATTAGACAATGTTAGCTACAAAAGTGGGAAACGTACCTTAAACAGCCTATGAGTTAATGAAGAGTGAGATGGGCCATTAGATCTGCTCTAAATGTAACGCAATTTAACTGAAAGCCGGAGTGAATCCTTTTGCTTCAGCCTAACCTTTGATCTAGGAGTTGATGACATCTTGTCTATACAGGAGAGAGTCAAGTAGGCAGGACTTACTTATTACTTTTTCTTTTAGTGATTATTTCCATTTTGTTGTATTATTTCTTTGTTCCCTCAGCATATGTATGCATACATAGGGGTATGAAAGGAACTGCTTGTATTGACTGTACCTGTTCACCTACTTGTGTTGTCAGGCTTATGGCCTAGGAGTACAGATTTTCAGACTATTATTGTGAACTGGAGAGGTCGTCTGTATGCTATAATATATATGCACTGATTGATGTTCTGCTCTTCCATTATGTACAATATGACTGTTACTTGTCAATAAAAACAGATTTGACTAAAAATGAAAAAAATAAAATTCCCTACACATGTTTGGTATCGCCACCTCCGTAACGACCTGATCTATAAAACGGTCATGTTACTTTCCCCGCACGGTGAACGCCATAAAAATAAAAAAATAAAAACTATTAGGAAATTGAAATTTTGCCCACCTTACTTCCCAAAAAAGGTAATAAAAGTGATCAAAAATGTTGCATGTACGCCAAAATAGTACCAATCAAACCGTCATCTCATCCCGCAAAAATCATACCCTACCCAAGATAATCGCCCAAAAACTGAAAAAACGATGGCTCTCAGACTATGGAAACACTAAAACATGATTTTTTTTGTTTCAAAAATGAAATCATTGTGTAAAACTTACATAAATAAATAAAAAGTATACATATTAGGTATCGTCGCGTCCGTATAGACAGGCTCTATAAAAATATCACATGACCTAACCCCTCAGGTGACCACCGTAAAAAAATAAAAATAAAAACGGTGTAAAAAAAGCTATTTTTTGTCATCTTACGTCACAAAAAGTGTAATAGCAAGCGATCAAAAAGTCATATGCACACCAAAATAGTGCCAATCAAACCGTCATCTCATCCTGCAAAAAATGAGACCCTACTTAAGATAATCGCCCAAAAACTGAAAAAACTATGGCTCTTAGACTATGGAGACACTAAAACATTTTTTTTATTTTAAAAATGAAATCATTGTGTAAAACTTACATAAATAAAAAAAATTGTATACATATTAGGTATCGCTGCGTCCGTGACAACCTGCTCTATAAAATTACCACATGATCTAACCTGTCAGATGAATGTTGTAAATAACAAAAAAAAGTGCCAAAAAATCTATTTCTTGTTACCTTGCCGCACAAAAAAGTGTAATATAGAGCAACCAAAAATCATATGTACCCTAAACTAGTACCAACAAAACTGCTACCCTATCCCGTAGTTTCTAAAATGGGGTCACTTTTTTGGAGTTTCTACTCTGGGGGTGCATCAAGGGGGCTTCAAATGGGACATGGTGTCAAAAAAACCAGTCCAGCAAAATCTGCCTTCGAAAAACCGTATGGCATTCCTTTCCTTCTGCACCCTGCCGCGTGCCCGTACAGCGGTTTACGACCACATATGGGGTGTTTCTGTAAACTACAGAATCAGGGCCATAAATAATGAGTTTTGTTTGGCTGTTAACCCTTGCTTTGTAATTGGAAAAAAATATTAAAATGGAAAATATGCCAAAAAAGTGAAATTTTGAAATTGTATCTCTATTTTCCATTAAATCTTGTGCAACACCTAAAGGTTTAACAAAGTTTGTAAAATCAGTTTTGAATACCTTGAGGGGTGTAGTTTCTTAGATGGGGTCACTTTTATGGAGTTTCTACTCTAGGGGTGCATCAGGGGGGCTTCAAATGGGACATGGTGTCAAAAAACCAGTCCAGCAAAATCTGGCTTCCAAAAACCATACGGCGCACCTTTCACTCTACGCCCTGCTGTGTGGCCGTACAGCAGTTTACGGCCACATATGGGGTGTTTCTGTAAACTACAGAATCAGGGCCATAAATAATGAGTTTTGTTTGGCTGTTAACCCTTGCTTTGTAACTGGAAAAAAAATATTAAAATGGAAAATCTGCCAAAAAAGTGCAATTTTGAAATTGTATCTCTATTTTCCATTAAATCTTGTGCAACACCTAAAGGGTTAACAAAGTTTGTAAAATCAGTTTTGAATACCTTGAGGGGTGTAGTTTCTTAGATGGGGTCACTTTTATGGAGTTTCTACTCTAGGGGTGCATCAGGGGGGCTTCAAATGGGACATGGTGTCAAAAAACCAGTCCAGCAAAATCTGGCTTCCAAAAACCATACGGCGCACCTTTCCCTCTACGCCCTACTGTGTGCTCGTACAGTAGTTTACGGCCACATATGGGGTGTTTCTGTAAACGGCAGAGTCAGGGCAATAAAGATACAGTCTTGTTTGGCTGTTAACCCTTGCTTTGTTAGTGAAAAAAATGGGTTAAAATTGAAAATTAGACAAAAAAATGAAATTCTCAAATTTCATCCCCATTTGCCAATAACTCTTGTGCAACACCTAAAGGGTTAACAAAGTTTTTAAAATCAGTTTTGAATACCTTGAGGGGTGTAGTTTATAGAATGGGGTCATTTTTGGGCGGTTTCTATTATGTAAGCCTCGCAAAGTGACTTCAGACCTGTAGTGGACCCTAAAAATTGGATTTTTGTAAATTTCTGAAAAATTTCAAGATTTGCTTCTAAACTTCTAAGCCTTGTAACATCCCCAAAAAATAAAATATCATTCCCAAAATGCTACAGACATGAAGTAGACATATGGGGAATGTAAAGTCATCACAATTTTTGGGGGTATTACTATGTATTACAGAAGTAGAGAAACTGAAACTTAGAAATTTGCTAATTTTTCCAAATTTTTGGTAAATCTGGTATTTTTTTATGTAAAAAAATTAACTTTTTTGACCCAATTTTAGCAGTGTCATGAAGTACAATATGTGACGAAAAAACAATCTCAGAACGGCCTGGGTAAGTCAAAGCGTTTTAAAGTTATCAGCACTTAAAGTGACACTGGTCAGATTTGCAAAAAATGGCCAAGTCCTTAAGGTGAAATAGGGCTGAGTCCTTAAGGGGTTAAATTAAAAAGACAGTCTAAAAATGGTTCATTTTTGGTGGAAGATGCCTTCTTCTGAACTGTAAAATAGCAGCTGCCATTTTGTGTGATTAATGTAGGGATTCGTGTGAAACCTAAGTTTTTGGGAAAACCATAACAAATTTGGTTAATTTAGAATTGAATCACTCATCTCTTCTCATGCACAACGTTATGTGCACTGATGCTGTACAGTGTCATAGAGTAACATAGAGTCCCTACTGGTACAAATTTCTGTCCTGTATATACCCTGTTTTTATTGCTGTATGCTGTTTCAGTGAATACCTTTAATATGGCAAGTGTCATTTTGGTGTCCAAATATGGCCATCTGCATGAGGCTTTAGAGTGCTGCCACCAAAAGAAGATAAGAGAAAAACTAAGGGAAGTCATGATTATGCCCATTTCAAGTTAAAGTGGTTGTCCCCTATCCTGCAGATAACTAGCTGATTGGTGAGAGTCTGACCACTGGTACCCCCACTGATCACAAAATCCCTGCCGCTCCTTTCATCCTCTATGGGAGCTCCAGAGAAAGCTGAGTACAGCTGACACAACCCATTTTAGCTAACTAGGTAGGGACAAATTTTACTCCTCCTTTAAAAATAAAAGTTTCAGCATTTTAATAATTTGTATGCGGCCATCATACCGTCTAGTCGTTGAAAATTTTAGTTCTCATTTGGGATAGAATAAATAGAAAACTGTTCATTATGGTCAAATATAACAATTATTGGAAACATTACTCCCCAGCTGTTAGATATGATGAGATGCATACATTTTAAAACTGTCTGTAAAGGACTTACAAGAACCCCTGTTGCAAATCTTCATAGCACTAAAATTAGGCAATATCATGGTAATCTGTGCAATTAATATATAAACACGGGTTGCTTTGCCTATAAGAATTAGTGGAATTAACATAACATTTCCTTCACAGTATGATTAGTGTATTTGTAGCCATAAAACACTGTATATGTGGAGTCCAGTCACAACACGAAATCCAGCATTCCTGACCCCTGTTTTCTTCTATAGCAGAGATTGGGAGGCATTCTGGCTGCGAATACCTAGGAGATTATTGACACTGCTAGGTAGGTATCTGAGTTCAGTACAATCCACTGGCATTCATTAAATGTCAATATCTTTATTAAACAATGGCATACAAATGATCTTAACCCAAAAATGGGAAACATTTTCACAGGGTCAAGTACTAGATGCAGCAATCCTTTTAGACATCCAGAGTGTTATTGGTCTAGCTTAGATTTATGTAAAAAAATGGGTCTTTTTTTTATTATAGATAGCTGTTAAGACTGAAATAGATTTTTTATATTCACCTATTACCTTTAGGCTACATTTACACAACAGTGAAAAAATTGGCTATAAAAATACTGCAAAATGGTCCATTTTTAATGACCTTTTTTTCACTGATGCCTTCCTGAAAAATGTCAGTTAATAAATGCCCCCTTCAATTCTATGGGGGTTGTCGGAGGCATGAAAATGGCCAAAATAGAACAGAAACAGGATCGGACCCCAAATTCATGTGGCCCCCTATAACCTCCTCCCCTTAAATGCAGACATCAGATCAGATCCCAAATTCATATGGCCCCCAAACCCCCTTCCCTCACATCCCTGCATACCTCAGATCACACCCCAAAATCCATGTGGCCCCCTAAACCCTCTTCCCCAGATCCCTGCAGACCTCAGATCCCTTAGCTCCCTAAGCTTCCTTCCCTCAGATACTTGCAGATCAGACTCCAAAATTCATGTGGCACCCTAAATTGTCAGATTCCTGCAGAAATCAGATCAGACCCCAAAATTCATGTGGCTCCCTAAGTTCCCTTCTCTCAGATCCTTGCAGACCTCAGATCAGACCCCAAAGTTCATCTCTTTTGTCAGGCCTGCAAAATAAGTGTCTAAAACCCTTAATAAATGTAACATAAGGCATGTGCCTTATATGCAAAAATTATATATACACTCACCTAAAGAATTATTAGGCACACCATACTAATACGGTGTTGGACCCCCTTTTGCCTTCAGAACTGCCTTAATTCTACGTGGCATTGATTCAACAAGGTGCTGATAGCATTCTTTAGAAATGTTGGCCCATATTGATAGGATAGCATTTTGCAGTTGATGGAGATTTGAGGGATGCACATCCAGGGCACGAAGCTCCCGTTCCACCACATCCCAAAGATGCTCTATTGGGTTGAGATCTGGTGACTGTGGGGGCCATTTTAGTACAGTGAACTCATTGTCATGTTCAAGAAACCAATTTGAAATGATTCGAGCTTTGTGACATGGTGCATTGTCCTGCTGGAAGTAGCCATCAGAGGATGGATAAATGTTCTCATTCTGTTTACGCAACATTTTTCCAGTCTTCAACAGTCCAATTTTGGTGAGCTCGTGCAAATTGTAGCCTCTTTTTCCTATTTGTAGTGGAGATGAGTGGTACCCGGTGGGGTCTTCTGCTGTTGTAGCCCATCCGTCTCAAGGTTGTGCGTGTTGTGGCCTCACAAATGCTTTGCTGCATACCTCGGTTGTAACGAGTGGTTATTTCAGTCAACGTTGCTCTTCTATCAGCTTGAATCAGTCGGCCCATTCTCCTCTGACCTCTAGCATCCACAAGTCATTTTTGCCCACAGGACTGCCGCATACTGGATGTTTTTCCCTTTTCACACCATTCTTTGTAAACCCTAGAAATGGTTGTGCGTGAAAATCCCAGTAACTGAGCAGATTGTGAAATACTCAGACCGGCCCGTCTGGCACCAACAACCATGCCACGCTCAAAATTGCTTAAATCACCTTTCTTTCCCATTCTGACATTCAGTTTGGAGTTCAGGAGATTGTCTTGACCAGGACCACCCCCCTAAATGCATTGAAGCAACTGCCATGTGATTGGTTGACTAGATAATTGCATTAATGAGAAATAGAACAGGTGTTCCTAATAATTCTTTAGGTGAGTGTATATTCTGACACATTTGCAATGGTAAATCTGCCCCATGAGTGAACCTAGCCTAGTGTTGTTAAGGTGCCTTCAAAGATCAGCAGAGGAGATTAGAGAGGAATTCGTGAAATATTACTCTATTTTATACAAATCTGAGTCTATGGTTAGTCGCTCTGACATTGATTACTATCTTCAACAACTGTCGCTCTCCCAGCTATCTATTGAAGCCAGAAAAATGTTGGATTCCCCCATTCTTTTGGAGGAACTTCAGGCGATTCTCCCGGCCCTAAAGTATAGTTCATCTCCAGGTTTAGATGGTCTGCCATTTGAAATCTATAGGTATCAAGCTAAATCACTCTTGCCTATCCTTCTTCGGGTTTTTAATGAATCCTGCGCATTCGGTTCTTTACCCCCTTCATTTAGAGAAGCCGTGATTGTTATGGTCTTGAAGAAGGATAAGGACCCATGCGATGTGGGGTCATATAGACCTATATCGCTCCTAAATGCCGACTATAAGATTTTCGCAAAAATCCTGGCTACTCGCTTGAAGAGGGTTATAGCCGGTCTGGTGCATCCTGATCAGACGGGCTTTATCCCGGGTCGTCAAATACACACGAGTATATATAGGGTTTATCTGAATCTGTCTGTAGGGGGTAGTGTGGACCACTCCGTCCTGTCATTAGACGCCGCAAAGGCGTTTGACAGGATGGAGTGGTCTTTTCTTTGGGGTACAATGTCTTGCTTTGGTTTTGGGAAACCATTTTTGGAAATGACTCAAATGTTATATGAACAGCCGGTTGCATATATTAAGATCAATCATATCGGTACTTCTCCTGTTATGATGCGGAGAGGGATGAGACAGGGTTGCCCCCTGTCTCCTCTCCTCTTTGCTCTTTTTATAGAACCGCTGGCTTGTCGGATTCGCCTTGATAAGTCCATAGAGGGCTTTGGGCTCGCGGGAGTGAGCGACAAAATAAGTCTATAAGCAGATGACGTGATTCTGTTTTTGGACCAGGGTTATAAAATCCTTCCATATGTTATAGAGGTAATAGAACAGTATGGTAAATTATCAGGGTATATGATTAACTGGATAAAGTCATCGCTCCTCCCGCTGAGCCGGAAAGCTGTAGATGTAGGGACGCGAGTTATAGTTTTGGCCTCTGATGATACTTTAGATTATTTGGGGGTTAAGATCGGGATACCAATAAGTAGGTTTTATGAGCTTAATTTGGCCCCAGTTCTGGATAAAGTAAGGACCAAGGCTGGTACTTGGCGTAAATTGAATCTGGCACAGATAGATCGAATCGCATTGATTAGGATGATTATTTTGCCTATGGTTCTGTTCCCAATATGTGCCTCTCCTATTTGGATTGATGACATCTTTTTTCATAGATTGGAGACCTCCATTAATGATCTAATTTGGGGCAGAAAGAGGGTGCGTATAAAGCAGAGATATTTATGCCTGTCAGAGGTGGATGGTGGGCTGTCATTACCCTTCTTTCAGGGTTATTATTTATGTGCACAGATTCAACGGTGTTGTAACTGGAAAGAGAACCTACTTATACGTTTTCTGAATAAAGTTATTAATAAACCAATAGATAACATATTTGCATGTTTGGAAACAGGGATTATGGGAATGAGGAAGTCGTTGTTGATCCCTTATTCACTACAGAGGGTGTGGAATAGGTTAAAGAAGATACTTAAAGTTCCCGGCCCGCTTGTTTTCACCCCCTTGTGGGGAAACGAGGGGCTAGAGGAATTTTGCAAAATTACTGATTTTTGTTATTGGACACGTAAAGGCATCAGTAGGGTGTCTCACTTATTTTATTTAGGTCAGTTTAAGTCACTTTTAGAATTTGGTTTAACCGATAGTTTACCACTAGACTTATTTATGTATGCACGTTTGAAACATATATTCGAAGCCTCTAGGAATAGGGGCCGTATTTTTCCACAAGAGAATATTTTTTTTGATTATTGTGACGCCCAGAAGGATGTGAAGGTGAAGCTATCTAGCTTATATGCTAAATTCCGTAGAGCACTGGCAACTGTAACGCCTTTTAAAAGCCCAAGTAGATGGGAGCAAGAGCTGAATTGCTCTCTCCTACAGTGGCCAACTATCTATAGGAATGTGAGAAGGGCGACAGTTTCCAGTGCTCATAGATTAATCCAATTTAAGATTCTCCATAGACTGTATTATACGCCTAAAACCCAGGGAAAATTTCCCCAAAATAGGGGTCGGGCCTGTTGTTGCCCTAAATGTGGATATGTGAATGCGAATTATGTCCATTTGCTCTGGAGCTGCAGCAAAGTCAGGAAATTTTGGGATGAGGTTTTTCTTGCTTTACAAAAGGAATCCTCAATGAATTATAACCCGGGGATCTTGATAGTAATCTTTGGTGATTATGGCTCAGAAACAGAAGTTCCCTCGTATGTCAGACGGATCTGGATGAGAGGATTGATGGTAGCAAAGGTTATACTGGTCAGGTATTGGGGCGCTGCCGCCCCGCCCTCGTCAAGGGAGTGGGCTTTATACTTTCAGCAAGTGAAAATGTATGAAGAGATTGAAAGGAATCGGAGAGATGCACGCAGAGCCACGTAGAAATAAGCTATTTGTGTTTTGCCTGAACTGAGGGGAACGACAGCCAATAGGGGGGGGGTTATAGGAATGTGTATGTTTTCTATGCTATGTACACGGTCGTGATATGTGATATATCTTTATATACTATACACTAAAGTGATTATTAATTGGCTATGTATCAATTCTATGTTTCTTTTTTAAAATAAAAATAAAGAATAATTAAAAAAAAAAAAAAAAAAAAGAGACAGAAATTACTGCAACTGAAAATCTGTTCCTTTTACCTGAATAGGGTTTTAGTTTTTTTGCGAGAAGCACATGGATTTCTGCAAATCTTATTCAGATGAATGAACCAGATTTTGAGTCACAGAAAATTTCTGTAACAAATTCTGCTGTGTGTGAAGGTGCCCTTACGGGAGCTGGACACGGGTGCAGGTCAACGTGCAGAAGATCCAAATTTACATGCGGATTTCTGTGCATTGTGGACTTTCTGCACCCAAACCGCACCAAAAACTGCAATTTCTAACAGCGTTTCTTGGTGCAGATTTGATGCGTTTTTTTTCTACAGATCTCATCCTTCATTAGAAAAGGGTGAAATCCGCAGCTAAAACCGCAAACATAATTAACATGCTGCAGATTTCGAAATCTGTGCCGCAGGTCAATTTTCACATGGAAAACATCCGCAAAGTGTATATGAGATTTATGTAATCTTACATAGTTTTCTGGTACTGTGCTACACTGAAGTTTTTACTGCATGGTAATTCTGCTAGGTGTGAAGGTACCCTAAGGCCAGGGTTACATGTGACTGATTAGCTGCAGGTTTGCCATCGTGGAGTTTCGTGGATGAGAATTTCAGAATGCAGGATGTCAATTTAAAAAAGCAAATTTCTCTTTCAGATTTCACCCTTCTCAATGGAGATGGTGAAATCTGTTGGCTTTTCGGCAGCAAAAACTGAATGTAATATGTGCGGTTTTGTTGTGGTTTTTTGTGCATTTTTTTCAGCTGGATTTTCCGTCACGTATGTCTGT
Organism: Bufo bufo; assembly: GCF_905171765.1. Taxonomy (NCBI): domain Eukaryota; kingdom Metazoa; phylum Chordata; class Amphibia; order Anura; family Bufonidae; genus Bufo; species Bufo bufo. The sequence continues at coordinate 616,141,942 of NC_053389.1, read as the reverse complement.
GGCCTAAGACCACTTGCAGGCCTTGTTCACATTTCTGTGTTCTTTTAACGTGTCCGTGAAAAAAAGCTTCTTTAATTCATCCGTGAAGATGTCTGTGAAGGATCTGTGTTTGGTCTATGTGTTATCTGACGTCCACGGACACTGCTCAGCTGAAATTAATTTCCAAAGCATCTCCTACCAGTGCTCAGTGAAAAATGGACGCAACACAGATGCCTGTGTTTTTTCACCGACCCATAGACTATAATGTGCATGTGTGGTCTGCATCATGGACCAAAGTAGTTAGCTTTGTATTTTGTAAATAGGGACTCGCAAGATAATGAGGACCCTTGATGTGGGTTGCGAGCTTACATATTTTGCTTACATATATTGTTTCCAAAACGGTGTGTGAAATATGTACTAATACCTCATTCATATACATTTTTAAAATGTCACCAAACATGTATGCATGCTTTCCCATCATCATAAATAAAGTTGTACTTGGCCTCATTATGATGTACCACAAAACTATCATTACATGTGTCATGGCCCATAACTCCATCTGTATTGTGTTTACTATCGTGTGCTTAAAGGACATTATATAGTGGAAAAGATGTTATGTACTGTATGTGCAATGGCCAGGATACGTGTTCGCTGATGCTACTTATGCAGTGGGCCAGGATACGGGTATTTAAAGTTATGTATTTGTCGTGATGCCAATTGCAGCATGTGCAGGGTACTATCCCAGGGCCCTTACAAAGTGTTATAACGCACGTCCCAGATTAGGAATGCCAGAGTGGTGTAATAGCCTATAATGTCTCTATAGGGTGGTGATAATTGTGTTAACGGTGTCTCCTACCTTGGTACGGCTGGACTCCTGGCTCACTTGCAATAAATTTGAGTGTAGTGATAGTAGGAGTAATAGAGGAATTTTGCAGCAGAAATTATGTCCAGACCTTTAGATGAAGTACAAACGTTTCTTTACTGAAGATAACTTGTATCCAAGCAGTATACAGCTTTGGTCTTTGGTCCCAGCAGGTTTTGGCAATAATTGGCAGGAATAAATGCTTCTGCTCTATATGTGGGGAGCTTACAGGATAAGACGTCTGCTTGGTAGCTCTGTAACTGTGGCAGGAATTAATATTCTGCACTTCTCTGTAACTTCTGCTTTGTGGGGACAGACTAGCTGAGGAGGAATGGCTTCTTCTAGGTCTCTGAACTTAACTCACAGATGATTTCTCAGGGTATGCTTTCTTCCTGAAACTCTCGAGGTTGTAGTTTTCTGCTTTTTTCATCCAGCTGAGGCTGAAGTTGCTCAGTCTGGGAATGTGATCAGGTCTCAGCCGAGACAAGATCCTTGCTTTCTTCCCTATGCAGGGGATCTCCTACACACCCTACCCCTAGCAGGGGGTGGGCTACACTGACTATAACTTCCTTCTCCACCCATGCTGCAGGATGTGAGAACAGTCCACACCTCCACAGAGGGGGAGCTAAGCTGGAATAATCCATTCCAGCCTAGATATACTAAACTAGAACTAGTACCTGGCCAATGCGTTGCTTCCACCTGCTGGTGAACCTGGAAAATTACAATAACAATGGAATTTAACATGGATTTATATGCACATTTGTGAAGACATAAAATAAATTACATCAGATGACAATATACAGGCTCTTAGAAGATAGTAGCGAGGTAGAGGAGTGTAGTAACACAACTCTGGGGTGTTACATTCCCCCTTACTCTGAGTTAAGCCGCACTCGTCTTATTCTTACGGTGAGAGGAATAAGCTTTGGGGTACCCAAATTAATACAAAGTGCTGCATGAAGTACACATTAAGACAAACAGAGACAAACATATAACGGCTACCCCAAGGTTCCTGCCCGCATGGGTAGGGTGTCTTAATTAACAGTTTCCCTCTCGGTATAACCAGTGAACCAACGGTCTGCACTAAGCAATCACTACTGACTGACTTTAAATTATTCCGGCCAATGAACACTAAAGAAAGCATGGGGGTGTCTTTACTCTGTAATCCCACCATTGTGTAATGAAATGCCCGCAAATGGAAGGGTGGCTTTATCCTATATTCCCTTCCCTGCACCAAAGTCAAAATATAAGGCTTATAGCTCGATCACTATGGTGACTATGGGTAGCTAAAATGGCTCTAAGGTTGAGGTGCCATACCTTAGGCAAAGGCACAGAAGGGGGAGGTATCAGATTCTCCATGCGCTTCTGGCAATGTCACAGGAGGAGGGTATAATACTCCCATGAAACTCCTAGAAGACAAACTAGGATGGGGGTATAGTAGTCCCATTACCAATCCTGGCACATATAACAAACAGGAAGGAGGGGTATATTATTCCCCTAGCAATTCCCGAAGCAGCTGGGTTACCCTTGCTGGACCTGCCTGGGACTTACCACTTGTCTTACTCGTGCATTATGAGTAGGTCATTAGTATTTAGCGTCCGCAGAGGCAGTCCGTATAATTATTGAAGGCACATAGAAGTAAGGTGCTACTGATCTGGCTAAAGGCAAAAGTTTGTGCAATATCACAAAAAGTGCATAAATTCACATTGCGGCACCTGGAAAAGAGTTCATGCAATGGGCATAAGTACTTGAACGTTGCTTAACCTGTAAACATGTTGGAAAAACAGTGCAAATATTATGCATTTATTAGTGCAATCAATAATCAATAATACGCTCAAATATGGCTTGAGTCCTTTTACTTGAAGTGCTTGATGTGGACCTGAAGAAAAGTCCATAAATTTCCTGGGATTCTCTGGCAGCAAATAAAAGTCACTTGTAATCCACGGGAAACAATAGAGTTAATTGTAATCCAATAGAAGGTATATTTGTAATCCAAGGGATGGTATAAAATGTTATATTAAAGCACATATAAAATAGCAGCATGATGAGAACCATAGTTCCATGAGGCTCTCAAGTAACTTGAGAAAGGGGATAAAACAATGTGCAAACTGGGGTATAAAAAGTTATTGAAGAAGTGGGGAGTCCTCACAAACCATGTCCATCTTGGTGAAGAACAAACAAGGGCAACACACGGAACAAATGGCCAACAGATCTTCAGATTCCATGACCAGTCCACACTGTAGCTCCCAGTAGTCCTTTATTTAGGATTAAGAAGACATTTAAAGAAGGACTTGCAGGTCCTCCTCACTACTGGAGCTACTAAAGCTCATCAGGGGGCACACTTGTTTCTGGTAGTTAAAAGTCGCAGCAGTTGTGGTGCGCCACTGCTCTCTTGTGGTTTTCTTTGGTACTGACTGGGCAGTCAATTTAGAGAATGCAGCTGCCACATGCTGCAAGCCGGGATCCCTAGCCGGTGCAGAGGTGGATAAAACCTCCGGCTGAAGGGGTTTTGGAAGGCAAACTGGGGGTGCCTGTGGGAGCTTCCAGGCCAAGATGTATGGTTGCACCCTGGGATTAAATGTTAATACAGAGTTATTGATCTGGCCCACCCGTAGTGTTGGGGGTGCTGCCAGGTTAGGGATCAGTGGTTTAGGCTCAGGTTGTGCCCATTCCCTGAATCTTAATTGGCCATCTGGGGTCTCTTGCAAACATCTGACCCTCCCTGCAGAGCCTGGGTCTTCCTGCCAGGTCTCCGGGGATAGTGGCTTGGCCAGGAGGGTCACTCCTGTGGCAAAGGGGCCTTGAATGGACTGCATTGGGGTATATTCCACCTGGTCCCCCACATACAGATTGTGTCTGGCTTGAGGCAGGTAGGTCCGCTTGACAGAACGGTGGCCCACGAATAACTCGGCTCCCGAGTAGTTATCTTGGAGGAATCCCACTCCTCTCTCTCTCTCTACAGAAAACCAGATACGGTTCCTGTGCGCCAGGCGAGTTTGGGGTCCCCTGGCTGGGGGTCATCCAGTACTTGTTTCACCCACTCCTCAACGGCTGTCTTATACTCCCACTGGCTTTGGGCATGACAGGTGATCTCCATTGGGACTTCTGGATTAAGGTGATTGGGCCTGGGTACAGTCCGGCTGGGCAGTGGAGTGGGCCTAATAGAGATGTCGGGGACCCCCGGGAGCGGTGCAGGGGCAGCTACGGGCTGGACTGGGGCCTCAGGGAGCGGAATAGCTACGACCTGTTGTTGCGGCCGGGTGGCCGGTTCTGGTGCCTCCTGCTGGTGCGCGGGGACCTCTGTGGTAAGTGAAGTAGTCGCGGCTGTCCCTGAAGCTGAAGTAGACTCTGCAGGGATCATAGCTTGCTTCTGGGCCAGGACGTCGGTCACTGGTGCAGGCGGTGAGGTTGCAGATGCAGTCATCTCCTCCGGTGCCTTGACAGTATTGGCAGCTGCTTCTGCGGGAGCGGGCTGGAGTGTGGTGGCCATCTTGAAGGACGGCTGGGCTGCTGGCTCAGTAGCTGCAGAGGTATCCACAGCCTCCGGGATTCGGGCAAAGACTGAGGGGCCACTTTTCCTCACCAGCTGGGAGACTTTGATCTCTGGTGGGTGGTCCTCATATACTGTCTCGCCTCCGATGACCATCTGGTCCCATCTTGGCTTTGGTGGCTGCACCATCTTCCTCGGCTCCTCTGTCACAATCAGTACAGGAAATGCAGGAAGTGAGGGTGTAGTCTTGGCTCACATTACAGAGTTCTTGGTGGGTAGTCTTTAGTTTTCCCGTCATCAGTTTCGCGCTCCTGAGAAGGCGTTCTTGAGTTTTCCCGCTTCCAAAGGGCATGAAGAAACGGCGCCATTACAAAAATATGACGATTAACCCCTGAAGTGCTGGTGCGCACGGTTTAGCGCTTTCTGGCACCGCAATAAGGCAATAAAGTAAATTGTCTGGGTTTTCACACAGTTCTTAGGCCTTATAGTAGTATTAGACACACAATTCGATCCTGTTGCAGCAGGGATAGGCACACAATCCGATCCTGTTCGTGATGCCAAAAATGCAATGGCCAGGATACGTGTTTGCTGATGCCACTTATGCAGTGGGCCAGGATACGGGTATTTAAAGCTCTGTATTTGTCGTGACGCCAATTGCAGCGTGCCCAGGGTACTATTCCAGGGCCCTTTCAAGGTGTTATAACGCACGTCCCAGATTAGGAATGCCAGAGTCGTGTAATGGCCTATAATGTCTCTATAGGGTGGTCATAATTGTGTCAACTGTGTCTCCTACCTGGGTACAGCTGGACTCCTGGCTCACTTGCAATAAATTTGAGTGTAGTGATAGTAGGAGTAATAGAGGAATTTTGCAGCAGAAATGATGTCCAGACCTTTAGATGAAGTTTAAACGTTTCTTTACTGAAGATAACTTGGATCCAAGCAGTATACAGCTTTGGTCTCTGGTCCCAGCAGGTTTTGGCAATAATTGGCAGGAATAAATGCTTCTGCTCTATATGTGGGGAGCTTGCAGGATAAGACGTCTGCTTGGTAGCTCTGTAACTGTGGCAGGAATTAATCTTCTGCACTTTTCTGTAACTTCTGCTTTGTGGGGACAGACTAGCTGAGGAGAAATGGCTTCTTCTAGGTCTCTGGACTTAACTCACAGATGATTTCTCAGGGGATGCTTTCTTCCTGGAACTCTGGGATTATAGTTTTCTGCTTTCTTCATCCAGCTGAGGCTGAAGTTGCTCAATCTGGGAATGTGATCAGGTCTCAGCCGAGACAAGATCCTTGCTTTCTTCCCTATGCAGAGGATCTCCTACACACACACACACCCTACCCCTAGCAGGGGGTGGGCTACACTGACTCTAACTTCCTTCTCCACCCATGCTGCAGGATGTGGGAACGGTCCACACCTCCACACAGGGGGAGCTAAGCTGGAATAATCGATTCCAGCCTAAATATACTAAACTAGAACTAGTACCTGGCCAATGCATTTCTGCCACCTGCTGGTGAACCTGGAAAATTACAATGGAATTTAACATGGTTTTATATGCACATTTGTGAAGACATAATATAAATTACATCAGATGACAATATACAGGCTCTTAGAAGATAGTAGCGGGGTAGAGGAGTGCAGTAACACAACTCTGGGGTGTTACATATGTATGTATAAATATAAAAAATATGTAGAATAAAGTTTTGAAATTTGTACGATATAGGTGAAAACAACATTTATAATAGTCTGTGTAAGTGATCTAGAAAATAATCTAGAAAACATATATATATATATAGAGAGAGAGAGATACATGTATTTGGGTAAGATTACTGTATAGTATCTTACTATACAGTATACTTACAGTACTATACTATAGTACTATAATACTATACAATACTATACTATACAATATACTATTATTAATGTGGTGTATGTGTTGGTGATGCATAAATATAAATATGTGGGGGAGGGGGGGATCGCCTCCGGAAACAGCCGGTGGCCTGGATGGTGGCGTGCTGGGTCCTGGGGCACTCTCCGCCGGCGCTGGCCCAGAGAGAGGGTTTCATCCCCTTCCTCCTCTAGGTTGTCCTCCGTTCTTCAAAAATAGAACAAAAATAGTACATTACTAGATAAACAGTATTTTGTTTTATAACTATTCATGTCACATATTACTATAATCATCAAATAACTTTTTGCACATAGTACTACATGAACTAACCAACATATTACATATGGGGTCATTTAACTACATTGGGGAAATTAGAAGTGTCATAGTTGCCCATAGCAACAAATCCTAATCCACTTGTCATGTTGGTCACCTACTTTTGCTCATGAAAGGAGGAATTTGAATGGTTGCTATTGGTAAATATGCCTTTTCAACATGAACATTTTTTACCAATAACATTACCTACATAGTCTACATTCAGTGTGTATGGATAAACATGTAGTGGTCATTGTGTAGAATTAACTTACGGATGCAGCTCCATGACCTCACTGAGGAACATAAGTTGTTCCCGATACATATATGGCCTTTTCTTTGGGGGCCCGGAACCACTCCGCCCCTGGTGGTACATCTTTGCGGAACTGGTCACTGCAGCTCCGCCAACGATTCTTTACCTCATCGACAGATTATAATGTATCACATGTACTATGCTATGGAGGATAACGTATCACATGTGCTATGCTATGGAGGATAATGTATCACATGTGCTATGCTATAGAGGATAACATATCACATATGCTATGCTATGGAGGATAAGGTATCACATGTGCTATGCTATGGAGGATAACGTATCACATGTGCTATGCTATGGAGGATAACGTATCACATGTGCTATGCTATGGAGGATAACATATCACACATGCTATGCTATGGAGGATAACGTATCACATGTGCTATGCTATGGAGGATAAACTATCACATATGCTATGCTATGGAGGATAACGTATCACATGTGCTATGTAGGGTTGAGCGGACACCTGGATGTTCAGGTTCGGCAGGTTTGGCCGAACTTGAAAAAAAAATTCAGGTTCGGGACCCAAACTTGACCCCGAACCCGAACCCCATTGAAGTCAATGGGAACCCGAACTTTTGAGCACTAAAATGGCTGTAAAAATGTCATGGAAAGAGCTAGAGGGCTGAAAAGGCAGCAAAATGTGCTTAAGAGCATGGCAAATGCTCTGCAAACAAATGTGGATAGGGAAATGAATTAAAAAAACATAAAAGACCTTAAAGAAAAAAAAAATAGGAATGATTTAGGAGGAAGAAGTTGAGGAGGCGGTGAATGGGTGGATGTGGCCGTGTAGGCTCACGTGGCGGTCTAGGTGGAAGCGGCGGCGAAGGAGGAATAGGTAGCCAACACAGATGTGTGTTATTTTGCATTTTTACATAGGGGTATCCCCCAAAATATTGGGACATATAAAAAAAAAAAACAATAAGTGCACTTTAGTACAAGAATGTATGTTTGATGGTGGTATAAATGTCTATTCTGCACAAGGTATAGACAAGTCCTGAGGGATCCAAGCCTGGTTCATTTTAATGAACGTGAGCTTGTCCACGTTGGCTGTGGACAGGCGGCTGTGTATGTCTGTAATGACGCCTCCTGCTGTGCTAAATACACGTTCAGAGAGTACACTGGCTGCAGGGCAGGCCAGAACCTCCAAGGCATACAGGGCAAGCTCTGGCCATGTGGACAATTTGGAGACCCAGAAGTTGAATGGGGCAGAACCATCAGTCAGTACGTGTAGTCGTGTGCACAGGTACTGTTCCACCATGTTGTTCAAATGCTGCCTCCTGCTAACACGCTCCATATCAGCAGTTGGGGCAGGTTGTTGCGGTGAGGTGACAAAGCTTTTCCACATGTCGGCCATGCTAACCCTGCCTTCTGAGGTGCTGGCGCTGACACAGCTGCGTTGGCGACCTCTTCCTCCTCCCCTGCCTTCGCCTTGTGCTTCCACTTGTCCCCCAGCGTCAGTCGGGAATGCTCTCAGAAGCGCGTCTACCAGTGTGCGCCTGTAGTCGCGCATCTTCCGATTACGCTCCAGTGAGGGAATTAAGGACAGCACATTGTCTTTGTAACGGGGATCCAGCAGGGTGGCCACCCAGTAGTCAGCACACGTTAAAATATGGGCAACTCTGCTGTCATTGCGCAGGCACTGCAGCATGTAGTCGCTCATGTGTGCCAGGCTGCCCAGAGGTAAGGACAAGCTGTCCTCTGTGGGAGGCGTATCGTCTGTGTCCTCCGTATCGCCCCAGCCACGCACCAGTGATGGGCCCGAGCTGCGTTGGATGCCACCCCGCTGTGAACATGCTTCATCCCCATCATCCTCCTCCTCCAGTAGTGGGCCCTGGCTGGCCAAATTTGTACCTGGCCTCTGCTGTTGCAAAAGTCCTCTTTCTGAGCCACTTGACTGGCCTGAAAGTGTTAGAGATGACCCCTCTTCCTCCTCCTCGTCCTGGGCCACATCCTCTTCCATCATCGCCCTAAGTGTTTTCGCAAGGAGACATAGAAATGGTATTGTAATGCTGATAACGGCATCATCGGCCACTGGCCATGTTGGTGGAGTACTCGAAACAGCACAACAGGGCACACAGGTCTTGCATGGAGGCCTAGTCATTGGTGGTGAAGTGGTGCTGTTCCGCAGTGCGACTCACCCGTGCATGCTGCAGCTGAAACTCCACTATGGCCTGCTGCTGCTCGCACAGTCTCTCCAGCATGTGCAAGGTGGAGTTCCACCTGGTGGGCACATCGCATATGAGGCGGTGAGCGGGAAGGCCGAAGTTACGCTGTAGAGCAGACAGCCGAGCGGCGGCAGGATGAGAATGCCGGAAGCGCGCACAGACGGCCCGCATTTTATGCAGCAGCTCTGACATGTCGGGGTAGTTGTGAATGAATTTCTGCCCCACCAAATTCAGCACATGCACCAGGCAAGAGATGTGCATCAAACCGGCTAGTCCCAGAGCTGCAACGAGATTATCGCACACCACCAGGCCGGGCTTGAGGCTCACTGGCAGCAACCACTCGTCGGGCTGTTGTTCTATACCCCGCCACAAATCCTGCGCGGTGTGGGGCCTGTCCCCCAAACACATCAGTTTCAGAACGGCCTGCTGACTTTTACCCCTGGCTGTGCTGAAGTTGTAGTGAAGGTCTGTCGCTGACCGGATGAGGAGGTGGTAGAAGAGGAGGAGGAAGCCGAGTAGGAAGAGGAGGCAACAGGAGGCAAAGAATGATGCCCTGCAATCCTTGGCGGCGGATTGCCAAACAGTGCGCCAGACAGCTCTCCAGCCTGGGGCCCAGACGCCACTACATTTACCCAGTGTGCAGTTAGGGAGTCCCTGGAGTTATAGCGTCCCTGGCCGTGCTTACCAGTCCACGTATCTGTGGTTAGGTGGACCTCGCCACAGATGGCGTTGCGCACTGCGCACTTGATTTTATCCGATACTTGGTTGTGCAGGGAGGGCACGGCTCTCCTGGAGAAGTAGTGGCGGCTGGGAATGACGTACTGTGGGACAGCAAGCGACATGAGCTGTTTGAAGCTGTTCGTCTCCACCAGCCTGAATGACAGCATTTCAAAGGCCAGTAGTTTAATAATGCTGGCATTCAGGGCAAGGGATCGAGGGTGGCTAGGTGGGAATTTACGCTTTCTATCAAAGGTTTGTGAGATGGAGAGCTGAACGCTTCCGTGTGACAGGGTGGAGATGCTTGGTGACGGAGGTGGTGTTGTTGGTGGCACATCCTATGTTTGCTGGGCGGCAGGTGCCAACGTTCCTCCAGAGGCGGAGGAAGAGGCCGAGGCAGCAGCAGAAGAGGGAGCAGGAGGGGCCTGAGTCCTTTCTTGGTTTTGAAGGTGCTTACTCCACTGCAGCCCAAGTCTCGCATGTAGATGCCTGGTCATGCAGGTTGTGCTAAGGTTCAGAACGTTAATGCCTCGCTTCAGGCTCTGATGGCACAGCGTGCAAACCACTCGTGTCTTGTCGTCAGCACATTGTGTGAAGAAGTGCCATGCCAGGGAACTCCTTGAAGCTGCCTTTGGTGTGCTCGGTCCCTGGTGACGGTGGCCAGTAGAAGGCAAACTGTTTTGGCGATGGCTGCTCTGCTTTTGCACCCTGCTCTTGCTTTTGCTACGCTTTTGGCTCGGTCTCACCACTGCCTCTTCCTCCAAACTCTGAAAGTCAGTGGCACGACCTTCATTCCATGTGGGGTCTAGGACCTCATCGTCCCCTGCATCGTCTTCCACCCAGTCTTCCTCCCTGACCTCCTTTTCGGTCTGCACACTGAGACGCAGCAGTTGGCACCTGTGTTTCGTCATCATCAGAGACGTGCTGAGGTGGTATTCCCATGTCCTCATTAGAAAACATAAGTGGTTGTGCGTCAGTGCATTCGATGTCTTCCACCCCTGGGGAAGGGCTAGGTGGATGCCCTTGGGAAACCCTGCCAGCAGAGTCTTCAAACAGCATAAGAGACTGCTGCATGACTTGAGGCTCAGACAGGTTCCCCGATATGCACGGCGGTGATGTGACAGACTGATGGGCATGGGTTTCAGGCGCCACCTGTGCGCTTTCTGCAGAAGACTGGGTGGGAGATAATGTGAACGTGCTGGATCCACTGTTGGACACCCAATTGACTAGCGCCTGTACTTGCTCAGGCCTTACCATCCTTAGAACAGCATTAGGCCCGACCAAATATCGCTGTAGATTCTGGCGGCTACTGGGACCTGAGGTAGTGTCACAACCAGACAGCTGAGAAGCTCTGACAGGAGCCATCCAGATCCTCCTCCTTGAGTTTCTTAGTTTTGATTTCTGTTCCTCACCTCGTTAGTCTATCTCAGCTGTCATGCAGTCGGACTGATCACTTCCCTTTATATTCCTCCCCATAAGGCAGTTGGGTGCGGCTGATACAACTTCCTGGAGTGTGTGTGCATGCTGTTCACAGCTCCCAGCTCCCAGCTCCCAGTTCCCTGTCCACAGTCGTCTGCAAGATAAGTTCTGTTTATGTATTTATGATTTTCTGTTGTCTGGATCCAGGTGACCCTGACTCCCTCCGTGTCTGTGTAGGGAGCCGGTGGTCGTGTCCCCTCACTATTGTAGGGCCTTCAGGTCTAAGATAGCCGAGGTACGTGGATATGCGCCCATCCACCTTTGGGGTGGTCGCATAGGCTGAGCAATAAGGGAGAGCGGCAGGTCGATTGCAGGGGTCTCCCTTTTGTTCCTTAGTTGTGGATCCAGTGAGTCATTGTTTGTATTGTATCATCTTGTTTCCTGTACACCATCCGTGACATTATCAGCCGCCTAAACCGTCTCAAGCATGGATCCGGTTTCACTTTTGGCTGAACGCTTTCAGGGTCTTGCTTTGGAGGTAGCTGATCTCCGTAAGACTTTTTCTCAGTTTCAAGTGACCGGTTCAGCTTGCGCTCATGGAGTTTGTGCTGAGCCTAAGATTTCGCTCCCGGATACGTTTTCCGGGGGTAGTGAGAATTTTGTACGTTTTAGAGAGGCTTGCAAACTCCATTTTCGCCTTCTTCCCCATTCTTCTGGTGATGAAGAACGAAGGGTGGGCATCATTATATCGCTGCTCAGGGGTAATGCTCAGTCCTGGGCCTTTTCGCTGCCGGAGGGGGCACGGCCCCTCCGTTCAGTGGATGAATTCTTTTTAGCCCTGGGTCAGATATATGATGATCCGGATCGTATTGCTCTGGCTGAGTCTAGACTACGTCTGTTATGCCAGGGTAAACAATCCGCAGAGATATACTGCTCAGAATTTCGGAGATGGGCAGCAGATACGGGTTGGAATGATGCTGCACTCCGAAGTCAATTTTGCTATGGTCTTTCAGAGGGATTGAGAGATGCATTTGCCTTTCATGAAAGACCTACCTCCTTGAATTCTGCTATGTCTCAGGCTGTTCGTATTGACAGGCGTCTTAGAGAGAGAGGAGAGATCTCTCCTTCCTGTCATACTCAGTCCCGGGACAGTGCAGCGGTGTCATTCTGTGCACAGGGGTCCCAGTCGCTGTCAGCCCCTTCTGAGCAGGAGCCCATGCAGCTGGGGTTGATTGCTTCTGACAATAGAAGATTCAGCCCGCAGGGGAGGGTTTGCTTTTGTTGTGGAGGTATAAATCATCTGGCAAATGTTTGTCCCTCTAGGAGATTCAGGCAGTTTTCTGGGAGTAATAAAGAGACAAAAAGGAAGAAATCTTTTAAGAATGTTCCGTCTGTTACTATTGGCAGGGTTGAGGCGGAAATTGAAGGTTTTCCTTTTGCTTGTAGTTCCCGTTTTGTCCTGCCTGCTAGGGTGGCGCTAGAGAGCAAGAGCATTTTTTGTGAGATTTTTGTGGATAGTGGAGCAGCTGTCAACCTCATTGATAATCAATTTGCAATAACTCATGGTTTCCAGGTATGCACTTTGGGAAAAGATATTCCTGTTTTTGCTATTGATTCAGCTCCACTCTCTCAGAAATCATTAAAGGGCATAGTTCACAATATCCGTTTAATTGTGAATGATGCTCATGTTGAGGATGTGTCATGTTTCGTCCTTAGCGGTTTGCCTACTCCTCTAGTGTTGGGGCTACCCTGGCTCACTAAACATAACCCCACCATTGATTGGCAAGCGAGGCAAATAAATGGTTGGAGTAACTTTTGCAGAGAGAATTGCCTCATAACATCTATTTCTGAGGTTTCTACTAAAACTGTACCATCTTTCCTCTCTGAATTTTTGGATGTCTTCTCTGAGAGTGGAGTTCAGGGTTTACCTCCGCACAGGGAGTATGATTGCCCTATTGATCTCATCCCAGGCGCCAAACTGCCTAAATCTCGTTTATACAATCTTTCCCAACCTGAGAGGGTCGCTATGCGTGCTTATATCTCTGAGAGTCTGAGAAAAGGACACATACGACCCTCGAAGTCACCTGTTGCCGCTGGTTTTTTCTTTGTTAAGAAAAAAAGATGGTTCTTTAAGACCTTGTCTGGATTTCAGGGAGCTGAACAGTATCACTATTCGTGATCCTTATCCGCTTCCTCTGATCCCGGACTTGTTTAACCAGGTTGTTGGGGCGAAAGTCTTTTCCAAATTAGACCTAAGAGGGGCATACAACCTGGTTAGGGTCAGAGAAGGAGACGAATGGAAGACGGCTTTCAATACCCCTGAGGGCCATTTTGAGAATTTAGTTATGCCTTTTGGTTTGATGAATGCCCCAGCCGTTTTTCAGCATTTCGTCAACAGCATTTTTTATCATTTAATGGGAAAATTTGTATTAGTGTATTTGGATGACATTTTGATTTTTTCTCCTGATTTCAAGACTCATAAGGAACACTTGCGTCAGGTCTTGCTCATCCTGCGGGAGAATAAATTATACGCGAAACTGGAAAAATGTGTGTTTGCGGTTCCAGAGATCCAATTTCTGGGGTTTCTTGTCTCCGCTTCTGGTTTTCGCATGGACCCCGAGAAGGTTCGCGCTGTGCTTAAGTGGGAGCTTCCTGAGAATCAGAAGGCGCTGATGTGTTTTTTGGGCTTTGCTAATTATTACAGGAAATTTATTTTGAATTATTCCTCTGTTGTTAAACCACTCACTGATATGACCAGAAAGGGGGTAGATTTTTCTTCCTGGTCGGTAGAGGCGCGTAAGGCCTTTTCTAATATCAAGGAGAGTTTTGCTTCCGCTCCCATCCTAGTACAACCTGATGTTTCGTTACCCTTCATAGTTGAGGTTGATGCTTCTGAGGTAGGGGTGGGTGCGGTCTTGTCTCAGGGTTCCTCTCCTGCCAAATGGCAACCGTGTGCCTTTTTCTCAAAGAAGCTCTCCTCCGCAGAGAGAAATTATGATGTGGGAGATAGGGAATTGTTGGCCATCAAGTTGGCTTTTGAGGAATGGCGCCATTGGCTAGAGGGAGCCAGACACCCTATTACCGTGTTTACTGACCATAAAAATCTGGCCTACTTGGAGTCAGCCAAGCGTCTGAACCCGAGACAGGCCAGATGGTCTTTGTTCTTTTCAAGGTTTAATTTTGTTGTTACGTTCCGCCCTGGGGTTAAGAATGTGAAGGCAGATGCCCTATCACGTTGTTTCCCGGGAGGTGGGAATTTTGAAGACCCGGGTCCCATTTTGGCTGAAGGTGTGGTGGTCTCTGCTCTTTTTCCTGAATTGGAGGCAGAGGTGCAGGCAGCCCAGTCAGAAGCTCCTGATCTTTGTCCTCCTGGGAGGTTGTTTGTGCCTCTCGCTTTGAGACACAAGATTTTTAAAGAACACCACGATACGGTCCTTGCTGGGCACCCGGGGACAAGAGCCACACTGGATCTCATTGCTCGGAGATTCTGGTGGCCTGCGCTTCGTAAGTCGGTTGAGGGTTTTGTGGCAGCTTGCGAGACTTGCGCTCGTGCCAAGGTCCCTCATTCACGGCCATCAGGTCCTCTCCTTCCCTTGCCCATTCCTTCCCGTCCTTGGACACATCTGTCCATGGACTTCATAACGGACTTGCCTCGTTCCTCGGGGAAGTCTGTGATTCTGGTGGTGGTGGACCGTTTTAGCAAAATGGTGCATTTTATCCCTTTTCCTGGTTTTCCCAATGCTAAGACGCTGGCGCAGGCATTTGTTGACCACATTGTCAAATTGCATGGGATTCCTTCAGACATAGTCTCTGATAGGGGCACGCAGTTTGTTTCCAGATTCTGGAAGGCTTTCTGTTCGCGCTTGGGGGTTCGCTTGTCATTCTCTTCTGCTTTCCATCCGCAGTCGAATGGCCAGACAGAGCGTGTCAATCAGAATCTGGAGACATATCTGCGCTGTTTTGTGGCGGAGAATCAGGAGGATTGGTGTTCTTTTTTGTCCCTTGCTGAGTTTGCTTTAAATAACCGTCGTCAGGAGTCCTCTGATAAGTCACCATTTTTTGGTGCATATGGGTTTCATCCGCAGTTTGGGACTTTCTCTGGAGAGGGCTCTTCTGGTTTGCCTGATGAGGACAGATTCTCCTCGTCTTTGTCATCTATTTGGCAAAAGATTCAGGATAATCTAAAGAACATGAGTGAGAGATATAAGCGTGTGGCGGATAAGAGACGTGTGCCTGGTCCGGACCTGAATGTTGATGATTTGGTGTGGCTGTCTACCAAGAATATCAAATTGAAGGTTCCCTCCTGGAAGTTGGGTCCTAGGTTTATTGGGCCTTACAAGATCCTGTCTGTCATCAATCCTGTTGCCTACCGTCTTGATCTTCCTCAGACTTGGAAGATCCATAATGTTTTCCATAAGTCCTTATTGAAACCTTATGTTCAACCTATTGTACCCTCGCCTTTGCCTCCTCCTCCGATTATTGTTGATGGAAATCTTGAATTTCAGGTCTCTAGGATTGTGGATTCTCGTCTTGTCCGCGGTTCCCTCCAGTACCTCGTTCATTGGGAGGGTTATGGTCCTGAGGAGAGGATGTGGGTCCCAGTGACGGACATTAAGGCCTCTCGTCTCATCAGGGCTTTCCATAGGTCCCATCCTGAGAAGGTGGGCCCTGAGTGTCCGGAGTCCACTCCTAGAGGGAGGGGTACTGTCACAACCAGACAGCTGAGAAGCTCTGACAGGAGCCATCCAGATCCTCCTCCTTGAGTTTCTTTGTTTTGATTTCTGTTCCTCACCTCGTTAGTCTATCTCAGCTGTCATGCAGTCGGACTGATCACTTCCCTTTATATTCCTCCCCATAAGGCAGTTGGGTGCGGCTGATACAACTTCCTGGAGTGTGTGTGCATGCTGTTCACAGCTCCCAGCTCCCAGCTCCCAGCTCCCAGCTCCCAGTTCCCTGTCCACAGTCGTCTGCAAGATAAGTTCTGTTTATGTATTTATGATTTTCTGTTGTCTGGATCCAGGTGACCCTGACTCCCTCCGTGTCTGTGTAGGGAGCCGGTGGTCGTGTCCCCTCACTATTGTAGGGCCTTCAGGTCTAAGATAGCCGAGGTACGTGGATATGCGCCCATCCACCTTTGGGGTGGTCGCATAGGCTGAGCAATAAGGGAGAGCGGCAGGTCGATTGCAGGGGTCTCCCTTTTGTTCCTTAGTTGTGGATCCAGTGAGTCATTGTTTGTATTGTATCATCTTGTTTCCTGTACACCATCCGTGACAGGTAGTAGGTTCAGTAGAACGTGTAGCTGTGGCAGAACGGCCACGTCCTCTCCCTGCACCAGAGGCTCCACCAACACCACCACCACGACCATGACCGCGTCCCTTATTAGATGTTTGCCTCATAGTTAGCGTTCACAAAACAAAGTAAATAGTGGTTAAGTCTGTTAAAAATAATTTCCCGCCAATAAAAACCCTTATGTAGGGTATTGCACAAAATTATTTTTTTTAACTCTATATGACAGCGGTATTTGTGGCCTAAATTTCACAGTAACTTATGCACGTCTAATCCCAGATGTGCACTATATCAGAGGGTTTTTATAACCCCAGTAAGCACAAAGCCGTATTTTTGGCCTAAATGTGACACTCACTTATGCACGTCTAATCCCAGATGTGAAGTATATCAGAGGGTTTTTTCACCCCAGTAAGCACAAAGCCGTATTTCTGGCCTAAATGTGACACTCACTTATGCACGTCTAATCCCAGACGTGCAGTATATCAGAGGGTTTTTTCACCCCAGTAAGCACAAAGCCGTATTTCTGGCCTAAATGTGACACTCACTTATGCACGTCTAATCCCAGATATGCACTATATGAAACAGATATATTTTTTTCACCCCAGTAAGCACAAAGCCATATATCTGGCCTAAATGTGACACTCATTTATGCATGTCTAATCCCAGATGTGCAGTATATCAGAGGGTTTTTTCACCCCAATAAGCACAAAGCCGTATTTCTGGTCTAAATGTGACACTCAGTTATGCACATTTAATCCCAGATGTGCTGTATATCAGAGGGTTTTTTCACCCCAGTAAGCACAAAGCCGTATTTCTGGCCTAAATGTGACACTCACTTATGCACGTCTAATCCCAGATGTGCAGTGTATCAGAGGGTTTTTTTCACCCCAGTAAGCACAAAGCCGCATTTCTGGCCTAAATGTGACACTCACTTATGCTTGTCTAATCCCAGATGTGCAGTATATCAGAGGGTTTTTTCACCCCAGTAAGCACAAAGCCGCATTTCTGGCCTAAATATGACACTCACTTATGCACGTCTATTCCCAGATGTGCAGTATATCAGAGGGTTTTTTCACCCCAGTAAGCACAAAGCCGTATTTCTGGCCTAAATGTGACACTCACTTATGCACGTCTAATCCCAGATGTGCAGTATATCAGAGGTTTTTTTCACCCTAGTAAGCACAAAGCCGTATTTCTGGCCTAAATGTGACACTCAGTTATGCATGTCTAATCCCAGATGTGCAGTATATCAGAGGGGTTTTTCACCCCAGTAAGCACAAAGCCGTATTTCTGGCCTAAATGTGACACTCACTTATGCACGTCTAATCCCAGATATGCACTATATGAAATAGATGTATTTTTGTCACCCCAGTAAGCACAAAGCCGTATATCTGGCCTAAATGTGACACTCACTTATGCACGTCTAATCCCAGATGTGTAGTATATCAGAGGGTTTTTTCACCCCAGTAAGCACAAAGCCGTATTTCTGGCCTAAATGTGACACTCACTTATGCATGTCTAATCCCAGATGTGCAGTATATCCGAGGGTTTTTTCTCCCCAGTAAGCACAAAGCCGTATTTCTGGCCTAAATGTGACACTCACTTATGCATGTCTAATCCCAGATGTGCAGTATATCAGAGGGTTTTTTCACCCCAGTAAGCACAAAGCTGTATTTCTGGCCTAAATGTGACACTCACTTATGCACATCTTATCCCAGATGTGCACTATATGAAAAAAATTGGGTTTTTTTCACCCCAGTAAGCATAAAGCTGTATTTCTGGCCTAAATGTGACACTCACTTATGCAAGTCTAATCCCAGATGTGCAGTATATCAGAGGGTTTTTTCACCCCAGTAAGCAAAAAGCCGTATTTCTGGCCTAAATGTGACACTCACTTATGCACGTTTAATCCCAGATGTGCACTATATGAAACAGATGTATTTTTTTCACCCCAGTAAGCAAAAAGCTGTATTTCTGGCCTAAATGTGACCCTCACTTATGCACGTCTAATCCTAGATGTGCACTATATGAAACAGATGGGTTTTTTTCACCCCAGTAAGCAAAAAGCTGTATTTCTGGCCTAAATGTGACACTCACTTATGCACGTCTAAACCTAGATGTGCACTATATGAAACAGATGGGTTTTTTTCACCCCAGTAAGCAAAAAGCTGTATTTCTGGCCTAAATGTGACACTCACTTATGCACGTCTAATCCCAGATGTGCACTATATGAAACAGATGTATTTTTTTCACCCCAGTAAGCAAAAAGATTTATTTCTGGCCTAAATGTGACACTCACTTATGCACGTCTAATCCCAGATGTGCACTATATGAAACAGATGGTTTTTTTTCACCCCAGTCAGCAAAAAGCTGTATTTCTGGCCTAAATGTGACACTCACTTATGCACGTCTAATCCAAGATGTGCGCTATATGAAACAGATGTATTTTTTTCACCACAGTAAGTAAAAAGCTGTATTTCTGGACTTGCAGACATGCAGATATCCTGTGCTGGTGCACTATCGTTGCATAAAATGGCTGCCGATTATGTATTGATATTAACAAAAAAAATCATTTTCAGTAGTAGTTGGCTCAGGGCAGGCTTAACCACCTGCCATCTGGGCCATTTGCCCCCTTCCTGACCAGGCCAAATTTTGCAAAACTGACATATCTCACTTTATGTGGTAATAACTTTGGAACGCCTTTTTTTATCCAAGTCATTCAGAGATTGTTTTCTCGTGACACATTGTACTTCATGATAGTCATAAATTTGAGTCAAAATATTTTACCTTTATTTATGAAAAAATCCCAAATTTACCCAAAAATTTGAAAAATTCGCAATTTTCTAAATTTCAATTTCTCTGCTTTTAAAACAGAAAGTGATACCTCATAAAATATTTATTATTTAACATTCCCCATATGTCTACTTTATGTTGGCATCATTTTGGAAATGTCATTTTAATTTTTTAGGACGTTAGAAGGCTTGGAAGTTTAGAAGCAATTCTTCAAATTTTTAAGAAAATTGGCAAAACCCACTTTTTAAGGACCAGTTCAGGTCTGAAGTCACTTTGTGGGGCCTACATAGTGGATACCCCCATAAATGACCCCATTGTAGAAACTACACCCCTCAAGGTATTCAAAACCGATTTTACAAACTTTGTTAACCCTTTAGGCGTTCCACAAGAATTAAAGGAAAATGGAGATCAAATTTTTAAATTTCACTTTTTTGGCAGATTTTCCATTTTAATAAATTTTTTTCTTTAACACACCGATGGTTAACAGCCAAAAAAACCTCAATATTTATTACCCAGATTCTGCGGTTTACAGAAACACCCCACATGTGGTCATAAACTGCTGTATGGGCACACGGCAGGGCGCAGAAGAAAAGGAACTCCACATGGTTTTTAGATGCCATGTCCCATTTGAAGCCCCCTGATGCACCCTTACAGTAGAAACTCCCAAGAAGTGACCCCATTTTGGAAACTAGGGGATAAGGTGCCAGTTTTATTAGTACTATTTTTGGGTACATATGATTTTTTGATCATTCATTATAACACTTTATGGGGCAAGGTGACCAAAAAATTGGTTGTTTTAGCACAGTTTCTATTTATTTATTTTTACAGCGTTCACCTGAGGGGTTCAGTCAAGTGACATTTTTATAGAACAGATTGTTACGGACGTGGCGATACCTAATATGTATACTTTTTCTCATTTATTAAAGTTTTACACAATAATAGCATTTTTGAAACAAAAAAATTATGTTTTAATGTGTCCATGTTCTGAGAGCTATAGTTTTTTTTATTTTTTGAGAGATTTTCTTATGTAGGGGCTCATTTTTTGCGGGATGAGGTGACGGTTTTATTGGTACTATTTGTGGGACATACGCGTTTTTGATCACTTGGTGTTGCACCTTTTGTGATGCAAGGTGACAAAAATTGCTTGTTTTGACACCGTTTTTTTTTTTTTTTTTTTTTTTTACGGTGTTCACCCGAGGGGTTAGGTCATGTGATATTTTTAAAGAGCTGGTTTTTACGGACGCGGCAATACCTAATATGTATACTTTTTTTTATTTTTTCTATTTTTAACTTTTTTTTTTCATTCCTTACTTGGGGACTTTTTTTTTTTACATGTGAAACTTTTTTTTATTTTTTTATTTTCAACCTTTTATTTTTATTTTTTTTATTTTTTTTATTTTACACTTTTCATCCCCATAAGGTCATACAAGACCTCTGGGGGACATTTGCTTCACTTTTATTTATTTTTTTCACTTTTGATTTCTCCTGTAACTGGGGCTGACATAGTAGCCCCAGTTACAGGACAAATACACCCCTAGAGAGGCTGTACAGCAGCAATCCAGTTGCAGGGCTGATCGAGGTCTCTGAGAGACCTCACACAGCCCCTGCACTCTCCGGTCACGGCGGTCACATGACCGCCAGGCCGGAACAGGAAGCGCATAGCGCTTCCTTCTCTGCAGACACAGCGCTCGGTGAGCGCTGTGTCTGCAGCGATCCGGAAGGCAGGGACACCTGGGAACTGTCCCTGCCTTGTCTTAGGGTTGCCCTGCTGTCACTGACAGCGGGCAACCCGATCAGCAGCTGCACGATTAGCGTGCAGCTGCTATTTCTGAAAGGACGTTCTAAAACGTGCTTTCAGAATTAGACGTCCACCGATAGGACGTTTATATCCTATGGGCGGACGTAAAGCGGTTAAAAAAATTGTGCACTGCGCCCACAAAACACATTTGCTGTAGATCGCTGAGTAAAGAAGCAGTTCTGAATCTTCAGATTTCTCCCTGATCTCTCCCTCACAGCAGCTGCAGCCTATCCCTACACTAATCCGAGCAGAGTGACGGGTGGCGCTACGTGACTCCAGCTTAAATAGAGGCTTGGTCACATGCTGCAGTTGGCCAATCACAGCCATGCCAATAGTAGGCATGTCTGTGATGGCCTTTTGGGGCAAGTAGTATGACGCTTGTTGATTGGCTGCTTTGCAGCCTTTCAAAAAGCGCCATAAAAATCGCCGAACCCCGAACCCAAACTTTTACGTAAATGTTCGGGTGCGGGTCCCGAAAACCCTAAAGTTCGGTACGAACCCGAACTTTACAGTTTGGGTTCGCTCAACTCTAGTGCTATGCTATGGAGGATAAACTATCACATGTGCTATACTAGGGAGGACAGCAAGGATTACACATGTATACATTGGCTACTTACCCAAATTCTGGAGACTTTGCTCTTTCGTTTTCTCCCAGATGGGGGCAAAAAGCTCCTGAGTTATCTCCAACCAGGCCGCATCTTTTTTATACCAGTCGTGGTAGTCGCCAGACCGCGTATTCCAAATGCAGGGCCTCTCCTGGATAAGAACAATGAGCCTCTCAACATCCATAGCCCGTGGTGTCTTCGGCATGGCTTCAAAAATGGTCCGCAAGGGCTAGCAACTTCAGCAGCAAACTCCTGCTTCATGTGCTGTCTGGAGCCAGACGCTGAGCAACTCAACTTCCTGTCTTCAATCCATTCTGTGTTGCTAAGTTACTTGCATTAAAAATGCAACGCATTGCATCCGGATGCAATGCAATTTTCATGCAGTCCCATTCACTTCTATGGAGCTAGAGTTGCGTGAAAATCGCAGAATATAGAACATGCTGCGATTTTTACACAACGCACAAGTGATGCGTGAAAAACAATGCTCATTTACACAGCCCCATTGAAATGAATGGGTCCGGATTCAGTGCGGGCGCAATGCGTTCACGTCACGCATTGCACCCGTGCGTAATACTCGTTCATATGAAAGGGGCCTTATTGTCCGCATTATTATATTGTTCCGTTCTGGAAAATACAGAATGCACATGGACATCATCCGTATTTTTTGTAGATCCGTGTTTTGCGGACCTCAAAATACATACGGTCGTGTGCACGAGCCCTAATTCTGATCTTTTGACCTTTTAATGCTGAAAAGCTGAAAGCCAATAAGAGCAAGTGCAGTAGGTTGACCCATGATGACACACCAACCTGTTGACGGTTTTCAAAAGTATTTTTATTTCTTAATTTTACTAACTTTGCCGATTGTTTAGGGGTACTAGTCTTATAATAAATGATACTAGAACAGTCTATACATATACAGTCAATATATACAGTTTTTGGTATAAAAATGCAGCACAACCCATTTTTGGGACTGTTTGAACGCCCCTGCGATAATATTTTGTCACTTTGCCGTTTTTGCGTTACGTTAGACCCATAGGGGTGTCAAGGGTGTGGCAGGGCTGGGACTTCGACCCTGACACATTTACCACCATGCCTAAATTTTGTTGAAAGACTACTCTAGCCAGGGGCTAGTCTAGTTTTTCTGCCTGTCACAAGGACTGCGGGTGCATCTTCCACCAGCAAAGCCAGCGCAAATGGGAAGTCAAAGACTGGCGTAAAAAGCCAGTCTTTGTAAATGACCCCCAAAGTTTTTAAAAGGTGGGGCTTTGTTTCAGAAATGTTTTACTCAAAGGCATAAACTAGTTCTACGTCAACATTGGTTTTCAAAGTGATATTGATATGGAGAATATGCTGTTGTCAGAAGCGACAGTCTCCGCTAGCCAGCAAACATCCCCAGCTGATGTAAATGTCCTCCAGTCAATCTACGTGTTGACTCAATACCGCAGCTGGATCCTTCCTTGGGTGCTCACCAAAAGCATGGTCTGCAAGCAGTCTTTCAGCCCGAATCGCGTTTTCCACTGAATTAATGTTGACCTACTGGTTCCCTTCCTATCACCTCTTATTCCCATCTCCTCCACTTCTCTTTGTATAAGCCACAAGCAAATCATTGTTGTCTGTGACCAGCAGCTCTGAATGTCTATGGAAGGTAAAAGGGTTTGAGATTTAATATTTCATGACACAGTTTAGTATACTAGCTGCCATGAAACGTGAGTTCTGGATTATTCATACATACCCAGGGGTTCAGCGTGTTGTTAATATTGGCGTTCTTTAAAACACCTGTCTATAGTTATATGTGACAGCGGCTGTCTGTGCGCCAGTGTCAGAGACAGGCTTGTAGCGCATGAAGGTGAGTGCATCAAGTCATAGATGTGGATGAAAAATATGTGGTTGGCGGATGAACATTTGACGTGTCGCTCTATCCTATCATTTTTTTTAGTTCATGCATGAATATCAGCTTACTTTTCGTAAGGTAGAGACATTTTTATCATTCAAAGGATAGGCTTTGCTGCCAATCATTTGGCTCTATATAAGGAGGATTTTTTTTTTTACATTTCACATTATAATTATTCATTATTATCCATTATTATCCAAAGTAGATTTTATTAGTGCTACTGCTAATGCCAACAATTGTCATTTTCCACTGCTTGTTAACTTATAAATAGAGTTGAGCGAACACCTGGGTGTTCGGGTTCGAGAAGTTCGAGAACTTCCCGTAAATGTTCGGGTTCGGGATCCGAACCCGAACCGAACTTCGTCCCGAACCCGAACCCCATTGAAGTCAATGGGGACCCGAACTTTTGGGCACTAAAAAGGCTGTAAAACAGCCCAGGAAAGAGCTAGAGGGCTGCAAAAGGCAGCAACATGTAGGTAAATCCCCTGCAAACAAATGTGGATAGGGAAATGAATTAAAATTAAAATTAAAAAAATAAAAATGAACCAATATCAATTAGACAGAGGTCCCATAGCAGAGAATCTGGCTTCACGTCAGCAGAGAATCAGTCTCTTCATGCCATAGCAAAGAATCTGGCTTCATGTCAGCAGAGAATCAGTCTCTTCATGCCATAGCAGAGAATCTGGCTTCATGTCAGCGCAGAATCAGTCTTCATGTCATAGCAGAGAATCAGGCTTCACGTCACCCACCACTTGAACAGGCCACTGTCACACATTTAGGCCCCGGCACCCAGACAGAGGAGAGCGGTCCCGTAACAGAGAATCTGGCCTTATGTCAGCGCAGAATCTGTCTTCATGTCATAGCAGAGAATCAGGCTTCACGTCACCCACCACTGGAACAGGCCACTGTCACACATTTAGGCCCAGGCACCCAGGCAGAGGAGAGAGGTCCCGTAACAGAGAATCTGGCCTTATGTCAGCGCAGAATCTGTCTTCATGTCATAGCAGAGAATCAGGCTTCACGTCAGCCACCACTGGAACAGGCCACTGTCACACATTTAGGCCCAGGCACCCAGGCAGAGGAGAGCGGTCCCGTAACAGAGAATCTGGCCTTATGTCAGCGCAGAATCTGTCTTCATGTCATAGCAGAGAATCAGGCTTCACGTCACCCACCACTGGAACAGGCCACTGTCACACATTTAGGCCCAGGCACCCAGGCAGAGGAGAGAGGTCCAGTAACAGAGAATCTGGCCTTATGTCAGCGCAGAATCTGTATTCATGTCATAGCAGAGAATCAGGCTTCACGTCACCCACCACTGGAACAGGCCACTGTCACACATTTAGGCCCCGGCACCCAGACAGAGGAGAGCGGTCCCGTAACAAAGAATCTGGCCTTATGTCAGCGCAGAATCTGTCTTTATGTTATAGCAGAGAATCAGGCTTCACGTCACCCACCACTGGGACAGGCCACTGTCACACATTTAGGCCCAGGCACCCAGGCAGAGGAGAGAGGTCCCGTAACAGAGAATCTGGCCTTATGTCAGCGCAGAATCTGTATTCATGTCATAGCAGAGAATCAGGCTTCACGTCACCCACCACTGGAACAGGCCACTGTCACACATTTAGGCCCCGACACCCAGACAGAGGAGAGCGGTCCCGTAACAGAGAATCTGGCCTTATGTCAGCACAGAATCTGTATTCATGTCATAGCAGAGAATCAGGCTTCACGTCACCCACCACTGGAACAGGCCACTGTCACACATTTAGGCCCCGGCACCCAGACAGAGGAGAGGTTCATTCAACTTTGGGTTGCCCCGCAATATAATGGTAAAATGAAAATAAAAATAGGATTGAATGAGGAAGTGCCCTGGAGTACAATAATATATTGTTAAGGGGAGGTAGTTAATGTCTAATCTGCACATGGGATGGACAGGTCCTGTGGGATCCATGCCTGGTTCATTTTTATGAACGTCAGCTTGTCCACATTGGCTGTAGACAGGCGGCTGCGTTTGTCTGTAATGACGCCCCCTGCCGTGCTGAATACACGTTCAGACAAAACGCTGGCCGCCGGGCAGGCCAGCACCTCCAAGGCATAAAAAGCTAGCTCTGGCCACGTGGACAATTTGGATACCCAGAAGTTGAATGGGGCCGAACCATCAGTCAGTACGTGGAGGGGTGTGCACAGGTACTGTTCCACCATGTTAGTGAAATGTTGCCTCCTGCTAACACGTTCCGTATCAGGTGGTGGTGCAGTTAGCTGTGGCGTGGTGACAAAACTTTTCCACATCTCTGCCATGCTAACCCTGCCCTCAGAGGAGCTGGCCGTGACACAGCTGCGTTGGCGACCTCTTGCTCCTCCTCTGCCTTCGCCTTGGGCTTCCACTGGTTCCCCTGTGACATTTGGGAATGCTCTCAGTAGCGCGTCTACCAACGTGCGCTTGTACTCGCGCATCTTCCTATCACGCTCCAGTGTAGGAAGTAAGGTGGGCACATTGTCTTTGTACCGGGGATCCAGCAGGGTGGCAACCCAGTAGTCCGCACACGTTAAAATGTGGGCAACTCTGCTGTCGTTGCGCAGGCACTGCAGCATGTAGTCGCTCATGTGTGCCAGGCTGCCCAGAGGTAAGGACAAGCTGTCCTCTGTGGGAGGCGTATTGTCATCGTCCTGTGTTTCCCCCCAGCCACGCACCAGTGATGGGCCCGAGCTGCTTTGGGTGCCACCCCGCTGTGAACATGCTTCATCCTCATCCTCCTCCGCCTCCTCCTCCTCGTCCTCCAGTAGTGGGCCCTGTCTGGCCACATTTGTACCTGGCCTCTGGTGTTGCAAAAAACCTCCCTCTGAGTCATTTTGAAGAGACTGGCCTGAAAGTGCTAAAAATGACCCCTCTTCCTCCTCTTCCTCCTGGGCCACCTCCTCTTCCATCATCGCCCTAAGTGTTTTCTCAAGGAGACATAGAAGTGGTATTGTAACGCTGATAACGGCGTCATCGCCACTGGCCATGTTGGTGGAGTACTCGAAACAGCGCAACAGGGCACACAGGTCTCGCATGGAGGCCTAGTCATTGGTGGTGAAGTGGGTCTGATCCGCAGTGCGACTGACCCGTGCGTGCTGCAGCTGAAACTCCACTATGGCCTGCTGCTGCTCGCACAGTCTGTCCAGCATATGCAAGGTGGAGTTCCACCTGGTGGGCACGTCGCATATGAGGCGGTGAGCGGGAAGGCCGAAGTTACGCTGTAGCGCAGACAGGCGAGCAGCGGCAGGGTGTGAACGCCGGAAGCGCGAACAGACGGCCCGCACTTTATGCAGCAGCTCTGACATGTCGGGGTAGTTGCGAATGAACTTCTGCACCACCAAATTCAGCACATGCGCCAGGCAAGGGATGTGCGTCAAACCGGCTAGTCCCAGAGCTGCAACGAGATTTCGCCCATTATCGCACACCACCAGGCCGGGCTTGAGACTCACCGGCAGCAACCACTCGTCGGTCTGTTGTTCTATACCCCGCCACAACTCCTGTGCGGTGTGGGGCCTGTCCCCCAAACATATGAGTTTCAGAATGGCCTGCTGACGTTTACCCCGTGCTGTGCTGAAGTTGGTGGTGAAGGTGTGTGGCTGACTGGATGAGCAGGTGGAAGAAGAGGAGGAGGAAGCTGAGTAGGAGGAGGAGGAGACAGGAGGCAAAGAATGTTGCCCTGCGATCCTTGGCGGCGGAAGGACGTGCGCCAAATAGCTCTCCGCCTGGGGCCCAGCCGCCACTACATTTACCCAGTGTGCAGTTAGGGAGATATAGCGTCCCTGGCCGAGCTTACTGGTCCACGTATCTGTGGTTAGGTGGACCTTGCCACAGATGGCGTTGCGCAGTGCACACTTGATTTTATCGGACACTTGTTTGTGCAGGGAAGGCACGGCTCTCTTGGAGAAGTAGTGGCGGCTGGGAACAACATACTGTGGGACAGCAAGTGACATGAGCTGTTTGAAGCTGTGTGTGTCCACCAGCCTAAATGACAGCATTTCATAGGCCAGTAGTTTAGAAATGCTGGCATTCAGGGCCAGGGATCGAGGGTGGCTAGGTGAGAATTTACGAGTTCTCTCAAATGTTTGTGAGATGGAGAGCTGAACGCTGCCGTGTGACATGGTTGAGATGCTTGGTGACGCAGGTGGTGGTGTTGGTGGTACATCCCATGTTTGCTGGGCGGCAGGTGCCAACGTTCCTCCAGAGGCGGAGGAAGAGGCCGAGGCGGCGGCAGCAGCAGCAGAAGAGGCCGAGGCGGCAGCAGCAGAAGAGGTAGCAGGGGGAGCCTGAGTGACTTCCTTGTTTTTAAGGTGTTTACTCCACTGCAGTTCATGCTTTGCATGCAGGTGCCTGGTCATGCAGGTTGTGCTAAGGTTCAGAACGTTAATGCCTCGCTTCAGGCTCTGATGGCACAGCGTGCAAACCACTCGGGTCTTGTCGTCAGCACATTGTTTGAAGAAGTGCCATGCCAGGGAACTCCTTGAAGCTGCCTTTGGGGTGCTCGGTCCCAGCTGGCAGCGGTCAGTAGCAGGCGGAGTCTCTTGGCGGCGGGTGTTCTGATTTTGCCCACTGCTCCCTCTTTTGCTACGCTGTTGGCTCGGTCTCACCACTGCCTCTACCTCCGAACTGTGAAAGTCAGTGGAACGACCTTCATTCCATGTGGGGTCTAGGACCTCATCGTCCCCTGCATCGTCTTCCACCCAGTCTTGATCCCTGACCTCCTGTTCAGTCTGCACACTGCAGAAAGACGCAGCAGTTGGCACCTGTGTTTCGTCATCATCAGAGACGTGCTGAGGTGGTATTCCCATGTCCTCATCATCAGGAAAAATAAGTGGTTGTGCGTTAGTGCATTCTATCTCTTCCACCCCTGGGGAAGGGCTAGGTGGATGCCCTTGGGAAACCCTGGCAGCAGAGTCTTCAAACAGCATAAGAGACTGCTGCATAACTTGAGGCTCAGACAGTTTCCCTGATATGCATGGGGGTGATGTGACAGACCGATGGGCTTGGTTTTCATGCGCCATCTGTGCGCTTTCTGCAGAAGACTGGGTGGGAGATAATGTGAACGTGCTGGATCCACTGTCGGCCACCCAATTGACTAATGCCTGTACCTGCTCAGGCCTTACCATCCTTAGAACGGCATTGGGCCCCACCAAATATCGCTGTAAATTCTGCTGGCTACTGGGACCTGAGGTAGTTGGTTCACTAGGACGTGTGGCTGTGGCAGAACGGCCACGTCCTCTCCCAGCACCAGAGGGTCCACTAACACCACCACGACCATGTCCACGTCCGCGTCCCTTCTTAGATGTTTTCCTCATTGTTCCCGTTCACCACAATTTTGAGAATGGCAAATTTGGGAATGCTTTTTCAACCCAGAACAAAAAGTCTGCTTTTACGGTCACTACAAATAACTTGACCAGCTAAAACTGTGCAGATTTGGTTGAATAGAGATGTGAGACCTGTTTTTTTTTGCGCTGTGTGACAGTTATATATTTAATCACAGAATGACACTTCTATCAGCACGCTAGCGTGTGTCTTAGGTTTTTCTGAATGACACTATCAATACCTTCAATGTAAGATTTTCTTTTTGGGATAGATTTCAAGTAGGCCTCAAATACCACAAACTAGTTATTTTCAGAATGGCAAATTTGGGAATGCTTTTTCAACCCAGAACAAAAAGTCTGCTTTTACGGTCACTACAAATAACTTGACCAGCTAAAACTGTGCAGATTTGGTTGAATAGAGATGTGAGACCTGTTTTTTTTTTTGCGCTGTGTGACAGTTATAGGTTTAATCACAGAATGACACTTCTATCAGCACGCTAGCGTGTGTCTTAGGTTTTTCTGAATGACACTATCAATACCTTCAATGTAAGATTTTCTTTTTGGGATAGATTTCAAGTAGGCCTCAAATACCACAAACTAGTTATTTTCAGAATGGCAAATTTGGGAATGCTTTTTCAACCCAGAACAAAAAGTCTGCTTTTACGGTCACTACAAATAACTTGACCAGCTAAAACTGTGCAGATTTGGTTGAATAGAGATGTGAGACCTGTTTTTTTTTGCGCTGTGTGACAGTTATAGGTTTAATCACAGAATGACACTTCTATCAGCACGCTAGCGTGTGTCTTAGGTTTTTCTGAATGACACTATCAATACTTTCAATGTGAGATTTTCTTTTTGGGATAGATTTCAAGTAGGCCTCAAATACCACAAACTAGTTATTTTCAGAATGGCAAATTTGGGAATGCTTTTTCAACCCAGAACAAAAAGTCTGCTTTTACAGTCACTACAAATAACTTGACCAGCTAAAACTGTACAGATTTGGTTGAATAGAGATGTGAGACCTGTTTTTTTTTGCGCTGTGTGACAGTTATAGGTTTAATCACAGAATGACACTTCTATCAGCACGCTAGCGTGTGTCTTAGGTTTTTCTGAATGACACTATCAATACCTTCAATGTAAGATTTTCTTTTTGGGATAGATTTCAAGTAGGCCTCAAATACCACAAACTAGTTATTTTCAGAATGGCAAATTTGGGAATGCTTTTTCAACCCAGAACAAAAAGTCTGCTTTTACGGTCACTACAAATAACTTGACCAGCTAAAACTGTGCAGATTTGGTTGAATAGAAATGTCAGGTCTATTTTTTAGGCGCTGGGTGACAGGCTCAACTTGCCCCTGATGTAATATATGGCCAAAAAATAACCAGACTGTTGATGGTTAAATGCACTTCGGTGACACAGGCTCAGCCTGCAGCTGATGTAGGATATAGCACAAAATAACCACACTATCGATGGTTAAATACACTTGGTGATAGCTCGTGCTGGCGCACCACAAGTCACAAAATGGCCGCCGATCACCCCAGAAAAAAAGTGATCTAAAAACGCTCTGGGCAGCCTCAAAAAAGTGAGCAAGTCAATAATAGCACTTCAATGATCCACAGCTGCAGATCGATCACAGAATGAAGTCTTTTGGAGGAGTTAATCTGCCTAATCTCGCCCTAACGTCGCAGCTGCAACCTCTCCCTATACTGATCATAGCAGAGTGACGTGCGGCGCTACGTGACTCCAGCTTAAATAGAGGCTGGGTCACATGGTGCACTGGACAATCACAGCCATGCCAATGGTAGGCATGGCTGTGATGGCCTCTTGGGCCAAGTAGTATGACGCTTGTTGATTGGCTGCTTTGCAGCCTTTCAAAAAGCGCTAAGAAAGCGCCGAACACCGAACCCGAACCCGGACTTTTACGAAAATGTTCGGGTCCGTGTCACGGACACCCCAAAATTCGGCACGAACCCGAACTATACAGTTCGGGTTCGCTCATCCCTACTTATAAAGCCATGAAGGTGGTTGCACACATTTTTAAAAAATTGCATAATTTAGTGTCAACTTGCAAAAAAAAAATAAAAAATGCAGTGGTCAGATATTACATGTTGACTACATAAACCCAACTAAAACACTAGGGGAGATGTATCAAAAATGGTACCAAGGAAAACATAGCAACTAGGCAGATTCCACCTTTCATTTTTCGGAGATCCTTTGGAAAAAGGAAAGGTGGAATCTGATTGCTTGCTATGTAGTGCATTGTAGTGCTGGTTTTAGACCGAGACCTGGAGTTTTGTCTTTTTTGGTGCATTTTTTTTTTTTTTCAAATTTCAGCATGCTCTGGGTATGGCTTTTCTTCATCTGGTTTAAAAAAAAAAAAGGCAAATTAGATATGTAGCCAAGAAAACGCAACCCCAAAAATATGCATTAGAGGAAGTCTGTCACCAGAAAACTCATTGTACAAGGGGCTTTTCCACCTGGGACATTTATGGCATCAATAGGACATTTCATAATGTTTGCTAGGTGGGGAAGCCACTTTTGGAATCCGATCTTATCTCAATAATGGGGCCTTAAAGTCAACTGAGAGCACGCATCCTCTCTATTCACTGCTATGGGACTTCTGAAAATAGCCAAGCGAGTGCGTGAATGGGCAGCAAACCCCACCAAGTGCGACCATCACACTATTCACTGCTCTGGGACTGCTGAAAACAGCCATGTCAGCACTCCGTAAATCTTATATTAGACGTGCAGATAATTGTACAGATAATCACTAACATGCGTTAATTCTTCGGGTAATTGGAATCTTCTAGCAGGTTTAAAAATCTGCGTTTATCGGTGGCAGATCATGCCGTGTAATCACGGTCTGCTGCCAGCAAATAATGATTCAGTATGGGGACGAGCAATGGCATTAGCACCGCTCCTCCCTTTACTGTGGAGGACATCACTACATGTAATAGCAGAAGTCTTCTCCGTTGACGAGCAGGCGATTGCCAAGAAAGAATGCTTCATTCCTGACAATCGCCTGGATGATCCATTTGTATAATATAAGCCTTAGGGCTCATGAACACAACTGTTTCTTTTTTTGCAGTCCGCAAATTGCGGATCCGCAAAACACGTGTACTGGTCATGTGTTCCGCATTTTGCGGAACAGAAGGTCCTGCCCTCTGTAGAACTGTCCTATCCTTGTCTGTAAAACACAATTTTTTTGCAGGGCCACAGAATGGACATATGGGTGTGCTTTACACATCTTTTGCGGCCCCATTAAAGTAAATGGATCTGCATTCGACGCGCAGATCGGATGCTGTCCAAAATATGTTTGTGTATATGAGCCCTTAGTCCAACTGCAGTGAATGGATGCCCTTCACCTATTGGACCTTCACCCATCGGCCATTTATGGCGTATACTATCAATATGCCATAAATGTCCCAGATGGAAATACTTCTTTAAAGCACAGATTTGTAGTAGCTCAGCTGAATATAATGATTCACTTCGCTTCATTCTGGAGAAAAAGACATTTTAATTCATATACAAATGAGCAGTTAGAAGGATTGTCCCATGAAACATATTCTACGTTTTTCAAAACAGCACCTGAATCTGAATACTGAATCTGATGTAATTACATTTAAAATTGCAATAAAAGTGTTGTAAAGCCACTGAGTATAGCACCACCTGCTGTTTGTTCTTTTCTTTTTTTCTCTGTCCACCTAATATCACCAAAGTGGGCTCACGTGCTCAGTTCCATCCTTCAACTGCCACCAGCTATGTCTACTGTTACAAGCTGTGACAGGGAGAGAGTTGCAGCAGAAAGGACATGACCCCTGAGAAATAGCACACCCCTGAGCTATGATATAGGGAGAGAGTTGCTGCAGAAAGGACATGCCCCCTAAGAAAGGACACACCACTGAGCTATGATATAGGGAGAGAGTTGCTGCAGAAAGGACATGCCCCCTAACAAAGGACACACCCCTGAGCTGCCAGCTTGAAATATATCTAAGTGAAATGAATGGGGGGACTCTTAATCCATGTGCGGAACAGGGGTGGTTCTAGCTTTGTTAGAAAGTGATTGTCATGAACTGTAGATGTCTGATTTTCATTTTTTACATGAATCGTTTTTACCCTTTTATGTTTAATAGTATTTTATTGAAGCAGAAATAGCACTTAGTACAGTACAATCATACAGGGATACCCCTTTTCAGTGCACAGGGAAGCCCAAGCCACAATGTGCATTTTTGTCCCTTCTGCTTCCTCTGCATGCTCTGCTATGATTGAAAGGACAGATGAGATGACTACTCAGGAACCTGGCTTTGTCTATCTAGATGGAGAAGGGGCTGGAGAATCAAAGGTTAACACTCATGCTTTATGAGACGTGTTATCTAAACTAAATGCGTTAAGCAAACACCTTCAATTGCTTTTCAATGGCTTTTGTTTCAAGAAAATGCGATGAGTTAAGAAATTTGAGTTAAGCGTTTGTGTGTTAACCCTGCTACATCTGTATACAGAGAGGCTTGGGTCCACACTCGGTGCACCTAACTGCTCACCTGCATATGGATTGAAAGTATTTTTTTCATATATTAATGAGATAGAGAGAGAGATCCGTCTCATACTACCCAGCACTATTCAGAGCCTTATACAGTGCTTGGTCTTTGCCTAGAACAATGGGAGTCATTTACAACGTGCGCTGTGCCAGTTTTTGGCATAAAAAAAGTTGCTAGACCCCTAGACATGGGATGCAACACATTTACTATCTTTCAGGCCCTCATGCCCTTTCAGGCCCTTCATGCACATGGCCGTAGCCACTTTTGCCTATTCTTGTCTGCAAAATGGACAATAGGACACATTCTATTGTTTTTCCGCGGTATCGTGGAATGAACATACGGATGTGGACAGCATGGGTCTGCATCTGATACTCAAAAAAAGATTTATTTTACTCCAGACACACAGACTTATAACCCCCCAGATGCCCCCATAGTGCTCCTCTCCCCCATGGTGCCGCCCCATAATGTGCCAGTAAAAAGTGCCACCATATGCCCAGGGGCGTACATAAAAATCACTGGGCCCCATAGCAGTAATCTAAATTGGGCCCCCATTCCCTTTTTATAGCCCCTCCTTTTGTTCCATGAACTATTAATGCTGCTGCGTTTTATAATTTATGCCATCAGGGCCGGATTGGGATTACAAAACAGCCCTGGCACACAAAAGAGGTATAATAGATGCAGTGTGTACAGGTATATAGTATATTCCCTAGTGTTCTGATATGTGAGGTACAGGGTATAATATATGCAGTGTGTACAGGTATATAGTATATACAGCAGTGTACTGATATGTGAGGTATGGGGTATAATATATGCAGTGTATACAGGTATACAGTATATACAGTAGTGTAATATGTGAGGTACGAGGTATAATAGATGCAGAGTGTACAGGTATATAGTAAATACAGCAGTGTATTGACACCTTGTACCTCACATATCAGTACACTGTTGTATATACTATATATCTGTACACACTGCATCTATTATACCTCGTACCTCACATAGTACAC
This sequence comes from Bufo bufo, assembly GCF_905171765.1. Taxonomy (NCBI): domain Eukaryota; kingdom Metazoa; phylum Chordata; class Amphibia; order Anura; family Bufonidae; genus Bufo; species Bufo bufo. The sequence continues at coordinate 616,107,552 of NC_053389.1, read as the reverse complement.
TGCTGTATATACTATATAGTATATCTGTACACACTGCATCTATTATACCTTGTACCTCACATATCAGTGCACTGCGGTATATACTATATATCTGTACATATTGCATGTATAATACTGTGTAATATATGCAGTGTGTGTATGTGTATATATATATATATATATATATATACACACACACACAGAGCAGTGTATTGATGTGAGACATAGAAGGTATAATACTGTAGATGCAGTGTTTACAGAAATATGTGGTCAGTTATACATTATGGTCACTGTGTGTGTGAGGTACATGAGGTAGTGGTCACTGTAACTGTCTGAAGTATTATACATGAGTGATCAATGAGTAAAAACAGGGCATGGGTGGGGGGCAAATGATGAAAAGTGGAGGACCTCCTCTTACCACTCCATTCCAGTCTGTATGGATCAATGCAGAGCTGCTTGTGAACTTCTAATACTTGCTGTTAGGGGTTGAAGGACCTGTGATGATGTCATCACAGGTCCTGGCAGATATACCTTTGAAACCTAGGAACTACACCATTTTTGATGCAGTTCCTTTGCTAGATTCTGCAGGACCTGTGATGTTGAAGATGATGTCATCACAGGTCCTGGCAGATGCACTGTTCTAACCTGGGAACTACACTTTACACTGTGCAGTTCCCTTACAGGACCTATGATGACATCATCAAAGGTCCTTCAGCTTTAGAAAGATAAACAGGAGCAATTAGGGGGCGGGGCCTCTTCTCCACTTCAGGCCCCTCTTTCTCACGGGCCCCATAGCAGATGCGTGGTCTGCCTATATGGTAGTTACGCCACTGCATATGCCCCAATAGTGCTCCACTCCCCCATAGTGCCGCCCTCCCCTATAGTGCCTCCCATAATGTGCCAGTAAAAAATGCCCCCTTAGTGCCACCAGATGCCATAATGCCCCCATGTGCCAATAGGAATAAAAGGCCCCTTTAGAACCCCCACTTTCCCATAGTGCCCCCAAATAATGCCCCTATAGTGCCACCAGATGCCCCATAGTGCCGTTCTCCCCTATAGTGCCCCCCATAATGTGTCAAAAAAAGCCCCTTTAGAGCCCCCATAGTGCTCCTCTCCCCCATGGTGCCCCCAAATAATGCCCCTATAGTGCCACCAGATGCCCCCTAGTGCTGTTCTCCCCTATAGTGCCCCCCATAAGGACGGCGATACAGATGGATTAGATATGGAGATGAGCGCTTCCCCAATGGAAGCGCTCATCTCCTAGTACTCCTACTGCCCCACCACCGCCGCCGCAATTACATCCAGGGCCGCGCCGCCTGTGGTGATCGGCGGTGCGGCCCTGAAGGATTAAAAAAATAATAATTTGGGCTGGTTGTTCTAGGGGGGGTCCAGACCCCCTGGACCCCCCCTGTAGGTGCGCCACTGGGTGTACGTCTCCAAGGCGGAATGGAGACTGAACTGATGCATTCTGAGCAGATCCTTTTCCATTCAGAATGCATTAGAATGCAAACTGATCCGTTCTAGACCGCTTGTGAGAGTCCTGAACGGATCTCACAAATGGAAACCCGAAATGCGAGTGTTAAAGTAGACTAAGCCTTCAGTAAAATCCATGCATACCTTTTTCCATCTAATCTATTGCAGAATTCTGTAGAATAGATAAACAGCTTTTAGCACATATTCTAATGTAAACTAGAGCTCACCAAGGGCGGACCCGAGCCACTTAGCTCACCCTCCACTCTCCTTTACTTGGCTCTTCCACTTCAATTTAATTGATCGGCATATAAGAGATGATGACTTTAATCAAGTTGGCAAGTGACGGACAGCAGCAGGCAGACTTCACAAAAAGTTCATACAATGCATGCTAGACAGGCATACTGAATGGACTGTAAATAATATTGATATGCCTTCAAATGTCCTAGCCTCACTTGTCGAAAGTAGAGAGGGACCCTATTCCAAGATTTGATATGAAGCCGATGGTAACATGTTAAGCGCCTGAGCCCAAACAAACCTCAACAACAATGTGAACTGCATTTGCTTACCTTATGTTTGACTGTGTTTCAGTAATGACCCTAATGTAACATGATGTACCGTCTTGCGAGGAACAGGGAAGGCTGCGGTGTATTCATGTGCAAATCTCATAGAGACTTCTTTATACAGAGTCAAGCCTGTAATTACTGCAAAAGGTGCCTCTCCTACCTGCAGACTTGAATGGGGGTGGATGGTTCAGCAATTATTTCTTGTTTAATAATTGTAATGAATGTAGATCAGTTTGTAGAGATTTGTTTTACTTTACCATTAAAGTGTTTATTTTTGTTGATCAATGTACAAAAAGCCTAATTAAATCCACTGGGATTCAATGCTGTTGTACAATGAAATATGAACAATTCCAATAGGGAAGAATACTTTGTATAGACACTGCATAAATTAGATTATTTTATATAGAAAGGTAATGCAAAATCTCATGGTTTGGAACAGGACAAGTTTATTTTTACTGTTACTGTTTTCACTGTTACTTTACTGTTACTATACTATACTCCCATGCACTGTTGCAGTGTGCCTCAACAGCTACTGTGTAAATCCTCTTCACAGTTTGGCACCTATATTCTACCTAAGGGTATGTTCACACTGCATTTTTTTGTTGTCACTTACTGTGGTATCTAGTGGAACATGCGTTGAACTGTGAAAGCCATGTCTCATTGTTCTCAGTTAAAATCTGCATTGCCTTTCATGTGGTGGATTTCATGTGGCGGAAATGGCTAGGGCAGCGCTAAAGACCACCCATTAGTGCCGGTGACCTTACTGGGAACACTGCTAGACAGAAGCCTCTGCCTAGCAGAGACCCGGTACGTTACCGGATCTAATGAAAATGCTCTTGCCCTGTGCAATACAGCGCAGGGCAAGGGAGAGCATCGGAGAATGAAATGCTCCGATCCTCATCTCAGAGAAGATGCCTGGGTAAAGAAGGGGATATGTCCGGGTTCAGCTCTGGACCTGGAAAAACCCTTTAAATCAACTACTCTTAAGAAAGCACAAGGTGGGACAAGGTCACTTGCTATGAACGTTGAGAATAAAATTGAATTAATTTTATATTAAGGATATATTCACTTTATAGATTAAGTAAATATGTAACTAGACTTTTTGAGGAAATGTCTGTGACTGCCCTATTCATCTAAAAGAGGCTTGTAGAAATCAATGTACATGTTTCAGAAACTACCCCATTAAGATATATAAAATAGATTTTTCAACAAAAAAAGTAGCCCCTAACCAGTTGTTATGTCCATCATCTTGAGATCTGCTATGATTGTTGACCTTAAAATGGACAAAGATATAATTTATTAATAATAACTTGCTGTATTAGATTGGCAGGTTAACTAGAGAAAGAAAAAAATGGATATTTGGAAATTAGAAAGACTAATCGAATAGTACAGCTGATAACGCACACAGAAAAGATTCTAGGCTGTCACAGTGTAGAGGGAGGGGAGGAACACTAAAAAGATAACCAAAGGAAAATGAACAGGAACTAGGCCTCAAGGCCAGGGAAAGGGAAATGGTAACACCCTGAGGAAACCCTAAGCCTAGCCTGGACTCTTGTCAGTATGAACAGACCCTGAAGGTGTGAATATTCATACACCAGAAACCTAGGCCCTAGTAACCCTGAAAATCCTTAGGATTAGTGACACGGTCTGAGACTACTGGTTCTTTCCAAGATAAATGAACCAGCATCTCCCTGAGGCCTAGTAAACAACGAGCAAATGGGAGCAACAAAATACAAAGAGAAGTACACTTATCTTCAATAGAAAATGGATGAGCAGGAATTCAGATGAGGACCACACACCAGCTCTTCCAACTGCAGGCAGAGAATATCAACCGCATGGTATGAAGTGTTAGTCCTGACTAAACAGAGGAGCAGTAATGACCACAAGCTACACCTGAGACAAGAGGTGTGGTCATTACCAACTACAACACTGCAACAAGTGAAAACAGATAGGCTGTCAGATGACCTAACGTGCAGCCAGTCTCTCAGATCTTCTAACCTCTGTCACGGGAGGGACCGTGACATAGGCTCTGTTTTGATGTCACAGTATTGCATGTCATAAATAAAAATATAAGAACATTGGAGGGGAAAGGGTAAGAGAGCTGAAATTTGTTGCAGATATATTGTTTGTATCTATTTATAGGCTGTGGTCTATTGTATATATTCCCAATAGACATAGACATAGTTATGTAAAAAAAGAGTATTTATAGGATGTGCTCAGTTGTGATGTCACAGCAGAGAGCATCATAATAAATACAGCATCAATAAATATATAAAACTATGACATATGCTCCTTAATAGGTAAAACAATTGTGACTATAATAGCACTCTGTTGTGAAGTCAAAATAATTAATAATGAAAGCAGTATAAACAGTTGTCTGGGTCTTTATAGGCTGTGTTCTTTTTGATGTATTAACAGAGTACACAATAAAAATAGACAATGCAAGATATAAAAACCAAACAGTATCCAAGCATAGACATTAGATTTTGTAGGCTGTATCAACCCAATGGAAGGATCAGACAGGCTGGATTTTAACCAGCTTGTTGCTTTTGGACCCAGATATGCAGCACCACAAGTTTTTGACAGCTGTTTATCCCCTTGTCCTAACTGAATAAACATTCTCGTTCGGCTGAAAGATGATGTCTGTGGCACTTTAAAGGCATTCTGTCACATGGAAATTCTCTGTTTAATCAGGCAATATGCCTTGTAAGGCTAGCTCAGCTGATTGTAATAATACCTTTCACTTAGCGATCTGTTACTTCATTCTGGAGAAAAAGAACTTATAATCTATGTGCAAATGAGCAGTTACACCGAGGGTGGATCCAATACACTTTCTTCACCTTTGCTCCTGTGGCCTCTTCTGCAGGCCCCTCCCTCGCCTTGATTGACAGGGTTAGGTGGGATGAATATACAGGAACTTATCAGGAAGGAGAAGGGAGGATGGCAGAGGAAGCAGTGGGAGCACAGAGTCTGCCCTTGGTGCACTTGACTGCTAATTTGCATATGGACGAAAAGTAATTTTTTTCCCTGAATTAAGCAATGGATCGCTAAGTGAAAGCTATCATTACATTCAGCTGAGCTAACCCTACAAAGTATTGTTCTGGTTTTAACAGTCAATTTCCTGGTGACAGATTCCATATAAAGGCCCTTGCAGAAGATCACAAATAAGGGCTTCTTCATATGTCAGTGAATAATGGATGCGTGCTATCTGTATTCTCCACAGCAGGACACTGATCCATTGTTTTATTCACACAGACATGCACTATTTTTGTCCGTGTTGTTGACCATACACTCCCATCGAAGTCTATAGGTCAGTGAAAACCACTGACAGAACAGGGATGGCGTCTGTGGTTTTCACTGTTCACCGATATGAGATGTTTTGGAAATCGTCTTTTCAGCCTAGCAGTGCACGTAGAATATAGATGACACACAGAGGGCAAAAATGGACAAACAGACCCTTCAATGACATTGTCACGGATGGAGCATTGACCGTTTTTCACTAATGTCAAATGGACACAAACGTGTGAATGCCTAAAGCTATAATACGATGAAAAATTAAAATGTCTTGGGCCTTTGAAATTTTTGTCTACTGAAGTTAACAAGATAAAATGTCATCTAGTGCACATGTTCTCAGGCAATATTCTTAGAGCTGAATGTTTTCTGTTTACATTAGAGAGTAGCTGGCTACAAAGAAGTGTCTATTCCTCCAATATCAGTACCACCCCTGGCTCCACATACACTGATGAGCAAAAGGGTAACAATGTTTTAAACTTTTGCCTTTTAGGCTCCCTCTCTCACCATCCACTACAGCTTTGACCGTGAGACTACCATTATTTTATAGACAATTATCTTGGCCATCTTATACATAAATTGTACTTGCAACTATTTAGCATATTCTTGACATGTAACTGCATTGTTACTGGTTTGCTCCTCAAATACTACATTTTAATTTTTATTATTTTTCTAGTATTTTGCAAATCCACCTTTGGCTTTCAACACTGCCTAAATCCTTTTTGGCATGCTCTTGATCAGATTCAAACATGTCTTGACTGAAATCTGTTCCCAGGTCTATTCTACACGTTCCCAATGTTGGTGCATACTGGTCGACTCACTTAAGTAGAACTACAGATTTTTCTTCAACTCTACACAAAAATGTTCGATTAGGTTGAGGTCTGGGGACTGTAGGGGCCAATCCAGCACTTCACTGTCATTGAACCATTTCTTCGCCAATCTCGACGTATGCTTTAGGTCATTGTCCTGCTGGAACACTCTGTCGTCCTTTTCATACCAATAGTAGTCAAGTGTACAAAGTAACTCGTCTTGTAGGATACTCACATATAGCTCAGCATTGAGACCACCATCAATCCTGGTCAAGTATCCAATGCCTTTGGCTGTGAAACAATTCCATATCATTAGGTTTCCTCCTCCGAACTTGCCAGTTCCTTCAATTTCTCGATCCGTTATCCCCCTTTTTCCTTGTTTCTTCCATTTGTACCCATTTGACCCCCAGTCTATTGACTTTCGTCTTATTGTTCCAAATCACCTGTTTTCAATCTTCTACTGTCCACTGTTCTTATTTTTTTTCCAACTCGAGCTGACACTTCTTATGATGATATTGAAGTCAAGGCTTCTTCACCTCTTTTCAGGCCACCATTCCAGACTTGTGTAATACACATAGCAAAGTTTTATGGATATCTGTGATCTCACTATTATGAAGCATACGAGCCACCTCCACTGTCATATTTGTCGTGCCAGAACTGATAGACCTTGTGATGAGCCGACTTGTTGACTCCGATATTTTGTCTAGAATAAACATATAAAATACTGTTCAACAATATGAAACAGTGCACAAGACAGCATAAATCACAGTGCAAGTTAACCTTTCAAAGTAAAATAAAGTATTGAGTAAGTTGATGCATAGTAGGAAAAGAGGCAAATGTCCATAGTCCAAAGCTCCTTTGTTCCATGGCACTACATGAACAAGCGTTCCTCTGAGCGCTTGTTCCTGATAATTGACCTAAATATTGTTCAGTCTGATAGGGCCTTTATTCTTCTTGATTTCAGAAACACTTTAGTAGCATATGTTCACCTCTACATTATCTTTCCAATACAGTGTGTCTCTATCATTGATCCACAGGATAGTCGGAGGAGGCTCAGGAGTTCACTTCAATCATAGTGTTACTATTATTTCTTTTATCTTCGCTTCATACTGCTGAGGACTCTCACATTGCCTTTGTGTTCAAGTATTGAACTGTGTACAGACACATAGGTGGCCTGTGTGTTTGTATTTTATGAAAATGGCACAATTTAATATGAGGACCACTGCAGCTTGAATGTGTATAATATGAAAACACCAGGTAAAGGCTCTACAAGAATGAAAGAAACACATAGGGGGTCATTTATGACCAAATATACTCCACTCTTTGGTGTATATTTGCCACAGATTTTGTCACAAAGGTGATTTGCGGAAAAATCTGCAACTTCTTCCCCTTCCACGCCATTTATGTCAGTTCCAAAAAAAAAAAATATTAAAAAAGTACAATTCATATGATAAAGTGCAGTACATGTGACAATATCAAAACACAACATATAAATCCAATCCAAAATATAAAAGTGTGAATAACGTGAAACTGCAATAAGGCCCTGAGATTGATAGTCACAGAGCATATATACCTACAAATATAGATGCTAAGAACATAATTAATTATAAGTGCCAATACCACAACTACATCATGAAGTCGCCAAATACTAACAGAAAAGCATATGGGGAAACAGCAGCCAACACCACACACAAGAGTATGTGGGTATTAGGATGTTGATAGCTATCCATTTCTCCAATAGCACTTATTCTTCCCTAAGCCCGAATCTCACATGTCTCCAGTTGAACCACACAACCGGTGTTTACTGAGAGGTGGGAAAACTCCCTTAACAAGTGCTCCAGGACTCTGATTGAGCTCCTGATTGGGCTTGATCGGGGGTCGCTTGAGCAGACAGAGAAAGAAATTGACACAGTCAAGGCGAAGTTACAGGATATTCTCACTAAAGAGGACTTTGACAACTTTGATACCACACTTGGGGTAGATCTGGACACCTGGGAAAGAAACATTTAGGAACAGAAAGCTAAGAAGTTTCAAAGGGACATCACGGAGTGTATAGGTGGCAACAGAGGCGTGATAGGAGTGGGTCGGTTACAGCATCCCTATCGGGTATTTCACTTACATCTGATGAGACATGTGGAGAGCCTTTTTTACAAACGCGGGGGGTGCTAGAAGGCAGCATAGACAGAGCCGGACACCAACACACACCGAGCACCCCCAGACCAAAAAGGAGAACCAGGAATGTGGAGGCGACCGGCAAACGGTACAGGAAGACTTGAAGGTAATCAACTTATCTGCACATAAGTTAACCAATACACAGGTCCAAGTCCTTCAAAAAGGGCTTACATTCGCCCCTTCCGGCAGATTTGATTACTTCACGGCCGTGAAGGACTTGGAGCTTTTTGGTAGGAAGCTTCTATTCAAAAAATATTTTGGGAGGGGCTCTATTGCATCACAATTCACTACTGAGGTAGAGAAACAGGCACTTGGTGATTTGCAGGCCCTTCTCGATGAACAGGAGATACCATCGTCCCCAATTAGGTCACCTCTGCATCTGTGCCGCCGATCGCAACATTTCCCCCAAAAAAATCTGTGTCCAAATGTAGACATTTGTGTTAAGTTGGTCAAACATGATTTTGAACAACTGGCGGGCTACTCCGGCCGTAAAAAATTGACTCGTGACCAACACCAGGCAATTAAAGAGTTGCGTGGTTTGAAGGATGTCGTTATTAAACCTGTGGACAAAGGGGGAAATGTTGTGATCTGGCCAGCACAGATGTATGAGAAAGAAGCATTTAGACAATTAGGGGACAAGGAATGCTATAAACGATTAGAAAGCAATCCCACCACCAAGTTCAAGGTAGAATTGGATCAGATTTTGGACTCTGGGGTTGAAAGTAATACACTCTCACCAGGACTCAAGGAGGGTTTGGTGGTTGATCACCCGGTGACACCTACCTTGTATCTCCTGCCCAAAGTTCCCAAACAGCTTAAACCCCCCCCCCCCCCCGGGCGCCCCATCCCATTGTGTCCGGGGTAGGGAGTCTTTGTGAACGTGTGAGCAGATATGTGGACTTTTACCTGAGGGGATGCGTGGAGACCCTACTGTCCTATGTCAGGGATACCTCTGATGTATTGAGGAAACTCAATGGGGTGAAACTGGAGGGGGACATGTGGTTTGTCACGTGTGATGTTGAGGCCCTCTACACGTCGATATGCCACGACCACGGGATCAGAGCCTGCCAATATTTTATGCAAATGGAAAATTTTGATCCAGAGACTATTGAGTTTGTGATTGAGATTCTGGACTTTATCTTAAAACACAATTATTTTACATTTAAGGAGCGCCTCTTCCTACAGCTCCGGGGAACAGCGATGGGGGCGACTTGTGCGCCCTCTTACGGTAATCTGTTCCTCGGACTGTGGGAGAGGGAGATAGTCCAGAACCTCCCGGACTATGGCTCTGTGGTCTCGTGATCGCGGTATATCAATGATGTACTGTTCATCTGGCAGGGCACAGAGGGGCAGCTTCTGGCCTTCCTCCAGCGACTCAATGACAACACCCTTAACATCAGACTGACATGGCACTACAGCCAGGCTAGGATGGAGTTTCTTGATATTCTGATTAGCAAGGAGGGGGACGGTCGGGTCTCCACGGATCTATATAGGAAGCCGACTTCCACCAACACCCTCCTATATGCTAAGTCCTCACATTATCCACAGACGGTTAGGGCTATCCCGGTGGGACAATTTTTGCGCCTTCGTCGTGTCTGCTCAAGCGATCAGAGATTCGAGGCCCAATCCAGGGAGTTGTCCAGGAGATTAAAAAATAGAGCATATAATCAACGGGACATTAAGAGGGGCTATGCACGTGCTAAGTCCACAAATAAGGATTCTCTCCTGGCCAGTAATAGACAAAAGACCGATAATAACAGCTGTCGGTTCATTACGCCTTTTAATACGCAATGGCGCAAAATACGTGAAATACTTACTAACCATTGGCCCATACTGCTCTCAGATAATGATTTACGGGCGACACTTCGGGACTATCCCCAGGTTACATGGCGACGCTCCAAGAATCTGGGTGATATGCTTACCGATCGCCATCCTACATCTTTGGGAGCAAGGGTCCTAAATGGGGCTCCTATCCATGTAACACCTGCCAGGCATGTAGATATATGGTTGGGACCTCCACATTTATGGACTCTGAGGGTCTACGGGATTATCATATTGTACATCATATCACATGCAGAACTGCATCTGTGATATACCTGATTATATATCCCTACAATCTCCTGTATGTTGGGATGACCACTAGGGAGTTGCGTGTAAGGGTATTTGAACATGCAAGTAAGATCCGCCAAGCAGCTACCACTGAGTATGACGAGTTGACCCAATTTCAACCTATAGCCCTACATTTTAGGGATAAACATAATTGTGATCCCCGATTTTTACAGGTTAGAGGCATAGACAGGGTCTCCATGGGCTGTCGTGGAGGTGATATTAAGAAGCGTCTCCTGCAGTTGGAAACAAAATGATAGTTCTACTCAAGAGAGAGATCCCTAGAGGTTTAAACGAGACAGTTAGCTTCAAGTCTTTTCTATAAATCGTGTTTTTTAACTATTGGTTGTCCCTTTATTATGTATTTATTGTTGTTATTTGTTTTTCATAGTACATCTAACCCTGCTGCGATTTTGTGTGGTTCAACTGGAGACATGTGAGATTCGGGCTTAGGGAAGAATAACTGCTTTTGGAGCAATGGATATCTATCAACATCCTAATACCCACATACTCTTGTGTGTGGTGTTGGCTGCTGTTTCCTCATATACTTTTCTGTTAGTATTTGGCGACTTCATGATGTACAAACCGGATTCCAAAAAAGTTGGGACACTAAACAAATTGTGAATAAAAACTGAATGCAATGATGTGGAGATGGCAAATGTCAATATTTTATTTGTAATAGAACGTAGATGACAGATCAAACGTTTAATCTGAGTAAATGTATCATTTTAAAGGAAAAATACGTTGATTCCAATTTTCACGGTGTCAACAAATCCCAAAAAACTTGGGACAAGTAGCAATAAGAGGCTGGAAAAAGTAAATTTGAGCATAACGAAGAGCTGGAAGACCAATTAACACTAATTAGGTCAATTGGCAACATGATTGGGTATAAAAAGAGCTTCTCAGAGTGGCAGTGTCTCTCAGAAGCCAAGATGGGTAGAGGATCACCAATTCCCACAATGTTGCGCAGAAAGATAGTGGAGCAATATCAGAAAGGTGTTACCCAGCGAAAAATTGCAAAGACTTTGCATCTATCATCATCAACTGTGCATAACATCATCCAAAGATTCAGAAAATCTGGAACAATCTCTGTGCGTAAGGGTCAAGGCCGTAAAACCATACTGGATGCCCGTGATCTCCGGGCCCTTAAACGACACTGCACCACAAACAGGAATGCTACTGTAAAGGAAATCACAGAATGGGCTCAGGATTACTTCCAGAAACCATTGTCGGTGAACACAATCCACCGTGCCATCCGCCGTTGCCAGCTGAAACTCTACAGTGCAAAGAAGAAGCCATTTCTAAGCAAGATCCACAAGCTCAGGCGTTTTCACTGGGCCAGGGATCATTTAAAATGGAATGTGGCAAAATGGAAGACTGTTCTGTGGTCAGACGAGTCACGATTCGAAGTTCTTTTTGGAAATCTGGGACGCCATGTCATCCGTACCAAAGAGGACAAGGACAACCCAAGTTTTTATCAACGCTCAGTTCAGAAGCCTGCATCTCTGATGGTATGGGGTTGCATGAGTGCGTGTGGCATGGGCAGCTTGCATGTCTGGAAAGGCACCATCAATGCAGAAAAATATATTCAGGTTCTAGAACAACATATGCTCCCATCCAGACGTCTTCTCTTTCAGGGAAGACCCTGCATTTTTCAACAAGATAATGCCAGACCACATTCTGCATCAATCACAACATCATGGCTGCGTAGGAGAAGGATCCGGGTACTGAAATGGCCAGTCTGCAGTCCAGATCTTTCCCCTATAGAGAACATTTGGCACATCATAAAGAGGAAGGTGCAACAAAGAAGGCCCAAGACGATTGAACAGTTAGAGGCCTGTATTAGACAAGAAAGAGGAGAGCATTCCTATTTCTAAACTTGAGAAACTGGTCTCCTTGGTCCCCAGACGTCTGTTGAGTGTTGTAAGAAGAAGGGGAGATGCCACACAGTGGTGAAAATGGCCTTGTCCCAACTTTTTGGGGATTTGTTGACACCATTAAATTCTGATTCAACGTATTTTTCCCTTAAAATGGTACAAATTCTCAGTTTAAACTTTTGTTCCGTGATTTATGTTATATTCTGAATAAAATATTAGAAGTTGGCACCTCCACATCATTGCATTCAGTTTTTATTCAAGATTTGTATAGTGTCCCAACTTTTTTGGAATCCGGTTTGTAGTTGTGGTATTGGCACTTATAATTAATTATGTACTTAGCATCTATATTTGTAGCTATATATGCTCTGTGACTATCAGTCTCAGGGCCTTATTGCACGGTGTACTTTATTATATTGTTTTCACACACCAGTTTCACGTTATTCATACTTTTATATTTTGGATTGGATTTATATGTTGTGTTTTGATATTGTCACATGTACTGCACTTTATCATATGATAATAGTATTGGAGTGGATAGCTCACCTCCTTTTCAGTATGAAGCTGGTGCTCTAGTCTGCAACTGATCACCCAATCAGTAAAGGAAATTATTAGAAACAAATGGTATGAGACTGGCACTCAATTATGTGGGTCATATAGATTGTGGCAATTTATTACAGCAATTAATCACACTTAAAAAGGGTATACAATAAATTACAATCCCATATTAAAATAGTAATAAAATCAAAATAGTGTAAAATGGATCCGCAGGGTAAAAACACACTAGAAACACTAGGTCAAGGTATGTACTATATGTCCTTCAATTAATTGAGGTTATGCGTATAGTTCATAATAACTGAAAAATTCCGGGTCCGGCACTGTTTTTTGAAAAGACAGTTACTTCCTTAGTAATCACAATATTCTCTCAGAAGTATTCCCTTATTTGAGGGCAATAAAAACAGTAATAGAGTCCGAAAGACGGGACCTTGATATTCCGGTATATATAAGTATAAACTGTGCGTGGTGAGTAAGGCGTAGATTAATCTCTTACCCCTGATGTATCGGGAACGCCGTTTGGGAATGACTTGTCTCAAGTCTCCACTCACCACCTTGTACCGGCGTCTTCTTCTCCCGTTTGGCGTCCTCGTCTTCCGGGTCCTCGACTTCCGGGTCACGTGGTATATGTCTCGCGGGACTTTGCCTGTTTGGTCCGGTATTGCTTACGAATATTTATTCGCCGATTCTTGTGAAGCGCTTCACGGATCAAATAGTCATCGGTCCTCTGCAGTTAGTCCAGATCTCTCTTTGTAGGGGTGAACTTATGCCAAACGCGTTTCGGGGACCTCTCTCCCCTTCCTCAGTATGAGATAAATAATTTCAGAACTTTTTCCACCTTTAATGTGACCTATAAACTGTACCACTCAATTTAAAAACAAACTGAAATCTTTTAGGTGGAGGAAAGAAAACAAAAAAAACTAAAATATTATGGTTGCATAAGTGTGCACACCCTCTTATAACTGGGGATGTAGCTGTGTTCAGAATTAAGCAATCACATTTAAAATCATGTTAAATAGGAGTCATACACCTGCCATCATTTAAAGTGCCTCTGATTAACCCCAAATAAAGTTCAGCTGCTCTAGTTGGTCTTTCCTGAAATTTTCTTAGTCACATCCCACAGCAAAAGCCATGGTCCACAGAGAGCTTCCAAAGCATCAGAGGGATCTCATTGTTAAAAGGTATTAGTCAGGAGAAGGGTACAAAAGAATTTCCAAGGCATTAGATATACCATGGAACACATGAAGACAGTCATCATGAAGTGGAGAAAATATGGCACAACAGTGACATTACCAAGAACTGGACGTCCCTCCAAATTTGATGAAAAGACGAGAAGAAAACTGGTCTGGGAGGCTACCAAGAGGCCTACAGAAACATTAAAGGAGCTGCACTGGTCTGTGTGGTACATGTGACAACAATCTCCCGTATTCTTCATATGTCTGGGCTATGGGGTAGAGTGGCAAGATGAAAGCCTTTTCTTACGAAGAAAAACATCCAAACCAGGCTACATTTTGCAAAAACACATCTGAAGTCTCCCAAAAGCATGTGAGAAAAGGTGTTATGTTCTGATGAAAACAAGGTTAAACTTTTTGGCCATAATTTGGCACAAAAACAACACTGCACATCACCAAAAGAACACCATACCCACAGTGAAGCATGGTGGTGGTGGCAGCATCATGCTTTGGGGCTGTTTTTCTTCAGCTGGAACTGGGGCCTTAGTTAAGCTAGAGGGAATTATTAACAGTTCCAAATACCAGTCAATATTGGCACAAAACCTTCAGGCTTCTGCTAGAAAGCTGAACATGAAGAGGAACTTCATCTTTCAGCATGACAACAACCCAAAGCATACATCCAAATCAACAAAGAAATGGCTTCACCAGAAGAAGATTAAAGTTTTGGAATGGCCCTGCCAGAGCCCAGACCTGAATCCGATTGAAAATCTGTGGGGTGATTTGAAGAGGGCTGTGCACAGGAGATGCCCTTGCAATCTGACAGATTTTGAGTGTTTTTGCAAAGAAGAGTGGGCAAATTTTGCCAAGTCAAAATGTGCCATGCTGATAGACTCATATCCAAAAAGACTGAGTGCTGTAATAAAAGCAAAAGGTGCTTCAACAAAGTATTACACTTATGCAATATATTTATTAATGATCTTGTAGAAGGCTTGCATAGTAAAGTATCAATTTTCGCAGATGACACTAAACTGTGTAAAGTAATTTACACTGAAGAGGACAGTATACTACTACAGAGGGATCTGGATAGATTGGAGGCTTGGGCAGATAAGTGGCAGATGAGGTTTAACACTGACAAATGTAAAGTTATGCACATGGGAAGGAATAATGCAAGTCACCCGTACATACTAAATGATAAAACACTCGGTAACACTGACATGGAAAAGGATCTAGGAATTTTAATAAACAGCAAACTAAGCTGCAAAAACCAGTGTCAGGCAGCTGGTGCCAAGGCCAATAAGATAATGGGTTGCATCAGAAGGGGCATAGATGCCCGTGATAAGAACATAGTTCTACCACTTTACAAATCGCTAGTCAGACCACACATGGAGTACTGTGTACAGTTCTGGGCTCCTGTAAACAAGGCAGACATAGCAGAGCTGGAGAAGGTCCAGAGGAGGGCAACTAAAGTAATAACTGGAATGGGGCAACTACAGTACCCTGAAAGATTATCAAAATTAGGGTTATTCACTTTAGAAAAAAGACGACTGAGGGGAGATCTAATTAATATGTATAAATATATCAGGGGTCAGTACAGAGATCTATCCCATCATCTATTTATCCCCAGGACTGTGACGAGGGGACATCCTCTGCGTCTGGAGGAAAGAAGGTTTGTACACAAACATAGAAAAGGATTCTTTACGGTAAGAGCAGTGAGACTATGGAACTCTCTGCCTGAGGAGGTGGTGATGGTGAGTACAATAAAGGAATTCAAGAGGGGCCTGGATGTATTTCTGGAGCGTAATAATATTACAGGCTATAGCTAATAGAGAGGGGTCGTTGATCTAGGGAGTTATTCTGATTGCCTGATTGGAGTCGGGAAGGAATTTTTATTCCCCTAAAGTGGGGAAAATTGGCGTCTACCTCACAGTTTTTTTTTTTGCCTTCCTCTGGATCAACTTGCAGGATAACAGGCCGAACTGGACGGACAAATGTATTTTTTCGGCCTTATGTACTATGTTACTATATGTACTATGTAACCATATTATTTTATTTTTATATTTTTTCTTCCCTCTACCTAAAAAAATTCTGTTTGTTTTTCAATTGAGTTGTACAGTTTATAGGTCACATTAAGGCTGCATGCACACGACCGTTGTATGTTTTGCGGAACGGCATGGACAGCCTTTAATATAACTGCCTATTCTTGTCTGCAAAGCGCGGACAAGAATAGGACATGTTATATTTTTTTTGCGGGGCCATGGAACGGAGCAACGGATGCGGACAGCACACGGAGTGCTGTCCGCATCTTTTGCGGCCCCATTGAAGTGAATGGGTCCGCACCTGAGCCGCAAAAACTGCGGCTCGGATGCGGACCCGAACAACGGTCGTGTGCATGAGGCCTAAAGGTGGAAAAAGTTCTGAAATGATTTATCTTTGTTTCATTTTAACAGGGGTGTGTAGAGTTTTTATATCCACTGTATATTAGGTATGCCTACCTAGGCCATAACAGCAATTTTTGGTCACTTAGCCTCCCAAAAAAACATAATATCAAGCAACTTATGTACCCCAAAATGTTACCAATGAAAAACTCAACTCATCCCGCCAAAAAAATAATAAAAACGCCCTCACAAGGCCATTGCCAGAAAAATAAAAAATATTGATCACAGAAAATGGCCATACAAAAACATGATTTAAATGTGTAAAAGTATAAAAAAAAAAAAACTATATAAAATTGGTATCTCTGTAATCATACTGACCAGCAGAATAAAGTTAATATGTCTTGTTATGTGTCCCTCCATCTGAGGCCATGCATACTGTCCTGGGGGAGGAGATGGGAACCAGTGGCTGCGGATTTGCAGAATCTCTAAAACCTCTAAAAATAAGTTATTAGTAAGTTTCCCAGCTTAATGTTGAAATGTGACGACATCTGAGATGGCATTCCCCAGGAGCGCTGCGTTTCCAGAGCCCGAACAGGCTCCCCTGTGAAGCGATCGGGGACACTGTTCATTCCCTGTGGCAGCCCCAGTCCCTCTGAAGGATCCGAGGCTACCAAAGCAAGTTTCTAGAAACAATAGAATGTCCTAAATATAAAGTCATTGCAGTCGAAAGCCTCATGCACAAGTCTATGGAACACGGACCGTGAGATACCGGCCTGGATTCCTGCTGCATTGGTTGCTATGACTACCGTGCACCCGCTGCTGTACAGTAATACACTCGTATTATCGATACGAGTGTATTACTGTACAGCAGCGGCGGCACGAAGCGCACAGCGTCATAGCAACCAATGACGCCGTGCACTCCTGCACTCAGCAGGAATCCAGGCCGGTATCTCACGGTCCGTGTTCCACGGACGTGTGCATGAGGCTTAAGGGACAAGCGATCTAACGATAGCATGTTCAATTCCCTTAGGGGGAAGTAATACAAGTGTAAAAAAAAAAATTAAGAAGTTTTAAAAAAATATATAAAACAAACAAACAAACAAAAAAGTTTAAATCCACCCTTTAATAAAAATAAATAATAAAAAATACATCATTAGCACTGCTGCGGTGAGCGCCATAACAAAATATTCAAAATGTCACAGATTCTTAATAGGATTTAGATCTGCAGGATTGGAATATATAGTAGGGCACTCAACACATGGAGTCACATCGAAATCGGAAAATTCAAATACAGTATATTCCGATTTATTGAACATAATCTAAAATAGACGACAATGGCAATATAAAATCAGCAACAATGAAACAAACAACAATAGACAATATATCATAGAAGCATTAAATGGTAGTCAATAGAGCAATATAGATAATGTAAAAGTGATGTAAAAAAAGGGGGGTTTCGATTAAAATGTCCAGTGCCACAAAAAACGCAGAGTGACACGTGGGACGCCAAAAGTTAAGTCCGATACACGTGGGCCGCCGAACACAAAATCTTCATACCTTCCAGTGTAAAGCCTGACTATTGCTACAGCGATTACCAGCAGAAGGCCTTAAACAAGCTCCTATACATAAAAGATAAGTAAAGATTTCTATATCTAACTCATCAAATATTGCTACTGTGACGATTTTTTTATCACCATTTGAAAATGTGGGACGCCACAAAATGGTTTTAATATAGACGGCCTCAGATTATACGATTATTCACCACAATATTATTGAAAGGCCTTACACCTGCAGATTTAGTAACCTAATCTGGATGTGGTGTTGACCTGCGTTTTTTGTGGTACTGGACATTTTAATCGAAACCCCCCTTTTTTACATCACTTTTACATTATCTATATTGCTCTACTGACTACCATTTTATGCTTCTATGATATATCGTCTATTGTTGTTAGTTTCATTGTTGCTGATTTTATATTGCCATTGTCGTCTATTTTAGATTATGTTCAATAAATCGTAATATATTAGAATTTTCCGATTTCGAAAACTGTGACTGTGATGAGGGGACATCCTCTGCGTCTGGAGGAAAGAAGGTTTGTACACAAACATAGAAAAGGATTCTTTACGGTAAGAGCAGTGAGACTATGGAACTCTCTGCCTGAGGAGGTGGTGATGGTGAGTACAATAAAGGAATTCAAGAGGGGCCTGGATGTATTTCTGGAGCGTAATAATATTACAGGCTATAGCTACTAGAGAGGGGTCGTTGATCCAGGGAGTTAGTCTGATTGCCTGATTGGAGTCGGGAAGGAATTTTTATTCCCCTAAAGTGGGGAAAATTGGCTTCTACCTCACAGGGTTTTTTTTGCCTTCCTCTGGATCAACTTGCAGGATAACAGGCCGAACTGGATGGACAAATGTCTTTTTTCGGCCTTATGTACTATGTTACTATATGTACTATGTAACCATATTATTTTATTTTTATATTTTTTCTTCCCTCTACCTAAAAAAATTCTGTTTGTTTTTCAATTGAGTTGTACAGTTTATAGGTCACATTAAGGCTGCATGCACACGACCGTTGTGTGTTTTGCGGAACGGCATGGACAGCCTTTAATATAACTGCCTATTCTTGTCTGCAAAGCTCGGACAAGAATAGGACATGTTATATTTTTTTTGCGGGGCCATGGAACGGAGCAACGGATGCGGACAGCACACGGAGTGCTGTCCGCATCTTTTGCGGCCCCATTGAAGTTAATGGGTCCGCACCTGAGCCGCATAAACTGCGGCTCGGATGCGGACCCGAACAACGGTCGTGTGCATGAGGCCTAAAGGTGGAAAAAGTTCTGAAATTATTTATCTTTGTCTCATTTTAACAGGGGTGTGTAGACTTTTTATATCCACTGTATATTAGGTATGCCTGCCTAGGCCATAACAGCAATTTTTGGTCACTTTGCCTCCCAAAAAAACATAATATCAAGCAACTTATGTACCCCAAAATGTTACCAATGAAAAACTCAACTCATCCCGCCAAAAAAATTTAAAAAACGCCCTCACAAGGCCATTGCCAGAAAAATAAAAAATATTTATCACAGAAAATGGCCATACTAAAACATGATTTAAATGTGTGAACAGTGCTCCGTGAGATATTCAGAGCTTAGGATATTTATTTTATAACCTAACCCTGCTTTATACTTCTCCACAGATTTATCTGTGACCTGTCTGGTATGTTCCTTGCATTTGGCACCATATTAAATTTTAAATTGGCCACACTTTATCTAAAACAGGTCCTGAGTTTACATCCACATCTATTGAATTTTTGTACCCTACCTAACAATTTAAGGGGTGGAATATGTCTCAGATGGCAAAAGATGGGCATAGCATATTGGGGACTGAAATGCCATATCGGTGTAAAACTTGCATTTTTTATTTTACATGGTCACCTTCTCATTAATTTATGTAAAATAACTGTGGTGTCAAAATGCTCACTCCACCTCTTGATAAATATTTAATAAATATTTTGGGGTTTCACTTGTATGGGTACCTCAGGGTCTCTGCAAATGTGATGCAGCTCTCAAAAACCATTCCTGCAAAATCTACACTCCTAAAGTCAAATTCTTTCCCTTCTGAGCCCAACAACGTGCCCATAAAGCAGCTTACGGCCAAATTTATGGCATTTCCGTACCCAGTATAACCTGCCTATGAATTCAAGAAGTTTGGTGTGAGTCTCAGATGGAACCAGCTGGGCACAGCATTTTGGTGACTGAAATGCCATATCTGTTGAAAACTTGCAATTTTCATTTTACACCTGCTCCTTAATTTCTGCAAAATACCTGTGGTATAAAAATGCTCACTCCACCCCTTGATAAATAGCCTGCGGGGTATAGTTTCAAAAGTGGGGTCACTTCTCGGGGTTTCATTTATTATTTAACCCCAGAAGTGCTATAGTTGTCAGTACAAGATGCGTAAATCACATTGGGCCTTAAATGCACAATAGCTCTCTTTTAGTCCTGAGCCCTGTTGTATGTTCAGGCAAAAGATTAGAGCCACATATAAGGTGTTTATAAAACCAGGAAGCACGTCATAATAATAAGAGGGCTGTGCCTCAGCTGTGCATTCATTTTGCAAAACACCTGTGAGGTCAAAATACTCGCTATATCCATTTATATAAATTCTGTAAGGGGTGTTGTTTCTAAAACGGGCAAATTTTTGGGGAGTTTTTTATTTATTACACCCCAGAGCCTCTGCAATTTCAGCCAGTGCTATATAAATCATCAAACTAGGTCTCCACTGCACATGGTGCACTTTCTCTTCTAAACCCTGCAGTGTGTGTCCAAACAGCATTTTATCACCACATAGGGGGTATTGTCGTACTTGGAAAAAAAATATGTAACAAAATTTGGTGTGCTTTTTCTCCTACCAATTGTAAAAATGAAAAATATGAGGCTAAAACATATATCGGTAATTGAAATACAAAGATTTTTCCAATCTTAAAAAATTCTATGAAAAATCCGTGGGGTCAAGCCAATCACTTTGAAGGATTTAATTTACAAATGGGGTAACATTTTGATGTTTTACACTGTACTGGTACCTCTGGAGCCCTGAAAATGTGACATGGCACCCAAGAACCACTACAGGGAAATCTTCACTCAAAAAGCCAAATGGCGCTCCTATCTTTCTGAGCCCTGCGGTGTGCCCATACAGCAGTTTACGACCACATATAGGCTGTTGCTGTATTCAGGAAAAATTGCATAACAAATTATGGTGTGTTTTTTCTCCTGTTACTAATTTTGGAACTAAAGCAACATTTTATTGAAAGAAATTAAATTTTGTATTTTTACAGCCAAGAGTCTCTAAATTCTATAAAACACCTGTTGGGTCAAAGCACCCACTACATCCCTCAAAAAATTACTTGAGGGGAGTAAGTTCCAAAATGGGGTCACTTTTGGGGTGTTTCTACTGTAGGGGTACCTCAAGGTCTCTTCAACTATGACATTGCTCCCAAAAGCTATTCCAGCTAAATCTGCCCTCCAAAAACCATATGGTGCTCCTTCCCATCTTAGCCCAACCACATGCCCATGCAGCAGTTTGCCACTATATATTGGACTTTTCTATAAAATAAGTTTGTAAGTTATTTTCATTAATGGTTACGTTTAACTTAAAAAAAATAACTGAAATAAAGTGGCCTAAATGGGAGGAAATACTCAAAAACCCCAAACACTGTAGCGTGTTTATAACCGGGGGAGCAATTCCTCCGCATGTGATCCGTTGATAACGGCAATCCCCAGCAAAAATGCATACAATGGAGGATGTCAGCAGCGGACCACATGCACCACAAAAGCATCCTACACAAGATGGGATAATGTGTGGATGCAAATATAAAAATACATAAATCACTGCGAAAGGTGCACCACAATGATATGCAACTGACAACACTGGCTAATCCCAACAAAATTATATGGATACTCTCTAAATCATATAGAATAATATACCAAAACAAGATATACTCGTATCATAAAACATTTTATTACAGTCACTGTAGTACACATGATTGACAAGACACACAATTAAAAACAATGTTAAAAAACCACTAGGGCTGGTGGTGCATGATTGGTGGGCTAAAAAAATCTATAGTAGGATAATAAAGTGCAAGTGCAAATACGCGGTCAGCAGCAATAATGAAATAGGTACAGTAGATGGATAGATGCTGGCTCCAGCAGCAGCCAACTACAAAATGAATAAAACAAGAAAAATCATACATGAAACAAAATATCACCGACGTCACCGCTGTGACACACACGAGGCGCAAAGGAGCACAGCATCAAATACATGAAAAGCCAGTACAGCTTAGTATTGGCCACCACAATTTGGTAACATCTACCAAAAAGAAAAAAAGAAATACCATTGCAAATTATACTGACCGCGATATAGTACACGACAATGTACAAGCACCACCAGTCCACTCCCCAACGTGCATTTCGCGTGCTGCTTTCTCAAGGGGTAGTGGCTACACTGGTGCTGGTGGTAGGCATATGGTGCTTACAGCCTTATCATCTCTCCCACTGCCTGAGTGATTTCACTATGGAGGTATACGGGAGCTTGGCTGTAAGTTGTATCTTAGTACCTCTCAGACCGTGTTCACATACCGTAGGGACGTTGACCTTGACAGTGGGGCAAAAGGGCTCAGATGTGTTCCTGACAGGAATACACCGGCTAAAGTCTCAGTTCTTAACATCAGCTTGAGGGATTAGCCAGTGTTGTCAGTTGCATATCATTGTGGTGCACCTTTTGCTGCGATTTTTGTTTAACTTAACTGAGGCGTTGCGTTACAACTAGTGCTTTATTGGGAGTTTGCTCGCTACAGTGGATCCGAGGGTATATTTGTGCAGCCTGCTATCCACTGACCGGGAGTGGTTATATCTTTTTTTGTGGAATAGAATTTTGGGGTGTTTTATTTTATACACTGTCACCATTTACTGGATATGCTATATAATATATATTACTAAGAGGTGCCATGGTCGTAAGGACGTTGTTCCACCTAATAGCTGCCGCATGGCCAAACACCAGAAGTCGGCAAAGTCTGCAAATCTACTAAGATTTACTACTTGCTGATTCTTAATGGCCGTGTGATTCTAGGCAATCTCTTAATTTATTTGTATACCGTACAGACTTTTTTGTTTTTTGCTACATGGGATGACACCTCTGTTCAGATTGTTGGCTGTGTAGAACGGCTGGCAACAGCAAATGATGGTTTGGATGCAACATCGGTGACCATCATTATTGCAATGTAAGGCCTCTTTCACACGGGCTTTGGATACGGTGCTGGTGCGTCGCGGAAAAATCATGTGATTTTGCCTGCGAGTGGGGTGAGTTTTGTATGCGATTGCATTGCGTTCTTCAGTTTTTTCCGCGCGAGTGCAATGCATTTTAAACGTGTGTGAGAAAAAACTGAATGTGGTATCCAGACCCACACTGAAGTTCAGGTTTGGGTTTAGGTATTTTGTAGATTTTTATATTTTCCCTTATAACATGGTTATAAGGGAAAATAATAGCATTCTTAATACAGAATGCTAAGTAAATTAGGGATTGAGGGGTTTAAAAAAAAAATTAAATAAATTTAAACTCACCTCATCCACTTGTTCGCGCTGCCCGACTCGTCTTCTTTCTTCTTCTTTGATGACCTGGGAAGAAAAAGACCCTTGGTGACATCACTGCGCTCATCACATGGTCCATCACATGTTTCAACACCATGGTGATGGGCCATGTGATGAGCGCAGTGATGTCACCAAAGGTCCCTTTCCTCCCAGGTCATTAAAGAAGAAGAAAGAAGACGAGCCGGGCAGCGTGAACAAGTGGATGAGTTGAGTTTAATTATTTATATATTTTTTTTAACCCCTCCAAATAATGATCGGGTCCCCATCCCGATCGTCACCTAGAAACCATGCGTGAAAATCGCACTGCACTTGCTTGCGATTTTCACGCAGCCCCATTCACTTCTATGGGGCCTGTGTTGCGTGAAAAACGCACAATATAGAGCAGGCTGCGATTTTCACGCAACGCACAAGTGATGCGTGAAAATTACCGCTCATGTGCACAGCCCCATAGAAATGAATGGGTCTGGATTCAGTGCGGGTTCAATGCGTTCACCTCACGTATTGCACTCGTGTGGAAAACTCACCTGTGTGAAAGGGGCCTAAGGGTGCAGATTTTGTGGCAGAATATTTTGCGACTGAAAATCAGTTCCATTCATTTGAATGGGGCAGTGAGCATATGGATTTCAGTCCTGGAATTTTCTGCCACAAAATCTGCCACGTGTGAAAGCACATGATGCAGATTATGTGCCGTTTTTCTGTGTGGATTTTTATATGGAAAAACCACAGCATAATACAGTACCAGTATTAAAAGTATTAGATTAGACATTTACACTTTCTGTGCAGAAGCTGACCTGGCATGTGCATTTAAAAGTCATGTCAACTGTTGGTGTGATCATTTGGCACATTTCACCCATTGCAATCTGCAGCAAATCTGCAACAAAAAACACAGGTAACACAAATTTGGTGTGTCCTGCAAATGGTTAGAGGTATATGAACAGAAAATCTGCACACCTTTGCAAAACTGCATGTGTTTTGGGCAAATTTGCTGCGGTTTTCTCACAATTTGCATCCTTGTATTGCAAAGGTTGAAATCTCCTAAAAAAATTGTACAAACTTCTCTCTATATAAGCAGGGTCTACTGTCCCGGATTTATTCTACCCTCACTGCACCCCCAGAGGACTCTAAGCTTCGTTATATGTTAGAGTGGGAGGCTGATCTGTTAATTTAGGTTTGACCTGTGATTTTGTCTCTCCTGGCGTACTTACCTCCTGCTGAATTCCTGACGATCCTCTGCCTGCTCCTTGTGTACTTTGCTGCTCTCCTGGTATTCTGACCCCAGCCTCCTCCTGACGACCCTCTGCTGACTCCTTTGGTACTTCACGACTCTCCTGGTATTTATGACCCCGGCTTCTCCTGACAATTCTCTGCTTGCTCCATTTGTACTTTGTAGCTTTCCTGGTATTGACTCGGTCCGTTCACGTTCTGTTGTTTGTCTGTCTGTCATCCCTGCACTTATTACAAGCTAGGGATTGCCGTCCAGTTGTCCCCTGTCATTAGGACTCGTGAGGCAAGTAGGCAGGGCCAGGGGTAAGGGTGGAGTGCAGTGGTCACTTCCCTCCCCCCTGTGTGTGTGTGTACGCGACCGTTACAGATTAACAGGCCCAATAACCACTGCATAATGAATCCATCCTACCAGCAAAAATCTTCATAGCAGCTCTAACCCAGGATATCTCGGCTCGCATTAGGTCTGAACAACATCTGGCACCGGTATCCACCCCAACAGATAAGTTGTTTGTTCCCGTACAATTTCGTCTCCAGCTGTTGGGTGAGTGTCACGATTCTGCCTTTTGTGGACATCCGGGTGTTGAGGGCACTAAGGATCTGGTTTCTAGATCTTATTGGTGGCCCACTCTTACTAGGGATGTCAAGTCCTAAGTGTCAGCCTGTGAGGTTTGTGCCAGGTCCAAGACACCTAGGACTCGCCCTGCTGGTAACCTACGACCCCTACCCATTCCCAGTAGACCCTGGTCCCATATCTCGATGGACTTTATAACTGACCTACCGCCGGCGGAGGGTAAGACTGTAGTTTGGGTAGTGGTCGATAGGTTTAGCAAGATGGTCCATTTCATTCCCCTGTCTAAACTCCCGAATGCCAAAACCCTGGCATCTATTTTTGTGAAAGAAATTGTACAGTTACATGGTATCCCGGAAAATATTGTTTCTGACAGGGGTGTGCAGTTTGTGTCCAAATTCTGGAGGGCCTTCTGTCAAAAATGTAAAATTTCATTGTCTTTTTCTTCTGCCTACCACACTGAGAGTAATGGGCAGACTGAACGCCTTAATCAGTCTGTGGAACAATTCTTGAGGTTGTATGTTGCTGATGACCAGCAATTATGGGTGAAATTTCTTCCATTGGCTGAATTTGCTTTGAATAACCGTGTCAATTCTTCTGCTGGGGTTTCACCTTTCTTTTGTAACCATGGTTTCCATCCCCGTTTTCATTCTGGGTCATCCGTCTCCTCCTCTATCCCTGAGGCGGATAGGCTCTCCTCTGAACTGTGCACAGTTTGGGCCCGGGTTCAATCGAACTTAGAAAAGGCTCAAAGTTCTCAGAAACTCAAGGCCGATAGGAGACGTTCAAGAGGGGTGAATTTTCAGATTGGGAATAAGGTATGGTTGTCCTCCAAGAATCTCTCTCTTAAGGTAGATTTTAAAAAGTTTGCTCCTCGTTTTATTGGACCATATAAGATCACGGAGGTGATTAACCCGGTATCATTTAGGTTGGAGCTGCCCGAGTCATTCCACATTAATAATGTGTTCCATAAATCTCTGCTTAAAATATTTTGCTTATTTTGAACCGGTAGTACCATCGAAAGCCTCGCCTCTGCCGGTTCTTGTTAATGATGCTGTCGAGTATGTGGTGTCTAAAATAGTGGATGTCAGGAAGGTGCGTAATTCCTTGCAGTACCTGATTCACTGGAAGGGGTATGGACCTGAAGAGAGATCTTGGGTACCTGCCAGGGAGGTTCATGCTCCTAGACTTGTTCGAAAATTTAATTTAGAACACCCTGAAAGGCCATCGCCTGAAGTCTTGGGTACGGTGGCCCCTCGTAAAAGGGGGGGTACTGTAACGGCGTTCCGAAGGTGCACTCGGTCTCCCATTAGCCGCAGACCTGCTGCTTAGCTTCAGGAGCGAGGATCTGTGTTTGACCTCGTTCCCAGGGCGGCTTTGCTAGCTGGGAGGCCCCCTGCTCCTAAGTCTGCCTTGAGCGCCGAGCTGATCACTCGGTGCTCGACTGGTTGGTCTGTCGGTCATGTGACGCTGGCCACGTCACATGACCCTCACTCCCCACTATAAATACAGGCAGCCTGCTGGCCACAGGTTGCCTGTTAATTTAGGTTCCACCTGTGATTTTGTCTCTCCTGGCGTACTTACCTCCTGCTGAATTCCTGACGATCCTCTGCCTGCTCCTTGTGTACTTTGCTGCTCTCCTGGTATTCTGACCCCGGCCTCCTCCTGACGATCCTCTGCTGACTCCTTTGGTACTTCACGACTCTCCTGGTATTTATGACCCCGGCTTTTCCTGACAATTCTCTGCTTGCTCCATTTGTACTTTGTAGCTTTCCTGGTAT
Organism: Bufo bufo; assembly: GCF_905171765.1. Lineage (NCBI taxonomy): Eukaryota > Metazoa > Chordata > Amphibia > Anura > Bufonidae > Bufo > Bufo bufo. Next base: position 616,080,465 of record NC_053389.1, on the reverse strand, counting down.
TGACTCGGTCCGTTCACGTTCTGTTGTTTGTCTGTCTGTCATCCCTGCACTTATTACATGCTAGGGATTTCCGTCCAGTTGTCCCCTGTCATTAGGACTGGCGAGGCAAGTAGGCAGGGCCAGGGGTAAGGGTGGAGCGCAGTGGTCACTTCCCTCCCCCCTGTGTGTGTGTGTACGCGACCGTTACACCAGGTTTCTGCAGTAACACAGGCAGCAACCTATTACTTGCTGCACTTCCCTCCTCCCTGGACCCACCAAAGCTAATGCAGTTAGTGGAGAATGTACTGTATATACATCAGCAGCGTGACACCCGATTAGCGGGCAGATTACATGAAAATGTCTGACGGTCGGGTGCGGCGCTAATGATCTATATACATTAGCGGGTAGGGCACTTACATTCCTGCAATTTAGTCTGTTAGACAGTGCAAGCTAGGGCCCCCCGAGGAATTCACCGGCTCCCCGGTGGACCAGTCGGACCCTGCCCACCAGTGTAACTGATTTTGGGGGCCCACCTTAGGGCTCCTGCACACTAACTTATTATTTTTTTGTCTGTACCGATCAATTCACTTTAATGGGGCCACAAAAAAAAAAAAATGACTCCATGTGTATTCCATGTCTGTATGTCCGCATGGCCGTTCTGCAAAATGATAGAACATGTCCTATTATTGTCGGCATTACAGACAAGGATAGGACTGTTCTATTAGAGGCCAGCTGTTCTGTTCCGCATAATGTAGAATGCACACACCCGGTATCCATGTTTTGCGGATACGCAATTTGCAGACTGCAAAACATCCAACGGTCAAGTTTATGAGCACTTACATTGATAACAAAAATATTAAAGATGAAGTATGTGTCACAGCTGAGGATGGGGGAAATCCTCAGCCGTGCGATGCCACGTGATGTCATAGGCTGCTCGGCCAGGACAACAGGATTAGGGAGCAGGTCACCTCCTAAAGCGTCCCTAACCTGACCCTGTCCCCTACCTGCATGGGCCGACCTTGATGGTAGGAGGACCCATGCACAGGAACCTCGGATCCCTAACTCACCCTCCGACCGGTCCCTGGACTAGGAGTCAAGGTAAGACAGCCTGTTCCTACTGGACACGGAGGAACAGGGGTCTCACTGGCCAAGCTGCAGGGAAAAGGGGAACACAAACAGACTTACGGATATGGCAGGTGAACTATCCAAGTTCCACCTACCTGCCCCCGCCTTGCTGACTGGATCCCTGTGCAAACAGGAATCCAGATCCATAAGCTGCACCAAACAACATAGGAAAATCCCAACAGACCATCACATAGACATCTCACATAAAGATGAACATAAACTTAATGTGACATAATATTTATGAACCACAAGGGTGGCTCTCACTGGCAGTTGGTAAACACAGGAGGCTGCTCCAGCTAAGCATGGCTGAAGCAACCCACAGACATATGCTAACAGTGAGGCTTTATAGGCCAAGAAGCCACACCCAACAGTCAGACACACCCAGTGAGTCACACACACACTGGGAAGGGAGTTAACCCTTCCAGCACCACAGGAAAGGGAAAACACCAACTTAAAGGGAAAGTTTCCAACACAACAAACACACTGTGGTTGTTGCCGCAGGCAACGACATGGGTGGCAACCGTGTCCTGGGAGTCAGCCCCAAGGCCGGGACACTGCCACCACATGTACACAACGACAAACGTTGCCACGGGCAACCACAGTGCAGGAAAGGTGTCCGCGCACACCACACAATACACAGAGTGCACACAGACTAACAACAGTGCATACATACACGCACACAAACTCCAAAGGGACCGCACACATACCTGTTGTCCGCGGCAACCGCACTTGAGGCAAACAACATCAAGCCTCAAGCTGCGGTTGAAACAACAACCCAAACCGCGTGCAACTGTATGCGGCTCCCAAGGAGTCACGGCCAAAACCGTGGCCGTGACAGTATGATGGCAGACATTCACAACAAAATGCACAAACATACATGTGGCAGAATTTACACATATATGGATATCCTGCACTTAAGGCCTCATGCACATGAACCTATTTTGTTTCCGTGTCCGTTACGTTTTTTTTGCAGCTAGGATGCGGACCATTCATTTCAATGGGTCCACAAAAAATGCAGACAACACACTGTGTGCTATGCGCATCCATATGTCCTTCCGTAGCCCCACAAAAAAAATAGAACATGTCCTATTCTTGTCCGTTTTAGGCATTGTTACAATGGATCCGCAAAAAAAAAACAGATGGCATACGGTTGTCATCCTTTTTTTTTTTTTTGCGGATCCACAATTTGCGGACCGCAAAACACATACGGTCGTGTGCATGTAGCCTTAGTCAGTCAGAAACAAGACACATGCAGAGCACACCAATCACTCATTGGACACATGTGGCACACAAGAAACATACATGGCTCACATGCCACTGATGTATATGTCACATACTGCACATACACCACACCACTGATATATAGAACATATATAGCACACACTAATCACACATAGGAAACACGCAATGCACACACCAAGACATTTATGCCTAACCCTATTAAGTGTAGCACACTTAAAGGGGTTAAAGGGCTTGTCTCACTTCAGCAATTGGCATTTATCATGAAGAGAAAGTTAATACAAGGTACTTACTAATATATTGTGATTGTCCATATTGGCTCTTTTATCACATTATACACAGCACGTATCCATGGTGTTCACCACTTTGCAATCCAGCAGCGGTGGCCGTGCTTACACACTATAGGTAAAGGTGTTGGCCTATGCGCACGTCCAGCCTTTCCCTATAGTGTGTAAGCACGGCCACCACTGCTGGATTACACGGTGGTCGTAACCACGGATATGCAATGAGCAGGACACTGAGTCAGTGGGAATGCTATGCAGTGGGTCAGTTTATATGTATATAAGTTCGTGACGCCAGTTGCAGCTTGCGCAGGTACTGTAGCAGGGCCCTTTAAGATGTTATAACTCACGTACCAGGTGAGGAATGCCAGAGGGGGATAATGTCTCTGTCTAGCAGATATGGTAGTGTCAACGGTGTCTCCTACCTTGGTACGGCTGGACTCCTGTATCCCGGCTCACATGCAACAAAATGAGTGTTGTTAATAGGAGTAATTGAGGAATGATGGAAATCCACACAGATAATAGGGTCCAACTTGTCTTTACTTGGTGTTATGCAGCTTTGATCCATACAAGTTACAGCTTTAGTCTAGGGTCCCAGCAGGTAGTGGCAATATGTGGCAGGAATTTATATCTATTCTGCTTCTTGTACATACGCCTAGTAGAATCTGGCAGGTATCTATCTTCTGCTCTGTCTTTAGTCTGCTTGATATGGGTCTGACAAGCTGATGAGGTATTTAGCTTCTCTTTGTCTTTGGATCTGTACTTACAGAACTGCTCGCAGGGAATGGTGTTGTCTTTCTGGAGATCTATATGTCTGTGAAGAGCTGCTTTCTTTGTCCACCAGCTGAGGTAAGGGACTCAGGCTGGGAAGTTTGATCTTGGGCCTCGGCCGAGGCTTGGATCCTAGGTTGGGATCCCTGTTTCTGGGAGCTCCTACTAACACAGCCTACCCCAGCAGGGGGGTGGCTCGCACACTGACTAGAACTTTCCTTCCTCCCCCTGAAGTAGGATGTGGGAACATTCCACTCCTCCTCTGAAAGGGGGGAGCTAGCTTGGAATGAACTATTCCAGTCTAGGTATACTAACTGGCTTGGGTCTGCTACATACTGCTGCCACCTGCTGGTGTACATTGAGAATTACAGCAAATATACAAAACAGGCATAAAAATGTACAAAATGACAATGCAATGTTGGATCAAACAAGATGGAAGTACGCATATACACTTGACAATATTGTAGCAGAGGTAAGAAGTTTAGTGACATACTTCAGGATGTTACAGATACGTGCTGTGTATAATGTGATGGAAAGGAGACAATATGCAGAATCACAATACATTAGTAAGTGCCTTGTATTAACTGCAAGATAAATGCCATTTACTGAAGTAAGAAAACCCCTTTAAACCCCTTTAAGCATAAATGTCTGGCATTAAATTTATCAAATCTTAACCTCCTCAGATTGCACAGAATGTATAGTATATTTACAAGGGTCCTACCATAATGACCTATTGCCTATCTACAGGATAGGTGATAAATATCAGATTGCTGGGGTCTGACTGCTGGAACACCCACTGATCATGAAAAAAAGGGTCCTGAGACATTTAATTACATTACCACCTATCTATGTACACAAGGGTCTTAAGACCACGTTCCCTTGATCATGGGGGTCCCAGCAGTCGGACCCCCATCAATCAGACACTTATCACCTGTCGTGTCATAGCTGTTTCACCTTTTCACATTTCCTATCCTTAAAGGTTTTCTTTAGGTGTAATAAATAAAATAAAAATAAAAAATCTCACCCAAAATATGTGTCAAACTAAAATAGAAATCCTCGCCTGTTAAAGGGACTGTGTCCACTTTTCTAGTTATCCTCTATCCACAGGATCGAGGATAACTAACTGATCCGTGCGGGTCTGAACGCTGGAGCCCCCACTGATCCCCCTTCTTGATTGAGTGGCAGGTCGAGCTTATGCCCTGCCTCTCCATCCATTCTCTATGGGGTCGCTGGAGATGGCAGAGTACAGCGCTGGCTATTTCCAGTAGTCCCAAAGAGAATAAATGGAGAAGCAGGGCATATGTGTGGCCTGCCACACCATCAAAAAGGGGGAACAGGACCCATTCCTGGGATCAGTGGGTGTCGCAGAATCGGACCCCACTAATCACATAGTTATGCCCTATGGTCTGGAGAGGATAACTTGAAAACCTGGACAACCCCTTTAAATCCTCCACCACAAGTATCTTTTTACATGGCAGAAGTGATTACGGAATACTAAAGGCAATATTAGGGGTGCATTTAGAGTGGGGGCATTGGGGGGCACCTAAAGCAGAGGCACTAATGGAGGTGCACCTAAAGCAGAGGCATTGGGTGGACCTAGGGCAGAGTCCCCCCAATGCCACTCTGAACTCTGCAGTGAAGCACACATACACAGATCTGAGTCTACTATAATCAAATCTCCTATTTCCCCCTTACAGTCTCCTACAGCTCACTACTATCACACACCTGGGAAATCAGCCCAGCACCGCAGAGGAGTCCTTCTCTCTAGCAACCACAGTTTTCTGACAGCAGGGAGGGCAGAAGGATGGCCAGACGTGTTCTCTCCACCTTCACTGCCAGAAGCCTGGGAAGCTTAGAAGATACTGCGGGGTCTCCTGTACAATTTACACCAGTAGGAGTCTGCATCACTGTGCGATACTGCCACCTAGTGGCTACAATAATTATCTCTCCTGAGAAACAAAATAAATAATTACTCCTCCGTCTTATCTCCGGGCGCAGGAGACTGGGGGCCTACCGAGGAATCCCCCACCTCCCCGGTGGGCCAGTCCGAGCCTGCCTTTAACTATACACAGTATAGATGATAAATGTTTTGTAGACAAACTTCTAGAAGCTCCACAGGTGTTCTGAGCCTTTCCCCTGTCCTGCCTGCAATTGAGCAGTGGTTGAATATATACCCTACAGCTCCATTTAATGTCTACGGGCTGATGGAACCCGTCAAGTATAGCACACAGCTGTTTATGTCTATGAGAATGATGGAAACAACCAGACACAGGGCTTGGCTGTCTCTGTGGCCTCATAGACACTGAATAGAGCAATAAGGCGCATCCATGACCATTGTGTCATTAAAACTCCTCCTCAATGCAGTTGTGTGCTAAGGAGCAACTGGGTGCTCTGGACCTCTAGTGATTGTTGGGGATCCCGGCAGGGAATCCCCCAAAGATTAGATATTTATCATCTATCTTGTGGATTGGTGAGAAATATTCTTTGTGGCATTGTAAGGTGCTGCAAGAGGAAATTATGTTTATTGTTACATGCTATATGTATATTGTTGGTGGTTGTTTCTCCCTGCTGGGGCCAGTGGTTTGCACATGGTCATGATGCTATCTTACAGTAATTGTTTGTTCTTTTTTAGTAGGGAGGGCTGAACTGTATGTCCCCAGAATCAGGGAGAAGGAACCTCCACCTTTGTTAATTTAAAGCCTTTTTTGTTGAAGGGATTGGCCTATCTAGGACATTCATGACATATTGCTGGGATATGCCATCAGTTTCAGATAGGTGCAGGTACCACCTCTGGGACCCACCCCTGTCTAGAAAGCAGGGTCTCCAAAGTGAAGGAGAGCACACCGTGGATACGCAACGTTTTCTCCATTCTCCATTCACCGCTATGGGAGTTCCAGAAATATATTTGTCGTTGCCCTTGTCCTAAGGACTATATTGGAAAGACCCTGAGGGAACTAAGAAAAAGAGTGGGCGAGCATGTAGGCGACATAAAAAATAACAGAATCACACCAGTGGCAAGTCATGTACATGAATATCACTCAGGAGATCCCCGCTCACTCACCTTCTCGGCACTAGAGCTTGTACCCATGTCCCCGAGAAAGGGGGACTGGGATAACAAAGTTCTGCGCAAAGAAACAGAGTGGATCTACAGGTGCCACTCACAAGCACCTGTTGGCCTTAATGAACGACTAACGTTTACTTGTTTTTTGTAAGGTTTCCTTATACCTCATGATTCTGAGAAGATAGTGCTGAAGGTTCGGGACTTTTCTTCCGATACTCGCCTCTATCTCTCATTAATAAATAATGGTCTCAAACTGGTCATGGGTACACAAAGTACCCGATATATGGTATCAGAAGGGTCTGTGCTATATCATGCCATACCCAGCTAAACTATCCTCTACTTAAAAAATTCTGATCAGTTGATAGCGTAGATTGTATACACGCATCTACTGATCGGATTAGCTATAACCTAGAAATGACTCTGTCTTGCTACTGTTTTGCTGTCCCTATAAACTTGGAGGGTTTTTTTGTTTTTTTTTACCGCTGGATATCTAGGAATCATGTATTCAGTGAGGCAATACCTAATGACCCCATCTGGTTGCCTCATCTGACACCCATTCTGCCCAGAGTAAAGCTTACTATAGGAACTGTATCACAAATATAATAATCTTCAACTCTGCCCCTATAAGATGCTTAATGATTGTTTAACTATAATAATCAAACTGGCATAATAGGTTGCCACAAGTGTATATACCTCATCTAAATCTTTATCATAGGGGGAGTACTTGGAGCGCTATGGCATCGCTATTCCGGAAATGACGTCTGCGTTTCAGCAGACAGGAAGCGATGCATGCGTTCCAAGGCACCGGAAGTAGCGGAGCGTGCGTTCCACCGACCGGATATGCGGCTCCCTACAGGAAAAAAGGCGCCCTTCACCGATTATTTTAAAACAGCAAACACACACAGATGCCTTAATGCCCCATCGGACACGGCAGGCGGCAGTCCAAACTATGAGGGGACATCTAACATGTAAGTTACCGCTATTTGGGATTCTATATGAACCCCTTTCTCTCTATATAGTCACAATACTGACAGCGGGCTTCTGTATGATATTTTATTTTTAGGTGACATCTCCTCTTCTGGGGAACAAATGTGAATCCTCAGTTCCTCCTCAACGGCCTGCCCCATCAAGGCATCAGTCAGGACACAGTTACTATATCCAAATTATCTGTTGTGTTTTTTTCATCTTGCCTGATGTTACTTATTATAACTATTATCCTCTAACCGACCCCCTGACGAACCAAATGTGGGGAAACGCGTCGGGGTAAAATATACATATAATATATAAAAATTCTGACATCTCTTGTAATAAATTCCCACTGTACAGGGTTGTACAGGGCCAGACAGGGTAGGTACGGGGACAGGGTGATCCCACCATTAGGGCTCATCCCTGGGCAGAGGACTACCTTAGGGCGGGTACAGGGAAAGAATCATCCCTAATACCCCTATTAATGTGCCCCACCCTCTACCCAACCCCAAGCCCCAAAAGTCACTAATGCTACGGGAATTTCGTATACATCTGTATTATTTTTGTATCTACTTTCTTCACCAATTCACGGTGGTAGCTGGGCAACATCTTGTCCTATTATTATTTTGGATACCCAGTTACCAAAGGGTGTCTATACTTATGCGCTTTTTTTAAAATAAAACTAATAAAAGCGAATTTTTAAAGGGTCCAAATCCAGGTTTAATTTCACGTATATGGACACTTATACTAATTGTTTATGTAACTCTATAAATATTCTTGTTTAAAATTATGGCCAGTTTTCTAAATGGGACAGTATTTACGGAGGCTTTAATCAAAGAGGCAGCAGATATTTTTTCGGAGAAAGAGATCCCGGGCCTCTCGTCTTCTGTTACCTGTAAATTAGCCTTCAATGATCTTTACACAGCTTTTAAGGAAAATATTAAGTCGTGGTGGGAAATTAGGTCCCTGGAAAGCTATCTGTCACATAAAATAGTCCCCAGGGGCCTACGCATAACGATTACCCCAGCTGAACGTATTCTCTCCACCAGCCTAAAAATCCGCTGGGAAGAGGAAATAACGAAGAGCTCACTCAATCTTATGAAAATTCTGCTGGAGGAAGAGAAAGGCCTTTTTGATAGGACCTCAGAGAAACTGAGCAATCTTAAGGAATCTGTCCTTAGGTTTGAAACAGACCCAGACTTTAAAAGAAGAGAATCTTCTCTCCAAACCTCTGTGGAACGGTTCCAAAATCTTATCAAGGAACGCAAACACAGACAGTTTGTGAAAGATTTGAGTGACTTCCGGGAAAATAGGGCCTATCAAGTAGTAAAAAAGTCAAATTATCCCTCTGCCTCTGAGGTCTCCTCCTCTGATATTGAATACTCAGAGAACGAGTCTACTGGGAGAGGAGACAAGGGTGGTAATAGAAAGGGCCCGGCATCCCAAAATAAAAAACAAAGGAACAAATGGAGAAGATGGGGAAGGGAAACAAACAACCAAAGAGGCGGAGGCTACCGGGAGACTACCTTACCCTCGGTGGCATCTTCCTCCTATGGGGCATCTGGTTCAGAAAATGTAACTACATATCTCCCCTCCCCGGCCGTATCTACAACATCCACAGCGGTTCCTTTTTTAGGACCGGGTCAACCACCCTATCAACTACGGGAAAGAACCAAGTAGACAACATGGTCCAAAATAGTGAAGATCTGCAGATCATTAATTTGTCTGTGCGGGACCTAAATACCGCAGAGATCTCGGTACTGAAAAAGGGACTTTCATTTGTCCCTACGACTGAGTTCAGGATCTTTACATGGATCAAAGATCTCGATCTATTTTGCCGAAAACTCAGGTGGAGGAAATACTTTGACGTTTCGAATAAACAATCCCATGATAAACTAGGGATACAGGAATGTGACCTCGCAGACCTTGCCATCCTAATGGATTTATGGGAGGAGGGTTCAAAAAAACCAGGAGAAGGTCCCTTTACTAAACTTCGCCCCAAAAGTAGGAAAATGCCCCCACCACTCAATTACGAACATATTGATATTTTCCAGCAATTGGTCACCAAAGAACTAGAAAAAGTAAAACCGCCCCGTTCACATGGCAGGAATCTGACTAGATGTGAATTTGAGGCCCTTAGGACACTGGAAAAAGACAATTCCATTGTCATCAAGCCCTCTGACAAAGGGGGAAACCTGGTGATAATGAATCATGATATGTATAAAAAGATGTGTATGGATCTCTTGAAGGACAAGGGTGGTTATCGGATTTTACCCAGTGACCCGATGGATATGTATCTAACAGAACTCCAGCAAATCCTTGATACGGGATTGGAGCAGAGGGTTATTGGCAAGTCTGAGTATCACTTCTTGCTATCAAGTCATCCACAGATCGCAACCTTTTATGGACTCCCTAAAGTTCATAAGGGGACGACCCCTTTAAAGGGTCGACCGATAGTATCCGGTGTAAACTCCATCACACAAAACTGTGGTCTGTATCTTGATCAGGTACTGAAAGATTTCGTGATGTCCCTTGCGTCATACACAAGGGACACCATGGATTTTCTGAAAAAAACTGAGTCCCTGGTGATTGAACCCTCTGTTTTATTAGCTAGCATTGACGTCGAGTCCCTGTACAGCAGTATCCCGCATGATAAGGGGCTTCTGGCGGTCACCTACTATCTTGGCACAAGGGGGAATCATTTCCAGGAACATAATCAATTCATCCTAACCCTACTCAACTTCATTCTGAGGCACAATTTTTTTCTGTTCAGCGGGCGGTTTTACCACCAGCTCAGGGGGACGGCCATGGGATGCCCTTGTGCCCCAACATATGCCAACCTCTTCCTGGGCTGGTGGGAAGACAACATCGTCTTTCCAGGTCACCACACTTGGTGGAATGAGAAGGTGGCCTTCTGGACGAGATATATCGATGACATCTTTTTGCTTTGGAATGGGAGTAGGAGGGAATTTGCTGATTTTATAAATGCCCTTAACACCAATGACATAGGCCTCAAATTTACGTCTGAGGTACAGGAAGAATGTATCAACTTCTTAGATGTCACAATATATAAACAAGGCGAAAAATTGGTCAGCACAATTTTTAGAAAATCCACGGCAACAAATTCTATACTACACTGGGGAAGCCACCACCCCACTCCACAGAAAAGAGGTATCCCTAGGGGACAATATCTCAGGATTCGCAGGAATTGTTCGGGTCTAAACGACTTTCACTGCGAATCTAGGAAACTGTACAAAAGACTGACGGATAGAGGGTACCCAAAAAGTACACTTAGAGATGCTTTTCAGCAAGCCCTAGCAACAGACAGAGAAACTTTACTTGTCCCTAAAACACATAGGGATGACGTCGGGGCGGAGACACGTCTCATCTCTACATTTGACATGGCCAACACTGAGATAAGGACCATTCTTAATAAATATTGGCCAATTTTACGGATGGACACAAGTGTCGCTAAGAACATCTCATCCTACCCAAGCATAACGTATCGCAGGGGTCAGAGTCTTAGAGACAGACTGGTCCATAGCCATTATACGCCCCAATCTCCATCGGGAACGTGGCTTAATCGCCGACCCATCGGCATGTTTAAATGTGGGACATGTAAAATCTGTCCATTCATCTCCACAGGCAAGTCGATCACATGTTCAGCAACCCAAAAGGTGTTTGTAATCCGGGATTTCATCAACTGTAAAAGCAAAGGGGTAATTTATATTTGTCGTTGCCCTTGTCCTAAGGACTATATTGGAAAGACCCTGAGGGAACTAAGAAAAAGAGTGGGCGAGCATGTAGGCGACATAAAAAATAACAGAATCACACCAGTGGCAAGTCATGTACATGAATATCACTCAGGAGATCCCCGCTCACTCACCTTCTCGGCACTAGAGCTTGTACCCATGTCCCCGAGAAAGGGGGACTGGGATAACAAAGTTCTGCGCAAAGAAACAGAGTGGATCTACAGGTGCCACTCACAAGCACCTGTTGGCCTTAATGAACGACTAACGTTTACTTGTTTTTTGTAAGGTTTCCTTATACCTCATGATTCTGAGAAGATAGTGCTGAAGGTTCGGGACTTTTCTTCCGATACTCGCCTCTATCTCTCATTAATAAATAATGGTCTCAAACTGGTCATGGGTACACAAAGTACCCGATATATGGTATCAGAAGGGTCTGTGCTATATCATGCCATACCCAGCTAAACTATCCTCTACTTAAAAAATTCTGATCAGTTGATAGCGTAGATTGTATACACGCATCTACTGATCGGATTAGCTATAACCTAGAAATGACTCTGTCTTGCTACTGTTTTGCTGTCCCTATAAACTTGGAGGGTTTTTTTGTTTTTTTTACCGCTGGATATCTAGGAATCATGTATTCAGTGAGGCAATACCTAATGACCCCATCTGGTTGCCTCATCTGACACCCATTCTGCCCAGAGTAAAGCTTACTATAGGAACTGTATCACAAATATAATAATCTTCAACTCTGCCCCTATAAGATGCTTAATGATTGTTTAACTATAATAATCAAACTGGCATAATAGGTTGCCACAAGTGTATATACCTCATCTAAATCTTTATCATAGGGGGAGTACTTGGAGCGCTATGGCATCGCTATTCCGGAAATGACGTCTGCGTTTCAGCAGACAGGAAGCGATGCATGCGTTCCAAGGCACCGGAAGTAGCGGAGCGTGCGTTCCACCGACCGGATATGCGGCTCCCTACAGGAAAAAAGGCGCCCTTCACCGATTATTTTAAAACAGCAAACACACACAGATGCCTTAATGCCCCATCGGACACGGCAGGCGGCAGTCCAAACTATGAGGGGACATCTAACATGTAAGTTACCGCTATTTGGGATTCTATATGAACCCCTTTCTCTCTATATAGTCACAATACTGACAGCGGGCTTCTGTATGATATTTTATTTTTAGGTGACATCTCCTCTTCTGGGGAACAAATGTGAATCCTCAGTTCCTCCTCAACGGCCTGCCCCATCAAGGCATCAGTCAGGACACAGTAACTATATCCAAATTATCTGTTGTGTTTTTTTCATCTTGCCTGATGTTACTTATTATAACTATTATCCTCTAACCGACCCCCTGACGAACCAAATGTGGGGAAACGCGTCGGGGTAAAATATACATATAATATATAAAAATTCTGACATCTCTTGTAATAAATTCCCACTGTACAGGGTTGTACAGGGCCAGACAGGGTAGGTACGGGGACAGGGTGATCCACCATTAGGGCTCATCCCTGGGCAGAGGACTACCTTAGGGCGGGTACAGGGAAAGAATCATCCCTAATACCCCTATTAATGTGCCCCACCCTCTACCCAACCCCAAGCCCCAAAAGTCACTAATGCTACGGGAATTTCGTATACATCTGTATTATTTTTGTATCTACTTTCTTCACCAATTCACGGTGGTAGCTGGGCAACATCTTGTCCTATTATTATTTTGGATACCCAGTTACCAAAGGGTGTCTATACTTATGCGCTTTTTTTAAAATAAAACTAATAAAAGCGAATTTTTAAAGGGTCCAAATCCAGGTTTAATTTCACGTATATGGACACTTATACTAATTGTTTATGTAACTCTATAAGAGTTCCAGAAATAGCCATTATTGGAACTCTCATAGTAGTGACTGAAGGGTGGCATGGCTGCTCTCTATTCACTTTGGTAGCCCTGTTCTGGAAATATGAGCAGGTCCCGCACCTATCTGACATTGAAGACATATCCTAGGAAAGTCCTATTTATATTTCTCCTCTGTACTACAGATAGGAACTGCAAATCTGTTGAAGAAGAAAATATAAGCTGTGATTAGGAGTCTCTTTAGGACTTATTTCCACTTTTGAGGTGTACCAGACATATTCCAACCCTACTGTCAGAAATATGATTCGGTATTTGCTTCTCCTACATATTTGCCCTGTCACCTATACCCATACCCAATGTGGAAAAAAATTATGTAGCTCTTAAAATCAGAATACAATTGAAGCTAAAGTTAATATACCTTTCTAACATACCTCACTTGTATCCCATATTGTCGTTGTGTCACATATCAAGCCTGTACATAAATTGAGAAAGGCTTGCTGCTGATAACAACCCACCAGTGTTTCACTTTCTGGGCTGCAATGGCAAAAGAAACATGAACTATACATCATTATAGTAGTTTCACACTGTGGTTTTTGGAAACATCTCACTGCAGTTTTGATGCATTTTTTTAGACTAAGCCAGAAGTAGATACAACGAGAATGAGAAATATACCCATATAATCCTTGCTTCCACTACTTTTGAATTCACTTTTGGCTTTGGCTCAAAAGCTGCATAAAAACTGCCATATAAACTGCAGTGTTTTTGAGTGTGAAACTACCCTTACAGATGGGTCCTACACACTTGCAGTTCTTACCTGAAGAAACTGCACAAAAAATTCCCATTAGGGTACTTTCACACTTGCGGCAGGACGGATCCGACAGGCTGTTCACCCTGTCGGATCCGTCCTTCCGCTATTTCGCCGTGCCGCCGGACCGCCGCTCTGTCCCCATTGACTATAATGGGGACGGGGCGTAGCTCCGGCGCAGTACGGCAGTTCGCGGTGAGAGGCCGCCGGACTAAAAAGTCAGACATGCAGGACTCCGCCCCCGTCCCCATTATAGTCAATGGGGATGGATCGGCGGTCCGGCGGCACGGAGAAATAGCGTAAGGACGGATCCGACAGGGTGAACAGCCTGTCGGATCCGTCCTGCCACAAGTGTGAAAGTAGCCTTACTTCCATTTTAGCCTTTCATTGCCTTTTAATGAAGTTTTGCTCCATTGTTACGGAAATTAAAGACAAAAATTGCAGAAATACTAATAATAATTATGATGTACAAATGGCGATAGGCTATTCAATATTCCACTTAACGTAGTAATATTTATATAGGCATAGCAGAAACATTTGAGTGCTCAGAATAGGATAAAGAATTTGCCTGTGTGTAGCCTTAAGGCAGCCTTGAACTAAACTGATTTTATGGAATGGGTACAAAAATAAAGATTATCATAATTGAAGATAATCAGGCTAATTACTATGTACCATGAGTAGGCATAAAAATGAAAATGAAAATATGAAAGCAATTGAAGACATTTCCCATTTAGAATTCACTATCCTGCTTTTATATAAACATTTATTTCCCTTGTCCAACATTGCTTCCACATTGTCATCCAGATCGCTCTGTAATTACATAGCCGAACACATTTGTTTCCAAGACAAAAATGGTAAAAATAGATATAAAAAGCATCGCAATGGTAGACATTGCTTGATACACATTTCCATTATTGCCTTTGGTATTGGGGATTAAGTAGGCTGTTTACAGCCTGAACGCAGCTGGCCAATCACATTCCTACGTTGGCTTTTCAATGCTCTGCTGTAAGTGCCAAGACATCACTTTGATGTTAACTCAATCCAAATGCATTAGAGAACAAGAGAGAGTAGTGGAGGGAGAAGATAACTGAAGTAGGAAGGGAGCAGGAGGGCAGAGAGAGGTGAAGGCTAATACTCAGACCCTTTCATTGTTATGGTGTATCATATAAATGCTAATGTATTTGCGAATATTGTATAATATTTAATTAGAAATAAATCAATCAGGGGTTTGCATGCGGCTGAGGTTCATTCACAAAAAGGCAGCCCTTTCCTCCTGTCTGTATACTTGTACTGCATAGATTTGCATTGGTTTGTGAGTGCGAGGCAGAGCACTGTACGCTCTAAATAACCTGGATTTATGTAGATTTTTACTAGACACATATATCATTAGGCACATAACTAGAAGCTCAATAACACGAGGGAAGAGGTAGACCAAGACGGCAGAAATGGGCTAGGAGGAGCAATAAGGGACATTGAGAACAGAGGGACTCATAAGCCAGAGGAGATGAATATTGGGAGAATTGGGAGCAGCAATGAATAATGTGTGACTAATTGAGGAATAAACATAGTGTGAAGAGATGTAACGGATGGCGGGAAAGAGCTGAGAACCACAGTCATAAATTCATAAGAACAAGAAATGGAAGGAAGACGAAAGAAATATTCCTACAGAAAGACAGCTCAAGACAGCAAGGTTTTGCAATCAACCATTTTTCACATTCGACTTATGGGCAATGAAAGTCTGACAAAAAGCGTTGGTGGGATCTGCACAGGATAATGGATTATCAAAATGAAATGTCTAGATCTATAATAAACTGCACTCAGGGGGGTGATAAGGGATTTAGGGTGATGGATAGAGACAGCTGAATCTTAGGTTAGTAAGATCCAAATAAAACCTAATGTCAATGACAAATTACTTTTTTCTTGGAAGGGAACACAAACACAAGCTCGTAGCAATGTGAAGATGTCCCTCACCCCAAAGTTCAGCTATGTATTCTCTAAACTTCTAAAGCAAAGAATGATGTAGCAACATTTCATCAGTGGTCATAGGAACAATAAGCTAGCCGATCAATTTCATCTAAATATAGTATGGAATAGAGCAAACAATGAAATGCTACGTTCCAAGCATCGCACGCATTGGGAAGAGAAGATTATTTATATGATTGGAGTAAAGTAAGCCCTGACCATGACATACAATTCATTTGTAGTTCTTATCACTTTTTATAAAAATCAGGCATTTAGGGGGAAGATTTAGCAAACTGGTGTAAAGTAGAACTGGCTTAGTTGCCCATAGCAACCAATCAGCTTCCACTTTTCATTTCCAAAGGAGCTGTGAAAAATGAAAGGTGGAAGCTGATTGGTTGCTATGGGCCACTAAGCCAGTTCTACTTTACACCAGTTTGATAAATCTCCCCCTTACTTTTGTGACTTGCTGTTAGGATAGGCTTTGTTTGTAGAACCTTTCCAAAAAGCTCCTGGGTAATGGGGTTGGCATCTGACAATGAATTCTCAAAAATCCCAAAAATGTCACTAAACTGTTCAGTTCTGAACGATGATATTTAGTTAGTATTTTCCTGTCTCTTCCTCACTTAAAGGGAACCTGTCATCAACTTTCTGCTGCCCATACTAACAGCAGAATAAAGTAGAGACAGGTGAGTTGATTTCAGCGGTGTGTCATTTATAAGTTACAAGTAAGTGGTTGCCGAGAACCAACATCACAATCATTGCAGACTGGGCCTGGAAAAGAGTCCCGGCCACCTGAGAAGAGTCCTGGTTATTCATGAATTCCTGCTCTCCTGCCCACCTGCTGATGGCTGACAGGCTTCTACCTAGTTTTCTCCCTTTCTCTCTAGGAGAGAACTGCCAATCATCAGCAGATGGGCAGGAGAGCAGGAGATTAGGAATAACCATGACTCTTCTCAGGTAGATTTGACTCTTTTCAAGGCCTGGGCTGCAATGATTATGATGCTGGATCTCAGCAACCACTTACTCTTAGCTCATGAGTGACACACCGCTGACATCGGCATTTCTGTCACTAATTTATGCTGCCCTCAGTGAGGTCAGCATAAAGTTGATGACAGGTTCCCTTTAACATAGGCCAGTATGCTCATATGTTCACTGGCAAATCCTCAACAAATGTTTTTAATGATCCAGTTTATCATGGTTACTGGTAGTTTCCACTGACTGCCATTTTTTATTTCCACTTTATGCAGGTCCAAAATTTCCTTCTTAATTGTCAAAAGGTTTAGTAATTCTGCATTTCCTTCCTTTTAGAGGCCACCAAAAAATATTGTAAAATTATAAACTTGGGAGCATATTGTGACATGTGTAACGCTTCTGAATGGCATTACCACCTATCTCCTATGGTTGATTGAATTATTTATTTCCAGGTCCTGCACATTGTGTATTTGTATTTCTTACTTTGTGACTGTTAACATGTAATGTCCCTGGTTCACCAGCAGATGGGGGCATCAATAGCAGAGCTATGTTGCCTAGAATGGAGCCCTTCTTTCCATTCTAGCCCTCTCTAGGGAGGGAGGAGTTCCAGTTAGTGAAGGTCAGTCTAGCCTACCCCTTCTAGGGGAGAGGTTGTGTTGAGAGTACCCCCTCCAAGGGGGAGTCTGTGTCCAAGCCATCAGAGAACCTTCAGCTCTGCTGGATTCAGAGACCAAAGCCTGAAGCCTATGAAGCCAGGAGAAAGTTCCCTGGACAAAGCTGAGTAAGACTAAAGAGAGAAGTTGCAGCATACAGCAGAAAGGAAAGGAAAAGATTCATATTTAATCCTGTTAGCACAGCAGAGCCAGAGGGCAACAGACGTAGCAGAGTTGAGATTGTTTGCCTGCCACAGATAATGCCAAAATCTGCTGGAACCAAGATCAAGCCTGTAAATTGTTTAGAGAAACATTTATTGAAAGTAAAGCTGTTATCAACTTCAACACAAGGTCTGAACTCAATTTATTTCTTCATCCCCCCTTCATCAACAACCCCCTTTTTCCTTTGCTGCAGAGCCAACGCCTAGGGTCCAGCGTATCCAGGTAGTAGCACTGTGACACGTGCAACACCATTAAGGACATTTAAGCCACCCTACACCACTCTGGCATTCCTACATTTACCACCATATCAATAAAATGGGCCCTGTGCCCTTGTTTCTTCACTGCAACTGGCGTCACGACAAAACAAGTACTCTTTTCTACTCTTAAAGGGCCCTGGGGAAAGCGCCTGCTGCACATGGACATGTTGTTCTGCTCTATCACTTTAAGGCTTTATTTACGTCTATTTTGGAGACTCTGCTTGTAGCGCTATTTTTTCTTCTTCTCATTGTGAGCTTTGACATAATTATTTTGTGCCATTTATGATTATCCTTGCTTGGGACTCACGTAAAGCTCACAACACAAATTAATTGCATTGCACTGAATGCAGATACACACATGCATTCATATACAAATCAGGTGAACCATCAGGAGAAGTTATTTCATGACAATAGATCCTGTGAAGAGGTGGGAAAGTACCCATGTTGATCCCTAACCACTGCCAAAAGTTCCTACAATGGGAATATGAGCATCAAAACTGAACCGTGGAGCATTGGCAGAAGGTGGCCTCGTCTGATAAATCATGTTTTATTTTATATGATGTGGATAGCCAGATGCATGTGCATCACATACCTTGGGTCGAAATGGCACAAGGATGTGCTGGTGCGATTTGAAAAAGGAAAGCCAACACGGTCAGTGCTCTGGGCAATGTTCTTCTGGGAAGCATTTGATTGAGACAATCATGTGTGACACTTTGACATGTACCTCCTACCTAAACCTTGCTGTAGAAAAAGTAACCTCTTAATGATCACTGTGTTCACTAATGTCAGTGGCCTTTTCAACATGATAATGTGACTTGCTGCACAGCAAAAATTGTTGGTTTGGCAAACATGACAGAAAGTTCAAGGTGTAAAATTAGCCTTAAATGCTCCAGATCTGAATCCAAACAATGTACTGGAAAATCAAATCTGATCCATGGATGCCAGACTGCAATCTTCAGGACTTCAAGGATCTGTTGCTGAAGATACCACAGGACACTTTCAGTGGTCTGTTGGAGTCCATTCCTTAAAGGGTCACCATTGTTTTGGTGGGTGGAGGGGGACTTACACAATATGAGGGAGATTATAAAGCCAATTACCCAATGAACGAGCAAAACGCTTGTTCATCAGGTAATCCCATTGTTGGTGCACACACACGCAATCTATTGCCTTTAAAAAATGAGTCAGTATGGGGGCGACCGATGGCATTAGCCACCGCTCCTCCCCATACACTGGAGGAGATCGCTGCATGCATGTAAATGCAGCGGTCTCCTCCACCAGTGACAATCTCTCCCTTTACAACAATCTGCTGCTCTGTCGCCCCATGTAAAAGGGACCTTAAGTGTTAATATACTGTATATATACTGTATACAGTATATTACTGTGTTACTGGGAAAGCTAAAGTTAGATTTTTTCTCTCTTGTCTTCAGCAGGTAAGATGTCTTTGATTTCTGAGATACATTTCTAAGGTGTTTTGCAAACGACCTTTACCTTCTGCTCACTACTGTATGTCTAATGCTGAATTCTCCTTTACCAGAATGGGTATGGATTAGGGGGTTACAGGTTAAAATGTATTTGCTTTTGAAGTGTTGGTATAATTATGTGAAAGCCCTGTACTATAGAAAATATAAAAGAATGCTCGATCATTACACTAGGTCATTATCTCCTAATGTTAATAAAGCGGACACAACAGAAGATTCAGATCAGTAGTTAGTAACTACGAATGCATTTATGTATGTAAGAAGTAATAAACTGTATATAGCAGATTTTAGTGTTTTCTAAAAGTGAAGCCAACAATGAGAATGTAAAACCCTTCAGCAATGAATAAATCAATACAAGTTATTTAAGGAATATGTAAAACCATATCAAAGCCCTTGTCTTATTAAATAAAATAGGATGCAATAAATAAAGCAAGAGTTTACACTTAACTAAAACTATCTAATACAACATCTCTGTCTGTTCTTACCGCAACTGTTTCCGAACACCTGGTGATCAAAAATAGTGCGAGCTGTACTCTGGATTCATTACTAGTTGGAAAAAGTCCACAGAGCACCCACACTCAGCATTGATCAGTGGGGAACAATTATTGAAAAAAGAGAAAAAAGCAAATTGGAACTCATAGGAGTATATTGAACTGAATCTTGCTGTATGATCAAACCTCCTTAGAGAATGAACTATTGAGCTAAACCTCATCATTATTTACCCCAGTTACTTATATAGTGGCAATTACAGATGAACAACTTTCTTGAAATTCCTGTTAGGGCCAATTCTAATGAACCGTTGGCAGATTCTATTCGGGTACAAATAAGTTTAACCCTAATTGAAAGTGCTCCAACTGTCCTGAAAAGTCCTGTATGACAGTCTGAGATTTCCTAGGACTGTACCCAACCCCTTTCAAGCTCTTTAATTTCAAGATGGCATTAGTAAAGTCAAAGTGACAGTAACATACAGTTGCAAGAAAAAGTATGTGAACCCTTTGGAATGATATAGATTTCTGCACAAATTGGTCATAAAATGTGATCTGATCTTCATCTAAGTCACAACAATAGACAATCACAGTCTGCTTAAACTAATAACACACAAAGAATTAAATGTTACCATGTTTTTATTGAACACATTATGTAAACATTCACAGTGCAGGTGGAAAAAGTATGTGAACCCCTAGACTAATGACATCTCCAAGAGCTAATTGGAGTGAGGTGTCAGCCAACTGGAGTCCAATCAATGAGATGATATTGGAGGTGTTGGTTACAGCTGCCCTGCCCTATAGAAAACACACACCAGTTCTGGGTTTACTTTTCACAAGAAGCATTGCCTGATGTGAATGATGCCTCGCACAAAAGAGCTCTCAGAAGACCTATGATTAAGAATTGTTGACTTGCATCAAGCGTGAAAGGGTTATAAAAGTATCTCCAAAAGCCTTGCTGTTCATCAGTCCGAGGTAAGACAAATTGTCTATAAATGGAGAAAGTTCAGCACTGCTGCTACTCTCCCTAGGAGTGGCCGTCCTGTAAAGATGACTGCAAGACAGTGCAGACTGCTCAATGAGGTGAAGAAGAATCCTAGAGTGTCAGCTAAAGACTTACAAAAGTCTCTGGCATATGCTAACATCCCTGTTAGTGAATCTACGATACGTAAAACACTAAACAAGAATGGATTTCATGGGAGGATACCACAGAGGAAGCCACTGCTGTCCAAAAAAAACATTGCTGCACGTTTACAGTTTGCACAAGAGCACCTGGATGTTCCACACCAGCACTGGCAAAATATTCTGTGGACAGATGAAACCAAAGTTCAGTTGTTTGGAAGAAACACACAACACTATCTGTGGAGAAAAAGAGGCACAGCACACCAACATCAAAACCTCATCCCAACTGTGAAGTATGGTGGTGGGGGCATCATAGTTTGGGGCTGCTTTGCTGCATCAGGGCCTGGACAGATTGCTATCATTGAAGGAAAAATGAATTTCCAAGTTTATCAAGACATTTTACAGGAGAACTTAAGGCCATCTGTCCACCAGCTGAAGCTCAACAGAAGATGGGTGTTGCAACAGGACAACGACCCAAAGCATAGAAGTAAATCAACAACAGAATGGCTTAGACAGAAGAAAATACGGCTTCTGGAGTGGCCCAGTTAGAGTCCTGACTTCAACTCGATTGAGATGCTGTGGCATGACCTCAACAAAGTGATTCACACCAAGAATATTGCTGAACTGAAACAGTTCTGTAAAGAGGAATGGTCAAAAATTACTCCTGACCGTTGTGCACGTCTGAACTGCAACTACAGGAAACGTTTGGTTGAAGTTATTGCTGCCAAAGGAGGTTCAACCAGTTATTAACCCCTTAAGGACACAGCCTTTTTACACCTTAGGACCAGGCCATTTTTTGCAAATCTGACCAGAGTCCCTTTAAGTGCTGATAACTTTAAAACGCTTTGACTTATCCAGGCCGTTCTGAGATTGTTTTTTCGTCACATATTGTACTTCATGACACTGGTAAAATGAAGTCAAAAAATTATTTTTTTTTGCACCAAAAAATACCTAATTTAACAAAAATTTGGAAAAATGTAGCAAATTTCAAAGTTTCAGTTTCTCTACTTCTGTAATACATAGTAATACCCCCTAAAATTGTGATGACTTTACATTCCCCATATGTCTACTTCATGTTTGAATTGTTTTGGGAATGATATTTTATTTTTTGGGGATGTTATAAGGCTTAGAAGTTTAGAAGCAAATCTTGGAATTTTTCAGAAATTTACAAAAACTAAATTTTTAGGGACCAGTTCAGGTCTGAAGTCACTTTGCGAGGCTTACATAATAGAAACCACCCAAAAATGACCCCATCTAAGAAACTACACCCCTCAAGGTATTCAAAACTGATTTTACATACGTCGTTAACCCTTTAGGTGTTGCACAAGAGTTATTGGCAAATGGGGATGAAATTTGTGAATTTCATTTTTTTGTCTAATTTTCCATTTTAACCCATTTTTTCCACTAACAAAGCAAGGGTTAACAGCCAAACAAGACTGTATCTTTATTGCCCTGACTCTGCCGTTTACAGAAACACCCAATATGTGGCCGTAAACTACTGTACGGCCACACAGCGGGGCGTAGAGTGAAAGGTGCGCTGTTTGGTTTTTGGAGGGCTGATTTTTATGGACTGGTTTATTTACACCATGTCCCATTTGAAGCCCCCTGATGCACCCCTAGAGTAGAAACTCCCTAAAAGTGACCCCATCTAAGAAACTACACCCCTCAAGGTATTCAAAACTGATTTTACATACGTCGTTAACCCTTTAGGTGTTGCACAAGAGTTATTGGCAAATGGGGATGAAATTTGAGAATTTCATTTTTTTGTCTAATTTTCCATTTTAACCCATTTTTTCCACTAACAAAGCAAGGGTTAACAGCCAAACAAGACTGTATCTTTATTGCCCTGACTCTGCCGTTTACAGAAACACCCAATATGTGGCCGTAAACTACTGTACGGCCACACAGCGGGGCGTAGAGGGAAAGGTGCGCCGTTTGGTTTTTGGAGGGCTGATTTTTATGGACTGGTTTATTTACACTATGTCCCATTTGAAGCCCCCTGATGCACCCCTAGAGTAGAAACTCCCTAAAAGTGACCCCATCTAAGAAACTACACCCCTCAAGGTATTCAAAACTGATTTTACATACGTCGTTAACCCTTTAGGTGTTGCACAAGAGTTATTGGCAAATGGGGATGAAATTTGAGAATTTCATTTTTTTGTCTAATTTTCCATTTTAACCCATTTTTTCCACTAACAAAGCAAGGGTTAACAGCCAAACAAGACTGCATCTTTATTGCCCTGACTCTGCCGTTTACAGAAACACCCAATATGTGGCCGTAAACTACTGTACGGCCACACAGCGGGGCGTAGAGGGAAAGGTGCGCCGTTTGGTTTTTGGAGGGCTGATTTTTATGGACTGGTTTATTTACACCATGTCCCATTTGAAGCCCCCTGATGCACTCCTAGAGTAGAAACTCCCTAAAAGTGACCCCATCTAAGAAACTACACCCCTCAAGGTATTCAAAACTGATTTTACATACGTCGTTAACCCTTTAGGTGTTGCACAAGAGTTATTGGCAAATGGGGATGAAATTTGAGAATTTCATTTTTTTGTCTAATTTTCCATTTTAACCCATTTTTCCCACTAACAAAGCAAGGGTTAACAGCCAAACAAGACTGTATCTTTATTGCCCTGACTCTGCCGTTTACAGAAACACCCAATATGTGGCCGTAAACTACTGTACGGCCACACAGCGGGGCGTAGAGGGAAAGGTGCGCCGTTTGGTTTTTGGAGGGCTGATTTTTATGGACTGGTTTATTTACACCATGTCCCATTTGAAGCCCCCTGATGCACCCCTAGAGTAGAAACTCCCTAAAAGTGACCCCATCTAAGAAACTACACCCCTCAAGGTATTCAAAACTGATTTTACATACGTTGTTAACCCTTTAGGTGTTGCACAAGAGTTATTGGCAAATGGGGATGAAATTTGAGAATTTCATTTTTTTGTCTAATTTTCCATTTTAACCCATTTTTTCCACTAACAAAGCAAGGGTTAACAGCCAAACAAGACTGTATTAAACTTTTTATTATGTAAGGTGACAAAAAAAAACTTTTTTTGCACCTTTTTTTTTTTTTTTCTTGACCGTGTTAATCTGGGGGGGTTGGTCATGGGGTAGTTTTATAGAGGAGATTATTACCGACGCGGCGATACCTAATATGTCTACTTTTAATAAATTATTTTAGTTTTTTTGGGTGTCTCAGGTCTGAGAACCATTTTTTTATCCGATGTCAGTGCTAAATTGGGATATAAATTTAGTACTCCATGGAAGTGTGATACTCCCTGAAGCAACCGTCAATGCAGAGGCCCGGATGATCGGGGCACGTGTCGCACTGAGTAGTCGTGTCCTTCCGTATCCCCCTCCTGCGACACACTCTGCACTTTTTTTGGGTTCGTCCCTTCTTTCCAGTATGGGGGACCACACCTGGAAAGTGTTGGCCAGGGACGATCCGGGCACCTACAGTTCCCGAGGTACTCCGGCCTGCTCTTTCCCGGTCCGAAAAGATCAGGGCCTTGAGGACTGCCTCATAGAACTGGAGGAATGTCCCTGTGCTGCCAGCGCTTCGGGATAGTACAAAAGAGTTGTACATGGCAACCTGCACCAAGTAGACCGCAACTTTTTTGTACCATGCCCGGGTTTTGCGCATGGCATTATATGGCTTGAGGACTTGATCAGAGAGATCAACTCCTCCCATATACCGATTGTAGGCGACGATACAATCGGGCTTGAGGACCGTTGCCGCGGTACCTCGCACAGGGACAGGGGTGATGCCGTTACCATGAATTGTGGACAGCATAAGGACATCCCTCTTGTCCTTATACCTGACCAGCAACAGGTTTCCAGTGGTAAGGGCATAGGTCTCACCCCTGGGGATAGGTACCTGGAGGGGGTGGGCAGGGAGGCCGCGTTGATTTTTCCGCACGGTCCCACAAGCGGACGTGGATCTGGCGGCAAGGGACTGGAACAAGGGGATACTGGTATAAAAGTTATCCACGTAAAGGTGGTAACCCTTATCCAGCAGTGGGTACATAAGGTCTCACACAAGTTTCCCGGTAACACCCAGAGTGGGGGGACATTCTGGGGGTTGAATCCGGGAATCTCGCCCCTCGTACACACGAAATTTGTAAGTGTACCCTGAGGTACTCTCACAAATTTTGTATAGCTTTACGCCATACCTCGCCCGCTTGGAGGGCACATACTGGCGGAAAATGAGTCTCCCCTTGAACGCAATGAGAGACTCATCAACAGCGACCTCCCTTCCAGGTACATAGGCCTCCATGAATTTGGCCCCAAAGTGATCGATGACCGGCCGTATCTTATACAGACGGTCATGGGCAGGATCACCTCGGGGGGGACATGCTGCATTATCGGAATAATGCAGACATTTCCGGATGGCCTCAAACCGGGAGCGTGTCATGGCTGTACTGTAAAGTGGGGCCTGGTATAGGACGTCCCCACTCCAGTACAGCCTGACACTGGGTTTTTTGACCAGGCCCATATGCAGCACGAGGCCCCAAAATGTCTCATTTCGGCTGCACTGACCGGCGTCCAGCCACCGGCCTGGCCAAAAAGGAGCCCGGGTGTTGAGCGACGTAATGTTGGGCGTACAGATTCGTCTGCTCCACCATCAGATTTACCAGTGGGTCACTGAAAAAATGACAAAAAAAGTCATATTCAGTGTAGCCCACTGTGGAAATCTGGATTCCTGATTGGCCTACAAAATCAGGAATCACAGGCTCGTATCGCTCTGGGCTACACCAGACAAGTTCACCGGCAGGGGGCTCCGGTGGATTTAACTGGTGGGCCGGGAAATCAGTACGAGCCCCAGAGCTGCTCGTACTAGTGTGGGCCACAGGGTCCCTAACATGGCGGTCCCCTTGCTCCGCCTGGCGGCGTCTCCGCCGCCTTGGGGGCTCATCATCATCGCTAGATGATGAGGAGGATGCGGATGACAACAGGAATGTGGAGTCATCCTCATCCTCACTGGGACTCTCGGAGTCGGAGGCAAGCTGGGCGTATGCCTCCTCGGCCGAGAACGTCCGGCGGGCCATAGGGGAGTGTGTGTCTGCGTGTATATGTGCGTGTGTGTAACTCTTTATTTTGTGTGCGTGTGTGTGGGGGCACGGGTGTTCACGAACTCACCCTAAAACTAACAGAAAAAAAATAAAATAAACTAACTAAAAAAAATGCAAAAAATGTGGGGAAAAAAAAATCAAAACCGCTGATCAACCGTCCGAAGTTGATCAGCGGTGGGGTGTGCGATGCGCTAACAGTGGCCGGACACTAAGTGCCGGCCACAATCAGCGTACACAAAAAAAAATAAAAAATGCACCCCAAAAAAGGTGGGGGGGGGGGCAGGGGGAAGGGGGGGCAAGTGGCAGCACCCCTGGGGGGTCTAGGGTCACACAGCTGTGCTGTGGACCCCAGACACCCTAACTTAGGGTGATGCAATAAAAGTTAGAAAAGTTCAAAAACTAACTTTCCCTTTTTTTTCCCTGCCTAAACCAAACTTTCCCTATGCTGTCCCTATGTACCTGATGGGGGGTGCTGGGGCACAGATCGGGTCCTGGGGGCACAGATCGGGTCCTGGGGGTGCTGGCAGACACACGTGCAGGCAGCTCCTCTCTCCTCCGGCTCCGGAACACAAAAGGAGGAAGAGAGGAGCGCCTGCCTCTTTTGAATTTGCCGCCGGACCGCCCACAGACCAATCAGGAAGCGATCCTGAGTGGTGATGTCACCATCACCACTCAGGATCGCTGGATGGTGATTGGTGGGGTGAAATCACACCACCATCACCATCCTGTTCCGGGTTATCGGGTCTTCAGAGACCCGAACAACCCGGAAACGCAGAAAACCGCAGGTCTGAATTGACCTGCGGTTTTCTGCGATCGCATACATGGGGGGGTCACCGGACCCCCCGGCGCATTTGCCCCAAGTGCCTGCTGAATGATTTGAGCAGGCACGGGGTTCCGATCACCGCCCGCCGCACGGCCGTGATCGAAAATACACAGGGCGTACATGTACGCCCTGTGTCCTTAAGTACCAGGGCACAAGGGCGTACCTGTACGCCCTATGTCCTTAAGAGGTTAAATCCAAGGGTTCATATACTTTTTCCATCTGCACTGTGAATGTTTACATGGTATGTTCAATAAAAACATGGTAACATTTAATTCTGTGTGTGTTATTAGTTTAAGCAGACTGTGATTGTCTATTGTTGTGACTTAGATGAAGATCAGATCACATTTTATGACCAATTTGTGCAGAAATCCATATCATTCCAAAGGGTTCACATACTTTTTCTTGCAACTGTATATGGCTATGGGTAAACGCATGGTAGACAGTGGTAAGACAACCTGTTTAATAACACTGAACTGTGGGATTTTATTTTTTATATAAAACATGGTCCACAAATTATCCCTTTTTGGTGGCAGATGCCTTCTTCTCTGTCTTCTGACCTGTAAAATGGAGGCTGCCATTTTGAGACATTCGTCAGAATTGAATCACAAAAGATTCGGATTCAGCTGGAATCCGAATTTTTGGGAAATTCGGGACAAATTCGGTTTACTTATAATCTTTTTGCTCATCTCTAGTGTCAGGAATGACAATCTAGTTTCTTTGTTTCTGTTATGCAAGCGGGTGTGGACCCACTGCGCCACTGACTGGGGCCTAACTAAGCAGCTACCTGGTATTCACTAGAGCCCCTGATGGTGGGGATAGGCTCCGGCCATAGGGTAGCTGCCAGGTGCCACTCCAGAGTAGTCCCCAAGTCAGTGGCAGCTGACCAGGGGGTCAGAGTGCTCGGTGCAAGCACCAAGGGGACGTACGAGGCCTGGAGGTACGGGTCAGGACAGGCGGCAATCAAGCAAAGTCAGCAAACAAGATCTGAGTTCAGGGGCAGGCAGCAAACAGGCAAAGTCCATAAACGAAGTCCGAGGTCAGAGGCAGGCGGTAGAAAGCAAAGTCCAGGAGTACAATAGCAGGATTCGGTACACAGGAAGTCAGACAAGATAAACACCTTTGCACAGGGACTAGACAAGCAAGACACTGAGGTTGCTCAGGCATCTTCCTGTAGTAGGAAGTGCCTTTAAATACATGCTGCAATCCGGCCATTGGCTGATGAGACAGAGGGCCTGTGTGTGCTGCCTCTTAGGTGAAGAGAGACACACCCATGAAAGCTTCAACACTAATGCAAGTCTACAGCAGGAAGGAAACTCTGGAATGGAACATATGTAGCAGAGTTAAGTTAGTTGCTGCCCATGTTTGTCAGCTGGGCAGCAGGAGGGAAAAGAGGGAGCCCGGCGCCCGCGCCTGCTGATAGGGGCAGCGGCGCCAACACAGGCTGCTGGGCTAACAGTTTCAACCGTACACTAGAGCTATTTTTATGGGAAGTCAATTACCCTATCTGCATGTTTTTGGAGTATGGGAGTAAGCCAGACAGAGGAGGATTGGGAACTCAAAGTGGCCCTGGAAGAAGAAGTAGACGTGGCCCCATGATGTAGGTAGAGCCAAACTGGTAGAAGATGTGGTCAAGCCAAGTAGAAGGGGTCACTTTATATGTAAATTTTGTGACCTTCATTTTGCAGCAAAAGTGACATAATAATTTTGTTCTCCTGGTCAGTACGAGTAAAACACCAAATACATATTTTAAGTTTTACTACTTTTTTTTAGTGTTTTTGCATCGCCGCATCTCAAGACCTATAACTTTTTTTTTTTTATTTCTACGGAGCTGTGTGAGGTTTTGACTTATGTGGGACGACATAGTTTTCATTGGTATCTTTTCGCCGTACATATTTGGTGTCAGATAAGAAAAAAAACAGCAAATCTGGCACATGGTCACTTGACACCAACCTGAAGGAGCATTCACTCCTTTAAATCATATCCATGGAATAAAAACTGCTGATACCTAAAGGTCCCAGAGGTGGACCACCTTTTGGGACAATGGGGTCCTGTGACTCCCATTCATGTGGACCTCTACAGGATGGCGCTCTCCACTGAAGTCTCTGGTAGCTTTTAAAGACCTTTTTCTTTTATAAATGCAATTTGTTTTGGGCCTATGTTATTATGGGGGTAAACCTTACAATAAATAACAACTGTCTTCATGCCTCTCTATACTATATATTGGCAAGATGGGAAAGGTTTTTCTGGAGTGATCTCACACCTCATTTATGGTACGGCTACAGGATGACACTGGTTGTTCGACATCTATTGTGACCTGGATCGCAGAGTAGCAATGATCCCCTAGAAATGTACAGGATTGCAGCAAGAGTCACACAAAAAAAAGGTGTGTTCAATTTTTTGCGACTCACGCTGCAAGCCCATTCATTTCTGTGAGATCATTGCTACTCTGCGATCCAGGCCGTGATAGCTGTACTGCAGCAAGTGCCGCCGTGTAGCCCTAAAATACAGAAACCATCCACAAAGGAAAGGCTCTGCAATACAGATGTCAAAATCAAGGACCTGACTGTAGTAGTAAATGACCCCAAGTCATGGCCATCATGTCCCCACTGCAGTGAAACCTGTTTTGTTGTGTTAAAGGGGTTAGCCAATTACCTATATTGATGATCTATCCTCAGGATAGATCATCAATACCAGATTGGCGGGGATCCGACACGTAGTACACACATGTCAGATGTAGCAGAGCTGAGCATGGCTCATCACCTGTAGCTATCTCACTAGGGCTGGGGGCATGGCATCTGTGCAATATTACAATCTGTAATGAGGGCATGTGAACAGCATCTGTCTAAAAGGCATTCATTAACATACAGTAGCAGCAGGGTCACCGGCCCACTGCATTGTAAAAGGCAATCGGCCCACCGGGAAGGGTCCTGGTGGAGTACATTGCCAATCCGCCCCTGAAGCCAGAGTACCCAGAGGTAACCTATACAAATATAGAGAGAACATACAACCTTCATGTGGATGCTGCCCTTGGTCAAATTGGAACCCAGGACCAGGGCCGGATCCAGGTTCAGTGGGTCCCCTTGAGGCATTTTTTTACATTTACATGTCCCCCTGTGGCTCCCACACGGTATAATGACCCCCCAGTGGCCCCTATACAGTATAATGACCACTAGTGGCCCTTCATACACTAAAATGACCCCCCAATGCCCCCCCACACTGTATAATGACCCCCAGTGGCCCCACACACAGTATAATGACCCCACAGAGGCCCTCCATTCAGAATAATAAACCCCAGTCGCCCCCAATTCATAATAATGACCCCCAGTAGCCCCCACACTGGGGGAATACTGTATGGAGGGGGCACTCGGGGTCATTATACTGTATGGTGGTCACTGGGGGTCATTATATTGAATGGGGGCTCTGGGGGTCATTATACTGAATGGAGAGTCATTGGGGATCATTATACTAAATGGGGGACATTGGGGTTCATTATACTATGTAAAGGGCCCTCACAGTATAATGACCCCACAGTGGCCCTCCATTCAGAATAATGACCCCCATTCACCCCCACACTGGGGGTTATACTGTATGGAGGGGCACTGGGGGTCATTATATTGAATAGGGGCTCTGGTGGTCATTATACTAAATGGAGGGTCAATGGGTATCATTATACTTAATGGAGGGAAACTGGGGGTCATTATATGGTGTAAGGGGCCTTCACAGTTTAATGACCTCCCAGTGGCCCCCTCATATACCTATCATTACTGAAGTGCAAGGGATACAGCGGTCCTAACAAAAAAAGCCAGTGGAACTAATTATCAAAAATAATATCAATTTTATTGTAATAATATATATAAAACATATGGAGGAAAAAGGGCAAGCTGGAAAAGAATATACAGAGAAGGAAAAGGTAACACCTCACTGGACAACCATGTACCTCCACAGGGCTATAATAGCACTTTCTGGATACCAGGCCATACGCTGTGTCTCACAATAACTGGTAGTACATCTCTTAGAAGAGTCGATGCACAACAACTGTGGTGATAGTACATATCACCTACCCCTATAGGGGAATATTTTGTATGGCACAATTTATTAACCTGATAATAATCACCAGACAATGTGAGATCCACAGCATAAGCCCCCAGTAACCATGAAAAACTGTGTATATTGATAAAGTGAGAGTTAATAGACTCACAGCCTAATATGAACACTGTGACATAGCAGTATCTTAATAGACACATCTAACCAGGGACATACCTGAAGACATGATCTGACCAATGGAGGTAAAGAAGCCCCAAGCGCAAGACCTCGACGCGCGTTTCACCTCAACGGCTTTGTCAGGAGGTATAGAGATATAGAGATACAGGGCATATATAGGGATCAGTGGGTAAATTACCTGGATTGCGGACACATGCGCTCCCACCAAACGGGCGCGATACCGCCATGATGCGCGGCACCATCCCTCAGCGGGTCCGCGCCACCACACTGTGCACGCGCAAAGCGTGATAACGACAATGGAGCATGTCGAGATGGAGCCGGACAGCGCATGCGCGGGACCGCGGCCCAATGGAACGCACGTGACACGCAATACAGATGGCCATAAGTGGAAGAACCTGGACAGGCAGAGCGGCTGAAACTATATATCAGAGAATAATTACAATATACTGCGATAATTACTAAATCCATATGTCACAATAATCCACATTAGACCAATGATCCATACGATTAGAAAATAATAAATTAAACCTAATATATAACCAAAACAGTGCTCAGATACGAAATAACATCCATGATAATACATACAGAAACAGCAGTGATTCATATATATAATCCCACAAATATTATACAATACATATATCACAAGTCTGAAGACATTGTCATTAAAGTGCCAGTGCAATCATTAACTCGCATTACATAACAAATTAATTAAAATAGTGACAAACTAAATCCATATAATAAATATATAAAAAAAACTAAATAATTCTTAATACACCGAGTCCACATAAGGACCCGAAGAGGTGATAAAAGTGAATAATAAATAAAGTGCATCCACTGTCAATTTCTAATCATAGAGCATTAGTACCAAAAAATAACCTTAGATCATGTAGGGTCCATCCCCACTATACGGTCAGGGTGGTAGATAGTCCACCTCAAAGACCAGAATAGAGTGACCACTGGGCAGATTTCCACCCATATAGCCACCTATACTACTAATGGACTATCCCCCAAGTGTTCAGTTGGTGGCCCGCAGGTCACCATCCATCCCACCTTCACAATAGTGACCTACTAATAAACATACATGAATCTTCCCCTCTCACACCATTCCAAAAGAGGTTGGGGCTACAACCCCCCAAAAACCCCATCCCACATATAACAGCCAATTATAAAACAAGTCCACATATGTTTATATTCTTGTTGGCTCCATTTCTTCATTTTAATATTCAAAGATCACCTTCTCATGGCCGCTTCATGAAACCACTCCCATCTTGTCCCAAACAGAAAGGCAGAATATTATAACCTCAATAGAAAGAAAGAGGAATTATATGACAGAATAATAAAAAATACAACAATTCCTACACATAAAATAAAAATACTATACCCTGCATATTAAAATTCACGCTATATTATAGAAAGGAGTTGAAGCTATTGGACTTGTTCAAACCACACGGGGCCATGGTATCCAGAATTACTATTGACCTGGTTTCTCTATGAAGTAAGGCTTGTTTTATATTGCCACCCCTAGACCCCAATCTAATTCTGTCTATGCCTCTTACTTTGAGGCCCCGTGGGTCCGAAGAGTGATACCTGCGAAAATGCCATAGAACTGCTTGTAAAGTATCTAGATCTTTCTCCAGTACATCAGAAGCTGCATGGATCTTACTTGCGCGTTCTAACACACGGACCTTCAAAGCCCTTGTGATCATCCCGATATAGATGAGATCACACGGGCATGTGATCAAATATACCACTGCCTCTGTGTTACATGTAATGTTATGAACTATCTTATAAATGTTTCTCCCTCAGGAGTCACAGAAGGCGGTGGAACGAACCATGTACTTACATGCCGCTCATGATCCACACGAGAATGAACCCCATCTAGGGCCCTTACTGCCAAATATATTGCCTGGTGTTTGTGCTACATAATGGCTATTAGTCAAAAGATCACGTAAATTACGTGATTTCCTCCATGTAATCTGGGGGTAAGGGGTCCGAGAAGCTGCCAAATCCCCATCTGTTTGAAGAACCGACCAATGTTTTTGTATGATATTTTGAATGAATCGCCATTTATTACTAAATGGGGTGATGAATCTCACCACTGAATCTTTACCACTATCTCGTCTAACTTTGCTTACCAACAAGGAATCTCTGGAGGTTTTTTTTTGCTCTTTCATATCCTTGCCGAATTGTATTTGGTTGATAACCTCTCTCCAAAAATCGTTGTGTCAAGAGAGATGCTTGTTGTTCAAAATGCTTGTCATCGGAGAAAATGCTGCGTGTTCTCAGAAATTGCCCTGCTGGTATCGCTTGTACGGTTTTCGGATGATGTGAAGATGAGGTGTGGAGAAGGGAATTGACAGCCGTCATTTTTCTAAAAAGGTTAGTGGATATAAACACATCAGATCCTTTCACAATCATAATATCCAAAAATTCAATCTTGGTCTGGCTATATTTCCAAGTCAGTCTGATGTTATGAACATTCACATTCAATTTCGCCAGGAAGTCCTTTAGGGCAAGCACAGAGTCCTGCCACAAAAAGAACACATCGTCTATATACCTCGACCATAGGAATGCGGCATCATACCCTGGAGTATTTTGGACAATCTCTCTCTCCCACAGCCCCAGGAACAAATTAGCATATGAGGGCGCACATGACGCCCCTATTGCTGTTCCCTGGAGCTGCAGAAAGAGGCGGTCCTTAAAAAGAAAATAATTCTGAGTTAGCATAAATTCTAACAGGGCCAAAATAAATTCGACTAAATCATTATCTTAATCAGTCATGGATAGAAAAAACTTAGATGCTCGAACTCTCTAGTCGTGGCATATAGACGTATATAGTGACTCAACATCACAGGTGACTAAGAACACATCCTCATCTACATGAATGCCGTTCAATCGTCTCAGCATATATGTGGTATCTTTAACAAATGATGAGAGGGTCTCTACCCTTTTTTTTTTAGAAAGAAATCAATGAACCTACCTACATTAGCACATAATCCCCCAATCCCCAAAACAATGGGGCGTCCTGGGGAATTGGTCCGATTTTTGTGGACCTTTGGTAGTAGGTACAATGTTGGCTTAATAGGGTACTCCACCATCAACCCCTCCATCATTTTCAAACCAATAATAACTTGATCTTGTGCCTCCAGCAAAATAGAGGGCCATAGAATCTCTAT
Source organism: Bufo bufo (assembly GCF_905171765.1). Lineage (NCBI taxonomy): Eukaryota > Metazoa > Chordata > Amphibia > Anura > Bufonidae > Bufo > Bufo bufo. The sequence goes on along the minus strand of NC_053389.1, from coordinate 616,046,179 downwards.
CAATTTTTCTATAACATTGTCTGTTATTTAAATTGGCAAAATACCTCCCTCTCGTACATCTGCACCGGCCATATCACGACATTGCCCCTCTTATCTGCTGGTTTAATAACTACTTTTAGATCTTGTAATTCTCGCAGTGCCTGTCTCTGAAGTCTGGTCAAATTATCTCCCCTAATATATGGGGTTCCCTCAGTTAGATCTCGCTTGACCAGTTTAACATAGACATCCACCGCCGGACATAGAGATTTTGGGGGGAACACCCGCGGACGCCGGTGCAGATGTACAGGAAACCTGCTTGTCTTAGTCGTATACTGATCTTCCAATAGAGACTCTAAGTCCTGCAATGCTTGCCTCTCAGAGGGTGATGTTAAGAGGGCCGTATCCTGACCATGACTAAAATATTTTTTGAAAAGCAGTCTGCGGGCAAATAACTCCAAATCTTTAATGGTTTCAAAATAATCAAATTTACCCGCGGGAGAAAAGGATAAGCCCTTCTGTAATACCTGTTGCTGAGGCACAGTTAGTTGAATATCTGAAAGGTTGATTACTTTAATTCCGGGACCTCTTCCCTCTGCCATTCACATTTCTGTATTTCCTCTTCTGTGTGGGAGGACGAAGATCCGGCAGTCCTGTCATTCACTAACCACAGCTCCCTGCGCTCCTTCTCTCCTCAGGCGAGTGGGTTCACATCACGTTTTTCCTATCGGTTTGATGTATACAAATGTGAAGCACTCCACGTTTTTGTATCCTGCAGAGTCCAGTAAAAAATGCTTACGTTAACATATATGTTTTTTTACAATGGAACTGTATGGTGAACGGACGCCACTGTACGGCATCAGTCTGAGGCATCTGTTAATGTATAAATTTTTGGTATACATTAAATGGATAGCACAAATGGGATGTGAACCCAGCCTTAGTGTCAGAATAAGCACCAGTACACAGCGGAGCAGCGTGGCGGAGAGGGGAGGCCGCCATGTACTGACAGAGCGCTACCTGGTCCTTTTATCTATTGGGAAATACAGGGCACAGTATAATACACTAGAATCTATAGAATATAAAGATATAAGCCCTACACCCGAATAATAATACAATTAGTAGGTCATTTATCATAAAGAAATAAGTCTACTGTATATTAGGCATATTTCTGACACAGATGTGGAGCAAAGGTCCTTTGCACCGCAATCTGTATCTTTTCCCGCTCATGCCAGATCTAAAAAAAGTGGCGTGGGCAGGGAATACAGTTATGGCCATACAGTTATTGGATACCACCGCCATACAATGATAAAACCACCATACCATGACCGGATAAAAGGGTATAAGAGGGCACAGTACAGGGAATGACTAGGGGCACTGTACAGGGTGTGGTAAGAGGGCACAATGCAAGGTATAAGGGGGCACAGTACAGGGTGGGGGGCACAGTCACATGACCCTGTAATGTTAGAAGGTCCTTATGGTGAATGCGGTTCAGATGCCACCATAATGAGAGGCAGAGGAGTGAGACAGGGGTCCTGGATGGACAGGAGGGGTGGACACAGCAAGTAGGTGGAAGGGGCTCTAAGGGGGATTCATACAACAAGTAGTGGCAGGAGGTCTGTGCAGGGCAGCAATAGGAGATAGGAGGGTGGAACAGGAGCTCTGGATACATGAGGGAGGAAAGGAGACAGCAGGGGCTCCATGAGGATGAGATAGGACAGGATATGGGGGGGGAGACAGGTGTCATGGAGGCAAACTGCTTAATGAAACAGTAAAATAACTAAATAGAATGAAGCAGCATCCAGCAGCAGATCAAAGAATCCCCCCCCCCCCCCTTCCCACAGAGAAGAGACAGTCACAGTGCAGACTCACTGACAACCTGTGTTCACAGTTCTGCTCCAGCCCTGCCGGTCTCTCTCCTCAGGCAGCATGTCCTGTGTAGAAGGGGCGTGTCTGAGTCTCTGCAGCAGCCGTCCTCATGTGACTCAGAGGGCCCACCAAAAGGGTACTGCGTAAGTGAAATGACAGCAATGACAGCTTCCATCTGTACTGATGGAAGTGCTCATAGCAGCTCAGTGGGCCCCCCTCAGGAGCATTGGGCCCCGTCACTTGCCCGGGTTTGCCGGGTTATGACGCCGGCCCTGCCCAGGACCACACTGAGCAAAGGACAAGTACATAAATATGCTAAACATTTAGGCAAGTCCATAAGAGACCATTACTAATTTGCTTGTGCATCATATATGGTTGTCTGGATGTTCCTGTGGTCACCTGGTTACATAAGTGGTTACATTTCTGTACTTGCATCCCCCACTTTATTTGGCCCTGACACACACATTTACCTTCTCCACTAACTTGAGATTGCAGATATGTAGGTGGCAGGTCTGCTATTACTTCAGATTACTTCAGCTATAAATAAAGTAAGGATTACTGCAGAGAGTCAGCAAAATCCATATTCCTTGGCCAAATTCTTGAGTTTGAAAGCTAAATTGTCCAGGCTGTATTTTTGTTATTAGACAAAGTTCACTATAAATTGGCACACATGGCCTTACCCAATGTACTTTTATAAAAGCAGTGTCAAATGGGCTATTTGTGGGTTTGAAAAGTAATTCATTAGGAAAGATTTACTAATCCTTACACAAGCAATAAAAAGCTGTGACAAATTTATTACAGTGGTTCACTCTCAATGATAAATCTGGAGTATGGTTAGACCTCTTTCTCTAACTTTATGCCACTTATTGGTTGGTTTACTTACCTACAGAATTTTCTGCCAAACATTTGGTGCAAATTGTCACATCCCATTTTACACTATGTCACACAGCCCTTCTCAGCCAAACCCCCCCCCCCCCCCTTCTTTGGTGAGCTAGGTACAGTGGATTTCTCTTTCTCTCGTATAAAACTGCCACACTGCATCAAAATGAGCTAAAATGGCTTATTCTATGACAAGAACTAGTGTAACAGAGCAATTTTAAGCAAATTTTTATCTCGAATATCGCCACTTCGAGAATTTGCTAATATTTAAAATATAGTGCTATATAATCGTTATATCGAATATTCATCATTTTTTCCATCTGAACACATGATTCCTCCCTGCTTCTTGCCTGTGGGCCAATGAGTCATTGGCCCACAAGCAACTTAAGCAGGGAGGAATCATGACTTCAGATAGAAAAAAAATTACGAATATTCTAAAAATCAAATATATAGCACGATATTCAATATAGTGTTATATTTTCGTATTTTAGAATATTCGTCATTTTTTTCCATCTGAAGTGAACAGTGTTCATTTCAGATGGAAAAAAATGACGCTATATATAACTGCTATATATAAGTTTTTTAGAATATTCAAAAAAATACCCTCAAGCCACACCCACACACAGCCCCACCCATATATCGCGCCCATACCTCTTACATCCAGTGACGTCTCCTTTGACGTAGATGTTCTCTTTCCTCATCTTCTCCATTCAGACCAGACTGCCATGATGATTTCTTTCAGCCATCTCTCATCTCTGCAGAGTTTGACAGACAGACAGACATCTTAGTTTCCTACTTTTCCTCTCACCTTCTCAACATCCCATCATGCACCCCCAATACTGAGACGCTGTGCCCCCCAAAACCATACTGTAGAAACAGATAAACCCCCTGAAAATACTAGTTACACACAGATAGCGCTCCCTTCAATAATTATTGGAACACAATGCTCTGAAAAATAACTGCACCCAGCAAATAGTGCCCCTGACACTAATAGTGTAACCATAATGTCCCCTAAAAATAACTGTGCTAAGCTGATACTGTGCCAGGGCGCCCCCACAGTAATAGTGATCCCCAAAATCCCAACAATAGTAATAATTCTGTGCCAGAGTGCACTTAGTAGTTATAGTGCTCCTACAGTGCCCCCAACAGTAATTGTGTCCCAGAAGTAATAATGCTCCAATAGTCCCCCAGTTGTAATAAAGCCCCCATATACTGTGCGCCAGTACAAAAAATGCTCCGTTGTGTGGCAGTAAAAAAAAAAAAAACTCCTCTTAGTGCCGCCCAGTAGATCCAATGTCCCCAGAGTGCCCTCATGTGATCCAATGACCCGTACTGGGTGCCACTACAAAAAATACTTAGTGCCCCCAGTTGAGCTAAGGTGCCCATATTGCCCCTATAATTTGTCCCAGTATAAAATACTCCTATATAGTGCCCCAAAAAGATGCCCCCATAGTGCTCCACCCCCCCTTCTCCATAGTGCTCCCCCCATAATGTGCAAATATATAGGGCCCTCATTAGATGCCCCCATAGTGCTCCCCCCCCCTTTTCCATAGAGCTCCCCCCATAATGTGCCAGTATATAGGGCCCCACCCCCCTTCTTGCTATACTGTACTTAAAATAATTAAAACAATAAACACTTATACTTACCTCCATGACACTGCAATGCGATGCAGGCCTCTTCCGGCCTGTGTCCCGCTCTTTACAGCTCAGGCGGCGAAATGACATCATTGCGCCGCCTGCACCGGCCTCTGATAGGCTGCAGGCCTAGTGCCTGTAGCCTATCAGAGGAACGGGCAAGGGAGACGCCTCTCCCCTGCCCCTTCGCACCATTCATCTGTATCACTGTCCTGAGGACGGCGATACAGATGAATATGGAGATGAGCGCTTCCACAATGGAAGCGCTCATCTCTCCCTGCCGCTGCCACCGCCGCCGGGCCCGGAATGGTCAGTCCGCCCCTGCCCCATTGCCCCCCCCCCCCCGGATCCGCCAATGGGCTGGTCAACACTTAGTCATCAGCTGGACAGGGAGCAAAAGGGAATGATTAAGGCTACTTTCACACTGGCGTTTTGGCTTTCCGTTTGTAAGATCCGTTCAGGGCTCTCACAAGCGGTCCAAAACGGATCAGTTTTGCCCTAATGCATTCTGAATAGAAAAGGATCCGCTCAGAATGCATCAGTTTGCCTCCGTTCTGTCTCCATTCCGCTTTGGAGGCGGACACCAAAACACTGCTGTCACTACCAGAGCTTTGGGACGTTCTCACAGCATTGTTTCTCCACCCCTGTGATGATGTCACTACTAGAGCTGGGAGGAGTTCTCACTGCTCTGTTTACTTTTGGTTTCCTTCCTCCCAGCTGTTCCTCATGCGTTTGATTTCCCTCTCTTTATATCACCCCTCCTCCTATTGTAGGGCGTGGATTATAGTTCTCATTTCAGTTGTAGCTCTTGCTTTAGTATCTTCACTTGTAGCTATCAGTTCACTGGACCTGTGTTCTGCTGCAGCAAGCACTCCGGATATTGCCAGCTGTCCTTGGATCCGTCTTCTCTGCGGCTGCAACACCTTCAGCTAAGTGTACAGACATTGTTGTGTACCTGATTATTTTCTGACTGGATCTGAGGTGGCCACGGTTCCCTCCATATACTGAGTAGGGCACCGGTGGCCGTGCCCCTTCCACTATTGTAGGGGTTACAGTGGTCATCAGTCTTAGGCACGTGGGCATGCCTCGTTCCGCCATTTGGATCCGGGCATGTGCTTTAGCAGAATAGGGAGAGCTTTGAGGGTCTGACAGGGGTCACCCTTTATCCTCCCTAGTTTGGGTCCGGTCAGTAGCTCTTTTACTGTGTATACTATTGTTGCTCACATACAGCCGTGACATTATAATCCACCAAAACCGTCCTTTTTTGACATGGATCCGCTTTCTGGCCTGGTTGACCCATGCAGGGTCTTTCTTTGGAAGTAGCGGATCTCCGTCAATCTATGACTCAGCTTCAAGCATTGGGCTCTGCTCCGGCTCATGGAGTCTGTTGCGAGCCAAAGGTCTCACTTCCGGAAACGTTCTCCGGGGGCAGTGAGAATTTTGTTCGCTTCAGAGAGGCATGCAAACTCCATTTTTGCTTGTGTCCCCACTCCTCTGGTAAGGAGGAGCAGAGGGTGAGGATTGTCATCTCCCTGCTCAGGGGTAATGCTCAGACTTGGGCTTTTTCGCTGCCATCAGGGGATCCCTCCCTTCGATCCGTGGAAAGATTTTTTGTGGCCCTGGGGCAGATTTATGATGACCCGGATCGTGTTGCTCTGGCCGAATCTAACTTACGTGTTTTATGCCAGAACAAACTGTCTGCGGCGCTTTATTGTTCTGAATTTCGGAGATGGGCAGCTGATTCGGGTTGGAATGATGCTGCACTCCGGAGTCAGTTCTGTCATGGTCTCTCAGAGAGATTGAAAGATGCGTTTGCTTTCCATGAGAGACCAACGTCCTTAGAGTCTGCCATGTCATTGGCGGTACGCCTTGACAGGCGTCTAAGAGAAAGAAACGAGACCTCTCTGTCCAGCCATTGTCAGTCTAGGGGCAGTGGTGCGGACTCATTCAGTGTGCAGGGGCCTCATCCTGTCTCGCTCCCCTCTGTAGAGGAGCCCATGCAGCTAGGTCGACTTGCCCCTGATAAAAGAGGATTTAGTCCTCAGAGTATGGTGTGTTTTTGTTGTGGGGGCATAGGTCATTTGGCAAATGTTTGTCCCTCTAGGAGATTCTTGAACTGTACTAAGAGCGATAATAAGAGAAAAACCTCAAAAGGTAAATCATCAAATTCTGCTTCATCTGCTACTTTGGGCAAAGTTGATGTAGGAAATGATGCTTTTCCTCTGACCTGCAGTTCCCGTTTTCTCCTGTCTGCCAGGGTGGCGCTAGAGAGCAAAGTCATTTCTTGTGAGATTTTTGTCGATAGTGGAGCGGCCGTCAATCTTATTGACACTCAATTTGTACCCATGCATGGTTTTCAGGTTTGCACATTAGAAAAGGATATACCTGTTTTTGCTATTGACTCTGCTCCACTCTCACAGAGATCTCTGAAGGGCATTGTTCACAATATCCGGCTAGCTGTAGGTGACACTCATGTGGAGGATATATCTTGTTTTGTCCTTAACGGATTGCCTTCTCCTCTAGTTTTGGGGTTACCCTGGCTCACTAGACATAACCCCACTATTGATTGGCAAGAAAGGCAAATAAATGAGTGGAGTGACTTTTGTAGAGAGAATTGTCTCACAGCGACTTTTGCAGAGGTGTCTACTAAAACTGTGCCATCATTTCTCTCTGATTTCTCGGACGTGTTTTCCGAGAGCGGTGTTCAGGAGCTACCTCCTCACCGGGAGTTTGACTGTCCCATTAACCTCATTCCCGGCGCCAAGGTGCCAAAAGCACGCCTCTACAATCTCTCACAACCGGAAAGAATCGCAATGCGAACTTATATCTCCGAGAGTCTCGAGAAGGGGCATATTCGTCCCTCAAAGTCACCTGTGGCCGCGGGTTTTTTTCTTGTTAAAAAAAAAGATGGCTGTCACGGCTGAGGATGGGGGAAATCCTCAGCCGTGCGATGTCAGTTGATGTTTTGGCTGCTCGGCCAGGACAGCAGGATTAGGGAGCAGGTCACCTCCTAAAGCGTTCCTAACCTGACCCTAACTCCTAGCTGCATGGGCCGACCTTTAAGGTAGGAGGACCCATGCTCCGGAACCTCGGATCCCTAACTCACCCTCCGACCGGTCCCTGGACTAGGAGTCAAGGTAAGACGGCCTGTTCCTACTGTACACGGAGGAACAGGGGTCTCACTGGCCAAGCTGCAGGGAAAAAGGGGACACAAACAAACTTACGGATATGGCAGGTGAACTATCCGAGTTCCACCTACCTGCCACAGCCCTGCTGACTGGATCCCTGTGCAAACAGGAATCCAGATCCATAAGCTGCACTAAACAACATAGGACAGGAAAACATCAAATAGACATCACACATAAACTTAACATAAACTAAAATGTGACATATGGTTTATGAACCACAAGGGTGGCTCTCACTGGCAGTTGGTAAACACAGGAGGCTGCTATCAGCTAAGCATGGCTGAAGCAACCTCCTGAGCCCTGCCAAACACCAAGGCTATATAAGCCTAAGAGGCCACACCCAACGGTCAGACACACCCAGTGACATCACACACACTGGGAAGGGAGTTAACCCTTCCAGACCCACAGGAAAGGGAAAACACCAACTAAAAGGGAAAGTGACCGACACAACAAACACACTGTGGTTGTTGCCGCAGGCAACGACATGGGTGGCAACCGTGTCCTGGGAGTCAGCCCCAAGGCCGATACACTGCCACCACATGTACACAACGACAAACGTTGCCACGGGCAACCACAGTGCAGGAAAGGTGTCCGTGCACACCACACACTACACAGAGTGCACACAGACAAACGACAGTGCATACATACACGCAAACTCCAAGGGAACCGCACACAAAGCTGTTGTCCGCGGCAACCGCACCTGAGGCCAACAACATTATGCCTCCAGCTGCGGTTGACACCACAACCCAAACCGCGGGCAACTGTATGCGGCTCCCAAGGAGTCACGGCCAAAACCGTGGCCGTGACAATGGCTCTCTGAGACCTTGCCTGGATTTTAGGGAGCTGAACCGTATCACGATTCGCGATCCCTATCCCCTTCCTCTGATCCCGGACCTCTTCAACCAAATTGTTGGGGCCAAGGTGTTTTCCAAATTGGATTTGAGAGGCGCGTACAACCTGGTCAGGGTCAGAGAGGGGGATGAATGGAAAACGGCCTTTAATACCCCTAACGGGCATTTCGAGAATCTCGTTATGCCTTTCGGCCTGATGAATGCTCCGGCCATCTTTCAGCATTTTGTTAATAGTATTTTCTACCATTTAATGGGGAAATTTGTATTGGTGTATCTTGATGATATTTTGATTTTTTCCCCTGATGTTCAGACCCATCAGGATCATCTTTTTCAGGTTCTGCAGATTCTGCGGGAAAATAAATTGTACGCCAAGCTGGAGAAATGTCTTTTTATGGTATCGGAGATTCAATTTCTGGGTTTTTTCCTCTCTGCTTCTGGTTTTCGCATGGATCTGGAGAAGGTCCATGCTGTACTTGAGTGGGAGCTTCCTGAGAATCAGAAGGCATTGATGCGCTTTCTGGGTTTTGCGAACTATTACAGAAAGTTCATTTTGAATTATTCCTCTGTTGTCAAACCCCTTACTGACATGACAAAAAAGGGGGCGGATTTTTCCTCTTGGTCGGAGGAGGTGCTTGCAGCCTTTTCTAAGATTAAAGAGAGTTTTGCGTCTGCTCCCGTCTTGGTGCATCCCGATGTTTCCTTACCTTTTATTGTTGAGGTGGATGCTTCCGAGGTGGGTGTGGGTGCGGTTTTGTCCCAGGGCCCTTCTCCTGCCAAATGGCGACCCTGTGCCTTTTTCTCTAAAAAACTCTCCCCGGCAGAGAGAAACTATGATGTGGGAGATAGGGAGTTGTTGGCCATCAAGTTGGCTTTCGAGGAATGGCGCCATTGGTTGGAGGGGGCCAGGCACCCTATCACCGTTTTTACCGACCATAAGAATCTGGCATACTTGGAGTCGGCCAGGCGTATGAATCCGAGACAGGCCAGATGGTCTCTGTTCTTCTCCAGATTTAATTTTGCTGTTACATTCCGACCTGGGATAAAAAATGTGAAGGCTGATGCTCTCTCTCACTGTTTTCCGGGAGGAGGAAACTCCGAGGACCCGGGTCCCATTTTGGCGGAGGGGGTAGTTGTTTCTGCTCTATATTCCGATTTGGAGGCCGAGGTCCAGGCTGCCCAGACTGAGGCACCTGCCCGTTGTCCTTCTGGGAAGTTGTTCGTGCCTCCTGAGCTACGTCACAAACTCTTTAAGGAGCATCATGATACGGTTCTTGCTGGTCACCCCGGGAGTAGAGCCACGGTAGATCTCATTGCTCGGAGATTTTGGTGGCCGGCTCTTCGTAAGTCGGTGGAGGGTTTTGTGGCTGCTTGTGAGACGTGCGCTCGCGCTAAGGTCCCTCGTTCACGGCCTTCAGGTTCCCTTCTCCCGTTACCCATACCTTCCCGTCCTTGGACACACCTGTCCATGGACTTTATCACGGATCTTCCTCGTTCCTCGGGGAAGTCGGTGATCCTGGTGGTGGTGGACCATTTTAGCAAGATGGCTCATTTCGTACCTTTCCCTGGTTTACCCAATGCTAAAACGTTGGCGCAAGCTTTTGTCGACCATATTGTTAAATTGCACGGCATTCCCTCTGATATTGTTTCCGATAGAGGCACGCAGTTTGTGTCCAGGTTCTGGAAGGCTTTCTGTTCTCGCCTGGGGGTTCGGCTGTCCTTCTCTTCTGCTTTTCACCCGCAGTCGAATGGTCAGACTGAGCGCCTCAATCAGAATCTGGAGACATATTTGCGCTGTTAGTGGCAGAGAACCAGGAGGATTGGTGTTCATTTCTCCCTCTTGCTGAGTTTGCTCTGAACAACCGTCGTCAGGAATCTTCTGATAAGTCACCATTCTTTGGTGCATATGGGTTCCATCCGCAGTTTGGGACATTCTCGGGAGGGGCTCTTTCTGGTTTACCTGAGGAGGAGAGATTTTCCTCGTCTTTGTCTACCATTTGGCAAAAGATTCAGAGTAATCTTAAAAAGATGAGTGAGAGGTATAGGCGTGTGGCTGATAAGAGACGTGTGCCTGGTCCGGACCTGAATGTGTGTGATCTGGTGTGGTTGTCTACAAGAAATATTAAACTGAAGGTTCCCTCCTGGAAATTGGGTCCCAAGTTTATTGGGCCTTATAAAATCTTGTCAGTCATCAATCCTGTTGCCTTCCGTCTTGATCTTCCACGGGTTTGGAAGATACATAATGTATTTCACAGATCTCTCTTAAAACCATATGTCCAGCCCACGGTACCCTCCTCTTTGCCTCCTCCTCCGATTTTGGTTGATGGCAATCTGGAGTTTGAGGTTTCCAGAATTGTGGACTCTCGCATTTTCCGCGGTTGTCTTCAGTACCTCGTTCATTGGAAGAGTTATGGTCCTGAGGAGAGGATGTGGGTTCCGGTGTCGGACATTAAAGCCACTCGCCTCATCAGGGCATTTCATAGGGCTCATCCTGAGAAGGTGGGTCCTGGGTGTCCGGAGTCCACCCGTAGAGGGGGGGGGGTACTGTCACTACCAGAGCTTTGGGACGTTCTCACAGCTCTGTTTCTCCACCCCTGTGATGATGTCACTACTAGAGCTGGGAGGAGTTCTCACTGCTCTGTTTACTTTTGGTTTCCTTCCTCCCAGCTGTTCCTCATGCGTTTGATTTCCCTCTCTTTATATCACCCCTCCTCCTATTGTAGGGCGTGGATTATAGTTCTCATTTCAGTTGTAGCTCTTGCTTTAGTAACTTCACTTGTAGCTATCAGTTCACTGGACCTGTGTTCTGCTGCAGCAAGCACTCCGGATATTGCCAGCTGTCCTTGGATCCGTCTTCTCTGCGGCTGCAACACCTTCAGCTAAGTGTACAGACATTGTTGTGTACCTGATTATTTTCTGACTGGATCTGAGGTGGCCACGGTTCCCTCCATATACTGAGTAGGGCACCGGTGGCCGTGCCCCTTCCACTATTGTAGGGGTTACAGTGGTCATCATTCTTAGGCACGTGGGCATGCCTCGTTCCGCCATTTGGATCCGGGCATGTGCTTTAGCAGAATAGGGAGAGCTTTGAGGGTCTGACAGGGGTCACCCTTTATCCTCCCTAGTTTGGGTCCGGTCAGTAGCTCTTTTACTGTGTATACGATTGTTGCTCACATACAGCCGTGACATTTGCTTGCAGCGTTTTGGTGTCCATCTGACGAAACTGAGCCAAATGGATCCGTTCTGACACACAATGTAAGTCAATGGGGATGGATCCATTTTCTCTGACACAATCTGTCACAATAGAAAACGGATCCATCCCCCATTGACTTTCAATGGTGTTCAGGACGGATCCGTCTTGGTGATGTTAATCATAATACAAATGGATCCATTCTTAACGGATGCAGACATTTGTATTATCTGAACGGATCCGCCTGTGCAGATCAATGACGGATCCGCACCAAACGCGAGTGTGAAAGTAGCCTAACTATCTGTGCTGTAAGGAATACCACTAAATACTAGTCCCAATACACACAGGGAGAGTGGAGCAACACCCACGCCTGCCTAAAACAGCAGGACAGAGGTGGGCATAGGCCGCCAGCCTAACAGTTAGTAAATGTGGAGTATAGTTTTTGAATTCCTAGATGATCACATAGTCAACATAGTCACCGCTGCCTTTAGGTTCGGCCGTCGCCCCTCCCACCTTGCACGTCGTTCTGCGTTTTTCCCTCCCACCCGCTCTTTTCTCTTGTCACTCATGGAGGGGATGCCCTCTTTCTGGTGTCCCTGCTACGTCGCGGTTGCGGCACAACTCTAACCGCTTAGGTGTTAGGTAGGTTCAGGTGGGGTAGGGTGCATTCTCTCGGTAGGCACGACCACAAATAAAGAAATGAAGCTGTGGTTTCCACAAGAAAGTAGTCCCTGCATACAAATGAATGCAATACTTAGCACATATATATTGTATTAAAATAATTATCATAAAGATGTGCAGTAGGAATAAGAAGATTAACACTGTTACTTTAAAAGAGGTAATCTCCCTCTAGCACATGAGGTTTCAGAAATGACTGGTGTAAAACGTAAATATTCCTCTACTAATACATAATTGAATCCGTACATCTCTCGTACCTGCATAAATTAACTAATATGGATATTCTCATGAAGGGATCAAGCTCATCATTCGGAAAGAACTGGAGTTTAACACTGCAGAAGGGTCGAGCGATAAAGCAAAATTCATGTTGTTCATGGCCCTGCAGTACGTAGCTACACAGTGCAGTGATCTGCATGCTGGATTGCAGCCTGGATCCACTGGGACATGAATCATGCTTCCAATTTAAAACCTTAGTAGACAACTGCTTGACTATCAAGGGAAATACATGTCATAGCTAGGCTTCAGATGAGCTGCACTCCCTGGTGCCTATATTGTCATACATAAGGGCTACAATTGTTGCTGTATGTTACTTACATTGCCTGTTCTAAAATTCTTGCATCAAATTTGTATACAATGAATACACTTATATTTCAATACATTGCACACTGAATGAGCAGTTAAAGGGGTTGTGCCAAGTACAAATGTTATCCCCTATCCTCAGGATAGGAGATAACTACTGTAATTGATCAGTAAGGGTCCAAACAAGGATGTTCTCTGGTTCTCTATTCATTCTGTATGGCACTGCCAGAGATAGGAATAGAGCTAGGAATAGAGCTATAGAGCACATGCTCAGCCTGCCACTCCATCAGGAAGGAAACATGAGGCTCCCGTTCTCAGGATTAGTGGGGTTCCCATCTGTCAGACTTCCTCTGATCAGTTAGGTATCCCCTATCTTGTAAATAGAGGATAACTTTCATACTTGCCATAACCCTATTAAAATGTGGGTAACTAAATCTGGAACGCACCCACACCTGACATTCTCTTAACTGTTTGCTGTTGTCATAGGTGGTCAGAACTGTGGAAACAGCCATGCATGCTATGCTGTGCTATTTCCATAACCCCCATTGACTTGTATGGGAGCTATGGAAACAGTGTGGAACACCTAAGTCAGCTGTTTCCATAGTTTTATATGGATGCTACATCCAGGTGAGAGGATGCCTTGGGGGTGGGGTGGGGGAATGTGCGAGACCCTGGGATGGGTTGTCTCACAATAAATATCCCTTTTCAGATTTAATTCTTACCCCTCTGCCAAATAACTGACTATACCAGGAAGTTTCAGTATTGGATGTGGCCATTCAAAGGACCACATTCAACTGTTTACAGACACGTGGTTGTCTTTGGAAACACCCTCTCGAAAAGTAAAATCTAAATTTCACATATAAAAACAAGTACAAGTGTTGTCTTCATCTAAATAACTAAGTGCCGGCCAATAGACATGATCATCGATGTTTATGGTACAAGCGATGGCTCAAGTGATTGCTCGTTTCCATGCAGAGGAGATGATGGCTGCATTGAAAAGCAGCTCTCATCACCGTGTTGATCAGGCAATTATCAGACACGTTTTGTTTGTTTCCGATAATTGACTGCTAAATGGTTCATGTAAAAGCACCTTAAAATGTACCTAATGTTTCAATAAAAGTTGCATTAATCAATAGTACACTGCGTGTACAAGAAAAAATATACTATTTCTGTCCACTATATGACTTGTATCTGGTGTTTTTTAGCAGTTTACCCTTCTTGCAGTTCTATCAGGTCTGGTAACTGGAGACTAACCCAACACTGCACACACAAAGTAGAGGAAAATCTACTTGCTAACTTTCTCACACTCACTGAAAAGCAGCCCTAGGATCATGGAGAATATTACTGACATGTACTGACGTGAATATAGCACTTGGGTATAAGCTTCCTATTTAGCTGCAGCAGTATCTTTGGCTGTTTGTATCTCTGCTGTCTCACTCCTCCCCTCTCCATAGATTTGTATCCAATGAGCTGGTCCTTCTTGGATAGCTTCAAGAGAAATTTCAAAAAGAAAAGCATTTAGGGAGGGGGTAAGAAAGGTAAACAGCTGATTGACATTGCTGGCATATTTCTAGGATATAACACCAATATCAGATAGGTGAAGGTCCCACCTATGGAACCTGCACTTATCTCTAGAATGGGACCAACGAAATCAGCAGAGTAGTGTGGCCACCCTCCATTCATCTATATGGGACTGCCTAAAATAGCCAAGTGCTGGCTATCTCGGCTATCTCCAGCAGTCCCATAGAAGTGAATGGAGGGGTGGCTGCCCTTGCACTGTGGGCTCCCTATTAATTTCTATGGCACTTCAGAAAATTGTCGGATGTGCGTGCTCAGCTGTTTTCAGAACTCCCTCACTTTTGGGGGCTCGTTCTGAAAATAAAAGTTGTGACCGACACCTTTCCTAATGATTTGCCATCAAAGTCTGATATGACAGAACCCCTTTAAAGGGTCACAAACTTTTTAAAAACTTTTGATATGTCTTAGAGACTAATAAATTGATTGATATTGAGAGGCTCACACTATATCGGGATGGACACAGAGGGTTTACTACCTACTGAGTCACCCAGTCTCGGTATGTGAAGAGTTAAAAATCAAAGAGAATATGGTATGCACTCCTTTTACTGGTTTGCATGTAAATCAATTCATTTATTAAATCAATATAAAATATATAAAACAATAGATATAAAATAGTGATGAATAATATATATATAAAAAAAGGGCGTACATACAGTATATAACATCACGATCTATAAGGTCTGGACCTAGAGTTAAATGGAAGCTTCCCTTTTTTTGAGCTGAAAATCCTTTGAGCTGAAAATCCTTGCTGGCATACTCGGAATGAAGACGCAAGTAATACACCACACACCGGTGAACCAGCCAAGCAGTAGGAGATTTGCAGGTACGTGAACTTGTTACAGAAGCATTAATACACAAGTAGAAGTTCCGTACCGAACATCTGATACTCTATCAGCAGCGGGACGGGGTAAGTGCACAACCCCATACAGTACACTGTTGCGAGCTCAATGTTAATGTTTGCAAACTCACTCCTAATACTATATGGATAACTTTGCTCATTAAGTATGGACATTTGGATGGATATTCTGTTATATTTAGCTACCAATTGAACATCATGAATAACTACTGCAGTACTTGTTAAAGGGAACCTGTCACCTGGATTTTGTGTATAGAGCTGAGGACATGGGTTGCTAGATGGCCACTAGCACATCCGCAATACCCAGTCCCCATAGCTCTGTGTGCTTTTATTGTGTATAAAAACGATTTGATACATATGCAAATTAACCTGAGATGAGTCAGAGCTTGAAAATATGACTCTTCTCTGGTCACACAAGTAAGATATGGCTCTTTTATGTTAATTTGCATATGTATCAAATCGTTTTTTTTTTACACAATAAAAGCACACAGAGCTATGGGGACTGGGTATTGCGGATGTGCTAGTAGCCATCTAGCAACCCATGTCCTCAGCTCTATACCCAAAATCCCGGTGACAGGTTCCCTTTAAATTACCTATTCGAGGACCAGAGACTTTTGGATCAATTGAAAACACACCTTAATTGAAAACGCATCTAAATTGCTATCGATCTAGAAAAACTGTCACTCTATTTATATATATATATTTTTGCCAATCTGATTTGAAATATCATTTGAAATACCATCTGAAATACCTTCTGACATGATGTCTGGACTATGAATATGAATCAATGTGCATGCAATATTTAATGGTCAGCATAACCATTGCTGAGTATTAAATACTATCCGAATATTAAATGCATGATTTTTGGAGTGATAATTTATATTAGGGTCGTGTATATACATGATTTTTATCGTTTTTATTGATTGTATTTTTTTTTATTATTCATTACTATTTTTTATCTATTGTTTTATATATTTGATGTTGATTCAATAAATGAATTGATTTACATGCAAACCAGTAAGAGGAGTGCCTACCATATTATCTTAGATTTTTATGTCTTAGAGACTAGTATAGATCGGTGGGGGTCTGAGCGCTGAGACTTCCACCAATCTTTAGAACGACAGGAGAGAAGTGCACGCACATATCGCACGCTCTCTCCTCACTGCATCCGATGGGCAGGTCTCGCTTCCACCCTCTGTAGCAAGGAATAAAAGAACTACATGTGCGCTTCTCTCCCCTTTCTAAAGATTGGACTCAGAGATGTTTTAGAGCTTGGACTGAGCTAAACTTTTGAAATGTTTCTCTGACATATATATATTTATATTTTTTTTTTTAAATTAGTGACCTTATAACCTGATGATTGAAATACTTAAAGGGGTTATCCAATCATATAAAAATCCACCCTATATGCCAGACCCCCGCCTCCACACTGAATATAACTTACCTGGATCCCCGCTTCCTGCGCCGATCCTGGTCCCACTACTGCTTCTCCCCATGCACGGATGAAAACATTCGGTGTCGGGGGGGGGCAGCCAATGGCAGGCAGGAACGGAGACGAGCCTCCCTAGCATCCCGGGTGACGCTAGGAGCGGCGCAGGGAGCGGGGAACCAGGTAAGTATATTCAATATGAGGGGCCGGGGATATTGGGGGGCTTTGTATAGAATTGGATAACCCCTTTAAGTTAATTTGTATTTATTATTATTATTATTATTATTATAATTATTTTAGGTGGAAGTCCTCTCTAAGTTGCACGCTTAACTTATTTTGAGGTACTGCATTATTTCAAATAGCTTACATGTTGATAATATCCCCATGCTAATACGCATCCTGTATGTAAATCTTAACATTTCATTTTTACTAGAGAATTTGCTTATGGCTTTATGTTCCATTTGTGATGCAGCAAGAAAAATACTCATGTACATAAGCCCTTAGTGCTGTGAATCCATTCAGCCTGTAGTTAAGTATGATTTATGCCCAACTTATGCTAACAAGAGAAATTTAGTGGCAATAGGAAGACAGTCTGCACAATATAGAATGTTATATGTTCCAGCGAGCATCACATTAAAGTCTGTTTGTAAAAATATTCTCTCCGCACTTACCCCACCAATTACACTGCTATGATACTTGTAGACTATGATGTATAAGAGCATCACCTGTAGCTTTATGTAGTCACTAAAGACAGGGGACTGCAAGTAATGCAATCTTTGGTGTTTGTTCACATGGGCTTACGTGCATGTTTAAATGCATCTGAAAAGATATGTGGACTTTGCAGTTTTTCCATAATTGCAATTTTTGTAAAGAAGCTACTCTTGCTTGGATTCTTCTATAACTTTTAACCCTTAAGAAATAAGTTCACATTAGCACCATGGCTTCTGTTCTTAATAGAAGCGCGATAGCTATGACGGATCCTAACAAGGCCTGGTGGATCTTATTTACTAATGTTGGGTCTGTTAAGTTTCCATCAGGTTTCTGGGCTTTTTTTATGCTAAATATAGCGCTGCCATCAAAAACCATTGGAAAGCTGATGAAATGGAGAACAATGCTTTATAGAAAACATTTCACGGTACAAGTCTATGTAAAATGTTGGTTAGCTGCAAATACTTTGTTTTACATGTTTTGTACGAGTTTATACTTTTCTCCCAAAAAACTATATTTTAAAGTCTGCTGGTTTCCTGTTACCAGAGAGCAACACATCATGAGAAAGCAGAAAAGTAACCTTATTTCATTGATAAATCTCCCCTCATTTGCTGGGGCATTGTGAGCAGGTCTAGTACTATAAGGAACGGGCCATCAGTACAACATCCAGTGGGTTCAGGCTCCTACACAATATTGGACACCAAAAGTTCAGAGGAAGATAGCCTGCTTTAGAGTTGACTTTGAACATTGATGCTGACTTAAGAACTGATTCATAACTTTAGACCTTATTAATCATATGTCCTCTGCATACTTGGATAACATCAAGGTTTATGATGCAATTAAAAGTGTATGTGCACATATATCCTTTCATGAGACCAAGATAACCACAGTTTAAAACTAGAAGTAAACAACTTTATTAAATTTTTTTGAAAAAAAATCCTGTTTTTGTGTCGCCATTTTCTGAGAGCCATATTCTTTTTTATTTTTCTGTCGAACGTCTTCTGTGGGGGGCTCATTTTTTGCCAGATGAGTTAAAGTTTTCATTGGTAACATTTTGGGGTACATGGTTCTTTTTGAACGCTTGCTATTACACTTTTTGTAAGGAAAGTGTTTGTCTGGTGCCTATCTGTAAATTAGACCCCACCTTGTAAATTATTTCATTATTTAATGCAATTTGGATTTTAAAAATTTCTATATTTAGATGTTTTGCACTATTGTGCACTAAGAAAACTATTAAAGTGTTTGAATATACAGGAAAACTACACTTTGACCGTCCAAAAAGTTGGGAAGTAGGGTATACTACTGTACAGCCTCTCTGAAGAGTGTATTCCCCCTGTAACTGGGGCTACTATGTCATAAACTATGACATAAAAAATAAAAAAGCGTTTTATAAAATTAAAAAATAAGTTTCACATGTAAAAAAAAAAATATTTGGTATCGCCCCATCCATAACGACCGGCTTTATAAAAATATCACATAATCTGAGTGAATAAATAAAAATGATGCCAAAACAGCTTTTTGTGGTCACCTCACCTCCCAAAAAACATAATATCAAGTCATCAAAAAATCTTATGTACCTAAAAATGGTACCAATAAAAAGTACAGTTTGTCCTGCAAAAGACAATCCCTCAGACATCTACGTTGGCAGAAAATGTAAAATGTTCTGGCAATGCAAAAAATTTTTTTTTTATAAAACAGGATTTTATTATGCAAAAGTAGAAAAAATATATAAATTTGGTATCACCATAATCATATCAATTGGCAGAATAAAGTTTTCACATCATATATACCACATGGCGAACCTCATAAAAAATATAAATATAAAAAACACCTCACCAACCAAAAACATGAGATAAAAAGCGATCAGAAAGCCAAGTGTACCCCAAAATGGTGCCAATAAAAACTACAGCTTGTCCCACAAAAAATAAGCCCTCACACAGGGAAGTCAACAAAAAATAAAAAAGTTATCGTTTATAAAAACCATTTCAGCAAATCCCTTGTTCGAAAATCCATACACCGCTCCTTCCCGTCTGAGCCCTGGCGTATCCTCAAACAGCAGTTTACAACAACAAATGGGGTGTTACTGTATTCAGGAGAAAATGGGTAGAAAATTTAGGGGTGGTATTCTGTTATCCTTTGTGAAAAAGAAAGTTTGAACCTAAAGCACCATTTTCTTGTAAAAAAATAAATAAATTTCATTTTCACAGCCAAGTGTTCAAAACGCCTATTGGGTCAAAGTGCTCACTACATCCTTTAAAAATTTCTTGGGAGAAATAGTTTCCAAAATGTGGTCAGTTTTTGGGGGTTTCCACCGTAGGGGTACCTCAGGGTCTCTTCAAGTGCAACATAACACCTAAAAACCATTCCAGCAAAATCTGCCCTCCAAAAACAATATGGCGCTCCTTGTCTTCTGAGCCCTGCTGTGTGCCCATACAGCAGTTTATGACTAAATGTTGGGTATTTATCTAAACTGCAAAATCAGCACAATAAATATTGAGGTTTGTTTTGTTTTTAACCCTTGATATGTCACAGGAATAAAATTGCTGAAAATGGAAAATCTCCAAAAAAAGGGAAATTTTGAAATTTCACCTCCATTTTGCTTTAATTCCTAATGGGTTAACAACATAAATCAGTTTTGAATTGTTTGAGGAGCGTAGTTTATAAAATGGGCTACTTTATGGGTGGTTTCTAATATGTAATCTTCTCAAAGTGACTTGAGAATTGAATTGATCTATAAAAAGTTGATTTTGGAAATTGTCTTGAAATTTTCAAATATTGCTTCTAAAATTCTAAACCTCCTAATGTCCTAAAAAATAAAACAACATTACCAAAATGATGTCAACATAAAGTAGACATATGGTGAATGTTAATTAATAAGTCTTTGATGAGGTATCAATATCTGTCTTAAAAGCAGAGAAATTCAAATTTAGAAAAGAGTAAATGTTTCCACTTTTTTGGCAACTGTGGGATTTTTTTCATAAATAAAGATAAAACATATTGACTCAACTTTACCATTAACATGATGTACAATGCATCATGAAAAAAACTGTCTCAAAATGGCTTGAATAAGTAAAAGCATTCCAAAGTTATTAGCACATAAAGTGATACATGTCACATTTGCAAAATTAGGCTTGGTCAGAAAGGTAGTAAATGGCCTGGAAGTGGTTAATTTTTATGCCAATCGTCTTGTGTGAGAGCTAATTTTTTGAGGAATGACTTTATGTTTTTATCGGTGCCGGTTTGGGGTGCATTGTACTTTTTATCTTTCGCTATTAAGCTTTTTGTAATGCAAGGTGACAAAAAATGACTGTTTTGACACAGCATTCACCTGAGAGAGTAGATCATGTGAAATTTTTATAGAGCAGGTCATTATGGACGTGGAAATACCTTATATGTCTATTTTTCTTTTTGCAATCTTACACAATAAAAGCATTTTCTAATTTCTGAGAGCCATATTATTTTTATTTTTCTGCCAATCACTAAAGGGCTAATTTTTGTGTGATGAGGTGACATTTTCAGTGGTATTATTTTGGGATACATAGTACTATTTGATCACTCACTACTTCACTTTTTGTAAGGCAAAGCGATAAAAAAATATTTTGCCACCATTTTTTTTAATTTTTTTTAGAGAGGGGTCGTTGATCCAGGGAGTTATTCTGATTGCCTGATTGGAGTCGGGAAGGAATTTTTTATTCCCCTAAAGTGAGGAAAATTGGCTTCTACCTCACAGGGTTTTTTTGCCTTCCTCTGGATCAACTTGTAGGATGACAGGCCGAACTGGATGGACAAATGTCTTTTTTCGGCCTTATGTACTATGTTACTATGTTACTATGGTATTCATCTGATGGGGTAGATCATGTGATATCGTGTCATTTCGGGTTACCTAATATGTGTATTTTTATTTTTTATTGTATATGGCTTGATGTAGGGAAAGGGCACTTTATTTTAAGCTTGAAACTTTTAATTTTTTTATTTAAAAAAACAACAACGTACTTTTGTCCTACTGTGGGACATCAACCTTTGGGGGGTCTGATCCTCTCTACAATGCATAACAATACATTCTGTATTGTAATGCATTGTCTGTCAGTGTAATACACTGACAGAGTGCCTATGAGACCCAGCCAGGGGCCTGTGGAAGGGCTGCCATATCAGCCATTGGGTGGGGACCCAATGGGGTCTTAGAGGGAGCCCCTTCCCTCAGCAAACTCTGTGCATGCCATGGCCAGTGTTGACCACGGCATATAAGGGGTTAATGCGCCACCATCTGTATTTTCACAGATGCCAGGAGATGCAGCAGGGGCTTGGCTCTCAGGAACAGTTGGACCCCCGCCGCTAATTGAGCAGGCACAGTTTCTGCACTTAACGGTCAGCATGCCATACATGTACGGCGGCTGTCAGGAAGTCACTTCCCGCTGTGCCGTACATGTATGGCAGATGTCAGGAAGAGGTTAAGCTACTTTTCATTTAAGCAGAATTTGTCACCATGATCTTAGCCTAATATCTATATAAAAAATTGGTAGTCATACAATTAGGGAGAAGGGGAAATTTATCATAAGGGGACTATTAGAAGTCAGTTTTGCTTGAGTCTGTTCTAGCGTACTTTATGCCACATTTATCAAATGTCACATGCTGTTTAATAAATGTGTTCTATCCTTACACCTAACACTTTTGTCTAGAAAAGCTACTGCGGTATTGCTACTTCACTCTCCTACTAAATTTCAAAACTGGAGTAAGTGGTGTAAAAATGCAAAAAGTTGCAAAATCTCTATTTTGTGCCCCTAGGAGTCCAGATTACTATTTTTAATTTTCCTGCTCTCCATGTCCACCCACAGTAAGATTTCAAAGCTGCGCAGAAATAAATTATTGGGACTGCTGAGCATATGCACAGAAGTCCTCTCCATTATGTTTGCATAGCACAGCGGTCTAAACTGTATATTTCAGTGCAGTTTGAGTGCTTACAGCAGGGGAACAAAGGGCAGTAGGAAAATAAAAAATATCATCTGTACTGCTTATCTGTAGCACTACTCATGTACTACTGCAGATAATAGTCCAAGATAGTGATGACAGATTCCCCTTAAAGGCTGACAATAACTGTAACAGGAAATTGTTAGGTTTTTCATGGCTTGTGAAATCTAGCTTATCAAAAGTATTCCCAATATGTGGAAACATGCAGAGGTTAGTGGGAAAAGGTTGGACAGTGGTTATAAATTAGGAGAATTTTTTTATATTAATATGAAGTATTCAAGATATGTCAATTATTACATAGTGACAATGTTTGTAAGGCAAAAAAAGGCTTATGTCCGTCCAGTTCAGCCTATTACCCTGAAAAGTTGATCCAGAGGAAAGCAAAAAAAAAACTCATGAGGTAGAAGCCAACTTTCCATATTGGGGAAAAAAAAATTGAAATCAGGCAGGCAGAATAACTCCCTTGATCAACTACCCATCTCCAGAATTCTAGAAACTATAACCTGTAATATTATTACACTCCAGAAATATATCCAGGTCCTTCTTGAACTCTTTTTTAGTGAATTCATAATCATCCCCTCCTCAGGTAGAGAGTTCCATAGTCTCACTGCTCTTACAGTTAAGAATCCTCTTCTATGTTGATGGAAAAACCTTCTTTCCACTAGACGTAAAGGATACCCCTTGTTACTTAAAGGGTTGTCTCACCTCGCTCTTTAAAGGCACCTTGCGGCTCTCAGGGCCTTGGTTCCCTGCTTGCTGGGGGCGGAGCTGAAATATAAGCATTGCCGAGCAGGGCAGGGAGGATTCAACCCCGCCCCTTGCTTGTGCGTGTGCACTCCCGAGGCTGCTAGTGTAGTAGAATCATTAGCAGCCTCAGGGATCGCTTCTGTGAAACTCGACCACCGCAGCAGCTGGCTGACAGTCTATCTGTGTACCTTCATGGCCACTCCTGATAACATTATAGTGATAGGCGTAACCCCTAGAAAGGAGAATGTGATTTAGGGCTGTAAAATGAAGAAAATTTGGAGACAGAGGCACATTCGATAATTGATGTACACAGGGCCGGTTTTAGACAAAATATGGCCCGGGGCAAAATCAAAAGTGGGGCCCCAAATCTTGTAATAATGTGCTAAAAACACAGTCCGATACCCCCGCCGATCAGCTGTTTAAACAGATGGCCCGTGCTGTTCACTGCTGCTGTCCCATAGACATATAGAGGTGAGCAGGAAGAGAGAAGGGAGACAGCATGCGCGCACAGCGCACGGCGGCTCCTCAAACAGCTGATCGGCAGGGGTGCCATGTGCCCTACAGTACCCTAATAGTAATAATATAATCATAATGCTCCCAGTGGCTCTAATGTCCCCCTATAATGCCTCCCACTAGTTCCAATATATAATGCTCCCCCCGCCATAGTGTCAGTATATATATAATGTTCCCCCGTAGTGCCAGTATATAATGCTCCTCCATTCCTCCCCAGTAGTGCCAGGTATATATAATGATCTCCTTCCCCCCTTTCTTGGTGCCCCCAGCAGTGCGGACATTTAGTAAAAAAATGAAAAACTCACCTCATTCCCGTTCTCCCCGCCGCTATCTGCTATGCAGACCACAGTTTTATCTGTGGCTTGTGTTGCTGCGTCCTGATGCATACGGTCCCAATGACATCACCACTCCTGCTCTGGGTCTCACGTGAACGCGTCATCATTCGAGACCCAGCGCAGGAGGTTGAGTTGATGTCATTGCAGCTTCTCGCGCTGTTCTAATGCCTCACAGGCTTAAGGCCTAGTGGCTTGAGAAGTTGCATGGCCATGAGTGCGCCCCCCTTCTTTATGGGTAGCGAAGTGGTGCCCTAGGCGGATTACTACCCTCGCCTATCCATCGTCCCGGACATAATTCAGAGCACATTACTGCAGGAGGTATAACAGGAAAGGACTATAATTCCCAGCATGTCTAAGCCATTATTATTATTCAATATCCCGGACATAATTCAGAGCACATTACAGGGGGACGTATAAGAGGATGGGACTACAACTCCCAGCAAGTCCAAGCCATTATTATGTAATATCAGAGTACATTACAAAAGTAGGTATAAGAGGAGAGGGCTACAACTCCCAGCATATCCAGGGTGTTGTAATGTACCCTAATATTACATAATAATGGCCTGGACATGCTGAGAGTTGTAGTCCTCTTCTGTTATACCTCCTCTTGTAATGTACTCTGATATTACATAACAAGCTGGACATGCTGGGAGATGTAGTCCTCTCCTCATACCTTATCCTGTAATGTACTCTGATATTATATAACAGGAGGTATAAAAGGAGAGGGCTACAACTCCCAGCATTTCCCTTCCACTTACATTGAATCCTTCACTTTTTCCCATGCATCACTGGTCTTCTTCTAAATTACTTTACGGCACTGCTTAGCTCCGCTACCTGTTCTGGTCACATGATGGTGAGGTCATCGCAGGTCCTTCATCCCACTCTTCTCTGCTGAGCTCTGCCTACTGCAGGTGACATCATCGCAGGTCCTACAGCTCCAGTACAAGAGTGCTGCTGGTGTCTGGAGCTGTCAGTTTGCAGAGCAGCACTGTGGCAATGATTTGTGTTATGTGTACAGGGAGGGGGCCTTACACTGTATTGTAAAGTGCATCTTTTTAGCTGTCCGCCCGTTTGCTTCCACAGACGTTCAGCTGAACAGCAGCACTAAAGCAGGGGGCCCCTTAGACAAATTGCCCAGTTTGTTCCCCCCTAACACCGTCCCTGGATGTACATTACAGAATCCATCCTAGGACTAGAGGGAAGTGATTAAATGGCAATTACTGAGGCAAGACGACTCCTTTAAACTAAATAACCTTAACTTCGTTCTAATACTGTACGGAGCAGGAGCTCCGCACAGTATTAGAATGAATTGGCTCAGATAAGCCGAAGTTATTGCTTCGCGAAGTCTCTCGAGACTTCGGCTAATAACTTCATAAATTAATTTGTACTGTAAAAAAACATTTCCCGAACTTGGGTTCGGTTCCAAGTGGTACCTTGGAACTAAACCCGAGTTCGGGAAATAGTTTTTACAGTACAAATTAATTTATGAAGTTATTACCCAAAGTCTCGCGAGACTTCACGAAGCAATAACTTCGGCTCCTTCTCCGTACAGTATTAGAACGAAGTTTTATGCGAATTGATTTCGGATGTTTCATCTGAAGTCGGTTCGCTCATCCCTAATCACGATAGATACCTGAAAAGTTTTGTTCTTGCTATACAGCAAACCTCTTGTGATAGCTATAGCTCTGTTTCATATTAATATATTTTGGGATATGTTGAATTTGACCAGGTTTCCCAAAAAACTAACAAACAAACAAACATTTGTTGAAATGTGGAAGTGGATTTCAACACTATTCATTTCAACTGCATATGTGAAATATTAAAAGCCCACTGAGCCCTTGTCTGAATGAGCCTAAAGAGTGAAAAGCTTTGTAATGAGTAAATGCTGAACCTGGAAGTACCTTCATGCAAATGCAGAACGCTAATGCAAAACTGAAAATCATTTTTGAAAATCATTCTAGAACGTACTGCTTAATAGAATTGTGGAAAGCGCATGATTTAGTACTGTGGATTGCCTCTAACAATAGTATATATGATTAGTAACAATAATAATAATGATATGAAATAATAAATAAAAATAAAACAATCCTCAACCCTTTTACAGGTAGCATAATGCATCAAGATATCGAACTGCTCTACAATAATTCAAAAGGCATTGACAGGCTTAAACCAGGGGAGGATCAATACATAATGGACAGGAATGTGTTGCTTAAGAGAGATGCATCAGGACTGGGCCATAAATCCAGAGTTGCAGCCAAGATATGTCTCAGGTTAATGCATGCATAATTACTATTCATGAAGGACCTTTATTTTCACTGACCACATTACAAAACTTACAGCACAAACACAAATCACACACTGCCATTGGTAGCTTAGTGTAAGGATGGAGATCAGGCAGAGATCAAGTCAGGCAGGGAAGGGTCAAATCCGAGAAACAGGAAGGTTTGTAGATGCGCAGACGATTGTATACACAGCACACCTTTGCAGGAACCTAGCAAACTAGAACCTATTGTTCAGAGATTTTCCCACAGGGTAAGGTGCCGTAAGTACCTCTAAGTGTCCAGTTATTGGCTGGGGAAGATAAGGGCTTACTGACCCTTTAAGAGCCGATGGAACGGAGCGTGTACCCAACGGCCAAAGCAGAAGCAGGCCTTAGCCTTTCAGGAGGAACAGAATACTAGCAAGAAGCCATGGTTCATCATGAAGAGAGATGCTGATGTGTCTGAAGCACTGGAACCAGGAAGTGGTGGCGGTTGCAGACCACCATTATAATACTCAGTCACTTTAAAATACATTCTTTTGGGGTTTTCTCCATATTTTCACATATGTGGGGAAAGTGAGAAAAATTCCTGTTCAACTCTTTCACCCTGCAAGGGTTTTTAATTTAAGTTTTTTACTTCCTGCCTTTCTGAGGCCATAACTTTTTTATTTTTCTGTTCACATAGTTGGATGAGGGATTGTTTTTTGCAGGACAAGTTGTACATTCTAATAGCAGCACCTAATATTGCATACGATGTAATGGGAAGCTGGAACAAAATTTCAAATTGGATAGAATTGGGAAAAAAACACAATTCCGCCAAAGTGTAGTTTTATGGATATGTTTTTACGGCATTCCCTATGTGGTAAAACTGACCTGTTACCTTCATTCTAAAGGTCAGTGCAAATACAGTGACACTTGTGACATATGTATAGTTTTTTGGGGGGTTTAATACTGGAAAAAAAAACTGCCTTGAAAATTATTTTTTTCTTTTTATCGCCATATTCTGAGCCCTATAACTTTTTTGTATTTATGTGCACAGCTGTGTGAAGGCTCATTTTTTGGGAGGCAATCTGTACTTTTCATTGTGTATGCCTTTTTATTCAATTTTTTGGGGGAGAGGTGAAGCAACCAAAAAACTGTGAATCGGCCATTTTGATGTTTTTTCCATTTGCTGTATGGGATAAATATTTTAATATTTTAATAGTACTTGAACAAGCAGTCATTATATTGCTCCTCTCATAGACTCCAATGCATTGGTTGATCGCATACATTAGCCCCAGGTGTCTGCTGTTTAAAACAGCAGGTGTGAGGCAGTTATGGCACCCGCTGCACTCGCAAGCGGGCAATATCTTTAAAGACCCACCCACATGTACGGCGCTGTGTGGGAAGGGGTTAATATTCCCTACATCATCCAGAATTCAATTATAATCATAATTACTGAGGAATTCACATGTCACAATATAAACCGTCCTCTTTGTTTGAAGAACATTATCGAAACACTTTTCGCGTGCAGGAACAGGCTGCTGGGTCTCTCTGGATCCAGCATAGCCAAAAGCCACTGAATTCCTGTCTGGCCCCAATAAACTATAATGGGGATTGGTGAAGATCCGGCCGCAAATATGCGGATAATTGACCAGACAAAAACTGGACAACGTTAGTGTGTGAAACTACCCGAATTTTTTTATAAAATTGCATTTACTACAACCTTACATTTAAATTTAACAGTTTCTTTAATCATCAAAAAGTACCAATGATGGGGACAATGTTGTTTTTTTGGGTGCTAGAAGTTGTGTGCCTTTTATCTGTGTGTTGGTATCCCTGTCTTAATGATGAATTGGGATACCACCTTTCAAGGAATTTCTCCTGTAATCATCTGGAGAGATGCTGAAAATCCTTAAAGAGGAATCACAGAATCTTAACATTGATTGCCTATCCCCAGGATAGACCATCAGTATCTGATCTGCATGGGTCCAATAAACTACACCCTGCCAATCAGCCGGCTGTTTCAGAGTAGATGAGTAATGGACGGAGCTAGTAACTGCAGAGCTGCTTCCACTGAAGTGAATTGTGTCAGCACTGCACACAAAGACTACCCACCCCTGAGCTTAGCATAGAAGTAACCCTAAAATATGAATGCATTCCTGGTAAGTATAAATTCAAGGGGCTACATTACAAAATAATGATGGGGTTGATACTAGTGATGAGCGATAGGAGCAATATTCGAATTTGCGATATTTCACGAATATTTGGGCGAATATTCGTCATATATTCACAAATTCGAGAATTCACAATTATTTTCTTGATTGCGAAAATCAAGCGCGCAATACAGGCATGGGTCACTGTTGCTACATTTTTCAAGCTGCTAGAAGTTTCCTGAGACTGGAGAAAATGGTTGGCACGGCAGAACATTACAATAGCTTTATATGCAGATAGAGTGCTCCAATATATTCACAGTTGCGCAAATAGGCAATTAATGATGCGCATATTTTTGTGCAATACGTGCACATTCACATTTTAGCTGGTCTGACTACTTATTAGTGATTGGTGCACTAAGTATTGTTGTGAACTTGTGACATCACAGCACTATGTCTGTAGCATGTATGGACAGCAGAACCTATCACACTACCTAACACCCTGCACTGGAACCTATCAGCTCCACTATCAGGGCTGTGGAGTCGGTAGATAAATGTTCCGACTCCGACTCCTCAGTTTTATGTACTTCCGACTCCGACTCCCCGACTCCTCTGTATTAATATGCAAATGTATTTTATACATTCCTTGAGGGAAAGAAACGCAACCTACCACAGGACTACTGGCTGGGAAGCTGCTTTCTCCTTTGTGTGCTGATCTTCTGCTGAAGATAGGGCAGTGGGAGGATCCAGGAAGGGGCATTTATTCTAAAACATGATTTTCCTAGGAGAATCCCATAGTCATGTTTAAAGTTTAAGCTAACAATCAGAGTTTACAAGTTTTTATAGCCTTAGCTAAATGACAGCAGTTTTTCCAATGGTTTACAGCTTCAGTCTTGAACTATTGGCCCTCCATTCCCTTCACTTATACAAGTGTCTCACTCTCTAGTCCTGCAAAAAACATATTTTTTTAATCCCTTATCAGTGAGAGGCTAGGTTACACATGGACGCTGCGTTCCCTGTAAAAGCAGAACACAACACTATGGAAAGTATAAGTATTGCAGCTCCTAATTGTGCGTTGCGTGCCATATAGTGAAGCACATGAAAAGCATGCTTCTTCACGGTCACTTAACGTGTTCGTTTTGCGGTTACGTGAGGCACTGCATGCATTGGTCTTTATTCTTACAGTAGAGAAGTCATTAATTATAACTTTTTGTGAATTGGGACATTTAAACTTGCTTTTTTTTTTTTATTCCAATCTAAATTTAGTAGGAGTAGGAGTCGGAGTCGGTGCATTGTTTGCCGACTCCGACTCCAGGTACCCAAAATTTCCCCCAACTCCGACTCCTCGACTCCGACTCCACAGCCCTGTCCACTATATCACTATCTAACCTACACTGACTATCTACCAGTAACTATCTGTATTATATATATAAGCTAACTAACTATCTAATGTAATAACACAGTAAAGCACAGAGCACAGCACTGCTGTCTCTCTCGCTCAGAAACTACAGAAAATGGCTGCTGGGGAGTTTCTTACATAGTAAGGGGTAGGCAACTTTCCTATTGGTTGCTAGTGATGTTGCTAAGCTCTGACAAAGACATTGCAGCCTTCTCATTGGCCCACAAGCAAGAAGAGAGGTTACTGATTAAAAAAAAAATCTAGAATATTCGCGAATACGAATATATAGCACTATATTCTAAATCTTCGTGAATTCTCGAAGTGGCGATATTCATGATTAAAATTTGCGATTCGAATATTTGCATCCAACATTAGTTGATACACCTTTGCAATGAATAGATGAAAGCAGAAAAAAGGAGGAGGATTTGTGAGGCTTGGAGATAACATGTGGGGATGTATCGGGAAAGTAGTTCAGAGATGTAAGCATGGGACAGGCTGTGGATGGCTTTATATGTAGTTGTTTTTTAACGGAATTTGCTGGGCATTGGGGAGCCAGTGCAGGGATTGGCAGAAGGGAGAGGAAGAGGATAAACAAGGGGAGAGGTGGACTAATCAGGCAGCAGAGTTGTGGATAGATTGGAGAGGTGCTATATGGGAGGCCGCAGAGAAGAATGTTGCAGTAGTCCAGGCGGGAGATGACAAGGGCATGCTGCACTAGCATTTTAGTTGACTAGTTGAGGAAGAAGTAATACGAGAGATGTTTTTAAGTTAAAAGCTGTAGGTGGTGGTAAGGAGGACAGGGCAGAATCAAATGTTATTCCATAGCAGTGGTCTCCTCCGCTAGTGAGCAGGCAATTGACGGGACAGAATGCTTCCCTCCCAACATTGGGCTGTGTAATACAGCCTTTACACAGGCTAGGTGAATTAAAAATGTTTGCTAAGTGTGATTAAGTCTGTCAAAAGTCCTAACAGGAATGTAGCCTGGTGGTTATCTGACACAAAAAAAACACAATGTATGTTCTACCGAGCTAATTAACGCACTACAATAAACATCTATACCTAAGGACGTTGTCCTGGCGGTTCCCTGGTATTCACCCTTTAACCCCCGTACAGGGATCTGGACTTCGCTCTGAACCCGGACAAACCCTTTAAATGACTCTCAAACTAGTTGAAGAGAATAACAGTCTACCACTGTTATCTAATTTAGTTGGTTATATTCAATAAAGGTCTCAAGGACCCATCTTCCTTTCTCACAAAAACTATGTTCCTTTTGGGGAAGATATCTTACAAAGAACACCTTCTGAAAGATATTTTGAATAGAGGCAGACATGGACTAAGGTTTAGGTAGTGACAGATGATTGACCCCAGGGAGGTTTGCACCCAGACAGAATATTTCTCATGGCCAGGGGCGTAACTATAGGGGAAGCAGGGGAAGTGGCTGCTTTGAAGCGGCTGCTTTGAGGAGGAGGACTAAAAGATTTTGTCAGGGCCCCCTCAACAGTATTACACAATGAAATTATATACAGTGACAGTATAGACAGTGTAGAAAATGGATGGAACAGCTGACGGCCCTGGTCTGAGAGAGCTATCTTTACTAGCCACAGGAATGGGGGCGGCATGAAAGGAAGGGGATATGAAAAAAATTACTGGGGGAGGGGTCCCCTTTAAAAAATTTGCTGTGGGGCCCAGTCATTTCTAGCTACACCACTGATCATGGCACTGTGATAGATACACTGACCTGGAGCTGGAGTGTCAGCCTTCTGTTTAAAGAACATTTCTAAATATTCATATCATTGTACAGTCGTGGCCAAAAGTTTTGAGAATTCCATAAATATTGGAAATTGGAAAAGTTGCTGCTTAAGTTTTTATAATAGCAATTTGCATATACTCCAGAATGTTATGAAGAGTGATCAGATGAATTGCATAGTCCTTCTTTGCCATGAAAATTAACTTAATCCCAAAAAAAACTTTCCACTGCATTTCATTGCTGTCATTAAAGGACCTGCTGAGATCATTTCATTAATAGTCTTGTTAACTCAGGTGAGAATGTTGATGAGCACAAGGCTGGAGATCATTATGTCAGGCTGATTGGGTTAAAATGGCAGACTTGACCTGTTAAAAGGAGGGTGATGCTTGAAATCATTGTTCTTCCATTGTTTACCATGGTGACCTGCAAAGAAACGCGTGCAGCTATCATTGCGTTGCATAAAAATGGCTTCACAGGCAAGGAAATTGTGGCTACTAAGAGGTTCAATTCTTGTAAAGAAGGCTTCAGGGCGTCCAAGAAAGTCTAGCAAGCGCCAGGATCGTCTCCTAAAGAGGATTCAGCTGCAGGATCGGAGTGCCACCAGTGCAGAGCTTGCTCAGGAATGGCAGCAAGCAGGTTTGAGCGCATCTGCACGCACAGTGAGGCGAAGACTTTTGGAAGATGGCCTGGTGTCAAGAAGGGCAGCAAAGAAGCCACTGATCTTCTGCAGAAAATATGGTGAATGGACTGCTGAGGACTGGGGCAAAGTCATATTTTCCGATGAAGCCTCTTTCCGATTGTTTGGGGCATCAGGAAAAAGGCTTGTCCGGAGAAGAAAAGGTGAGCGCTACCATCAGTCCTGTGTCATGCCAACAGTAAAGCATCCTGAGACCATTCATGTGTGGGGTTGCTTCTCATCCAAGGGAGTGGGCCCACTCACAATTTTGCCCAAAAACACAGCCATGAATAAAGAATGGTACCAAAACACCCTCCAACAGCAACTTCTTCCAACAACAGTTTGGTGAAGAACAATGCATTTTCCAGCACGATGGAGCACCGTGCCATAAGGCAAAAGTGATAACTAAGTGGCTCGGGGACCAAAACGTTGACATTTTGGGTCCATGGCCTGGAAACTCCCCAGATCTTAATCCCATTGAGAACTTGTGGTCAATCCTCAAGAGGCGGGTGGACAAACAAAAACCCACTAATTCTGACAAACTCCAAGAAGTGATTATGAAAGAATGGGTTGCTATCGGTCAGGAATATGCCCAGAAGTTGATTGAGAGCATGCCCAGTCGAATTGCAGACGTCCTGAAAAAGAAGGGCCAACACTGCAAATACTGACTCTTTGCATAAATGTCATGTAATTGTCGATAAAAGCCTTTGAAACGTATGAAGTGCGTGTAATTATATTTCACTACATCACAGAAACAACTGAAACAAAGATCTAAAAGCAGTTTAGCAGCAAACTTTGTGAAAATTAATATTTGTGTCATTCTCAAAACTTTTGGCCACGACTGTAGTACTGAGGAACCTCTAAATATACCATAATATGAGCTGGTCATATCCAAGATCAGGTTCTATAGATACAGCCATGGTAAAGCTAACAAGATGGATTGGCTGAAAGATGGTTAAATCAGAAAGGCAACCTCGTCCCAGTGTAGTGCAGGTGGATTGTTGGTGTTCAGTATGAGACCTTCTTGAATGGGAGATCCATTTACAGAGGTCAGACAAAGGGATCTGTCAAGGTTTAACATGGGAATTTACAATTTAAGATCCTAAAAATAATTCAAGTCTCATGCAGCTCAGGAATCAATAAAGTCTTCAGTAGAAATTGGATGTCCGGGAGAATGAGCAAGAGTCCTTTTATGTACATGGGCTGATGATTGGGAACTCAAATCGCTCATTCACAATCTTTACACCATTTAAACATGTGGCTGATCACCCGACAAATGAGCAAATGCACATTTGTTGAGAGATAGCATCTTTCATGCAGCAGCAAAAATAATCCTTTCTCAGCAGCACGCTGCCAACAGTATGCAGACTGTATGGGACACAAACAATCTGAGTAGTGATTGTTCATCCACCATTCAGTTTGTATCCGGCTGTGTAAAAATGAAGGTAGATCAACTAGTATACTGTTGATCTGTGTTCTTTTGGGGGCTAAAATTGGCCCATGTAAAAGAACCCTAGATATAGCCTAAGGTTATTTCCCAATACATCATAGGCCTAGGAGTTTACTGATCTGGAGGGTCCAACTGAGCAAGTGAACTGCAAATACCCCCATGCCAAACAGTAAAGGCACAGACCCTAGGCCAATCAACTAGTCCTTTCCTCCAGGGACTGGACAGTTCAGCCCACTGCAATGGTTCATCATGGACAGGTGACAAGATGGATATGGAAGGTATAGGTGGATTATTGAAGACAGGTGCTAGAAGTGGGACATAACTGAAGTCACTGGTGATAAGGACTTACAGGCAGCAGGAAGGAATACATAGTAACATAATAACATAGTTTATAAGGCTGAAAAAAAGACATCTGTCCATCCAAAACCCTGTGAGGTAGAAGCCAATTTTCCTCACTTTAGGGGGTGGGGGGGGGGATGTCCTCCCGACTCCAGTCAGGCAATCAGAATAACTCCCTGGATCAATAACCCTTCTCCAGAAATCTAATAACTATAACCTGTAATAATATTACACTCCAGCAATATATACAGACCCCTCTTGAACTCTTTTAGTGAACTCACAATCACCACCTCCTCAGGCAGAGAGTTCCATAGTCTCACTGCTCTTACCGTAAAGAATCCTCTTCTATGTTTGTGTAGAAATCTTCTTTCCTCCAGACGCAGAGGATGTCCCCTCATCACAGTCACAGTCCTGGGGATAAATAGATGATGGGAGAGATCTCTGTACTGACCCCTGATATATTTATACATAGTTATTAGATCTCCCCTCAGTCGTCTTTTTTCTAAAGTGAATAACCCTAATTTTGATAATCTTTCAGGGTACTGTAATCCACCCATTCCAGTTATTACTTTAGTTGCCCTCCTCTGAACCCTCTCCAGCTCTGCTATGTCTGCCTTGTTCACAGGAGCCCAGAACTGTACACAGTACTCTATGTGTGGTCTGACTATTGATTTGTAAAGTGGTAGGACTATGTTCTCATCACGGGCATCTAAGCCCCTTTTGATGCAACCCATTATCTTATTGGCCTTGGCAGCAGCTGCCTGACACTGGTTTCTACAACTTAGTTTGCTGTTCACAAAAATTTCTAGGATCTTTTCCATCTCAGTTTTACCCAGTGTTTTACCATTTAGTATGTACAGGTGACTTGCATTATTCCTCCCATGTGCATAACCTTACATTTGTCAGTGTTGAACCTCATCTGCCACTTCTCTGCCCAAGCTTCCAATCTATCCAGATCCATTTGTAGCAGTATACTGTCCTCTTCCGTGTTAAGTTAGTGTCATCTGCAAAAACTGAAATTTTACTGTGCAAGCCTTCTACAAGATCAATAATAAATACATTGAAGAGAATAGGGCCCAGTACTGACCCCTGTGGTCACTAATGTGACAAGTCACTTCAAATTTAATATGGCCTACCAATACTTCCCAGATGGCAACTATTAAAGAGTTTCAAAATCTAAGCTAAATTTGCCTAACAGAGGAGCATCCTTGTTTCAAACAAAATATTGCAGAGACAGCACAGAAAGTACACGGAGCTGGAGGTCAGAACCGTAAGATAAAGCAGAAGCTTCAAATCCATAGGTCAATACCAAACAGACAACAGAGAAGGCAACCAAGTCAATGCATAAGACAAGAAGAGGAATCTAAATACAAGCTAGACATATATAGCAGCCAGAGGCAGAAAACGGCAAATGATACTCAGACAAGGGGCAGAATAGGTATCCAGCAACCATTTGTAAAAATATAACCATGTAAGCTTTATTGACAGAAACATATCAAAATCATGGTGTGCACATTGAGGTAACCGTGGCGTGTTTCAAACTCACAATGAGTTCTTAATCGTAGCATTTTGAGGTAAATAAATACACCTAGAATGCAATTGCAAATCACTACATGTGTGACTCCACCTCCACACAATAAGGTACAGTATTGGTATTAGTGGGTCTTGGCACTGGGTCTTGCTGTCAAGGTGAACATTGTGTCAAACAACATAACATGTAGAAAAAACATGTACACATGAACACAATGACATGAAAAATAACAATAATATAACAGATCTGATCTATAATTAAGGCGATACGGCCTGATGGTATTCACCATTGAATGGGAGACCTTCAAGTCGGTGTTGTGTGGCACATTTATACACGCCATTGCCTCGCATAGGAAAGAACTAGTGAGTACGAGGACCAAACTGGAAGAAGAGGTAGCTAACAAAGAATATGAATATACTCAGAACCCCAGTGCAGAGACCCGAGGGGTGTGGGAGGAAGCCCAGCGGAGATTTCATCTTCATTTGGTAGCGTATACTCAGAAGAAGCTATTGTATCAGAAACAAGTGGTGTTTTCGGAGGGAGACAAAAACGGGAGGGCTTTGGCTTATTTAGCGAAAACGGAAAATCCTCAGACAGTGGTCTCCCACATTACTAATGCGGAGGGTCTTCAGTTCTCTCAACCAGGAGACATATGTGCTCAATTTGCCCGCTATTATTCTGACCTCTATGCCTCTAAAAACACCCTATGCAGCCGGAGATATGCAGGGGTTTTTGAAGAACATCCCGCTTACGCCACTTTCTCGGTCAGATAGATCTTTTCTGGACTCTCCCATTGAGGTGGGGGAAGTCAGAGCAGCAATAGAAAGCATGATGGTGGGGAAGTCTCCTGGTCCGGATGGTTTCCCTTTAGAATGGTACAAGGCGGATGTGGACAAACAAAGTGCGCGGTTGTTGAAACTCTTAACTACGCATTTGAGTCCAACAGATTACCTCCGTCATTTATGGAGGCGACTATTGTGGTAATCCACAAACCTGGGAAACGTCCGGAACAGTGCAGCTCCTAAAGACCGATCTCCCTTTTGAATGTTGATGTGAAAATTTTAGCTAAACTTCTGGCTAGGCGTCTTAGGGAAGTCATATTATCAGTGATTGATCCTGACCAATCTGGTTTTATGCCCGGTAAGACCACTGATATTAATCTTAGAAGATTGTTTACCAACCTACAGGTCTTATATGATAACACGGGATCCCGAGCGATTGCAACTTTTGATAACGAGAAAGCATTTGATTCTGTTGAATGGAATTTTATGTGAGAGACATTACGCTGCCTGGACTTCCCCCAGTCATTCATAAGGTGGGTACAATTACTATATCAGGCCCCTGTGGCACGGGTTAGAGTCAATGGGCACCTGTTACACCCCTTTGGCCTGCATAGAGGTACTAGGCAGGGGTGTCCCTTGTCACCTATGTTATTTGCCCTAGGTATAGAACCGCTTACTCAATTAGTTAATGGATCTGGACTGATTGAGGGATGGTCTTTAGCGGGAATACAGGAAAAGATTTCGCTTTACGCTGATGACCTACTGGTGTATCTGGCTGATACAGGTCCCTCCTTGGAAGCACTTTTGGATACCATAGATGGTTTTGGGAAATACTCAGGCCTTATGGTTAATTGGAGTAAATCCAGTCTCTGCTTGGTAGATGAGATTGCTTCCGCAGATATAACGCCCTTGTCCCGTTTGAAGGTAGATGACTGTTTTGTCTATTTGGGGATTAAGGTACACAGAGATCCCAGGCAGTTTTATCGGCTCAATGTAGTCCCCACTATGGAATTTATTACCCGTAAACTGGAAGCTTGGGAAAATTTGCCACTGACCTTAATAGGTGGAACAAATATGATAAAAATGGCTTTGTTACCGAAGCTTCTATATCTTTACAGAGCAGCTCCTACAAAGATCCCCCAACTCCACTTCGACTCCTTGGATAGGATTTTTTCCCCATTTCTGTGGAAACACCAGCCCCCTCGCATTGCTAGGAAATCTTTGAAAGCCTTATATAATCAAGGGGGGCTGAGATTATCATATATTCATTTGTACTATATCGTTGCCCAATTAGTGTATGCCTCTTGGTGGATTAGGGTAGACGCTAATAATCCTGCAGTGGTATTAGAGGCGGCTTTAGTGGGCTCCTATGAGGCATTGGCTAACTTGGTGTATCGGGGAGGGGCGACCTCAGTGTTGCATTATACTGAAGCGATGGCTACAGTAGTGATGGCCCAGAAGAAGTTTGTGGAGACACACATTGAGGATTAGGGGGGGGGGGGGGGGGTACTTGGTCCCCGTATATTCCCCTGTGGCGCAACAAGCAGTTACAGGAACTGTTTCATTTACCCGATTATAAATTCTGGCCTCAAAGTGGTGTGAAGTACCTCACCCAGCTGTATGTGGATGGTGTCTTCTGTTCATTTGAGAGCCTTCGAAGAGAGTACAAATTGCCTCATACATGTTTGAAATGTGGCCCCATTGAATCTGTGGCTTGGTTGAAGCACCCAAACAAACCTATTTCATCGTTCTATGTTGAAGTTATAAAAATGCAGGATTCACCGCTCCGTCGCTCCTTCGAGGGTTGGAGGGTTGATATCCTGGATCTGGAAGCGTCTCACCTGTAGGAACTAGGCTCTGTCTGGAAGACCACGGTAATAAGCGCCCGTGACCAGCTCATTCAACTCAAGTGGGTACATAGGGTTTATCTCACTCCAGTGAGCCTGCACCATATGCGTAG
Source organism: Bufo bufo (assembly GCF_905171765.1). Lineage (NCBI taxonomy): Eukaryota > Metazoa > Chordata > Amphibia > Anura > Bufonidae > Bufo > Bufo bufo. The sequence goes on along the minus strand of NC_053389.1, from coordinate 616,007,936 downwards.
GCTCCCAGACCCTTCTTGTACCAGGTGTGGAGAGCCGAGAGGATCTTAATATTACATGATATGGACTTGTCCTGCTATGCAGTGGTACTGGAGTGAGATTTGTGATTTTATCTCCACGAAGCTGGAGCTCCCGGGGATACTCTCTCCTATAGTCTGTTTGCTGGGATTGGTAACGGAGGTAGTTCCTATCAAATATGGCAGGAAGTTGCTCCGACTACTCATGTTTTACGGAAGGAAAACAATCCTTTTGCATTGGAAACCACCTAAGAACCCTACCCTTGGATCTTGGATCCAGCTGACCTGCAGATGTATAAACTCACTTTTGTAGCAAGGGGGACTCCTGATAAGTTTGATCAGATTTGGGGCCTTTGGTTATGTGCACAGGGTACTATCTGATTTCATGGACGGGGTTCTGGGACTCCAGGATGAGTGATTGTGTGAATGGTTGTAGTGTCCTGTATTCATAAGAACGCCGTGATGTAATATGGGACTGCTAATCTGTTTAGTGATAAGATATCATTGCTTTATCCTGATGTATTTCCCTCTCAGGGATCCTTGTATGAGTACTAGATTATGGACTTTTAGTCGAACCGTCTTTGTTTTCTGTATCCCTTTGGGATTTAGTGGATGTTCCCCAAAAAAAATTTAATAAATAAATACTATTAAAAAAAAACACATCACATAACGTCTGGAGGAAATAAAATTTCTTTGTCAGTACGAAATTCAGTTTTTTTTTTTACATTGGGTCAAGGTACATTCCGATAAACTGACAACTGTAAAATCATTGATTGATACTTCAATGAGTATTTGCAGTGATGAGTGTAACACATTTTCTTCATAGTGGATTTTATGCTTTCTTCTTCCCTGCTATACTGTGTCATTTTTCTTGCTATTGGAGGTTTGTGAGTTGTGGGAGCATTTTTGTATAAAGGACTCTTATATTAGATTGTTAGTGTCATAGCCCTTTATATTCCTTTCCAACTTATTTTTTATTTTATTTGGACAATAATGTCCTCAAGATTCTTAAGATTATGTTATGACTTCTAATATACTCAAGACTTCTAGATCAAAGTCTTTGTTTAATGAGTATGTTTGCACTGTTTGTTGTAATTCTGTGATTTTTGGTTTCAAATCGCTCAAATTATTTTTAGACTGATTACTTTAACCCCTTAAGGACTCAGCCCTATTTCACCTTAAGGACTTGGCCATTTTTTGCAAATCTGACCAGTGTCACTTTAAGTGCTGATAACTTTAAAACGCTTTAACTTATCCAGGCCGTTCTGAGATAGTTTTTTCGTCACATATTGTACTTCATGACACTGCTAAAATTGGGTCAAAAAAGTAAATTTTTTTGCATAAAAAAATACCATATTTACCAAAAATTTCTAAGTTTCAGTTTCTCTACTTCTGTAATACATAGTAATACCCCCAAAAATTGTGATGAATTTACATTCCCCATATGTCTACTTCATGTTTGTAGCATTTTGGGAATGATATTTTATTTTTTGGGGATGTTACAAGGCTTAGAAGTTTAGAAGCAAATCTTGAAATTTTTCAGAAATTTACAAAAACCCAATTTTTAGGGACCACTACAGGTCTGAAGTCACTTTGGGAGGCTTACATAATAGAAACCGCCCAAAAATGACCCCATTCTATAAACTACACCCCTCAAGGTATTCAAAACTGATTTTACAAACTTCGTTAACCCTTTAGGTGTTGCACAAGAGTTATTGGCAAATGGGGATGAAATTTGAGAATTTAATTTTTTTGCCTAATTTTCAATTTTAACCCATTTTTTCCACTAACAAAGCAAGGGTTAACAGCCAAACAAGACTGTATCTTTATTGCCCTGACTCTGACGTTTACAGAAACACCCCATATGTGGCCGTAAACTACTGTACGGGCACACAGTAGGGCGTAGAAGGAAAGGTGCGCCGTATGGTTTTTGGAAGCCAGATTTTGCTGGACTGTTTTTTTGACACCATGTCCCATTTGAAGCCCCCCTGATGCACCCCTAGAGTAGAAACTCCATAAAAGTGACCCCATCTAAGAAACTACACCCCTCAAGGTATTCAAAACTGATTTGACAAACTTTATTAACCCTTTAGGTGTTGCACAAGATTTAATGGAAAATAGAGATACAATTTCAAAATTTCACTTTTTGGGCAGATTTTCCATTTTAATATTTTTTTTCCAGTTACAAAGCAAGGGTTAACAGCCAAACAAAACTCATTATTTATGGCCCTGATTCTGTAGTTTACAGAAACACCCCATATGTGGTCGTAAACCGCTGTACGGGCACACGGCAGGGCGCAGAAGGAAAGGAATGCCATACGGTTTTTGGAAGGAAGATTTTGCTGGACTGTTTTTTTTGACACCATGTCCCATTTGAAGCCCCTCTGATGCACCCCTAGAGTAGAAACTCCAAAAAAGTGACCCCATTTTAGAAACTATGGGATAGGGTGGCAGTTTTGTTGGTACTAGTTTAGGGTACATATGATTTTTGGTTGCTCTATATCACACTTTTTTGTGCGGCAAGGTAACAAGAAATAGATTTTTTGGCACTTTTTTTTTTTGTTATTTACAACATTCATCTGACAAGTTAGATCATGTGGTAATTTTATAAAGCAGGTTGTCATGGACGCGGCGATACCTAATATGTATACAATTCTTTTTATTTATGTAAGTTTTACACAATGATTTCAATTTAAAACAAAAAAATGTTTTAGTGTCTCCATAGTCTAAGAGCCATAGTTTTTTCAGTTTTTGGGCGATTATCTTAAGTAGGGTCTCATTTTTTGCGGGATCAGATGACGGTTTGATTGGCACTATTTTGGGGTGCATATGACTTTTTGATCGCTAGCTATTACACTTTTTGTGACGTAAGATGACAAAAAATTGCTTTTTTTACACCATTTTTATTTTTATTTTTTTACGGTGGTCACCTGAGGGGTTAGGTCATGTGATATTTTTATAGAGCCGGTCGATACGGACGCGCCGATACCTAATATGTATACTTTTCTTTTTATTTATTTAAGTTTTACACAATGATTTCATTTTTGAAACAAAAAAAATCATGTTTTAGTGTTTCCATAGTCTAAGAGCCATAGTTTTTTCAGTGTTTGGGCGATTATCTTGGGTAGGGTATGATTTTTGCGGGATGAGATGACGGTTTGATTGGTACTATTTTTGCGTACATGCGACTTTTTTGATCACTTTTATTACCTTTTTTGGGAAGCAAAGTGGGCAAAATTTCTATTTCCTAATAGTTTTTATTTTTTTATGGTGTTCACCGTGCGGGGAAAGTAACATGACCGTTTTATAGATCAGGTCGTTACGGATGCGGCGATACCAAACATGTGTAGGGAATTTTATTTTTTTCATTTTTAATCAGTGATAAATGTGTTTTTTGATTTTAACTTTTTTCACTTTTCTTTTTACCCAGACCCACTTGGTTCTTGAAGATCCAATGGGTCTGATGTCTGTATAATACAGTACAGTACACCATATAGTGTTTTGTACTGTATTTTACTTACACTTGGTCTGAACAGATCTATGCCTTTGTAGTAATAGGAAAATGAGCGAGCACTCATACACTTGGCAACCAGATTGACATGTGCAGAAAATATTTATTAAATCCCCATAAAATACAAGTAATAAAATTTATAAGAACAATGTAGCAATAATATACAACATTACAGTCACATATATTGTGGTAGATATGATCGACACTATATTCTGTTATTTGGGAAAGAGGGGGTATTATCTTCTAGAGCTCTATCCCAATTTGGGAAACTGAATGTCACTGAAAATGTTGTATGTGTATTCACTGGGAGCGCAATATGTTCATAAAGTGTCCACAGGAATCCTGATAATGTGAAAAGTCTCTTATAGCATATCCTTTTAAGGTTGATATGAGCTTTTAATTGAAGAAAACTTTAAATCGATATTTGGCTTACCGTCTAGCGTCTGCTGTCTCCCTATTGCTTCAATGGAGCTTTAAATATTTGCCGGCTTATTCAGTCGCTCCATACAGCAAGCTCGCGGGAGTTCCAAAGATCGCAGGAGTTGCCACTCTGTTCCGCAATTTCCTTTGGTGCAGCTCTCGACGATAAGAATAGTTAATCCTGTACTGTAGAGATTTTCTTCTGTATGGCCATACAGTATTATCGGAGGCTTTTTAATGCAGGTACATCACTTGTTTCACCATACGCGTTACGGGTAGATTCACTCTCCCTTCCTCAGATCTGTTCAGCACCATTGACAGCAGGATGCCTGAGACGGCGTCCTGTTGCCATGGGAACCTTCCCCGTCTGCTCAGTAGTGGTCAGAACTTCGCAGACGGGGAAGGGTAAGGACGGGGCTCTCTGTGGGCTGTCTGGGGGCTCTCTCCCTCTCCATCGGGGGGCTGCAAAGGCACAGCAGCCCCCCGATGGGAGAGGGAGGGAGCTCCCTTTTACTGTTAACTTTTTCCATACAGCGGTGCGTATGGACAGCGGTATGGAAAGGGTTAAACGGCTGACATCTGCACAGATGTCAGCCGTTTATACCAGGGTGTCAGCAATGTGCTGACACTCTGGTATAACCACTGGCCACCAACAAATTTTCAAGAGGAGGCGGGCGGGGGATCGCGATCCCGCCTGCCGCACCGCCCGCCTCCCGCACCGCCCCCACCGCCCACAACTCCCCCCCTGCACCACCCGCCGGCAAAAAATCATGCAGGGGTGCAGGGGGGGTGCAAAATCTTTATTTTAGGGAAACTAAAGTTTCTGATCCCCGCGGTCAGGGACCGCGGGGATCAGAAACTGCAGAAAGCGCAGCAAACCGCAGGTCTGAATTGACCTGCGGTTTGCAGCGATCGCCGATACGGGGGGGTCACATGACCCCCCCTGGCGTTGTGACAGGATACCGGCTGAATGATTTCAGCCGGCATCCCGTTCCGATTAACCCCCGTTGCGCCGGAATAACGATTTAAAGTTAGGACGTACCGGTACGCCCTGAGTCCTTAAGGACTCAGGAAATAGGGCGTACCGGTACGCCCTGCGATCTTAAGGGGTTAAAGGACAAGTCTGATAATATATCACTCCATTTTTCTTTATATGTATGGTGGTAGGACTTTTACAAAGCCATAGGCCCCTCTGAATATTTTTCTTGTCTATATACTTGCTTAAACTGGTACAATCCCACTACACAGTCAACTGGCATGTCATGAGCATTTCTAATTTACCCATCATGTTTTTTAAATCTAGGGAGACAGAGTCCTGCGTGACACATTGGGCAGAGAAAAGCTTTTCTGCTTTATTCAATCTATCAGTGTTGCCCACTGGATGAAAAAGCACATTAGCCTCATTATTCGTATTTGCTGAAGATATAGTGATAATAAAATTATATATATACAGGTGAAACTCAAAAAATTTGAATATCGTGCAAAGTTAGTTTATTTCAGTAATGCAACTTATAATTTTAAGCTGTATTAATGCAATACCTTTTAATTTACATTAGGGTACTTTCATACTAGTTCACCTTGTCGGATCCGTCCTGCCGCTAATTCGCCGTGCCGCAGCTCCGTCCCCATTGACTACAATGGGGACGAGGGCGGAGCTCCGACGCAGCACGGCAGTGCGCGGTGAAAGGCCACTGGACTAAAAAGTCGGACATCCAGTACTTTTAGTCCGGCCGCCTCTCGCCGTGCACTGCCGTGCTGCGCCGTAGCTCCGCCCCCCAGTCCTCATTATAGTCAATGGTGACGGAGCGGCAGTCCGGCGGCACGGTGAAATAGCGGCAGGATGGATCCGACAGGGTGAACAGCCTGTCGGATCCGTCCTGCCGCTAGTGTGAAAGTAGCCTTAGTGAAATAAATGGACTTTTGCACGATATTCAAATTTTTTGAGTTTCACCTGTATATATATATATATATATATAGTCCAAAAAATAGAGCAGCACTCCAGGATAATGTTGAAAATAGGGGTATATTCACCCATTGGTGACGCTGCTTTATTTTTTGGACTGGATTTTTGGGTAAGCTTGCCCTTTTGAACTTGCACCCGCAGTATTGTTTATAGGTTGGTGCTGCCTTACTTTTTCTATTGTGTATATATATATATATATATAGTACAGACCAAAAGTTTGGACACACCTTCTCATTCAAAGAGTTTCTTTATTTTCATGACTATGAAGGCATCAAAACTATGAATTAACACATGTGGAATTATATACATAACAAACAAGTGTAAAACAACAGAAATTATGTCATATTCTAGGTTCTTCAAAGTAGCCACCTTTTGCTTTGATTACTGCTTTGCACACTCTTGGCATTCTCTTGATGAGCTTCAAGAGGTAGTCCCCTGAAATAGTCTTCCAACAGTCTTGAAGGGGTTCCCAGAGATGCTTAGCACTTGTTGGCCCTTTTGCCTTCACTCTGCGGTCCAGCGCACCCCAAACCATCTCGATTGGGTTCAGGTCCGGTGACTGTGGAGGCCAGGTCATCTGGCGCAGCACCCCATCACTCTCCTTCATGGTCAAATAGCCCTTACTTTCAAAGTTTTCCCAATTTTTCGGCTGACTGACTGATCTTCATTTCTTAAAGTAATGATGGTCACTCGTTTTTCTTTACTTAGCTGCTTTTTTCTTGCCATAATACCAATTCTAACAGTCTATTCAGTAGGACTATCAGCTGTGTATCCACCTGACTTCTCCTCAACGCAACTGATGGTCCCAACCCTATTTATAAGGCGAGAAATCCCACTTATTAAACCTGACAGGGCACACCTGTGAAGTGAAAACCATTTCAGGGGACTACCTCTTGAAGCTCATCAAGAGAATGCCAAGAGTGTGCAAAGCAGTAATCAAAGCAAAAGGTGGCTACTTTGAAGAACCTAGAATATGACATATTTTCAGTTGTTTCACACTTGTTTGTTATGTATATAATTCCACATGAGTTAATTCATAGTTTTGATGCCTTCAGTGTGAATCTAAAAATTTTCATAGTCATGAAAATAAAGAAAACTCTTTGAATAAGAAGGTGTGTCCAAACTTTTGGTCTGTACTGTATAATGTGCAAATTCTTTCTCTAGTTAGCTCTCTCTGTTATCAGGGACCTCTAAATGTGTGTCAATCATCTGAATATCAGGCTGTTAGGAGGAATAATACGGGATTAAATTCAGCAGAACAAAAAAAATGGTAAACGGATCTGTAAAACGGACTGAATGATGTAAATAAATGGAACATAATTTGTATATATTCTTCATCCATTGACTTTTATCTATATATATAAAGAAGGACGTATGTATGTTCCATGATCGCTCAAAAACGCAACCATCGATTTCAACGAAACTTGGTATACACGTCCCTTGCTACCTGGAAAAAAATCTTGTGGGGGTCACAGCTCTCTAGGACGTACCGTTCCTGAGATATTCCGAAAAAATTACCTGCATTAGCCAGTACAAGCCTGCAAGTCTTTCTCTTCATATCCCAACTGCCATAGACACGGTCACATGTCCCTTATCAGCCAAAAGAAGCTCGCAGGCCCTTAGTCTCCACATACACACAGTTTTACTCCAGGTTTCCATAACAACCCAGCCATTTTTCTTCACTGCTGAAGGTCAACTTTAGGCTAGGGTACACGACGACATGTGTCGCGCGACAATAATTTGCACGACACATAAGTCACAACTACACTGCTACATGTGTCGCGCGACATTGATGTCGCACCAATGTCCCGTGAGAGTTTTTATACTGATAGTCTATGGTGTTGCACTGCGACATGTGACATGCTGCGACCGCGACGCAGCAGTCGCAGAAAAATGCATCCTGGATGGATTTTTTGCAACTGTCATGTCGCAGTCACAGCATGTCACATGTCACAGTGCAACACCATAGCCTATCATCATAAAAATTGTTGAGACAAAATGTCACGCGACACATGTCGTCATGTAGCCCTAGCATTAAAGGGGCAGGGCACTGTGGACGTCACTGTTAAAGGGGTGGGCACTGTGGATGTTACTGTTAAGGGGGCAGGCCGCTGTGAATGTCACTGTTAAAGGGGCAGGCCGCTGTGAATGTCACTGTTAAAGGGGCAGCTGCTGTGGAGGTCACTGTTAAGGCAGTGGGGTACTGTGGAGGTCAGTGTTAAGGCAGTGGGGTACTGTGGAGGTCACTGTTAAGGGGGTGGGCTCCTGAGGAGGTCACTGTCAAGGGAGTGGGGTGCTGTGAAACTCACTGTTAAAGGGGCGGGCTGCTGTGAAGGGGATGGGCCTCTGGAGGACCCATTTTAAAGTGGCAGTGCACTGTGGGGGGGCAGTATTAAGGGGTGGGGGACTGTGGAGTGTACACTGTTAAAGGGGGGGGTACTGTAGAGGTCACTGTTATGGGGGATACTGTCGATATCTTTTAATGACAAACACAAACAGTAAATGAAATAGATTAAATATACCCGTGCGAAGCCGGGTCCTTCTGCTAGTTTAAAAAATAAAATAAAGCTCCATTCCTTTACGCTTCTGCTACTTTTGGCGGAATAAAAGGTCTGCAGACAGGACTTTTTTTGTCTGCCAAAAATAGCAGATACATGACATAACATATACAGTAGTATCTGAGCTTTAAAGCAGGGATGCACAACCTTTTCTGATCTGGAGGCCACATGCTCAGATAACACCAGTCCAAAAGGACACAATAAAACTTAAAGGCATATTAAAATCTGAAGCATTTCCTAATGTCTGATGGGTGCGAGTTCTACTGCCACGATTCTCACCTTACGGGAGAATAGAGGTCTTCTGCTTCCACATTCATACAGGGTGGAAAATACCATGCATGCATGAGACTCTTTCCACTGTAGTTTCAGTGAGTTACTGAAACAGTTGAGTGTTTCATTAATCCCATAAACTACTGTACAATGAAGATAGCCATACTTCTTGCCTGTCCAGGCCTTATATAACACTTTTCTCTAACATATATCTTGGTGAAAAGTCCCCAAGATACAGACAAACATATCATGTGACCAGATAGCTGGGGGGCTGCACAGAATGGCATTGGGCTGCAGGTTGTGCTCTGCTGCTCTAAAGCATCCATTCAAACAAATGGGGCATAAAATGGACATGCAGATGTGAACAAGCCCTTACCCATACTTAAAGAGGTTGTCCACCACTTGTTCTATTAATGGCTTATTTTCAGGAAGGCAGGCCATCGATATCTGATTGGTGGGGGTCCGACACCCCGTACCCGAGTAACTGTGGTACCAGAACTACACAATTCAGTCCACTATCCCTAGTCGCTTCAATCGAAGCAGAGCTGAAGTAACCAGCTCCATCCACTACACAATCAGGGGCGGATTAAGTGCATGATAGGCCCGGGGCTGTCTACACAACTCGGGCCCCTCCCTCCATATTAGTTAACTTTTTTGTCTGTATGAAGATTCTGCGGTGCTTCATGAGCGCCACAGTCTCTTCCTAGGCCATATGACATCACATTCATCGTTCACATGGTCTAGGTGCAGCTCAGTACCATCTGGGTGATTAGGGCTGAGCTGCAATACCAAGCACAGTGATATCAAATGGACAGCGCTGTACTTGGTAAGGAGCAAAGAGGCTACGGAGCTCACTGGAACATCGCGGTCTCCTCAAACAGCTCCCAGGGTGCCAGGAGTCGGTCCCCCACCGATCTGATATTGACGAGGATAGGCCATCAATATGTAAATCCCAGAGAACCATGTTACCTTTTGTTATCTGTAGTGTTACATAGGACTGCAGGTACATTATCTACATTATCTGTACTCAGAGAGTTATCACTGTGTTATGTGGGCCGTTACATAGGAGTGTAGGGAATATATACCACATTATCTGTACTCAGAGAGTTATCACTGTGTTATGTGGGGTGTTATATAGGACTGTAGGGAACATCTACCACATTATCTGTACTCAGAGAGTTATCACTGTGTTATGTGGGGTGTTATATAGGACTGTAGGGAACATCTACCACATTATCTGTACTCAGAGAGTTATCACTGTGTTATGTGGGGTGTTATATAGGACTGCAGGTGAGATCTACTACATTATATGTACTCCGAGAGTTATCACTGTGTTATGTGGGGTGTTACATAGGACTGCAGGTGATATCTACTATATTATCTGTACTCAGAGAGTTATCACTATGTTATGTGGGGTGTTACATAGGGCTGTAAGGAATATCTACTATATTATCTGTGCTCAGAGAGTTATCACTGTGTTATGTGGGGTGTTACATAGGGCTGTAAGGAATATCTACTACATTATCTGTACTCAGAGAGTTATCACTGTGTTATGTGGGGTGTTACATAGGACTGCAGGTGACATCTACTACATTATCTGTACTCAGAGAGTTATCACTGTGTTATGTGGGGTGTTATATAGGACTGTAGGGAACATCTACCACATTATCTGCACTCAGAGAGTTATCACTGTGTTATGTGGGGTATTATATAGGCCTGTAGGGAATATCTACTACATTATCTGTACTCAGAGAGTTATCACTGTGTTATGTGGGGTGTTACATAGGGCTGTAGGGAATATCTACTACATTATCTGTACTCAGAGAGTTATCACTGTGTTATGTGGGGTGTTACATAGGGTTGTAGGGAATATCTACTACATTATCTGTACTCAGAGACTCCGAGACCAAATAATGTAGTAGATGTCACCTGCTGTCCTGTTTAACACCCCAAATAACAGTGATCAGGGCCGTCTTTAAAAAGGGGCAAAAGGGGCAGATGCCTTGGGCCCAGTTGCTCCTGGGGGGCCAAGGCAGCTCCCTCTTGGGCCCTGCTGGCCACTGCCCCGGGTGTCAGGCTGTCAGCTACACAGGGGGGTGCTGCCATGCCATGCCTGCCTGCCGACACTCCAGGCAGCGAACTGTGAGAGCTGTGATTCTCTTAGGAGAAAGGACCCTAGATGACATCATCACCATGTGACCAGTAACCTAGCAATATTACTGGTCACATGGCTATGAGGTAATCAAAGGTCCTTTCTACCAGGAGTGTTGCTACAGGAGAAGTTTGCCTTAACTGCAGAGCTTTTTGTGTGAAGATTATATCAGGAAAAGGTGACAGGGGCTGTTATACTAATATACTGTAAGCTACTGTATACTGTGGGGTGCTGTATACTGTGGGGTGCTATACTGCTCTACTGTATACTGTGGGGTGCTGTATACAGTGGGGTGCTGTATATCGTGGAGGGCTGTATACTGTGGGGTGCTGTATACTGTGGGGTGCTATACTACTCTACTGTATACTGTGGGGTGCTGTATACCGTTGGGTTGCTGTATACTGTGGGGTGCTATACTGCTTTACTGTATACCTGGGGTGCTGTATTCTGTGGGGTACTGTATACTGTGAGGTGCTGTATTCTGTATAGTTTGGGGTGCTGTATACTGTATGGTGCTGTATACCGTGAGGTGCTGTATACTGTGCGGTGCTGTATATTGTGGAGCGCTGTATATTGTGGAGTGCTGTATATGGTGGAGTGCTGTATATTGTGGAGCGCTGTATATTGTGGAGTGCTGTATATTGTGGAGTGCTGTATATTGTGGGGTGCTGTATATTGTGGGGTGCTGTATACTGTGGGGTGCTGTATACTGTGGGGGGCTGTATACTGTGGGGTGCTGTACTGCTCTACTGTATACTGTGAGGTGCTGTACACTGTATAGTTTGGGGTGCTGTATATTGTGGGGTGCTATAATGCTCTACTGTATACTGTGAGGTGCATACTGTATAGTATGGGGTGCTGTATACTGTGGGGTGCTGTATACTGTGGGGTGCTATACTGCTTTACTGTATACTGTGGGGTGCTATACTGCTCTACTATATACTGTGGGGTGCTGTATACTGTATAGTATGGGGTGCTGTATACTGTGGTGTGCTTTATACTGTATAGTGTGGGGTGCTGTACACTATAGGGTGCTATACTGTATACTGTGAGTTGCTGTATACTATAGGGTGATATACTGCATACTGTGGGGTGCTGTATACTATAGGGTGCTATACTGCATACTGTGGGTTGCTGTATACTATAGGGTGCTATACTGCGGGGTGCTGTATATTATAGGGTGCTATACTGCATACTGTGGGGTTGTCACAGCCAGACAGCTGAGAAGCACTCACAGGAGCTTCTCAGATCCTCCTCCTTGAATTTCTTTGTTTTGGTTTAGTTTCTCATCTTGTTAGTTTATCTCAGCTGTCATGCAGTTGGACTGATTGCTACCCTTTAAGTTCCTCCCCATAATGCAGTAGTGTGCGGCTGATACAACTTCCTGGAGTGTGTGTGCATGCTGTTCCCAGTTCCCAGTCCTCAGTCGTCTGCAAGATAAGTGCTGTTTATGTATTTATGATTTTGTCTTTTCTGGATCCAGGTGACCCTGACTCCCTCCGTGTCAGTGTAGGGAGCCGGTGGTCATGTCCCTTCACTATTGTAGGGTCTTCAGGTAATAGATAGCCGAGGAACGTGGATATGCGGCCATCCACCTTTGGGGTGTTCGCATAGGCTGAGCAGTGAGGGAGAGCGGCAGGTCTATTGCAGGGGTCTCCCTTTGTTCCTTAGTTGTGGATCTAGAGAGACATTGTTTATATGGTATTGTCTTGTTTCCTGTACACCATCCGTGACAGGGGTGCATTATACTATAGGGTGCTATACTGCATACTGTGGGGCGCTGTATACTATAGGGTGCTATACTGCATACTGTGGGGTGCTGGGGTGCACTGTAACGCTAGGGTGAGCCCCGGTCTCCTTCCTGCAGAGCGGTGCCCATTTCCATCCCTGAGCCCAGCTGCCTAGAGCACTGATCCTGAGCCTGCTGGAGTCTTCAGAACTGTAAGTATTTACAGTCATTCACTGTAAGCTATATCATATATAGTGGTGGAGGGCGTGATTACATGCTAGGGTGTGGGAAGGCGGGATCCAGGGGGGCCCAAGTAAATTCTTGCCCAGGGTCCAATCAATATTAAAGACGGCCCTGACAGTGATAACTTTCTGTGTGCAGATAATGTAGTACATAGTACCTGCAGTCCTTTGTAACACTACATGGTATCTGTATTGTTGTTCTTGCCACGCTGCTCTCCGACCTCCTCCTCCGGCTAGGACACAGAAGCACACAATGCTCCAGACTAAAATAAATACCCAGGAGCCTTTGTCTCCTAAACGGAAAAATTTAGTCGCCAAATTTAAAATACATATGATTATAATAAAAAAAGACTTGGAGGAGAAGATGAAATGCAGGTCATAGTAGTGAGCTAACACTACATATAGGAGAATACAGCACCACATACCTCTTACATCCAGTGACATCTCCTGTAGACCTTCTCTTTCCTCTTCTCCTCCGTCTGACCCAGACTGCCATGACTAATTCTTTCAGCCACATCTCGTCTCTACTGAGTTTTTTACACAGACATGTTAAATTTCAAAATTTTTCCATCAACCTCCCCATCCTGGTGTCCTGACAATGTCATCCTGCTGCCACTCCCAATACTATTTTGCAGAACGGGTGCTGACCCATTCATTTCAATGGGGCCGCAAAAGATGCGGACAGCACACCGTGTGCTTCAATAGAAAAACAGAACCGGCACTCCTTGCGATGCAATAGTGAATTCTTTATTCGCCACTCATAAGAAAAAGTAACGCGCGTTTCGGCACGTGCAAGTGCCTTTGTCAAACACAATTGATCAGCAAGTTGCATAGAAATGATCATAGGCATGTATTTAAATGGCCCGCCCTCGATCACATGATAGAAGCATTCAAGTCATGAGATTCTGACATCATGTTGGCAAGGTAACTAAAATGGTTTACTAACATCTAATCTCATACAAAGATACAATTAATAGTTACGATCCTCCTGTTTCATCGATGATCGCGATAAGTAAATCAATTACACTGCGGAGACACGTTACAGAATATAAGTTACATAAATCGAGCAAAGAAGATAAATATATCAAGCAATAATACTCTTATATTAGAATGTGAAACATTACAAAAAACTGGTCACCGCATACTCTCGATTTAACCCTTTAGGTGTCATCGTTTGTAGGCGGTAGATCCAGTAAGCCTCACGTTTAAGTAACAGCTCAAGTCTATTGAGTTCTCTATATAGCGCCGGCCATGTGGAATGCGGAACGCACATGGACAGTATCTGTGCTTTGCGGATCTGCAAAACAGTTACGGTCGTGTGAATGCACCCCAGGGTGTATAAAAATCAATGATTTTTAAAAATAAAAATAAAAAAATCAGATTTTTTAAATTTAAATCTGATTTTTTTTATTTAAATTGTTTTTTTTTTAATATAAAATGCTTTTTGAGGAAAATATATTACCATCCAAAGGTTATTCCATCATGAAATAAAGATTAGTTTTTTAATTATGTAGAATAAGGCTGTATATGTTGAATTTTTTGGGTAAATAAATTCCATTAATCCATTCACAATGGGAGGGAAGAAATGCAAATGAGCTCTTAACAAGCTTTGCCTCTAATGCCACCAGATGTAAGGCAGCTATCCTATAAGTCAATATTCAGCTCTTAAAATAAGCCTTGAGACATGACTTGGATTTTAAATAAGCCAGCACCTCATCTGCAGACAGCTGTTTCGGGGTGATTGCCCCTCATCAGTGCAGAGCAGAGAGTAGTGGCTTAACTGGGTAGGAGGCCTGTGTCCGAAACAGCTGTCTGCAGATGAGGTGCTGGCTTATTTAATATCCAAGTCATGTCTCAAGGCTTATTTTAAGAGCTGAATATTGACTTATAGGATAGCTGCCTTACATCTGGTGGCATTAGAGGCAAAGTTTGTTAAGAGCTCATTTGCATGTATGGCCTAAAAGTCTCCTCACACTGATTAAGGTGCTCTCTCCCTAAGGAGAGTTAGCTTCCCCCTTTGTCCATTCACAATATCATGCTCTTCCAGAGGTTTTTGTAAGATTATTGGGCAGTTTCTCTGCCTACAAGATATTATCACAGATGCTTGGTTTACTTTTGCAGTTCTCAAAACTGAATTTGACTCAGCAGAGATCACATGCCTCTTCTTCACAGAAAAAATGTTATAACATGAGTTGAGAAAAAGACCTTAATCCTAACTTCTACAAACCTATGAATACAGAATCAACCTAATCAAACTAATATGAAAAGTTGTTATTCAAAAAATCTTCATCTACTTGCATATTAGAGGTTATACCAGCAAGAATTAGTCTTTATGTAGAAAACTATGATTTAAATCAAGCCTTACTGACTAGTGATTTAAATTGTGATTTAAATCAGTTTGATTTAAATCAAATCCACCCTGATGCACCCTAACAGTGATTTCCACAATAACCCGCCCCCTTAAAGGGAACCTGTCACAGGGATTTTGTGTATAGAGCTGAGGACATGGGCTGCTAGATGGTCGCTAGCACATCCGCAATACCCAGTCCCCATAGCTCTGTGTGCTTTTATTGTGTAAGAAAACCGATTTGATACATATGCAAATTTACCTGAGATGAGTCCTGTCCCTGACTCATCTCACGTACAGGACATATCTCAGGTTAATTTGCATATGTATCAAATCTTTTTTTTACACAATAAAAGCACACAGAGCTATGAGGACTGGGTATTGCGGATGTGCTAGCGGCCATCTAGCAGCCCATGTCCTCAACTCTATACACAAAATCCCAGTGACAGGTTCCCTTTAACAGTGATCTCTACAGAGCTCTGTTCCCTTAAAATGTGACCTCCACAAAACCCCGCCCAATTAACAGTGACCTCTACAGCACCCAGCCCCTTAACACTGACCTCCATAGTGGACCGCCCTCTTAACTGTGCCCTCCACAGTTCCCTGTCCCCTTAACAGAGACCTCCACCGTGCCAGCCTCTTTAACAGTGACCTTCACAGCATCCCGTCCCCTTAACAGTGACCTCCACAGTAGCCCATCCCTTTAACAGTGACCTCCACAGTACCCTATTTCCTTAACAGTGATTTACACAACACCCCGTCCCCTTAACAGTGGCCTCTACAGCAATCTGCCACTTAACACTGACCTCCATAGCGGACCGCCCCCTTAATAGAGATGTCGCGAACATAAAATTTTCCGTTCGCGAACGCGAATTTCAGCAAATGTTCGTGAACGGGCGAACCGCCATAGACTTCAATAGACAGGCGAATTTTAAAATCCACAGGGACTCTTTCTGGCCACAATAGTGATGGAAAAGTTGTTTCAAGGGGACTAACACCTGGACTGTGGCATGCCGGAGGGGGATCCATGGCAAAACTCCCATGGAAAATGACGCAGTTGACGCAGAGTGTGGTAAAATAAATTTGCAATGCGAATAATATAACCTGTATTAATTGCATTGCGATTACAACATAGATCTGAGTTCCTAATGGTTGTATTGCTAGAATATAACAAAGATTGAGAATATAGTGCTATATTCGTCAATTCTAGCAATACAACCTTTAGGAACTCAGATCTAAGTTGTAATCGCAATGCGATTAATACAGGTTATATTAATCGCATTGCGATTACAACTTAGATCTGAGTTCCGAATGGTTGTATTGTTAGAATATAACGAAGATTGAGAATATAGTGCTATATTCGCCAATTCTAGCAATAGAACATAAAGTAACACACTACTGTGTGTTAAGTAGTACTATTCCTATCAGTTTAATCCCTGTTACGTTCACTAGTATTATTATAAGGCGTGTTAAGTAGTACTATTCCTATCAGTTTAATCCCTGTTACGTCCCCTATCAGGGGACGTGTACATGGAATCGATTTTAGGAACCGGGAGATGGAAAAAGATGCTTGATCGGTCCTCCTACTTCAAATTTGGGGCACTGCGCGTGCATTCTAATGTGCCACCAGATATGAGTAGTGTGTTAAGTAGTACTATTCTTATCAGTTTAATCCCTGTTACGTCCCCTATCAGGGGATGTGTATATGGAATCGATTTTAGGAACCGGGAGATGGAAAAAGATGCTTGGTCGGTCCTCCAACGTCCAATTTGGGGCACTGCGCGTGCAATCTACTGTGCCACCAGATATGAGTGGTGTGTTAAGTAGTACTATTCTTATCAGTTTAATCCCTGTTACGTCCCCTATCAGGGGACGTGTATATGGAATCGATTTTAGGAACCGGGAGATGGAAAAAGATGCTTGGTCGGTCCTCTTAATTCCAATTTGGGGCACTGCGCGTGCGCTGTGTAATCTACAGGGTGGGCCATTTATATGGATACACCTTAATAAAATGGGAATGGTTGGTGTTTGTGGCACATTAGTATATGTGAGGGGGGAAACTTTTCAAGATGGGTGGTGACCATTTTGAAGTCGGCCATTTTGAATCCAACTTTTGTTTTTTCAATAGGAAGAGGGTCATGTGACACATCAAACTTATTGGGAATTTCACACGAAAAACAATGGTGTGCTTGGTTTTAACGTAACTTTATTCTTTCATGAGTTATTTACAAGTTTCTCTTTGTTTACAGCCATTGACATGTCGCCGAGGTTAACACGTGAGGAGCGGATAGAAATTGTGTTGATATCTGGTGAAGGCAGTAACCGGGTCATTGCAGCAGATTTCAATGCAAGACACCCTACGAGACCACCCATCTCCCATGCTACAGTTAGCAAACTGCTTGCTAAGTTTCGTAAAACTGGTTCAGTGTTTGATTTGCCAAAATGTGGACGCATGAAATCTGTCTCTAATGAAGAAACATCAGTGGCTGTCCTAGCTTCATTCAGCAAGAGCCCACAGCGTAGCACTCGCCGCATGTCACTCGAGAGTGGCATTAGTCGAACATCCCTTTGGCGGATATTAACTACTCACAAATGGTACCCTTACAAACTCCAGCTACTGCAGCATCTCAACGAGGATGACCCAGATTGGCGCACTGAATTTGCAGAATGGGCAAAACAAAAATTGGAACAGGACCCTCAGTTTACGCAGAAGATTTTGTTCAGTGATAAGGCAAACTTTTGTGTGAATGGTGAAGTTAACAAACAAAACCACCGCTATTGGTCTGACACTAACCCACATTGGATAGATCCCTCCAAGACTGTTGGAACAAAAAAATTTATGGTATGGTGTGGTATATGGGGTACAAAGATAGTGGGGCTATTCTTCATCAATGGAAACCTCAAGGCCACTGGATATGCGAAATTGCTACATGATGATGTGTTTCCCTCTTTATGCACTGAAGCTGGCACGTTCCCTGAGTTTTTCCAGCAAGATGGTGCACCACCACATTATGGGTGTCAGGTTCGAGCATTCCTAGATGAACAGTTTCCTGGAAAGTGGATTGGTCGTCGTAAGCCAGTTGAATGGCCCCCAAGGTCTCCCGATCTGACCACCTTAGACTTTTATCTTTGGGGTCATCTGAAGGCAATTGTCTATGCTGTGAAGATACGAGATGTGCAGCACCTGAAACTACGGATACTGGAAGCCTGTGCTAGCATTTCTCCTGCGGTGTTGCTATCAGCGTGTGAAGAGTGGGAGAAGAGGGTTGCATTGACAATCCAACACAATGGGCAGCACATTGAACACATATTATAAGTGGTCAGAAACTTGTAAATAACTCATGAAAGAATAAAGTTACGTTAAAATCAAGCACACCATTGTTTTTCTTGTGAAATTACCAATAAGTTTGATGTGTCAGATGACCCTCTTCCTATTGAAAAAACAAAAGTTGGATTCAAAATGGCCGACTTCAAAATGGCCGCCATGGTCACCACCCATCTTGAAAAGTTTCCCCACCTCACATATACTAATGTGCCACAAACAGGAAGTTAATATCACCAACCATTCCCATTTTATTAAGGTGTATCCATATAAATGGCCCACCCTGTACTGTGCAATCCCAATATGTGTGGTGTGTTAAGTAGTACTATTCTTATCAGTTTAATCCCTGTTACATCCCCTATTAGGGGACGTGTATATGCAATCGATTTTAGGGACCGGGAGATGGAAAAAGATGCTTGGTCGGTCCTCCTACTTCAAATTTGGGGCACTGCGGATGCAATCTAATGTGCCACCAGATATGAGTGGTGTGTTAAGTAGTACTATTCTTATCAGTTTAATCCCTGTTACGTCCCCTATTAGGGGACGTGTATATGGAATCAATTTTAGGAACCGGGAGATGGAAAAAGATGCTTGGTCGGTCCTCTTAATTCCAATTTGGGGCACTGCGCGTGCGCTGTGTAATGTACTGTGCAATCCCAATATGTGTGGTGTGTTAAGTAGTACTATTCTTATCAGTTTAATCCCTGTTACGTCCCCTATCAGGGGACGTGTATATGCAATCGATTTTAGGAACCGGGAGATGGAAAAAGATGCTTGGTCGGTCCTCCTACTTCAAATTTGGGGCACTGCGCGTGCAATCTAATGTGACACCAGATATGAGTGGTGTGTTAAGTAGTACTATTCTTATCAGTTTAATCCCTGTTACGTCCCCTATCAGGGGACATGTATGTGGAATCGATTTTAGGAACCGGGAGATGGAAAAAGATGCTTGGTCGGTCTTCCTACTTCAAATTTGGGGCACTGCGAGTGCAATCTAATGTGACACCAGATATGAGTGGTGTGTTAAGTTGTACTATACCTATCAGTTTAATCCTTGTTACGTCCCCTATTAGGGGACGTGTATGGAATAGATTTTAGACAACCGCAAAGAGTTGTCAATAGTTGACACACTCATGACATAAATTTTATACCTCTATGCGTCAATCTTGGTGTAGTTATGACTGTGCTCGTGCGCACGTTTGGGAGATTGCAGGCGATGGGGTTTTTTCAAAGCCTATGGTCATGCTGAGGTAGTTCAGCGACAGTTAAGTGACCCAGAAAACAATGATTCTGCAGTGTGGGCCCATTGTTGGCCTAGTAGGCTTTAATGATCACCTTAGATGATCACAAAGAAAATTTATGTTTTTTCTATGCAAAATTATCCAGCCGATTGCTTTTGGTCTGTTCACAATGAAGCAATGAACCTTATCATCTGGGGTGTGCCAACATTGCCATTGCTAACACACTCATAGAGGTGGTCGCTTCATTGTGATACGCAACCCCCTTCACCACAACAAGGTAACGATCACGAAGGGGAATTGACACATGTATGTGCCTTTTTTTTTGTTTGGTTTTTGAAGCCACAGTGCAGCACCAGAGGCCAGAAAAATTAGGCATGTACACATGCCTAAAAAAATTAGGTATTGTTGCAGCCACTGCTGTAGCAGCGGCCAAAGAAATTGATGTTTGTTTCCCAGGCAGAAAGTGCCCTAAAACATTGCGGCTTGAACTCTAGTTGGTGGCGGATAAGTCACGCAAGTCATCCGGCATTCAGAGATAAAATACAGCAGCGTGTGGACCATTTTTAGCCCAAGGTAGCTCATATAATCAGGCCTTTTTTAGTCGAATGTATCGCCCACTGTCAGTCCCTTCAGAATCCATCCCTCATTTATCTTAATAAAGGTGAGGTAATCTAAACTTTTTTGACCTAGGCGACTTCTCTTCTCAGTGACAATACCTCCTGCTGCACTGAAGGTCCTTTCTGACAGGACACTTGAAGTGGAGCAGGCCAGAAGTTCTATTGCAAATTGGGATAGCTCAGGCCACAGGTCAAGCCTGCACACCCAGTAGTCAAGGGGTTCATCGCTCCTCAGTGTGTCGATATCTGCAGTTAAGGCGAGGTAGTCTGCTACCAGTCGGTCGAGTCGTTCTCTGAGGGTGGACCCCGAAGGGCTGTGGCGATGCGCAGGACTTAAAAAGCTCTGCATGTCCTCCATCAACAACACGTCTGTAAAGCGTCATGTCCTTGCCGGCGTGGGAGGAGGAGGATTACTTTCACCTCTTCCCCTGTTAGATTCCCGTTGTGCTGTGACATCACCCTTATATGCTGTGTAAAGCATACTTTTTAATTTATTTTGGAACTGCTGCATCCTTTCCGACTTGCGGTAATTCGGTAACATTTCAGGCACTTTCTGCTTATACCGGGGGTCTAGTAGCATGGACACCCAGTACAGGTCGTTCTCCTTCAGCCTTTTTATACGAGCGTCCCTCAACAGGCACGACAGCATGAAAGACCCCATTTGCACAAGGTTGGATGCCGAGCTACTCATGTCCCGTTCCTCGTCCTCAGTGATCTCACTGAAGGTATGTTCTTCCCCCCAGCCATGTACAACACCACGGGTACCAGATAGGTGACAACGAGCACCCTGGGATGCCTGTTGTGGTTGGTCTTCCGCCTCCTCCTCAAAGCCACATTCCTCCTCTGACTCCTCTTCCTCACAATCCTCTTCCAGCTTTGCCGCAGGTCCAGCAAGCGATGCTGATAAGGCTGTTTCTGGTGGTGATGGTGACCACAACTCTTCCTCTTCACGCTCATCTACAGCCTGATCTAGCACTCTTCGCAGGGCACGCTCCAGGAAGAAAACAAATGAGATGATGTCGCTGATGGTGCCTTCAGTGCGACTGACTAGGTTTGTCACCTCCTCAAAAGGACGCATGAGCCTAAAGGCATTGCGCATGAGCGTCCAGTAACGTGGCAAAAAAATTCCCAGCTCCGCAGAGGCTGTCCCAGCACCCCGGTCATACAAATACTCGTTGACGGCTTTTTCTTGTTGGAGCAGGCGGTCAAACATTAGGAGTGTTGAATTCCAACGTGTTGGGCTGTCGCAAATCAAGCGCCTCACTGGCATGTTGTTTGCCTGCTGAATATCGGAATAGTGCGCCATGGCCGTCTAGGAATGCCTGAAATGGCCACACACCTTCCTGGCCTGCTTGAGGACGTCCTGTAAGCCTGGGTACTTATGCACAAAGCGTTGTACGATCAGATTACACACATGTGCCATGCACGGCACATGTGTCAACTTGCCCAAATTCAATGCCGCCAACAAATTGCTTCCGTTGTCACACACCACTTTGCCGATCTCCAGTTGGTGCAGAGTCAGCCACTGATCCACCTGTGCGTTCAGGGCGGACAGGAGTGCTGGTTCGGTGTGACTCTCTGCTTTCAGGCAAGTCAACCCCAAGACGGCGTGACACTGCCATATCCGGGATGAGGAATAGCCCCTGGGGAGCTGGGGGAGTGCCGTTGATGTGGAGCAAGATGCAGCAGCAGAAGAGGACTCAGCCGAGGAGGTTATGGAAGAGGATCGAGTAGGAGGAGTAGAGGAGGTGGCAGCAGGCCTGCCTGCAAGTCGTGGCGGTGTCACCAACTCCTCTGCAGAGCCACGCATTCCATGCTTGGCAGCCGTCAGCAGGTTTACCCAATGCGCAGTGTAGGTGATATACCTGCCCTGACCGTGCTTTGCAGACCAGGTATCAGTGGTCAGATGGACCCTTGCCCCAACACTGTGTGCCAGACATGCCATTACTTCCTTTTGCACAATTGAGTACAGGTTGGGGATTGCCTTTTGTGCAAAGAAATTTCGGCCGGGTACCTTCCACTGCGGTGTCCCAATAGCTAAAAAATTTTGGAACGCCTCAGACTCCACCAGCTTGTATGGTAAAAGCTGGCGGGCTAAGAGTTCAGACAAACCAGCTGTCAGACGCCGGGCAAGGGGGTGACTTTGTGACATTGGCTTCTTACGCTCAAACATGTCCTTGACAGACACCTGACTGTGGGCAGATGAGCAGGAACTGCTCAAGGCGAGAGACGAAGTGGCGGATGGTTGAGAGGGGGCAAGTAGGACAGCAGTGGTTGACGTGGCTGAAGATGCTGGACCAGGAGGAGGATGGCGGCTTTGAGTTTGTGTGCTGCTTGTACTCATGTGTTAATCCCTTAGGCGTTTGTGATGTGCGATCATGTGCCTTCGCAAAGCAGTTGTACCTAGCTGGGTGTTGGACTTCCCACTTCTCAGTTTCTTTTGGCACAGGTTGCAAATGGCATCGCTGTTGTCAGAGGCAGACACACAAAAAAAATGCCACACTGCTGAGCTCTGCAATGACGGCATTCTGGTGCTGGCAACAGCATGCGTTAATTGGCGTGCTGTCTGGCTGACCCCGGGTGCCGATGCATGCTGTCTGACTGTGCCACTAGCTCCTTGCGACGACCTCCCCCTGCTTCCAACTCGTCTCCTCCTCCTCTCTGTCTCCCCATCAGAACTTTACCCCTGTTCTTCTTCTCTTCGAGCGGGCACCCACGTGACATCCACGGACACATCGTCATCATCAACCGCTTCACTTGTATCTGACAACTCAGCAAAGGAAGCAGCAGCGGGTACAACATCATCATCATCATCACACCGTACGTCCATGTGTGTAATGCTGCCTGACTGAGACATATCCCTGTTATCTACATCCTCTGGCAATAATGGTTGCGCATCACTCATTTCTTCCAACTGATGTGTAAATAACTCCTCTGACAGATCAAGTGAAGCGGCTGTGGTGCTAGTGTTGGTGGTGGCGGCAGGCGGGCGAGTGGTAACTTGAGAGGTGCCCGAAGCTGAGCTGGAGGAGGATGGTGCGTTAAGGTTCCGAGCGGAAGCTGTAGAAGATTGGGTGTCCTGTGTTAGCCAGTCAACTATGTCCTCAGAACTTTTCGAGTTCAGGGTACGTGGCCTCTGAACACTGGGCATTATACTAGGGCCAAACGGAATCACAGCACCACGACCACGACGGCCCCCGCGGGGTGGCCTGCCTCTGCCTGTCATTTTTTTTTGATTCGTTAAGTTGTACTATGCGTGCAAGCTACTGTGACACCAGATATGAGTTGCACTGGTGACACTATGCACTTGCAGCTGGGCCTTAAACACACAAATACGTGCAGGCAACTGACTGCTATTTATTCACAGTCAAAATTGTTGTTTTTATTTAAATGGAATCGAATGTGACACCAGATATGAATGGCGCTGAAGTGACACTATGGACTTGCAGCTGGGCCTTAAACACACAAACACGTGTGTGCAACTGACTGCTATTTATTCACAGTCAAAATTGTTGTTTTTATTTAAATGGAATCGAATGTGACACCAGATATGAATGGCGCTGAAGTGACACTATGCGCTTGCAGCTGGGCCTTAAACACACAAACACGTGTGTGCAACTGACTGCTATTTATTCACAGTCAAAATTGTTGTTTTTCTTTAAATGGAATCGAATGTGACACCAGATATCAGTTGCGCTGAAGTGACACTATGGACTTGCAGCTGGGCCTTAAACACACAAACACGTGTATGCAACTGACTGCTATTTATTCACAGTCAAAATTGTTGTTTTTATTTAAATGGAATCAAATGTGACACCAGATATGAATGGCGCTGAAGTAACACTATGGACTTGCAGCTGGCCCTTAAACACAAAAAAACACGTGTGTGCAACTGACTGCTATTTATTCACAGTCAAAATTGATGTTTTTATTTAAATGGAATCGAATGTGACACCAGATATGAGTTGCGCTGAAGTGACACTATGGACTTGCAGCTGGGCCTTAAACACACAAACACGTGTGTGCAACTGACTGCTATTTATTCACAGTTAAAATTGTTGTTTTTATTTAAATGGAATCGAATGTGACACCAGATATGAATGGCGCTGAAGTGACACTATGCGCTTGCAGCTGGGCCTTAAACACACAAACACGTGTGTGCAACTGACTGCTATTTATTCACAGTCAAAATTGTTGTTTTTCTTTAAATGGAATCGAATGTGACACCAGATATGAGTTGCGCTGGTGACACTATGCACTTGCAGCAGGGACTTAAACACACAAACACGTGTGTGCAACTGACTGCTATTTATTCACAGTCAAAATTGTTGTTTTTCTTTAAATGGAATCGAATATGACACCAGATATGAGTTGCGCTGGTGACACTGTGCACTTGCAGGGCATGAAACACACGCGCGTGCTGGCAACTGACTGCTATTATATTACAGTCAAAAAAGTTATTTTTTTTTTAAATGCAAGCTACTGTGACACCAGTTATGAGTGGTGGCACTGGGCAAGTGGGTACAGTATACGCTGTGAGCCTGACACACACACACGCTGGCAGGCAGGCAACTGCAATTAGATTACACAGGAAAAAAAAAAAAGCAGACTGATGTTCTAGCCCTAAAAAGGGCTTTTTGGGGTGCTGTCCTTACAGCAGAGATCAGATGAGTCTTTCAGGACTGTAGTGGACACTGAATACACTAGCCTAGCTATCGATTTCCCTATTAAATCAGCAGCAGCTACACTGTCCCTCCTCTCACTAATGCAGCTTCCGAATGAATCTAAAATGGATGCTGTCCAGGAGGTGGGAGGGTCTGGGAGGGAGGGTATGATGCTGATTGGCAGGAATGTGTCTGCTGACTGTGAGGTACAGGGTCATTAGGAACTCAGCTCTAAGTTGAATTCGCAATGCGATTAATATAACCTGTATTAATCGCATTGCGATTACAACTTAGATCTGAGTTCCTAATGGTTGTATTGCTAGAATTGACGAATATAGCACTATATTCTCAATCTTCGTTATATTCTAGCAATACAACAACCATTAGGAACCCAGCTCTAAGTTGAATTCGCAATGCGATTAATATAACCTGTATTAATCGCATTGCGATTACAACTTAGATCTGAGTTCCTAATGGTTGTATTGCTAGAATTGACGAATATAACGAATATAGCACTATATTCTCAATCTTCGTTATATTCTAGCAATACAACAACCATTAGGAATCCAGCTCTAAGTTGAATTCGCAATGTGATTAATATAACCTGTATTAATCGCATTGCGATTACAACTTAGAGCTGGGTTTCCTAATGGTTGTATTGCTAGAATTTACGAATATAACGAATATAGCACTATATTCTCAATCTTCGTTATATTCTAGCAATACAACCATTAGGAACCCAGCTCTAAGTTGAATTCGCAATGCGATTAATATAATCTGTATTAATCGCATTGCGATTACAACTTAGATCTGAGTTCCTAATGGTTGTATTGCTAGAATTGACGAATATAGCACTATATTCTCAATCTTCGTTATATTCTAGCAATACAACAACCATTAGGAACCCAGCTCTAAGTTGAATTCGCAATGCGATTAATATAACCTGTATTAATCGCATTGCGATTACAACTTAGAGCTGGGTTTCCTAATGGTTGTATTGCTAGAATTTACGAATATAACGAATATAGCACTATATTCTCAATCTTCGTTATATTCTAGCAATACAACCATTAGGAACCCAGCTCTAAGTTGAATTCGCAATGCGATTAATATAACCTGTATTAATCGCATTGCGATTACAACTTAGAGCTGGATTCCTAATGGTTGTATTGCTAGAATTGACGAATATAACGAATATAGCACTATATTCTCAATCTTCGTTATATTTGTCACGGAACCATGAACCAGACGTACAACAAGAGATAAGTGAAAATAAGAAGGCTTTTTTGAAAATAAAGCTGTAAAGCAAAAGTCCAAACGGATGGTGAAACCGAGCAGAGTCTTTGCGAAGCCAGAGGTCAGGAACCAGAAGGGTAGTCAGACGAAGCCAGGATCAGGAACCAGCAGGGTAGTCAGACGAAGCCAGGATCAGGAACCAGCAGGGTAGTCAGACGAAGCCAGGATCAGGAACCAGCAGGGTAGTCAGACGAAGCCAGGATCAGGAACCAGAAGCAGCAGCAGTCTTAGAAGCATGTGAACACAAGAGGACCAAGCAAGGAACTGAAGCCACAGACCTCCTATATATATGAGCTAGGCATCCAGCTCCTCCCAGGGGAAGGAGGAGCCGCAGGGTGGAAGGCTACAAGAAACCCAGAAACCAAGATGGCCGCCAGCACATGTCAAACGAAGGAGAGCAGCAAGCAGGTAAGACCATGACAGTACCTCCCCTCAAGGGCCCCTCCTCCGCGGAGCACAAAACGGTTTCTGAGGGAAGCGTGCGTGGAAGGCTCGGAGCAAGGCAGGAGCATGGACATCTGCGGAGGGAACCCAGGAACGCTCCTCTGGACCATAACCACGCCAATGGACCAA
Organism: Bufo bufo; assembly: GCF_905171765.1. Taxonomy (NCBI): domain Eukaryota; kingdom Metazoa; phylum Chordata; class Amphibia; order Anura; family Bufonidae; genus Bufo; species Bufo bufo. The sequence goes on along the minus strand of NC_053389.1, from coordinate 615,981,016 downwards.
AAACTGCAACCGACCGCGGACCAGGCGTGAGTCCAGGATATTGCTCACCTCATATTCCTCACGATAGCCCACTTGGACCGGACGAGGCCGAGGAACCGAGGAAGTGAAACGATTACACACCAGTGGCTTCAACAGGGAGACATGAAACACGTTGGAGATCCGCATGCCAGGAGGAAGCGCAAGGGCATAGGCTACCGGGTTTACCCTGCGAAGCACTCGGAAGGGACCAACAAAGCGAGGCGCCAGCTTGGGAGTGGGCACTCGAAGGTTGAGGTTGCGGGTGGACAACCATACACGGTCTCCGACCTGGTAGGAAGGAGCAGGCGCTCGTCTGCGATCAGCCTGGAGTCTCTGGCGCTGCGCAGAGACCTCAAGGGACTTCTGGATCTGTACCCAAGAAGCACGTAGGACGGAAAGGTGATCCTCCACAGCCGGAATATCCTGGGGAGAGAATACCTCCGGTCACACGGCAGGTTGGAACCCATAATTGGCCATGAAGGGAGACGTCCCAGAGGAAGAGTTCACCGCCGTGTTCCTGGCAAACTCAGCCCAAGGCAGGAGGTCAACCCAATTGTCTTGGTGATCGGAGACATAGCAACGAAGGAATTGCTCCAAGGCCTGATTGGATCGTTCTGCGGCCCCATTGGACTGAGGGTGGTAGGCCGAGGAGAAGGAGAGATGAATCCCCAACTGGGAGCAAAAGGCGCGCCAGAACCTGGACACAAACTGACTCCCCCGATCCGACACAATCTCCTTAGGCAAACCGTGCAACCGGAAGACCTCCCTGGCAAAAATCGTGGCCAACTCTTGTGCAGAGGGTAACTTCTTGAGAGGAACACAGTGGCACATTTTGGAAAACCGATCCACAATCATGAGAATGACCGTATGGCCTCGGGATGCAGGGAGGTCCACAATGAAATCCATCCCAGGTGTGACCATGGGCGCTCCCCGGTGGCTATGGGTTGCAGAAGGCCCAACGGAAGGTGCCGAGGGGACTTACTCTGGGCACAAACGGAGCATGCCGCTACATATGCGGCGATGTCGGAACGTAGGGAAGGCCACCAGAACAGACGTGAAACAGCCCAGGACAGCTGATTCTTTCCAGGATGCCCCGCGGTCTTGGAGTTATGGTAGGTTCGCAACAACCGAGTGCGCAACTCCTCAGGCACAAAACATCTGCCGTTGGGTCTCCCAGAGGGAGCACCAGATTGAGCCGCCAAAATCTGCTCACCCAGGGGAGAGGTCAGGCTGGTGCGAATGGCGGCCAGGATCTGATTCGGAGGTATGACCGAAGTCGGAATCGACTCCTCCCTGGACAGCTCGGAGTACTGCCGTGATAAGGCATCCGCCCTGATGTTCTTGGAACCGGGTAGGTAGGAGACCACGTAATTAAAACGTGACAAGAACAGAGCCCATCTGGCCTGACGTGGTGTCAATCTCTTGGCCTCAGAAAGGTAGGTCAGATTCTTGTGGTCCGTCAGGATGAGAACCGGAACCACCGAACCCTCGAGCAAGTGCCTCCATTCTTTAAGGGCCTGCACGATGGCCAATAACTCCCTGTCACCAATCTGATAGTTGCACTCCGCGGAAGACAGTTTCCGGGAGTAAAACCCACAAGGAAGCAGAGGACCCTCTGGTGTTCTACGCTGAGACAGAAGGGCGCCTACTCCCGTCTCAGACGCGTCCACCTCGAGGACAAAGGGCAACCCAGGGTTGGGATGCGACAGAATCGGAGCCGACACAAAGGCGGACTTTAGGGCCTCAAAAGCTTGGATGGCCTCGAGCGGCCAGACCTGGGAATTACTGCCCTTCCTGGTCAGATCCGTGAGAGGCTTGGCCAGCATGGAAAAGTCCCTGATGAACTTCCGATAATAATTGGCGAAGCCCAAAAAGCGCTGCAGGGAACGAAGACCACTGGGCTGGGGCCACTGTAAGACAGCCGAAACCTTCTCAGGATCCATGGAGAACCCCTCAGCGGAAATGATGTAACCTAAGAAGGTTACCTGGGATCGGTGAAATTCGCATTTCTCAAGCTTACCGAACAGCTTGTTCTCTCGTAACCGTTGCAACACTCGTCTGACATCCAGAATGTGGGCCTCCATGGATTCAGAATATACCAAGATGTCATCCAAATAGACTACCACACACTGCTGCAACAGGTCACGGAAAACATCGTTGATGAATTCCTGAAAGACTGCGGGCGCATTGCACAACCCAAAGGGCATAACCAAGGATTCGTAATGACCGGTCCTGGTGTTAAACGCGGTCTTCCACTCATCGCCCGCCTTGATCCTTACCAGGTTATATGCCGCCCTCAGGTCGAGTTTGGTAAAGACCGTGGCCCCTTTAAGGCGATCGAACAGCTCGGAAATCAAGGGTATCGGGTAAGCGTTCTTGATCGTGATGCGATTGAGACCCCTGTAATCGATGCAAGGCCTCAACTCACCGCCCTTCTTTTTCACAAAGAAAAATCCAGCCCCTGCCGGGGACGAAGATTTGCGAATGTGTCCGCGTGAAAGCGCCTCCCTCACGTACTCCTCCATGGCCTCATTCTCCGCTACCGACAGTGGATAGACTTTGCCACGAGGAGGAACGGCACCAGATTGTAACTCTATGGCACAATCGTATGGGCGGTGCGGAGGTAGGGCAACCGCGCGCACCTTATCGAATACATCCCGGTACTCCTCGTATTCAGGAGGCAACAGAGAGTCCGAGGAAGTACACAGCAACTTGACAGACCCATGGATGCAACTAGCCCCACACTGCGGTGACCACGAGAGGATCTCGACCGATCTCCAATCGAAAGTCGGATTATGCTTCTGGAGCCAGGGGTACCCCAAGACCACCGAGTAGTGTGGAGACGAAATAACCTGGAGGCAGACCGACTCTCTGTGAACGGCACCAATGGCTATCCCCACTGGAAGGGTCTCATGAGTCACGTGTGGCGGCAGAAGGGGTCTGCCGTCTATCGCCTCAAGAGCCAGTGGGGAACCTCGAGCCTGCAGAGGAATGGAATTGGCGGCAGCGAACACACTATCAATGAACAAACCACTAGCACCAGAGTCCACCAACGCCTGGGTCGTCACCGAGCCCCCGACCCAGGAGAGGACAACAGTGATCAGTGGTTTGTCAACACGGGAAACCGGGGACGAGGAGACTCCACCCAAGATCTGCCCCCGACAGGATCTCAGGGTACGAGCGTTTCCCGGACGGTTCGGACATGCCAACCGAAAATGCCCACCGAGACCACAGTACATGCATCGGCCCTCGCGTCTCCGGAGTGCCCTCTCCCCCTCGGACAGGCGAGCAAACCCCAGCTGCATGGGTTCACCCCCAGACAAGTCATCCCCAGGAGGCGTGGGAGGAGAGGGAGGCACGGGTGGGACAGCAAACGTAGGCACCAATCTGTTAGAAGACCTCCGCAGGTTCTCCTTAAAGGAAGGTCTCTCCCTGAGTCTGGTGTCAATCAAAATCAGGAAAGAAATAAGAGACTCGAGCTCAACTGGTAGGTCCTTAGCTGCAACCTCATCCTTCAAGGCATCCGAGAGACCATGAGAGAAAGCAGCGACCAGAGCCTCATTATTCCAGCCCACCTCTGCTGCCAGGGTATGAAACTCAATGGCGTATTCAGCTACGGATCGTGAACCCTGTCTGATGGACATAAGGAGCTTCGCAGCAGAGGCAGCACGAGCCGGCACATCGAATACCTTCCGAAGAGAAGCAACAAAACCGGAAAACTCGGCAACCACCGGATTGTTGTTCTCCCATAAAGGGCTGGCCCAGGCCAAGGCCTTGTCCGAGAGCAGCGAGATCAAGAAGCCCACCTTTGATCTCTCAGTAGGAAAGGCATGTGGTAGCAACTCGAAATAAATGCCCACCTGGTTAAGGAAACCTCGGCACTGAGTTGGCTCTCCCCCAAAGCGCTGTGGAAGAGGGGCAGAACCGGTCATACCCCGAAACACCGCAGGCGCAACAACAGGTGTCGGGGTAGACTCTGGCGCAACAACCGGAGCGGCAGTAGGAGCGAGCCCAGGAGCGACAACCGACCCATCGGCAACGGGAGCGAAATGAGCCGTGCGTTCAAGCAGGGTTTGCAACGCCACAGCGAACCGACCCAACAGGTGATCCTGCTGATCAAGTCTGGCAACCAGCGTGGGTAGCGAGGATGGCCCTGTACTGTCAGAATTCATGGCTTGGTCCTAATGTCACGGAACCATGAACCAGACGTACAACAAGAGATAAGTGAAAATAAGAAGGCTTTATTGAAAATAAAGCTGTAAAGCAAAAGTCCAAACGGATGGTGAAACCGAGCAGAGTCTTTGCGAAGCCAGAGGTCAGGAACCAGAAGGGTAGTCAGACGAAGCCAGGATCAGGAACCAGCAGGGTAGTCAGACGAAGCCAGGATCAGGAACCAGCAGGGTAGTCAGACGAAGCCAGGATCAGGAACCAGCAGGGTAGTCAGACGAAGCCAGGATCAGGAACCAGAAGCAGCAGCAGTCTTAGAAGCATGTGAACACAAGAGGACCAAGCAAGGAACTGAAGCCACAGACCTCCTATATATATGAGCTAGGCATCCAGCTCCTCCCAGGGGAAGGAGGAGCCGCAGGGTGGAAGGCTACAAGAAACCCAGAAACCAAGATGGCCGCCAGCACATGTCAAACGAAGGAGAGCAGCAAGCAGGTAAGACCATGACAATATTCTAGCAATACAACAACCATTAGGAATCCAGCTCTAAGTTGAAATCGCAATGCGATAATATAACCTGTATTAATTGCATTGCAATTACAACTTAGTCAAATTTGTGACACTGCAGCTTCCGAATGAATCTAAAATGGATGCTGTCCAGGAGGTGGGAGGGAGGGTATGATGCTGATTGGCTGGAATGTGTCTGCTGACTGTGAGGTACAGGGTCAAAGTTTACACAATGATGACGAATAGGGGGCAGACCGAACATCGCATATGTTCGCCCACCGCGGCGAACAAGTGATTTTAGCCGGGAACTATTCGCCGGCGAATAGTTCGGGACATCTCTACCCCTTAACTGTGACCTCCGTAGCAGCCTGCCCCGATCGTGGCCAAAGGTCCGGTTTTAGGCAGGACAGTCCAGCTTTCAGACTCCCTGTCCTCTGTCCGGCGCAGGACCTGGACGGACACAGGGATGTTCTTTTGAACAGCTTACTCTCAGAGCTCAATGGGTGAGCTACAGGGAGAAAGTCACCCTTCCTCCCACCCCTGCAGCTGACAGAAGTTGATTTTACCTTAATTTGTTCAATCCCCGTCGGCTGCGGAGTGGGAGGGAGCATGGCTTAGCGGGACCTGGGGGTGGGCCTGGTCACCCTACCTGCCCCTGAACTGAGACCTCCACAGCACTCCGCTCCCTTAACAGTGTCATCCACAGTGCCCTGCCCCTTTAAAGTAGTGAAGAAAAATGTCTGGGTTGTTATGGAAACCTGGTGTAAAACTGTGTGTATGTGGAGACTAAGGGCCTGCGAGCTACTATTGGCTGATAAGGATCATGTGACCAGGCTTCTATTGGCTAATGCATTTTTTGAGAATATCTCACACAGGAATCTCCTTTTGAACGGCACACTCTCAGACAGCAGCACTGTGCTGGTCACGAATAGTCGGACGGCACTGCGTGAAGGTATGGGTGCGCGGTTAGCGGACGTCACTCCGGATGCTTGAATGAAGGAAGGAACCGGCATTCTTTTGTACTGCAATTATATCAGGTTTATTCGCCACTCATAGAAGAGGTGACGCGCGTTTCAGCACATGCAAGTGCCTTTATCATAACCTGCTGCTCACATTGTTTTGATAAAGGCACTTGCATGTACCGAAATGCGCATCACCTCTTCTATGAGTGGCGAATAAACCTGATATAATTGCAGTACAAAGGAGTGCCGGTTCCTTCCTTCATTCAAGCAGCACTGTGCTGTCTGAGGCTGGCTTCAGACCTGAGCGTTTTGGATATGCGCGTTTAACGCGCGTTTTTGGCCATAGCCAACGCGCGTTTTTATGATGGACAGCAGTGTTGTCCTATGAAAATACAGCCCTGTCTATATGAAGAAAGGTGTCTAATGATAGAGATATGCAGGTGGCCAATTTCATGGGTTTTGGGAGAGTGGATTGTTTGCAGTCATGGAATTTTCCCGAAGGCGACCAATTGCGGCAATTGTTGCAGCAATCCATCTCGGACGTTTGCGGCGAAGGAGAGAGAGCAGGCGACGCTTCTGGGTCCATCCTGTCATTGCCAATCGAACTGAAAGGGGACAGTTTTGGGCACTGTACGTGGGCCTCCGGGCCCATGAGGACAAATTTTTTTCATACACGCGGATGTCCATCGCCAGGTTTGTACATATACAATAGTTATAGTAGTGTTGTTGCAATTGTGAAGGTACCAGTTGAAGTATTTTGTGAATGTTAACCCTCGCCATTTGGGTTTGGAACAGCTTTGATGAGCTCCTGGGGTTGTTGGGCACCCATTTAGAACGTGAGGACACCTTCATGCGGGACAGTATACCACCCGCGGAAAGACTGATTATTACTTTGCGGTAAGTAGACTCTAATAGTGGCCTTATAAAAGCATTTGCATTGTGTGGTGACTGGATATTAGTGTGGCCTTTGTTATTTTCCACGGTTGGTTGTGACGTTTGATTGTTTTAGCGGGGGGTGGATTTGATGTGTATGCTTTTTAAATTTGACATATAGATACCATACTTACATAGTTTCCGCACATTTTCCCATAGGGACCCACTCCCTTCAAAATAAGAGTCACACAAACTTCGCAAATGTATTTAATTTTGGGAAAAGGTACCAAACATGTTCCAGTTCCTCAAAAAATGCACATAGTGTGTTTTAACAGAAACAAGATAACTGTTTGTCTTTCGACCGTAAAATTAGTCGGCAAATTTCAAACAAAAACAATCAATGCCCAACAACCCGGACACACAAAATTATGTCCGTAAATATTTACAGATTGTGGTAATGCGGAAAGCTCAAATGTGGCTCAGGATCCCGCATGGCCTCTCTCAGTCCACCCGATTGCTGGCCAGATAGCATTGGAGCGGTGGTGGAGGGGTTGTTGCCCATGCTGGTGGAGGGATAGGTGTATGAGGAGTGGGGTTGTGTGTGCCATGTGTCGTGAGGGTGTGGTATGTTAGTTTGGGGGTATGTTTGTGATGTGTATGTGTGAGTGGGTGGTGGATGTTGTGGTGGATGTTGTGATGGATGTTGTGGTGGATGTTGTGGTGCATTGCTGGCCTGTGTGATATCAGAACATGGGATGAAGCTGTCAAGCACCCTTGTTAATGTGTCCCTAGCTTCGCTGATTCTATTTCTGGGCACTTGCAGCATTTTTTCCTCCAAACTCAAGAGGAAAAGCCCATCACACGAGAGTTTGGGGACAGGATGGGCAAGCGCATCCAGGCATGCTATTAGCCGGTCCTCCTGGCGTGATGGCCTTCTCCGTTTTGGTCGGTGAACCCTAATGTTTGCGGGTTCCGCGACAGGTGGTGCAGGCTGTGTGGGGGTTTGGAATGTAGGGGTGGGATCGGGTGGTGGAGGACTTAGTGGCCCCGTTGACGCACAGGCCTCACTGTCTCGGTTGACCTCCCCCGCTTCCTCCTCCTGCTGTTGAGGTTGGGACCAGCTACTATCGGTGCTGTGAACATGAAAATATACATAAGTATGTGCAAGATTTGAAAGTGAATGCATGTCATACCACACCCTCTCCTGCATGTGTATGCACTTGACTCACCTACGCATTTCAGTGCATGGGATAAGAAACGACATTTGCTCGGCATGCACATAACTCGACCGTGCCCCTGGCGAAGCTCCGCTCCTCTGCTCCCTCTCCTTACGCCGATGTCGAACAAAAGCATCTTTTAGGCTCTTCCACTTGCTTTTCAAAAGGTTGACTATATTAAAAAAAAAAGCATCATCCATTCTTTTTTTGCAGCTATCTAGCTACTGGCCACTCTTTGATCAGTCTTCACTACACCTTCCTGATCGGGAAATCCACAGCCAGTGTAATCGTGAAGGAAACCTGCATCGCCATTTGGCATGTCCTACATGCTGCTGTCATGGGCCAACCAAACAAGGAGGAGTGGCTGAAAATTTCGGATACTTTTCAGCTAACATGTAATTTCCCAAACTGTGTAGGAGCAATTGACGGCAAACACATCCGCGTTGTGAAGCCAATGAGGAGTGGCAGTCAGTTCTTTAATTATAAAAAATACTTTTCTATAGTTCTTTTTGCAGTATGTGATGCTAACTATTGTTTCCGATACATCGATGTGGGTTCCTATGGCAGCAGCTCGGACTCTGCTGTTTTTGGGCATTCAGACTTTGGTCAAATGCTCATTAATAATTCCCTTGACCTTCCCGGAAACACCACACTGCCTGGCACCACTTCTCCGTCTATGCCATTTGTTTTTGTTGGGGATGAGGCATTTGCTCTAGGTGAGCATCTTATGAGGCCATACTCCAGCCGTGGTCTCGCCATTGTGCGCCGTGTTTTTAATTATCGTCTGACAAGAGCACGCAGGGTGGTGGAATGTGCATTCGGTATATTATCCAACAAATGGCGAGTTCTGCACTCACCCATACATCTTAAATTGGAGACCGCCATCTCGGCTGTGAAGGCAGCATGTGCTCTTCACAATTTTGTCAGACAAAGGGATGGCTTCAATTTTGAGGATTCTTTGAGCCATTCCATGGAGAGTACTATTCGCAGCGGTGTTCGTGGGACCACACATGGTGCCGCTATTCGGGACCACTTCACTGCATATTTCATGTCACCACAGGGGGAGTTACCTTGGCAAATGCAAGCCATATAATATTCAAATATGTTGTTTTTTCCCCCAGCAAAGATTGATTCGTTATCAGTTATTATTCCATTTTAGTTTATTGGATTAGTGTAATGGCTGCATTAAAAAATTTGAAGAGTGAATGTGTGCAATGCCCTTTTTTCACCTATATAGTGGCCCTTGTAGAAGCACCAATAGTGCCCACCAATACTCCTACATTAACAAGGGAAAACAATGTGGGCGTAATTAGGGGTCCCATTTATGGGCCCAATACTCGGCCATTAACAAGGGAAAACAATGTGGGCGGAATTAGGGGTCCCATTTATGTGGCCAATACTGGGACTGTACACATACACTCACCTATAATGTGCCAGTGCTGCAATAGCCCACAAGCACAATAATGTTTAACCGTCGACAATATCCATATCAACTTTATACCACCAATCCGACCCACAAATGTAGGCCACAATTTGATTTTCGAATACATTTCCAGATTGGAACAGCGCCATCTGGCGAAACACAGTGGAACAAGTGCAAATTGAGCATACTGCCCCACTACATTGTGCCAGAATGTGGGTGACGGGAAACATTGACTGCCCATATACTAGAACAGGGAGGGTGAAGCTGCAGCCCTCCAGCTGTAGCAAAACTACAACTCCATGCCTGCCTGGACAGGCTACAGCAAGTAAAATACAGCACAGCATATTGGGAGTTGTAGTTAGACCACAGCTGGAGGGCCGCAGGTAGAGCTGGGCTGGACTATTACATATAGTTTTTACACCAGTGCACACAAGGAGTTCCTTTTTACACTCAGAACACACATGTCAATACCTTGGCCTTCTTTTGCAGTTTTGGATAAGCTCATCCACTGTGGCCAGATGGTACGGCCAATGTCCTCCCATGCCTGTTTCCTGCTTATCCTATTTTTGAAATTGGCATCCTGGATGTCATACAGGCAGCGTTTGGAACGCACAAGCCTGATCAGAGTCTCACTATCACAGCCTGCTTCCTCCATGTTGCTCAGGCTGCACATTAGCCTCTCACTAGGGGTGTGTCCTTTTATGGCCTGTTGCTATGTGCCAAACGCTCGTTCGTACGCGCGTTTTGATGGTCACAAACGCTCAAAATAGCATATATGCGCGTTCCTATGCTATCCTATGGCCGCAAACGCGCGACAAAACGCCCCAAAGAAGCTCAAGAACTTGTTTGAGCGTAGGGCGTTTTACAGCGCGTTTTTCAGCGCTGTAAAACGCTCAAGTGAGAACCAGGGCCATAGGGAAGCATTGGTTTTCATGTGTTGAGCGTTTTACAGCACGTTTGAACGCGCTGTAAAACGCTCAAGTGTGAACCCAGCCTGAGTGTGAGCAGCTGACAGAAGTTGATTTTTACCTTCATTTTTTCAATCCCTGTCTGCTGTGGAGTGAGCGGGGCTAACCGGATCGGGGGCGTGGCCTGAATAGCCACCCTACCTGCCCCTGAACTGTGACCTCCACAGCACTCCACTCCCTTAACCCCTTAAGTACCCTGCCATATTTCACCTTAAGGACCAGGCCATTTTTTGCAAATCTGACGTGTCATTTTATGTGGTGATAACTTTAAAACGCTTTTACTTATCCAGGCCATTCTGAGACTGTTTTCTCGTCACATATTGTACCTCATGACAGTGGTAAAATGAGTCAAAAAATGTATTTTTATTTATAAAAAAATACCAAATTTACCAAAAATTTTGAAAAATTTGCAAATTTCCAAATTTTTATTTCTCTACTTTTAGAATAGATAGTAATACCTCCAAAAATAGTTATTACTTTAAATTCCCCATATGTCTACTTCATGTTTGGATCATTTTGTGAATGCCATTTTATTTTTTGGGAACGTTAGAAGGCTTAGAAGTTTGGAAGAAAATCTTGAAATTATTTAGAAAATGTCCAAAACCCACTTTTTAAGGACCAGTTCAGGTCTGAAGTCTCTTTGTGAGGATTACATAATAGAAACCACCCAAAAATGACCCCTTTTTAGAAACTACACCCCTCAAGGTATTCAAAACTGATTTTACAAACTTTGTTAACCCTTTAGGTGTTTTAATGGAAAATAGAGATGAAATTTAAGAATTTCCCTTTTTTGGCAGATTTTCCATTTTATTCCATCTTTTCCACTAACAAAGCATAGGTTAACAGCCAAACAAAACTCAATATTTATGGCCCTGATTCTGTAGTTTACAGAAACACCCCATGTGTGGTCGTGAACTGCTGTACGGGCACACGGTATTGCGCAGAAGGAAAGGAACGCCATATGGTTTTTGGAAAGCAATTTCACTGGGATAATTTTAAGCTGCCATGTCAAATTTGAAGACCCCCTGATGCACCCCTAGAGTAGAAACTCCAAAAAAGTGACCTGATTTTAGAAACTAAACCTCTCAGGGTATACAAAACTGATTTTATAAAAACTTTGTTAACCCTTTAGGTGTTCCACAAGAATTAATGGAAAATAGAGATGAAATTTCAGAATTTTACTTTTTTGGCAGATTTTCAATTTTAATCAATTTTTTTCCAGTTACAAAGCAAGGGTTAACAGCCAAACAAAACTCTATATTTATGGCCCTGCGCAGAAGGAAAGGAATGCCATATGGTTTTTGGAAGGCAGATTTTGCTGGACTGTTTTTTTGACACCATGTCCCATTTGAAGCCCCCCTGATGCACCCCAGAGTAGAAACTCTAAAAAAGTGACCCCATTTTGGAAACTACGGGATAAGGTGGAAGTTTTGTTCGTAATATTCTAGGGTACATACGATTTTTGGTTGCTCTATATTACATTTTTTGTGAGGCAAGGTAACAAAAAATAGCTGTTTTGGCACCTTTTTTATTTTTTGTTATTAACAACGTTTATCTGACAGGTTAGATCATGTGGTATGTTTAAAGTTGTTACGGACGCAACAATACCAAATATGACAACTTTTTTGGGTTGTTTCAGTTTTACATAATAAAGCATTTTTGAAAAAAATAATTTTTTTAGTGTCTCCACATTCTGAAATTAAACTTTTTGTGATGTAAGGTGACAAAAAATTGCTTTTTTGACACACTTATTTTTTATTTTTTTACAGTGTTCACCTGAGGGGTTAGTTCATGTTATATTTTTATAGAGCAGGTTCTTACGGACGCGGCGATACCTAATATGTCTACATTTTTTATTTCTGTAATTTTTATCATTTTTTTTATCATTTTTTAAACAAAAAAATCATGTTTTAGTGTCTCCATAGTCTGAGAGCCACAGTTTTTTGAGTTTTTGGGTGATTGTCTTAGGTAGGGTATCATTTTTGCGGGACGAGATGAAGGTTTGATAGGCAATATTTTGGGGTGCATATGACTTTTTGATCGCTTGCTATAACACTTTTTGTGATGTAAGGTGACAAAAAAATGGCTTTTGACGCAGTTTTTTTTTACGTTGTTCACCTGAGGGGTTAGGTCATGTGATATTTTTATAGAGCCGGTCGTTACGGACGTGGCAATACCTAATATGTATAATTTTTTTAATTTAAGTTTTACACAATAATATCATTTTTGAAACAAAAAAAAATCATGTTTTCTGAAAGCCATAATTTTTTTGACGGTGTTCATTTGAGGGGTTAGGTCATGTGATATTTTTATAGAGCTGGTCGATACGGATGCGGAGATACCTAATATGTCTACTTTTCTTCCCTAATTTTTTACAATTTGTTTTACTTTATTTTGGGAAAAGGATGCTATTTTTTTTTTTTACTTAAAACTTTTATCTATGCCCCCGTTACGCCAGAAATCTAACTTTTACAATATGCTAGTTAGCCTCTGGGAGCAGGGGGGGGGCGTTGTTCCTGCTCCTAGAGGCTCCGTTCACCCACCTTTGTCACCTCCCACCAAGTCCTGATTGACAGGTCCATGCAGCGCTTGCATCTGTGTGTCAGCTCTGTGCTCTGGTGAAATCTCGCGCCGTTTAGTATTCGGCGCAGACGCGGTGATGAAGCTGGCAGCCTGCGAGCGTCTTTCCCTCACAGCGTCAAATGCTGAACGGCGTGAGATTTCACCAGAGCACAGGTTGCGCACATAACGCTACTGTATGGGGGAATCGAAAACTGTGGCGATATGTCCGTCGCCCAGTGCCGGTGTGGATATAGGTATAGACCCATCAGGGGAGATCAATCTGAAATATCACAACATATATCGGAAAGCTGTTGTCACGGGGTTCCGAAGGTGCACTCGGTCCCCCATTGCCCGCAGACCTGTTGCTTAGCTTTTGGAATGAGGTTCTGTGTTTGACCTCATTACCAGGGCGGCTTTACTAGCTGGGTGGCTCCCTGCTCCTAGTCTGCCTTGAGCGCCGAACTGATCACTCGGTGCTCGACTGGTTGGTCTGTCGGTCATGTGACGCTGGCCACGTCACATGACCCTCACTCCCCACTATAAATACAGGCAGCCTGCTGGCTACAGGTTGCCTGTTAATTTCTAGGTTCCTGGATATTTGTTGGACTGCTGAATACATACCTGATCCTGCTCCCTGACCATCCTTTTGCCTGATCCTCCTGTACTGCACATCCGTCCTGGTATTGTGACCTCGGCTCCCACCTGACTACTCTCTTAGGACTCCTCTTGTACTTCTCTGCTCTCCTGGTATTTATGACCCCGGCTTCTCCTGACAATTCTCTGCTTGCTCCATTTGTACTTTGCAGCTTTCCTGGTATTGACTCGGTCCGTTCACGGCCTGTTGTTTGTCTGTCTGTCATCCCTGCACTTATTCCAAGTTAGGGATTGCCGTCCAGTTGTCCCCTGTCATTAGGACTCGCGAGGCAAGTAGGCAGGGCCAGGGGTAAGGGTGGAGCGCAGTGGTCACTTCCCTCCCCCCTGTGTGTGTGTGTACGCGACCGTTACAGATTAACAGGCCCAATAACCACTGTATTATGAATCCTCTGGTGACCCTGACTGACCATGTCTCTAATCTGACGCAGAGGGTGCAGGAGTTAGGGGAAAAACTCAGTTCTTTTGAGTTAGGGCAAGGTTCTTCCACTCCTCAGGCCTCCAGTCCGCATTTTGAGCCCCAGATTAAGCTCCCAGAACCCTTTTCTGGAAACCGGAGGAAGTTTCTCTCTTTTAAGGAGAGTTGCAAACTTTACTTCCGTTTGCGCCCCGTGTCCTCTGGCCCCGAGAGTCAACGCGTGGGCATTATCATTTCCCGATTACAGGGTGATCCCCAGGACTGGGCGTTCTCTTTACCTGCTGGCACCAGTTGTTTATATTCTGTGGAGGGGTTCTTTCAGGCCTTGGGTACCCTCTATGATGAACCAGACAGGGCTCTAGTAGCCGAGACGGCTCTAAAGGCACTGGTTCAGGGCAATTTACCAGCGGAGGATTATTGCACCCAATTCAGAAGGTGGTGTGTCCCCTCAGGATGGAACGAACCAGCCCTGCAGAGTCAGTTCAGGTCAGGTCTGTCTGATAAATTAAAGGATCTTCTAGTCAGTTATCAACTTCTAGAGACCTTAGAGGAGATGATGACCCTTGTTGTCCGACTTGACCGACGGGTTAGAGAGAGACGACAGGAACAACAGTTCTCTTCCCAGATGGTGGTCCAGCCAGAGGCCTATCCCAGAGACAATGCTGAGGTCTCCACCGAGGAACCCATGCAGGTTGGCATGACCCGAGGGAATCTACGCCGCAGACGTGGAGAATGCTTTTACTGTGGAGATCCTGACCATTGGATCAACCAGTGTCCTAAGAAGGTCTTCTCTGTCAAGTCTCCTAAGACAAGGCAACCTAAAGACCAGGTACACCCTGAATTTTCTAAATGTAAGCTTTCGGTACCCATTACGATTTCTCTGGGAGTAGATAAATGGCCGGGTAAGGCCTTTATTGATTCTGGCTCAGCGGCTAGCTTTATTGACTCTGAGTATGCTGTAAGATTGGGTATTCCTATGTTTGCCTTACCAACTCCTATCCATGTCATGGCTATTGATGCTACTCCTCTTATTGGTGGTACGGTGAGCTTATGTACCTCGGAGATTTCTCTAACCGTGGGTGTGTGCCACTCAGAGAGATGTTCGCTTCTAGTCCTGGAGAACCTACCTGCTGAGGTGGTACTAGGGTTGCCTTGGCTCCGACTACATAACCCCACTATAGATTGGTCCAATGGGGAGTTGGTGAGATGGGGGCCTAAGTGTGACTCGTGCTTGTCCGTGGTACAGGCTGGGGTCTCAGTAAAGTCAGATACTTTACCCTCTGTTGTTAGAGAATATTTTGATGTATTCTCATCACCAACCCCGGAGGTTCTACCCCCCCATAGACCTTATGATTGTACCATAGAGCTAGTAGAGGGGGCCAAGTTTCCTAAAGGACGAATTTATAATCTTTCTATGCCCGAACGCAAGGCCATGGAAGATTATATTAAGGAGAGCCTTGGTAAAGGGCATATTAGACCTTCTGTCTCTCCTATGGGGGCGGGGTTTTTCTTCGTTAAGAAAAAAGATGGTGGTCTTAGGCCATGTATCGATTACCGGAGATTAAATAAAATCACTGTTCAGAATAGATACTCCCTCCAATTGATTCCGGATTTATTTAACCAGGTTCTGGGAGCAACCTGGTTTTCCAAAATTGACCTGAAAGGGGCATACAATCTAATCCGAATCAAGGAGGGAGACGAATGGAAGACGGCGTTCAATACTCCGGTAGGACACTTTGAATATCAAGTGATGCCTTTTGGACTCAGCAATGCCCCAGCTGTGTTCCAAAACTTCATGAATGACATTCTTAGGGAGTACTTAGGTAAATTTGTTATTGTCTATCTTGACGACATTTTGATATTCTCTCCTGACTTCGAATCCCATGTGTCTCATGTTAAACAAGTATTAGAGGTGTTGAGGGAGAATCAGCTATCCGCTAAACAAGAGAAATGTGTCTTTGGTGTACAGGTGATTCTGTTTCTAGGGCATGTTCTGACTCCTCACGCCTTCAAAATGGATCCTGGTAAGGTACTAGCAATTAAGGAATGGGTAAGACCTTTATCCTTAAAGGCCTTACAACGGTTCTTAGGTTTCGCCAATTACTATCGTAAATTTATTATGAATTTTTCCGTAATTGCTAAACCGTTGACCGACCTTACTAAGAAAGGGGCGGATTTGGAGAATTGGTCTACTGAGGCCATTTCTTCATTTGAAAAATTAAAAAAGGCATTCAGTAGCGCTCCCATTCTGATCCAGCCTGATCAGGAGAAACCTTTTATTGTGGAGGTAGATGCGTCCGAGGACGGCGTAGGAGCAGTCCTTTCACAAGGTCCTGCTAGCCTCACTAATCTGAGACCATGTGCCTTCTTCTCCAGGAAATTCTCTCCCACGGAGAGAAACTACGACATAGGGAATAGGGAGCTGCTGGCCATTAAATCGGCATTTGAGGAGTGGAGGCATTTCCTGGAGGGGGCAAGACATTGTGTAACTGTTGTCACTGACCATAAAAACCTTATGTTTCTCGAGTCTGCTAAGAGGTTGAATCCCCGTCAAGCCAGATGGGCTCTGTTTTTTACTCGTTTTGATTTTTCCATCACGTTCAGGCCGGGAAGTAAAAATGTGAAGGCGGACGCATTATCTCGGAGCTTCCAGGCTTTTCAACCTACTGAGGTACCACCTGAATCCATCCTACCAGCAAAAATCTTCTTAGCAGCTCTTACCCAGGATATCTCGGCTCGCATTAGGTCTGAACAACATCTGGCACCGGTATCCACCCCAACAGATAAGTTGTTTGTTTCCGTACAATTTCGTCTCCAGCTGTTGGGTGAGTGTCACGATTCTGCCTTTTGTGGACATCCGGGTGTTGAGGGCACTAAGGATCTGGTTTCTAGATCTTATTGGTGGCCCACTCTAACTAGGGATGTCAAGTCCTACGTGTCAGCCTGTGAGGTTTGTGCCAGGTCCAAGACACCTAGGACTCGCCCTGCTGGTAACCTACGACCCCTACCCATTCCCAGTAGACCCTGGTCCCATATCTCGATGGACTTTATAAATGACCTACCGCTGGCGGAGGGTAAGACTGTGGTTTGGGTAGTGGTCGATAGGTTTAGCAAGATGGTTCATTTCATTCCCCTGTCTAAACTCCCGAATGCCAAAACCTTGGCGTCTATTTTTGTGAAAGAAATTGTTCGATTGCATGGTATCCCGGAAAATATTGTTTCTGACAGGGGTGTGCAGTTTGTGTCCAAATTCTGGAGGGCCTTCTGTCAAAAATGTAAAATTTCATTGTCTTTTTCCTCTGCCTACCACCCTGAGAGTAATGGGCAGACTGAACGCCTTAATCAGTCTGTCGAACAATTCTTGAGGTCGTATGTTGCTGATGACCAGCAATTATGGGTGAAATATCTTCCATTGGCTGAATTTGCTTTGAATAACCGTGTCAATTCTTCTGCTGGGGTTTCACCTTTCTTTTGTAACCATGGTTTCCATCCCCGTTTTCATTCTGGGTCGTCCGTCTCCTCCTCTAACCCTGAAGCGGATAAACTCTCCTCCGAACTGTGCACAGTTTGGGCCCGGGTTCAATCGAACCTAGAAAAGGCTCAATGTTCTCAAAAACTCAAGGCCGATAGGAGACGTTCAAGGGGGGTAAACTTTCAGGTTGGGGATAAAGTATGGTTGTCCTCCAAGAATCTATCTCTCAAGGTAACTTCTAAAAAATGTTCTCCTCGTTTTATTGGACCATATAAGATCACGGAAGTGATTAACCCGGTATCTTTTAGGTTGGAGCTGCCTGAGTCATTCCACATTCATAATGTGTTCCATAAATCTCTACTTAAAAAATATTTTGAACCGGTAGTACCATCAAAAGCCTCGCCTCCGCCGGTTCTTGTTAATGATGCTGTCGAGTATGTGGTGTCTAAAATAGTGGATGTCAGGAAGGTGCGTAATTCCTTGCAGTACCTGATTCACTGGAAGGGGTATGGACCTGAAGAGAGATCTTGGGTACCTGCCAGGGAGGTTCATGCTCCTAGACTTGTTCGTAAATTTCATTTAGAACACCCTGAAAAGCCATCGCCTGAAGTCTTGGGTCCGGTGGCCCCTCGTAAAAGGGGGGGTACTGTCACGGGGTTCCGAAGGTGCACTCGTTCCCCCATTGCCCGCAGACCTGTTGCTTAGCTTTTGGAATGAGGTTCTGTGTTTGACCTCATTCCCAGGGCGGCTTTACTAGCTGGGTGGCTCCCTGCTCCTAGTCTGCCTTGAGCGCCGAGCTGATCACTCGGTGCTCGACTGGTTGGTCTGTCGGTCATGTGACGCTGGCCACGTCACATGACCCTCACTCCCCACTATAAATACAGGCAGCCTGCTGGCTACAGGTTGCCTGTTAATTTCTAGGTTCCTGGATATTTGTTGGACTGCTGAATACATACCTGATCCTGTTCCCTGACCATCCTTTTGCCTGATCCTCCTGTACTGCGCATCCGTCCTGGTATTGTGACCTCGGCTCCCACCTGACTACTCTCTTAGGACTCCTCTTGTACTTCTCTGCTCTCCTGGTATTTATGACCCCGGCTTCTCCTGACAATTCTCTGCTTGCTCCATTTGTACTTTGCAGCTTTCCTGGTATTGACTCGGTCCGTTCACGGCCTGTTGTTTGTCTGTCTGTCATCCCTGCACTTATTCCAAGTTAGGGATTGCCGTCCAGTTGTCCCCTGTCATTAGGACTCGCGAGGCAAGTAGGCAGGGCCAGGGGTAAGGGTGGAGCGCAGTGGTCACTTCCCTCCCCCCTGTGTGTGTGTGTACGCGACCGTTACAGCTGTAACACGGACAACGACAATAATCCACACCACTCACAAGATGACATCAGACGTCTATATTAAACCCCACTCTTACCTTGGGACCAACAATTGACTACGGTTAGCACTCATTGAATGTTAATATGCCTTTTTCAATGTGCGCTGTGGGTACCCCCGATTCACAAATCTTGATCTTAAGTCAGATGCAGCTGCTTTAAACTCACCTAACTCAGAGCAATTCCTCCTGGCCCTGAGGTATTGCCCTTACCACTTTTCAGGGCCACGGGGTGTCCACAATTCCAATGCAGGAGGCTATTAGTGGACATTTGCTTTCTAAAAAGTTTAGTAGTGATTCTCCTATCCCTACCTATCGAGATTGTAAGGTCCAGAAACGCAATCTGGCTCTCCTGCAACTCTGATGTAAAAAATAGGCCTACTTGATTGATGTTCAAGGATGCCACAAATTGAAAAAAGCTCTCTCTCGTGCCCTTCCACAGTACCAGCACGTCATCTATATACCTAATCCACAGTTGGATACAAGATGTATACTGCTCCATCGTATTAGCAAACACGACCTCCTTCTCCCACCAGCCCAGGTAGAGGTTAGCGAAAGTGGGGGCACAGGGGCTACCCATCGCAACCCCCCTGAGCTGGTGGTAGATGCGTTGGTCAAAAAGAAAGATGTTCCGTGTCAGGACAAATCTCAAAAGTTGCATAAGGAAGGTGTTATGGCGGCGACAATGTTCTCCTCTTTGTTGCAGGAAGGCCTCAACAGTCTCACACCCCAAATCATAGGGTATAGAGGTGTACAGGGCCTCCACATCCAAACTTGCCAGCGATACACCCTCCTCACATTGAATGCCATCTAGCCGCTGCAGCACATCCATAGTGTCCCGGGCATAAGATGGCAGGCTCACCACAAATGGAAGCAAAATTGTGTCCACATACGTACTATTTGCAGTGAGGATGCCAATGCCCGAGACAATGGGTCTGCCCTTCAATTGAGTTCCCTGTTTATGTAGCTTGGGCAGACTATAAAACGTGGCAAGAATTGGGAACTTAGGTGACAAATATTCCAGTTCTGCCTTGCTAATAAGTCTGTCCTCATATGCACTATTGAATAGCGTCAGGAGTTGGGCCCTATACATATCTGTAGGGTCAGTGGCGAGACAGGAATAGGTGTTCCTATCTTCCAGCAATCTAAGGCACATCATGTGGTATTTGTTGTGGTCCATGACCACGATATTGCTGCTCTTGTCCGAGGGCTTAATGGCAATACTGGTGTCCCGCTCCAACTCCTCCAATGACACCCTCTCCTCGTGGCTCACATTATCATTCCCCAGGGATCTCACTTCAAGTTCATGAAGATCCTGGGTTACCACACTAAGGAAGGTGTCAATTGGGGTGTTGTCATTTATTGGTGGAAACATTTTAGATGGAATTTTTAGGTCTGTAAAAGGACCATCACCTATATTTCTGTCTCCTTCTTCAGATAGACCAACCAGAAGGTGTAAAAGGTGTAAAAAAACACCCCGGGATCCCCTACCCGATCCCCGATCTACCTCCCTGTCTGGATCCCCGAGATCTCTGGGACATTCTACTGGAACGTCTTCGTCCATGTAAAGAGACGCTTCCTAAGTGAACATACACTTAAAGAGGACCTTTCACTGATTCTTACCCTATGAACTAAGTATACAGACATGTGGAGCGGCGCCCGGGGATCTCACTGCACTTACTATTATCCCCGGGCGCCGCTCCGTTCTCCTGCTATGCCCTCCGGTATCTCCGTTCCCTAAGTTATAGTAGGCGGAGTCTGCCCTCGCGCTGGCCAATTGCATTGCAGAGCTCACAGCCTGGGAGAAAATAACCTCCCAGGCTGTGAGCTCTGCGCTGCGATTGGCCAGCGCTAGGGCAGACTCCGCCTACTATAACTTAGGGAACGGAGATAACGGAGGGCATAGCAGGAGAACGGAGCAGCGCCCGGGGATAATAGTAAGTGCAGTGAGATCCCCGGGCGCCGCTCTACATATCTGTATAGTTAGTTCATAGGGTAAGAATCGGTGAAAGGTCCTCTTTAAGTATCTTTACCGTGTGAGACAAATATCTCAGGAACGGTACGTCCTAGAGAACTGTGACCCCCACAAGATTTCTTTCCAGGTAGCAAGGGATGTGTATACCAAGTTTTGTTGAAATCGATGGTTGCGTTTTTGAGTGATCGCGGAACATACAGTACAGACAAAAAGTTTGGACACACCTTCTCATTCAAAGAGTTTTCTTTATTTTCATGACTATGAAGGCATCAAAACTATGAATTAACACATGTTGAATTATATACATAACAAACAAGTGTGAAACAACTGAAAATATGTCATATTCTAGGTTCTTCAAAGTAGCCACCTTTTGCTTTGATTACTCCTTTGCACACTCTTGGCATTCTCTTGATGAGCTTCAAGAGGTAGTCCCCTGAAATGGTCTTCCAACAGTCTTGAAGGAGTTCCCAGAGATGCTTAGCACTTGTTGGCCCTTTTGCCTTCACTCTGCGGTCCAGCTCACCCCAAACCATCTCGATTGGGTTCAGGTCCGGTGACTGTGGAGGCCAGGTCATCTGGCGCAGCACCCCATCACTCTCCTTCATGGTCAAATAGCCCTTACTTTCAAAGTTTTCCCAATTTTTCGGCTGACTGACTGACCTTCATTTCTTAAAGTAATGATGGCCACTCGTTTTTCTTTACTTAGCTGCTTTTTTCTTGCCATAATACAAATTCTAACAGTCTATTCAGTAGGACTATCAGCTGTGTATCCACCTGACTTCTCCTCAACGCAACTGATGGTCCCAACTCCATTTATAAGGCAAGAAATCCCACTTATTAAACCTGACAGGACACACATGTGAAGTGAAAACCATTTCAGGGGACTACCTCTTGAAGCTCATCAAGAGAATGCCAAGAGTGTGCAAAGCAGTAATCAAAGCAAAAGGTGGCTACTTTCAAGAACCTAGAATATGACATATTTTCAGTTGTTTCACACTTGTTTGTTATGTATATAATTCCACATGTGTTAATTCATAGTTTTGATGCCTTCATAGTCATGAAAATAAAGAAAGCTCTTTGAATGAGAAGGTGTGTCCAAACTTTTGGTCTGTACTGTACATACACACATACATACGTCCTTCTTTATATATACAGTATTGTAACGGACCGTTTCAGCAGACAAGGGGTTAAAATCCGTTCAGGCGATGAGCCCCTTTCTGAGAGAGACAGGCACAGCTACTGCAGGATACACCAAACTCCCGAACTGGATACAAAATAGCACTCCAAACTGGAACCTCACGAATAGCTGCTAGCAGACGAACAGGAATCAGCTTACACTTCTGGCAATCGGTCTTCTAACAGCATACAGCGAATCCCCCCAATAACGAGACAAGGCTCCGTGTTGAGGGTCAAGCAGTGGTCTGACTGTACTTCACATACAGCCTCTTTTATTCATAAACCACAAACATAGTACTGCCCACAGGGGTTTGAAATACAACCAATCAGTAATTTACAACACCTACAATGTAACTACAGCAACCAATCGTTCACGCCCCCAGAGGACCAGAATGAAGACTGTGACATAGGACAACATATCCCCACAATGCATCATGGTTCCCTCCTCTCTGTCCCGGAGACAACCTGAAGAGCAATCCAATTATCTCTGAGGACAAAGAGAAATCACCAATACACATGTGAGGACAACAGAACAGACATCACCATTTAAACACACAATGGGACAATGGCACAATAGAAACACACCCGCATATTCCTCCCAAGCTGACAAGTTACACTTATTATAAATTGTTACAACTTTGTGAGTTTACATTGGCCATACATATAACTTACATCAATTTAAACAGTATAACTTGGGGACAAACCTATCCAAAATTCACTTGAATAGGTTCAGGGGTTTAAAAGTTAGTATATGGCCCATAATCCAGGGGCAAGAGGCCAGCAGCCAGTCCTCTCCAAAACCCAGTGGCGAGGTTGGTTTCGCCACAAGTATATATAGATGTATTTTAAATTTGGAAACTAAAATTTGTATTTGTCACCTGCAGTCCTATGTAACAGCCCAGATCACAATGATAACTTTCTGTGTGCAGATAATGTAGTAGATGTTCCATGCAGTCCTATGTAACACCCCACATAACACAATAGTTCACTGTGTTATGTGGGGTAGGGGTATTTCGATACCAAAATTTTGATACCAAAAAAAAGTATTGTGATACTCGATACCATTCAATACCATGCGGAAAAAATAAAACACCAAAAAAAAGAAGGGGGGGGGGGCGGAATGCACCACCAATGATTAACATTTTATACAGGAGCGGGTGCGACACCTGAGGGGTTAACTGCCGCTGATCGCAGCGCCCGGCCAGCACCCGCCTCTGGGATTTGTATTACATGTTTACTTTCATTGGTGGCGCAGTGCGCCCGCCCCTCTCTTCTCATTGGTGGCAGCGGCACAGGGGGAGGGAGAGACTGCTTCCTTCTCCCCTGTGCTGCTGAGGAGAGCACGGAGCACTCTGAGAGCAGCACGCTCATTGTTCTCTGATACTAGACTGCGCAATAGCGAAGACTAGTATCGAAAAAAGGAAAATCCTGGACAAAAGTATCGATTGGGTATCGAAAATTTGATACCCGAAACAACCCTAATGTGGGGTGTTACATAGGACTGCAGGTAACATCTATGACATCTGTACTCAGAGAGTTATGAGATAGTGGGGGTCCGACTCCTGGCACCCCCACCAATCAGCTGTTTGAGGAGATCGCGATGTTCCAGTGAGCGCCGCAGCCTCTTTGCTCCTTACTAAGCACAGTGCAGTCCATTTGACAGCACTGTGCTTGGTACTGCAGCTCAGCCACAATCACCCAGATGGGACTGAGCTGCACCTAGACCATGTGAACGATGAATGTGATGTCATATGGCCTAGGAAGAGACTGTGGCGCTCATGAAGCACCGCAGCCTCTTCATACAGAAAAAAAACCTAAAACTTTAACTAAAATGTAGGGAGGGGCCTGAGTTGGGTAGACAGCCCCGATCATGCACTTAAAGGGAACCTGTCACCAGGATTCTGTGTATAGAGCTGAGGACATGGGTTGCTAGATGGCCGCTAGCACATCAGCAATACCCAGTCCCCATAGCTCTGTGTGCTTTTATTGTGTAAAAAAACAACATTTGATACATATGCAAATTAACCTGAGATGAGTCCTGTCCCTGACTCATCTCACGTACAGAACTCATCTCAGGTTAATTTGCATATGTATCAAATGTTGTTTTTCTTACACAATAAAAGCACACAGAGCTATGGGGACTGGGTATTGCGGATGTGCTAGCGGCCATCTAGCAGCCCATGTCCTCAGCTCTATACACAAAATCCCGGTGACAGGTTCCCCTTAATCCGCCCCTGGAGGTGTCTGACCCAAAAACTAATTTTAATAAGGGCTGAGAAATAGTTTAAACTGCTACAAATTGGTGCAAAATGAAAAGAACATCCCTGGACGGTCCCTTGTTGCTGTAGTTTCCCCCTTTGTAAGACAATTTGCTCCCCCTTTAAGCAGTAAATGTCTGACAGGTTCCCCTGCACGTGTAAAAGGTTGACATAAAGGATACATGTGAAGGAGGTCCAGCTCAGGGTGACCGCACCGCCTTGTAATAAGTGCGCACACCTATGCCCCGAGGAAGAGGAGGCCCAGAAGACACGGAGCCCGGGACTGGGGAGGAAGGCTGGCGCTGATGAAACACCACATCTCCGCAGTCAGCAGTTGCTGGGAGGGGCCGCTGGACCAGTCTGCCAGATAGAGGATAAGATAGGGAGGGCGCGAAGACACCGAGTCAGACGAGCCTTCCTCCTCCTCCCCACAAGGACACCGAGACGTCGGCGCCTCACACACAGGGGCCCCGACACCCAGAACCAGGGGGCGGCAGGAAGAGCTTAGCGCCGTGCGGCAGGATGCTGGCAAGATCCATGTGACTATTCCAAGTCCTGCTCAGCGGCTCTCACTGCTCCCGCCATCACATCCCACCTGCCAGAGGGAAGAAGAAGAAGGAGGGCTGTGGAGCCGAGGGATGAGCGCTGGCCGGAGAGCTGCCCCACAGCGGGGTCTGCCATGGGCTGGGGAGGGATGCCAGTCCTGAATGCCGCCTGTGTACCCGGGCTGCGCACATAGGTGACCCCCAGAAACCTCCTGGACCCCCGACCTAAGGGCGAGGAGGAAGAGGCTGCTGTGGTGCAGACATGATATAAGGTGAGGGCACAGGCTGCATGTCCACATGGGGTGGTGCACAGTCATGGGGGCGAGCTGTTTCTTATATTATCTATCTATCTATCTATCTATCTATCTATCTATCTATCTAATATCTATCTATCTAATATCTATCTATCTAATATCTATCTTTCTATCTATCTATATTTATCTCATCTATCTATCTCATATCTATCTATCTATCTATCTATCTATCTATCTATCTATCTATCTATCTATCCATCCATCCATCATGGTGTTCTATGGTGGCCTGTATGTGGTTACTTTGCCCTGAGCCTTTAGTACAAGGACTACTTACCTGCACAGGACGTTCCCACCAGTACCGGGTTATCCAGAGGTTGTGTATGTAGCTGGGCGCACTGGGGGCCACACCTGTGTGTAACACTTGATAGAGGAATGTATCCCGGCTCCTCCGTGTCTTGTGTCCAGACTTTGCACTGGGATGGCTGACAAGTACATGTCTCATGTATCACGGAGCCGCTCTGCGCCATAGCTTTCTGTCAGACCCCCCACCTCTGGATGTGGGCTGTGAAATCCAAGTCATTCCATCATGATATTTCTTGTATGTCTGTAGCCTCCATATTGAGGACTGAACATCTGTAGTCTACTAGCTCATATACTACATACTGATAAGTAGAATTGCAGTTTGTGGTGAAGACATCTAAGGTAGCTTCGTCATTACAGTTTCCCATCTTCTAGCCTAGAGATGGTCATGGTCTCCCACCTTCTCATGTTCATACTGGGCAACAGACTTCGGGTGGGTTCACATCACATTTTATACCTCCTTTTCACATATACAAAAACGCAGCACAGTCCGGTAAAAAAAAGTATCTTTTTTTTTTCAATGGAACTCTTTGGTGACTGGATACCTCTGTATGGCATCAGTCTGAGGCATCTGTTAATGTATATGTTAAACAGGTGGGAAGAACAGGATGTGAGCCCAGTCTAAGTCTTTCTTTTGTGAATTTGATATCTTCGTTTTTTTCTGGCTGTACATTATGAAGGAGGTAATGGATGGTCACCAACCTCTTTATGTTTTGTACTGGACCATAGGCTTGACACTGATAACTATGACGCAATGTTGCATTGTTGACATCTTTGGTGGCTTCATCATTCGAGAGCCACCACTTGTAGTCAGGAGATGGGTAAGGCCCATCTCCTCTCTTACGGTTTATACCTACTTGTTTCGATGAATAGAAGACTGCATTTTCTGATGTAGAACACAAGCTACTGAGAAATCGGGTGACTGTGTCCCACCTTTTCCTCTAGTGAATGGAATGGTGCATCCATTGGCACGTGTAGGTCTTGGCCATGCATCTATGTTTCCTAAGCAGCAGTGACATACAATGTTTTGTTGTTCTCTCCTCACAGGACTTATGGTATCTTTGGGTGGCTCAGCACAGTGCGTTATTTTGTCCAGTAAAATGATGGACACCATAAAGGAAACCCAAAGAACCGCATTATAGACTTTAGGGTTCCTCAGGTTCTGTTAATGGCTGTCATCTAAGGGATCTGGCTCTTCCATTATTTTTGTTGTTATTTCTCACCTATGATGAAGCAGAGCAACGTAATGAACAGTATATATGTGAATGGCGCCTTAGCATGTCCTGCTATGCCACTTGACCCCTTTTATTACTTTGTCTTTTCCACATCTGACGTTCCATGTAGCATGTTCATCCTTGGTTCTTTGTCTTAATCTGCTTTCAAACCTCATTAGTGTCACTGTCCCATCTCCTTCTCCTTGTCTCATTTGCTTCTGTTTTTTTCCACATATCGCCCACATTTCCTTGGTTCTTCTATTTTTTTTGTTCTGTCCCCTCTGGCTTTTGTCCCAATTTTTTATCCAAGGTTCTGTAAAGGCCAATGCTTCTGGTGCTGATGTAACCATACAAATAGCTCTAGACACTTTACTTGGACAGGATCCACTTTTTGCCCCCGTGTCCCCATCCACGGACCAGCCTGTGTCATAAGTTATTCATGATTACATGCTACAGTAAATTATTTTAATTACCAGAACCGCTGCCAAGGTGCATTATCTACATCGTTTAGGCCTTCATTTCCTAGTAACGTTATGTTATTTTTTGGAGTCTTGAAGAGATGCATTTCCAGGAATTTATGTATATTTCTCCTTTCAGCATCCATGCATTTTAAGTGAATGTTTGTGTGTCTTTTTCTATTTTGGGTTTACTGTGTGCAGTCTGAATCTGTCCATGGCGGAGGGTGGTTAAACACATAGCGGAAAAGTACTGCTTATTTTGCTGCATTTTTTTCTGCTGTCTTTTTCCAGTATTTTATTTTTTTATTTTCAAGGAATACAGTGACCAAAAGCTTTCTGAATATCTATAGTGGAAAGTAAAGCTAGTTTTTTTTCTCTTGTTAAAAATTGGATGAATAAAAATAAATAAAAAAAATCACTGTAAACACAAATGAAATCTGTACCAGCGGTAGTACACACATGTTGTACCAGCGGTAGTACACACATGTTGTACCAGCGGTAGTACACACATGTTGTACCAGCGGTAGTACACACATGTTGTACCAGCGGTAGTACACACATGTTGTACCAGCGGTAGTACACACATGTTGTACCAGCGGTAGTACACATATGTTGTACCAGCGGTAGTACACATAGGTTGTATAAATGTCATGACTCATCTACTGATATGCACTGTTTATTTTTTTGTATAGAAATAAGACGGCGAATTTTGCTGTAATGAATGTATCACAGATGTAACATGTAAATTGTAAATCATGTATACATAGACTGACTGTTGTAAAAAAGAATTTTTCTAGTGCCTGACGAAGGCCTAAATAAGGCCGAAAACGTTTGCATATATTGCCGTCTTTTTCCAAATAAATGAACTCACGGAAAATAAAACACCTTCTTGCTGTGATTTTTGTATTACTACAGTACACACAGAGTACCAGCGGTTGTACTTACTGTAGAACCAGCGGTAGTACACACATAGTACCAGCGGTTGTACTTACTGTAGAACCAGCTGTAGTACACACAAAGTACCAGCGGTTGTACTTACTGTAGAACCAGCCGTAGTACACACAGAGTACCAGCGGTTGTACTTACTGTAGAAGCAGCTGTAGTACACACAGAGTACCAGCGGTTGTACTTACTGTAGAACCAGCGGTAGTACACACAGAGTACCAGCGGTTGTACTTACTGTAGAACCAGCCGTAGTACACACAGAGTACCAGCGGTTGTACTTACTGTAGAAGCAGCTGTAGTATACACAGAGTACCAGCGGTTGTACTTACTGTAGAACCAGCGGTAGTACACACATAGTACCAGCGGTTGTACTTACTGTAGAAGCAGCTGTAGTACACACAGAGTACCAGCGGTTGTACTTACTGTAGAAGCAGCTGTAGTACACACAGAGTACCAGCGGTTGTACTTACTGTAGAACCAGCGGTAGTACACCCAGAGTACCAGCGGTTGTACTTACTGTAGAACCAGCGGTAGTACACCCAGAGTACCAGCGGTTGTACTTACTGTAGAACCAGCCGTAGTACACACAGAGTACCAGCGGTTGTACTTACTGTAGAAGCAGCTGTAGTACACACAGAGTACCAGCGGTTGTACTTACTGTAGAACCAGCGGTAGTACACACATAGTACCAGCGGTTGTACTTACTGTAGAAGCAGCTGTAGTACACACAGAGTACCAGCGGTTGTACTTACTGTAGAACCAGCCGTAGTACACACAGAGTACCAGCGGTTGTACTTACTGTAGAACCAGCCGTAGTACACACAGAGTACCAGCGGTTGTACTTACTGTAGAACCAGCCGTAGTACACACAGAGTACCAGCGGTTGTACTTACTGTAGAACCAGCGGTAGTACACACATAGTACCAGCGGTTGTACTTACTGTAGAAGCAGCTGTAGTACACACAGAGTACCAGCGGTTGTACTTACTGTAGAACCAGCGGTAGTACACACATAGTACCAGCGGTTGTACTTACTGTAGAACCAGCGGTAGTACACACATGGCACCAGCAGTCGTACACACTTACTGTAGAACCAGCGGTAGTACACACATGGCACCAGCAGTCGTACACACTTACTGTAGAACCAGCGGTAGTACACACATGGCACCAGCTACTTGTGCCTGACTCTAGGCCATTTACAGCGGCTGATGCGATTAAACAAGCAATCTTTCATCTATCTTTGTTTGCATCTTTTATTCATGCATGCAAATCATAGATTGTGTGCAGCACATTGCATGTAAATAGTGATGTGCTGCAGACTGCCATGCAGATTGGAGACAAAGGATTCTACTAACATTCAGTACAAGGTTTGCTTCATGTGAAAAGGACCTATCACCTCTGCTATGTCAGTTTTAGTAACGACCTGAATATCCCATGTAAAACAATGCTGGAGCATCTATTCTTATGACCCTATGTATGCTATTCCTCTGTTATTCCTGCTAGAAGTTATGAATGAATTCCTAGCAGTCTGCAATAAAGCTCCAACAGGGTGTTACTATTTGGGGTGGTGTCGCTTCACAGTCTAATTTTGGCTGCACTGAATGGATAGTGTCAGACTTTGCAGGGACAACCCGCCAACTGGGAAGTGGATCACCTAAAGACTTTGAAAGGGTTTTCCGAGACTTTCATACTATCTGATCGATAGGGGTCTGACGCCTGAGACCCCCCCGATCAGCTGTTTGAGAAGGTACTGGCACTCCTGTGAACGCCGCTGCCTTCTCTCAGAACAGCGCCGTACATTGTGCTTGGTATCGCAGCTTGGCCCCATTCAGTTCAATGGAACTGGCCTAGGGGAAAGCTGTTAAAGGCCATGCCTCCTCAAACAGCTGATCGGCGGGGGTCCCGGGTGTCAGACGACCCCCCCCCCCCCCGGTCAGAAACCGATGATACTGTCCTGAGGATAGATCATCTATATGAAAGTCTCGGTAAACCCCTTTGACTATGCTGAAAATATAGATAGTAAACAAAAAGAAAATATCAACTAAATAGCAGTCGGATCTGCCGTTCATGTATCTGAAGTATCATCACGTCTTGAGAGACACATCTAATGTCAATGTTGGTGACGTTCCTTAGGTAAATGGAAGATACACGTGCACCAGTAGTGGTGAATCAGAAGAATCAATAGATTTTCCTATTATTCGTCTATAAAAAAAAAACATACTATTTGAACATCCCAAAAGTATATGAAGCATTGAAAAAGATGGCAAGCTGTAATGGTACTTATTGGCTGTAACCTAGTTTTTTCAGAAACAGATGCAACTACGAAAGACTCAATAGAATCGCAAAAAATGTTCTCTTCTTAACCTGTACAGCCTAACACTAGTCCTATCCGCAGTGCTCCAGAGCTGCACTTCCTACTGTAACTCATGAACCTCTTGGCACGTAGTCACCAAGTATAGGCATAAGTAAAGTGTGTTTTACATGGGGCGACCATTGCCCGAACGTACAATCTTTCACGATAATTTCCCAGTGTTAACAGGTCAAGCAATCCAACAGCGAACGATAATTCATTTGTTGGTCGTTGATTGCATCTTTATGAAGACATAAAAGTAGTTTGTCGTCAGCACGTCCTGTCGTGTAAACAGGGAATATGCTGTCCTTTCTAGTGGAAGTGAACAGCAGTAGGCAGTACAAACGATTGCAAGTTGAGAAATATGAACATTCCTGATAATTGCCCAGTGTTAGGAAACTTTCACACTAGCGTTATTCTTTTCCGGTATTGAATATCGGTAAAGGGTCTCAATATCGCAAAAAAACACTTCCGTTTTGTCCCAGTGCATTCTGATTGGAAAGCAATCCGTTCAGTATGCATCAGGATGTCTTCTGTTCCGTCCCTTGTACAGTATTTGACCGGACAAAATACCGCAGCATGCTGCGTTTTTTTTTGTCCAGCCAAAATTCCAGAACACTACCACACTTGCCAGATCCGGCATTAATTTCCATTGAAATGTATTAATGCCGGATCCGGTACCAAGTGTTCCGGAAATTGCCACATTGCCGGATCCAGTTTTCCAGTCTGCTCATACGCAGTTATTTCTAAAAATTAATTACTGCATCCGTTATTCCAGATGATACCGGAAAGACGGATCCGGTATTTCAATGCTTAAGTCTAATGGATCCATATCCGGAAAAAAATATATATCCGTTTGCATACAGATTTACGGATCCGGCAGGCAGTTTCGGCAACAGAACTGCCTGCCGGATTCTAACAACGCTATTATAAAAGTACCCTTAAACACCATTTCATGGTCGCTTTCCTTCAACAAAGTTTGCATAAATGAATAGTACAGGTGAATATAAGAAACATTATAGTATATCTTATCAGAGAAAAATGCCTTTTTCTCCCTCTAGCAGCTCATCCCTTTTCCAGTCTTGTATGGGTAACATATGATCTGATTCCTTAGGCTGGGACACAGGGTAATGGAAAAACCACAGCATGCTGCTTTATTTTGTGCATTAAAATTCTAGACTCCTGATTGAAAACTTGACAGGCCCTATTATAGTCAGTGGGGTGCCTACTGTTATATACGCAGGATCTGACCCTCCTGTTTTTTTCCAGAAACAACAATGCTGGTGTGAACCCAGTTTTAGCAGACATTATTTTAGGAGGAAGAGGCATTTTTCTCTGATAAGATATATGACACATCTCTTAGATTCACTTCCACTATTGATTTTTGCACCATTTCTTCAAAGTACAGTGACCATTTGGACGAGCAATCAATTTCGATCAGTGCTTGTTATGGCCAATTTCTCCACCTGTGTAATAAGAGGGAAAAAAAATACTTTCCGCTTTTTCTTACCTACTGAAAATAACAGAGACAGAGAACAGCACTGATGGTCCCTGTTGACGATCATGGGGTCTGTCGACTCTCTGTTACGCAGTGCGTCATTTTACCGCGCTGGATTTTCTGACAGAATCTGCGATGGAGGCGCCTAACTGACTAGATGTGAACACAGTCATATTATAATCGTTATAAATCTTTATAAATAAAATCCTAAAATAAATATATAAATATAACAAAAGATAAAGGAATCTTTATAAATAAACACATATTTACTATACAGAATATAGTCACAAGGAAGGCACGGCTCTGCCAGCCTCAGGGTACTTTCACGCTAGCCTTTTTCTTTTCCGGCACTGAGTTCTGTCCTAGGGGGTTCTATATGGAAAAAAACTGATCAGTTTTATCCGCATGCATTCTGAATGGAGAGCAATCCGTTCAGGATGTCTTCAGTTCAGTCATTTTGACTTTTCAGGATGAAGATAATACCGTAGCATGCTGCGGTTTTATCTCAGTCCAAAATTCCGGAACGCTTGCGGGAATGCCGGATCCGAATGCATTGAAATACATTTATGCCGGATCCGGCCCCGAGTGTTCTGGCAAAATGGATCCGGCATTGCGGTCTGCGCGTGCTCAGACCGTAAAAAAATGTGAAAAAAATAAATGCCGGATCCGTTTTTCCGGATGACACCGGAGAGACGGATCCGGCATTTCTATTTATTTGTCATACGGATCAGGATCCTGATCCGTCTGACAAATGCCATCAGTTTGCAGTTCCGGCGACGGGACTGCCTGCCGGAATCCTCTGCCGCAAGTGTGAAAGCACCCTCAGATGCAGCATTACATATTTTTTATGTTCTTGTTTTTGTTTTTTTTAATGTCCCCATTGACCTCTGTTGTTTACTCCATGAATGGAACAGAATACGCGCAGCTCTTCTTTGTAGCGCATTTTTCCCAGTGTCTTAGTTTTCGTTTTCACCTTTCATTTTTCTTTGCTGAGAAAACATTTAACGTGGATGACTGTGAATGGAATAAATGGCCTTTTTGGACGGCTCATGTTAATGATGAATTCAGCCTCGAGCTCTCAGTAATAGGCAGTGAAATGCCGTCTCGTGTGTGAATGTTGTGCATGGTTTGAGGGATGCATAATGGGAATCTATTCTTACCAGTTTATTGATCAGTCTTAAATTTTATTTTTATTTTTTTTGTAATGTAACATTTGACAATCCAAGCACAGTTGTGCACATTGTTAACCAGCAGCACATCTGCCAGAAAAATCCAAAATGGAACAATTTTTATTATTGTTCCCTGGGATGCAAGTGATTGCAAATCTGTCAATTTTACTTGACATTGACGCTTCACATGCTTTTTCTGTAATGGTTCTTAGGCCTCTTGCACTCAAACGTTTTTTCCCCCGTTTCCGTTCCGTTTTTTGCGTTCTGTATACGGAACCATTCATTTCAATGGATCCGCAAAAAAAACAACTGAAGCTACTCTGTATGCCTTCCGTTTCCGTGTTTCCGTTCCGTTCAAAGATAGAACATGTCCTATTATTGTCTGCATTACGGACAAGGATAGTACTGTTCTATCAGGGGCCAGTTGTTCCGTTCTGCAAAAAAAAGAATGCACACGGACGTCATCCGTATTTTTGGCGGATCCGTTTTTTTGCGGACCACAAAATACTGAAAAAGCCATACGGTCGTGTGCCTTAAGGACAATTAGTAGATCTAGATTTAGGGATTATTCCAGTTTGTTTAAACAAGAAATCCCATGTCCCTCAATACCTCAGTTTACCAAATCCAGTCTGGACAGAGAGATGTTCATCAGCGGCCAGTCCTCAGTCTATACAAAGGGAATTCGCATTGCAAGGGAAGTTAGTAAATGGGAAATACACATATTTGGCTTTCAGAAATTAAACGGGTTGTCCAGGATTTTACTATTGATGACCTATCCTTAGAAAAGACCATCAACGTCTGATAGAAAAGGAGCCCAACACCCATACTCCTGGTGATCAGCTGTTTCCGGGTAGCTTGGGATGCTGGATGTTGGTGTGGACCCCTGCTGATCTGATCCTGAGGATAGGCCATCAATATCCAAATCCTGGACCATCCCTTTAAGGGTTGTCCCATTAAAAATATTCAATTTTTTTTTTTAAACCAGCACCTGGATCTGAATAGTTTTGTAATTGCATGGAATTAAAAATCTAGTAATAGCCACTGAGCTATTCAATAAAATGTATTCATATAGCACCACCTGCTGTTTGTCCTTTTCTTTATTTCTCCGTCCATGTTGCTGACGTGGACGCACAATGTTCAATTTCAACCTTCAAATGCCACCAGCCATATCTTTAGTTAGAAGCTGTGACAGTTACAGGGAGAGAGCTGCAGCAGAAAGGACATGCCCTCAGAGAAAGGACAATTCAAAAATGAAAGGAGAATTCAAATCACCCCCTTCCCCCATAATAAAAATAAATAAGCAATAAAAAAAATAAAAACCACAGGCATTACCTTGTACTTGGTCGATTCAACCTTTTTTATCATTTCACCCCCCCCCCCCCAAAAAAAAATAATTGAGCCCTAACACAGCTCCGCAAACATAACTATAAAAAAGTTAAGGGAGTCAAAATAGTGCTGCAAAGAAAACTTTTTTTTTTCCAGTTTTTATTTTTTAAAGTATTAAAACACAAGAAAAACGATATAAATGTACTGATCCGGAGAATGAAGGTAACCGGTCAGTTTTACTGCATAGGGAATTTAACAATGAAACAAACAATGAAAATACCCCATTTGAGTTTTTTCTTTTTTCAGTTTCCCACCACATCTTATGCAATATTAAAGGGAATGTGTCATCAGAAAATGACCTATTGTTTAAATCACGTTTTTATGTTTTAACATATATTTAGAGAATTGATGATATTTTTAATTTTCCATGTCAATATCTATATTTAAACGAAAATCATAAAATCCTGCAGTTTTCACACTGGCCACTAAACATAATAATTGGCACCACTTTACTGCAGTTACCTTCTTATCTATACACAGAGGTGATATAAATATAGGCAGGATTAGAATGACAGGTAATACAGGATCCACCATTCCCAATCGGTGATTGTCAGAGCTTATCTATTCTTTCCTTGTACAATGACCTCTGCACAGAGCATGTCTAGAAAACTCTCCCATAGAAGTCAATGAGATCCACTCCTGACCATTGTGTCTATGGACCATAGGGCTGCCATAAAGCAATTTTCTTAATGCCCTCTAAATGCTGTTAAGAACAGCTCAGGCAAGATGGCCGCCCCATAATCATGTTCACGAAATAGAATAATAGAATAAAAAATCTACAATCGGAAAATAAAAATAAATTAGAAGAAAAGGAGATGTGTTACCATCTGATTTTAACTAGCAGAATATTTTTTGGAGCACATTTCCTTTAAATGGTGTCATTAGAAAGTACAAATTGCCCTCATTTGGCAATATGAACAGAACACCAAAAAGACAGCGAGGCAGTGCAGAGGACCGGAGCGGCGTGGAGCAGGTAAGAATCTTCTGCTCCACGCCGCTCCGGTCCTCTGCACTGCCTCGCTGTCTTTTTGGTGTTCTGTTCACATTGCCATATGCCAACATACGGATGACGTCCGTGTGCATTCTGTATTTTGCGGAACAGAACAGCTGGCCCCTAATAGAACAGTCCTATCCTTATCCGTAATGCGGACAATAATAGGACATGTTCTATTTTTTTTGCGGAACGGAAATACGGACATACGGAAACAGAATGCACACGGAGTAAGTTTTTTTTGCGGACCCATTGAAATGAATGCTTCCGCATACGGTCCGCAAAAAAGACGGAGCAGACGTGGAAATAAAATACGGTCGTGTGCATGAGCCCTAAGCTATATATTTGTGATTTTGGACAGCACAGCAATGTAGCGGTATTTATAAAATGATGATAGATCTCTACATAGGTCTGTGAATGGCATGACGGCTGTAGACATGAGGGATGACATGAGTTTCGATGCTGTTCTGACATTTGTCAAGGAAGATTTCACAAATATGACAACAATTACACCCAAACAGCGACTGAACATATCCAACACGTTAGATCTAGTTTTTAAACAGACGTCTGCCGTTGGTCAGCGCCTGACTCCAGCAAGAGATGTCCTAAATCTGTCATTGCAGGCAACTGAAATGGAAATGCATAGAGGAAAAGGATAGCAATGCCGTTCTAGAAGAGGTGGAAACTAACAAAATGCCAAAAAGCAGAGGACAGAACTCACCATGAACTAATACAAGCTTATGTCATACCTCCTGCCATCACTTGTAGACAAGGGCATTTTTCAGATAAAATCATTTCAGGTTTAACCCTTTCAACCCCGGGCCAGTTTTCACCTTCCTGCCCAGGCCATTTTTTTGCAAATCTGACATGTGTCACTTTATGTGGTAATACCCTTAAACGCTTTTACTTATCCAGGCCATTCTAAGATTGTTTTCTTCGTCACTTATTTTATTTCATGACAGTGGTAAAATTGAGTCAAAAAACTTCATTTTTATTTATAAAAAAAAATACCAAATTTACCAAACATTTGGAAATGTCAAAAAGTCAATTTCTCTACTGTTATAATAGATAGTAATACCTCCAAAAATAGTTATTACTTTACATTCCCCATATGTCTACTCCATGTTTGGATCATTTTGAATAATGACATTTTATTTTTTTGGATCCGCAAAACACACACGGACGTGTGAATGGACCCTTAAACATGGCCTATTCTGAAATGACACACTAAGTTGGGGTTGGGAATTTCTTTGCCTGTTTGAGGTTCTTAGCCAGGCAAACAAGTGCGTTGATATGGTCTTCATTCAATCTCATTCTTCTTGGACTGCAGATTAGGCCCGAAGTACTGAATACTCGTTCTGATGCACAACTAGAGGCGGGAATGCATAGATCCACTTTTGCAAAATGGGCAAGATCAGGCAGACTTGAGGCATTTCTCCTCCACCAGGCTAGTGGGTCTTCTTCTGGACTCATTTCTTTCATCTGTTTGTACAAGAAGAAGTCATTGCAAAGCATTGCTGTAGGGCTTTTGTCAGATGATGTACTATCTTCGGTACCGACAGAACCACCTGCTGACCCCCTTTTTTCTGTCACAATGTTGGCCAACTAGCTTTTGAGATCAGTTTTTATTTTTTTAGTAACTTGTGCCACTGCATGTTCTTCATCTTTCTGTTCTGCTCCGCCACTTGCTGATAGCTGAAGAATGGAAGCTCTCTGCAGAAGCTCTTCTTTTACTTCATCTTCAATAGACACAAATGAGTCCTTAAATCTTGGCTCTAGATATGTTGCAGTGTTGAGAATGAGTTGCAACTTTTTGCTTTCGTACCTCTTTTTCATGTCATCTATGACCCTTTGTTTCATTTCTCTGGCAGCGATGCTGTCAGATTCCTCCTCAGTTGTACATGCATATATTTTCCATGTCCAAGGAAGAACAGAAGACAGGGTTGGATCTTTCTCTCCACTTAACGCATCAGTAAAATCGATCATTGGTGCGCGCACATCTCTGACGGTCTCCAGAATGGTGACATCAGTGTCCTTTGGCATAAGATGCAATTTTTTCCGGTTCTCTGCCAGGACAGCACAGACAGCTTGTTGCTGTTCACAGATCCTCTCCACCATATCATAAATGGAATTCCACCGGGTCGGTTCATCGTGAATAAGCTTGTGTTCGGGTATCTGAAGTGCCTTTTGTTCTTCTTTTAGTGATAAGCTCATTGTAGGCTACTTTCACACTGGCGTTTTGGTTTCCGATCAGTTTTGCCCCAATGCATTCTGAATGGATAAGGATCCGCTCAGAATGCATCAGTTTGCCTCCGTTCCGTCTCCATTCCGCTTTGGAGGCGGACACCAAAACACTGCTTGCAGCGTTTTGGTGTCCGTCTGACGAAACTGAGACAAACGGATCCGTCCCCATTGACTTACATTGTGTGTCAGGACGGATCCGTTTTCACTGACACAAAATGGCACAACAGAAAACTGATCCGTCCCCCATTGACTTTCAATAGTGTTCAAGATAGATCCGTTTTGGCTGTGTTACAGATAATACAAACGGATCCGTTCTGAACGGATGCAGACGGTTGTATTATCTGAACGGATCCGTCTGTGCAGATCCATGACGGATCCACACCAAACGCGAGTGTGACAGTAGCCTTATTTAATCGGCAGAATGCAGAGACGGTCTTACGTAACCTTGAGACACACACCGCCACTCTGTCAATA
Organism: Bufo bufo; assembly: GCF_905171765.1. Classification (NCBI taxonomy): domain Eukaryota; kingdom Metazoa; phylum Chordata; class Amphibia; order Anura; family Bufonidae; genus Bufo; species Bufo bufo. Next base: position 615,943,105 of record NC_053389.1, on the reverse strand, counting down.
TCCAGGGCTTTGTGACCAAAACATGGGACCCAGCTGTATTCTTCAAACGCTCTGATGTTGTTTGAGTCATTATCTGTTGTTATTCCAGACATTTTGGATATGTCCAGTCTTTAGTTAGGGATTCCTCAAATGCTTCATGCAAACTGTTCTGTGTACAGAGCCGTACAGCCTAAACTCCAAGACTGCATCTCCCATTCTTCCGTTATAAAGTGAATGGTGAGAGCCATGAATGCATCTGTAGCTCTACTTGTCCAGAGGTCTGTAGTCCAAGCAAAGAATGGAACCTCAACCAGTTGCGCCTCAACCGCTCTTCTGATCTCCATGTAGAGTGTTGGTATTTCTGTAGACATAAAGTAGGCTCTCCCAGGCATATCATACTTTCTGTCTAACTGCTGTACCAGGTTTCGGAATCCATTTTTCTCAACCGTATATACAGGCCCTTGGTCCATGCAGATGTACTCGGCAACAGCTTTGTTTAGTCTCTGCGCTTTCTTCGAGTCTTTGCCATATTTCCGCTGTCTTTCGAGCACAGATATAATGGTAGCAACCTGAGTGGGTTTATCTTTGGATGATGTAGTGGTATGGGTTTGCTTCTTCTTCTGTGTAAGGAAAATAGAAGTCAATCATCATTCATCACTTAAAAAAGGTTGCTTCACTTCCGATAATGGCCTTTATCCCTTAGATAAAGTGAATACAAGACTCTTCCTATGTGCTGTGATTCTCCATATTGCCCTCGTTGCTGGCTTCATTAAATTTTTCCATCACAATGGCCACATGATTTTAGGTTGGTTGTCAGTGTAGTTCTAGTTGTGAAAAAAATGATGCATATTTTTCAATGGCTTAAACCACACCTCGTTGACTAGGTGGGGTAGAGGTGGTTGGGGGGGGGGGTTGAATGGGCTTCATGAAAATCGACACAGATTGGGGTTGTAAATGTGTGAGGCTGTGAGGTCAGCTGCTACATGATATACATTGTGGTGCTGGGGCCACGTTACATGATAGGGTAATGCCTCATTCACACGTAAGTGTTTTGATCAGTGATTTCCATCAGTGATTGTGAGCCAAAACCAGTAGTGGATCCTCCACAGACATAGGGTATAGGGAAAAGATCTGCACCTGTTCTGTGTTTAGAGCCGCACCTGGATTTGGCTCACAGTCACTGATGGAAATCACTGACCAAACACTGAAGTGTGAATGAGGCATAATTGTAAGGCACAGGTCCAACCGTTCCTAGTGATAAAACCCCCATGTGCCTAATAACCCTATCAAGTATCCATATTCTTGCATAATGGGCAACATGGGGTTAATGCATGAGCTACATGAACAGTCACTTGCTATTTGGCACAGTCTTATGAACTCAATCCATGTGCCTCATTATTATTAGGGCACTTTCACACTTGCGGTAGCCTTTACTGGCAGGCTGTTCCGGCGGGGCAGCTTCAGAACCCTCTCACTTCATTGGGCTCAGCGGCGGCCGCGTCATAGGAGGGGGGGGCTCCCTCCCTACCTCCTTCTCCACTGTCTGGCCACAGAACATAGTGCGCGCCGAGCGCCATGCTCTCCCATAAGAGGAGATACTGGGCTGTGCAGCAGCGCATCCCAGTCTCGCAATAATTCAAATCCCAGTACTGAATCGATACTGGTATAAAAGTATCGATTGGGTATCGAAATTTCGATACCCGCAACAACCCTATTATTTAGTGTGAGGGGTGTGTATGTTGTGTTTTCACACGTGAAGCGGCTTGTAATAAATTTGAAATTAAATTTAGAAGAAAAGTGGTAAAAAAAAGTATTTTCTGCAATAAAAAAAAACCTTGCAGTGCAAACTGAGCAGACGCGATCAGTAACGGACACTACTGATCGGTGCTCAGTGGTTGCAAAATGCACGTACGCAGATGGTGCGTTCGTGCAAAAACCTAATCTGACACTAACTGAAATATATATATATATATATATATATATATATATATAGGGAAAGGGACGGAGGGTGGTTTAGGGATCTGGAACAGCTGCAAATGAAAAAAGCTATTCCATTGTTCTTCTTTCTTCTTCTTTTCTTGTTTCTTTTTAGCAGGAAAGGGGTTAAAATCGCAGTGGTGTGCACCACAAATCCCAGCAAGCCACAAGCAGCACAGAAAGGCACAGACCCTCTCTGCATGCAGTCACTAGCTACAATGGCTGCCTGCAGAGAGGTTCAGCCTCTTCCTGTGCAGCTATAGCAGTACTGGCAGGGGACGCCAAACACTGGTGTCCCCTGCCTGACCTTGCAGGAGATAGGTGCTGACTTGTTCAGTACCGGTCACCTCCACATGACCCCCCGTAGCTCCGTATCGCAGCCGGAGCTGCGATGCGCATGTCGAAGGAGCCATCGCACCCCGGTTCCTGAGTGATTATGCCCAGGGGGCGGGTGTTCGTCGCACCGTACTATTAGTACGGCGCTGGGCAACAAGTCACGTCCCTGCTGCGTCGTACTATTACGGTGCTGGTCGGGAAGGGGTTAATACAATGGTTCCTAAACAATAGCTAACAGTGCTATAAGATACAACAGCGTTGGTTTTAAAGGGAAGCCCCACCTTTAAAAAGGAGGCTATCCCCAAAAAGAATTTATCATCCACTGTATTTACAGGATAGGTGATAAATATAGGATTGTTAGGGTTCCCCCAGCGATTCCGAGAATGAAGGGACACCAAGTCTCCCCTCTGAAGCGGTAGTGCGCATGCCTCTCTACTGCTCTATTCACTGACAGGGCACTGGACAGATGTGAGCATTACTGCTCCATTCAGAGGGGATTTGGGGCCCCACATTCTCTGGATTGCTGGGGTTTCCAGTGGTTGGACCCCAGTATTTATCATTTAGAAATGTCAATTTTTTTGGCACAAAATATAGGTTTAAATATACCGGCAAAGACGTGGTATAAAAAAGACAGTTCCAATGATTTTTGAAAGTTGTGGGGAAGTTTTTTGCCATATAAAAGTCATTTTTCTTGTGTAAAAAAGAAAAAAAAAGTCAAAAATTTTGGTACATCCTGTTTTCACACTAAAACTTATGACTTTTATTGGTCTCAGCATTTTTCAAAAAAGTTGGCAGAGCGGAGCAGAAAGGGACCCCACAGATTTACCATATTTTATGTTGAATTTGCCGTAAATTATAACAGAAATTTACTCCAGCTGATTGTTCACATAGATTTCAAACTAAAGATGTACCATTTTTTTAATACACCTACATGACTTAAGGCGGGTTTCCAGTTTCAAACAATATCCTTTAAAATAATCATTTATGGAGATAGCTGTAATTTTGTAATGTGTTTCATTTACCTTTTTTGCTTCCGTTCTAAGCTGGGGTCACATGACCATGTCCATGGAGGTTTTTCTTATTTCCAGGGCAATGTCAACTGGTGGGAGTTGCTATAAACTAGCTGGGCTTTAGAGGCGGCGGCAGAGAAAGGAGAAGTGCATCAGGTAATACAGTGCAGATATGTCATGTCCATCATCCCTGGAAACTTTGTAACTGAACTGTTCTTTCTAAATATTATAATAGAGACTCTCCAAATGGTAATTTGCATATCACACATGGTTTATTAAACATAATCTCAGTACTGCATTATTGTTTTCGAACACAGGAAAAAAAAAGAAGAAAAAGTAATATAAAAATAATGTAGACAATAAGCGGGAGATACCCAAGAGGAATAATACAGATCAGGATGTTGAACAGTGATATCAGATACTGGGAGGAACAGTAGAATAATATAATATCAGTACTGTATTGTTCTATGTTTGTCAGACAATAGAAATGCCAGAAGTGGTCCCCGCTCACGTCTATGCACGTCGGTTTACGTTGGCTGATGATGCTTGTGATGCTGCAGATGGCGTTTGTGATGTTTTCCTTGATGTGGATTGTTAGCCGACACTTTCTGGTTTAAATTTCCCCACAGATGAAAATCGCATGTGGACAAGTCTGGGGAACGTGGTGGCCATAACCCCTTGCTCACAGTTCGCTCCTCCGTAAACAGTTTATGAACCCGTGCAAGTGATTTCCATGAGGTGTGGCACGTTTCCCCATCTTGTTGGAAAAAGCAGGGCATTTTTGCTTCCGTTGAAGCGCTGCTAACCGTATCGGCCAACATAATCCGACGTGCCCAAAGATGCACAGACGTGAACGGGGACCACTGTCAGCATCTCTTGTGGGTAATTTATAAAAACAATCCACTTGCTTGTTCATCTTGCCATACCATCCATGGAGGCGGCCTACTTTTCCATGAGCCACCCTGTGCGTGTGTGTATATATATATATATATATATATATATAAAAATATATATATATATCTATCAGCAGAGTAATATCTGAGAGGTCCTGATATAGAGCAGACGAGAGCTTGAGACTGCAAAAGGTAAGTATATGCCAAGTGAGTACATACACAAATCAACACTTGAGTCACATATAAGTAAATATGGGAGGCTACATGAGGCTAATCTGGTTGCATGATGCATGAATGATATAGGGTGCATATACTGCGGACCGCAAATTGACCAAATTTACTTGAATGGATCTGCAATTCACAATATATAGCAAAAGGTAGGACATGTCCTATCTTTTGCAGTGCGGAGACACGGACCCGAAAGCCCACGGTAGCACTTAGTTGCGGTCCGCATTATGGGCATGGGCGGCCCTTATTCCCAATCTTGACATCTCATCTCCAGGTTCATATATAGTGTTTCTTATTTTAAACCATTCATGCAGCCGGATTAGCCTTGTCATGTAGCCTTCCATGTTTACTTCTATGTGACTCAAGTGTTGATTTGTACGCTGCTTAAGTGATGCATATACTCACTTACCTTTACACAAAAAGCGCTCGTGCGTTTCCTAGTGAAGCACTGTATAGGTATTCACATAAACGCAGCTCTACGATTGTGCTTACTGCAGTGAGTTGCACGAACCCAGGCACAACTCTGGAGTAGACGTATGGGTGTGACCTCCGCTCCGACCACTCCAGACTCCAAAAATGAAAACACGACAATATACCAGTTAAACTTGCGACAATTTTTTTTAACCAAAATACTAAAATGACCCCTATTGTTCCAAAAGGCTATCTCATTCATGGGTAAAAACAGGGTCATCTTTAAAAGAAGATTTTTTTGACAGTCTCAGTTTCTTCTAGATCATTTTTGCTTTTGCAAATACAACTGTATATACATATTATCAATAGTATGTTGTACTTCGACCTTGAATAGGTTTTCCAGTTACACAGAGTCATAGATTTGATCTCCTCAGCAGGTAAAGATGGAAATTTCACCTGCTCACTGGAGACTAGTTCCATTCCCACAGCTCGTTGTATACATTCATTTCTCATCTGTAACCTTTCAGTAAGGAAATCTATATTCCGTGTTCCACCGCTGCTGCCTCTGCTCTGAAAATGAACCTTCAGGTCCACATTGGGTAGACAAAAAGAACGGAGAGCCTGGGCGCTTCTTTGTGAAGCACAGTATAGATATTCACATACAGTAAACGCAGCTCTACAGTTGCACTTCCCGGAGTGAGTTGGGCTAACTTGGGCAGAACTCAGGTCAGCCTGAGAAAGGAGGCCATCTGCCTCTAAAACATGTTGCTCTCTGTCCTGTTTTATGTATTTTATTTGTTAAAGTGTAACTGTCATTCTTTTTTTTATTTGTGTAATGTATAGGGGCAGTGATACTGACCATATTTGTAATATAATTTTAATTACTGAAATCGTACATTTCTATTAGAAAATAGCTCTAAAGTGGCCTTTTCTGAGCCTTAGCAACGCTCCTCTGTCTTCTGTTTACATAACACAGTCAGTGTTAGCAAGTCTCCACTGTTATGTAAACAGAAGATAGAGAAGCGTTGCTAAGGCTCAAAAAGGCCACTTTAGAGCTATTTTTCTAATAGAAATGTACGGATATGGTTGTGTGCAGAAGCCCTAAATCTAATAATCAGGACTTGAATGTCATTTCTGTGCACAGGGTCTCTCCACCTCGTGTGGATTGTGGAGCCACTGTTGCCCCTTTGCTCTCCAGTGATCCTCATGATGATGATTGTATTTTGGTTAGGCCACATGGTTGTTTTAGTAAAGTGCCTGAAAATGGATGCAGAATGGCCATTAAACACTGGCAGTGAGTCCACTTTTTATGGCGTTTTTTTCAGTGCCGTAACCGTAATTTCATTCAGACTGAGACCAGTAGTTCCACACACTGCTGCAGTACATGTATTCACACTGGTCCTGTTACAGCTCAGGCTGATATATTTAATCAGAACACCATATTACATCCTTTGCCTCCTCCACTTTTACCTACTTCCCTAAATTGAATCAACCTCTTTGGGCAAATGAAAGTTTAATCCCGAGATTGTGGATGCAGAAACTGGTGTCAATTCACACTTGTGTAACAACAAAAAGAATAAGACCACTTCCTGATTATTATTTATTTTAGGTAACACTAGGGGGCACATTTATTACAAACGGAGGTTTGGACGCCAATCTTAATAAACCCCTAAGCGCTGGCCTCTCCATAACTTTAACGGATCCTCCGCCAGTTCTATCTGGCTTACATTTAGACCATTTTCTACTCCTAAAACAGCCGTAGAAAATGTTAAATGAGAAGGGCATGCCGGCCTGCCCCCTTCCCCGCCCACAGTTTTAGACCTGGAGTGAGCAGGGAGAAGTTGCAGATTGAGGCGCAACTAACCGCTGCCCCTTAGTCTGCACCTGAAATATATCTAATTTAGGTGTATTTCAGATTGATAAATGACCCCCTATATCTTCCATTCAGTTATATTTACTATTTTTTCTTATAATTGATTTTTGTTTTTTCAGGTTACCATTTACAATTTTATGTTTTTTTTATATTTTTTGTCACATCTATATACTGTATATTTCTTTCTCCTCCTCATGTGAATCCCGGCACTGTTATAGCCCCTTTGATTTCTATGTAGGTTGGTTTGAGTTAATCTGGGACCAGTGGTTCCACATACTCCTGTAGCACACTGTTCACATTGATATAAATTTGGAGAACACTATGGGGGAGATTTATCATCTCACTTGTCATCAAAAAGTCGCTACTTATGTGTTTGCGACTTTTTAACTGCAACTTTTTTTTTTTTCTTTTAATGTCGCATCTCTCGACTTTTACACCACACTCACCACTTTCCCTAAAGAGGGCATGGCAAGGACAGGAAGAGGGCATGACCAGCCGCCCCAACAAATTTATCTTCATTTACGCCAGTTTTCCTTAATCCAGTTTAATTTTCGCTTTTTCCAGTCACCATTCATATAATATGGTTTGCTATGCTCCCTGTCTTCGAGGTTGTTGTCTGGATAATGGCATGGGGATACCACTGTCTGTTAGCCTGAGGAAGGAGGCTCTCTTTTTTTTTTTAACTACCATTTTAGTAACAGTGCTCCGAAATAATTGTTATTTTTCCCTCTTCAACCTATTGTCGTGTCTCCCTTTTTGGAGTCCCGAGTGGTGGGAGCGGTGATCACATCCATATGTCTACTCCACAGTTGTGCAACTCACTCCGGTAAGTGCAACCGTAGCTCTGTGTTTATGTGAATACCTATACAGTTCACTAAGAAGGGCCCAGATGCCCCATTCTTTTTGTCTATTAACCCTTTTTGCAGCTCCAATTTATTTATAAGAGGTGGTGTCCAGGGCCGGCTCTATCATAAGGCAGCCCAAGCAGCTGCTTGAGGGCGCATAGAAGGGGGGGGCAGCGCCGGGGCGGAAAACAATTAACTTGCTAACTTACACTTACCCTGCTGAGCCTGTGTGCCACGCAGGCCGGCCGCCCCCCGGCCCTCACTGTCTCAGTCACAGAGCGAGCGGCACGCAGCTGACAGGCTGAGCCCGCAGCCGCAGCAACACAAAACACACATACTGTGAGCTAAGAGACCCTGGTGTATTTAAATCTTATTTAGCATGTCTTTCAGAAAAGTTTCTCCTGGGATTCGAACTCATGACCTTTCACATCAGAGACAAGGCACTTACCCACACAGCTATGAGAGCTGTATAGCCAGTTACTGGAAAAATAATAATAAAAAAAAAAAATATATAAGACTTCCACTGTAGGTAACTTTGATACCTAGTGTACATCCATACACATAACAGCTGTCCCAACACACCCAGCTCTGCTACATCCATACACAGTGTACTGGGGCAGCTGTCATGTGTATGGATATACACTAGGTATCAAAGTTATCTACAGTAGAAGTCTTATATTTTTTTTTAAGTAACTGGCTGTACAGCTTCATAGTTGTGTGGGTAAGTGTCTTGCTTCTGATACAGAAGTTCATGTGTTCGAATCCCAGGAAGAAACTTTTCTGAAAAAGACAGGCTAAATAAGAACATGAGCACCAAATCTTCAACACTAGAGGCTGGTGGGAACACAGGCCAGAAGAGGCCTGCATCGCTGACATGGAGGTAAGTATAAAAATTATTATTATTATTATTTTTTTAAATACCGGACTGTTACTTTACTGCCACGGGGGCTTAGTTGCCCACAGTTTACTGGCTTAGTTGCCCACAGCAACCGATCAGATTCCACCTTTCATTTTTCACAGCTCCTTTGGAAAATGAAAAGCAGAAGCTCATTGGTTTCTATGGGCAAATAAGCCAGTTCTGCTTTACACCGGTTTGTTAAATCTCCCCCATATGTCTATTGTATAGATCTTTCGTTCACTACACAGATTGTTGTTTCCGACAAACATAGAAAAATACAATACTGGTATCATATTATTCTATTGGTCTTCCCAGTATCTGATGAAAGCCTAAGGCCGAAAACGTTAATGTACTACTGGGATTGTATTAAATAAACCATGTGTGATTTGCAAGTTATCATTTGGAGTCCCATCTCTGGCACCCTAAGAACAAGGATAATGTTCTGTTCATCCTCCTCTATACACTCACCTAAAGAATTATTAGGAACACCATACTAATACGGTGTTGGACCCCCTTTTGCCTTCAGAACTGCCTTAATTCTACGTGGCATTGATTCAACAAGGTGCTGATAGCATTCTTTAGAAATGTTGGCCCATATTGATAGGATAGCATCTTGCAGTTGATGGAGATTTGAGGGATGCACATCCAGGGCACAAAGCTCCCGTTCCACCACATCCCAAAGATGCTCTATTGGGTTGAGATCTGGTGACTGTGGGGGCCATTTTAGTACAGTGAACTCATTGTCATGTTCAAGAAACCAATTTGAAATGATTCGAGCTTTGTGACATGGTGCATTATCCTGCTGGAAGTAGCCATCAGAGGATGGATACATGTTCTCATTCTGTTTACGCCAAATTCGGACTCTACCATTTGAATGTCTCAACAGAAATCGAGACTCGTCAGACCAGGCAACATTTTTCCAGTCTTCAACAGTCCAATTTTGGTGAGCTCATGCAAATTGTAGCCTCTTTTTCCTATTTGTAGTGGAGATGAGTGGTACTCGGTGGGGTCTTCTGCTGTTGTAGCCCATCCGCCTCAAGGTTGTGCGTGTTGTGGCTTCACAAATGCTTTGCTGCATACCTCGGTTGTAACGAGTGGTTATTTCAGTCAACGTTGCTCTTCTATCAGCTTGAATCAGTCGGACCATTCTCCTCTGACCTCTAGCATCCACAAGGCATTTTTGCCCACAGGACTGCCGCATACTGGATGTTTTTCCCTTTTCACACCATTCTTTGTAAACCTTAGAAATGGTTGTGCGTGAAAATCCAAGTAACTGAGCAGATTGTGAAATACTCAGACCGGCCCGTCTGGCACTAACAACCATGCCACGCTCAAAATTGCTTAAATCACCTTTCTTTCCCATTCTGACATTCAGTTTGGAGTTCAGGAGATTGTCGTGACCAGGACCACATCCCTAAATGCATTGAAGCAACTGCCATGTGATTGGTTGACTAGATAATTGCATTAATGAGAAATAGAACAGGTGTTCCTAATAATTCTTTAGGTGAGTGTAAGTTCTTTCTAAAGCCGACACCTACCATATATGTATTCCTGAGCAACAAAAGGTTAAAAGCGTCTCTGTAGTTTCAGTATGACCCTGATCTCTTTGATGGTCACCCTCATGGTCCAGTTTTTTAATGATGATTTACCTCAGTTATTGCGTTGCCTTATAAAAAAATTTTTGGACGCAGCAGGCATGTCCCATTTACTATTGCCCTGGGAAAAATACAGTCCTGCTTCTAGTTTCCATACGGCCTATTTTTAGAGTTCCAATAAAATAATATAGGCACTCTCCCGCGAGAGGCTTAACAGTTTATTGTAAATCCGTAGCATCTTCTTCTTAAAGATCGTTGTGATGTCTCGTCTACTCACCACATCCTACAGCGCTCATATTAAATTATAGATGACATACTGTAAGTATTCATAGCACACACATATATCAACTGGTGATATGAAGGTTCTTATTGTTGGACCACCAAAAATTTTATGTTGTAAATTTCCATCTTGTAATATAGATGATAGGTCATTTTCAATGAATATGTGTAGCATTGTAAATTTACTGTTTTCCCCAGAAATATTATATGGAAAGGTTCTCATATTATAATTGAAATTAAATCTGTCCATCGATCAGTTGATCACTGAAGATCTGCTTTCAGAAACCCCTTCCAGTAACAGTTGGCTAGGTATTCATTTAACAGTTGCTCCAAGGGAAATGTAGTATTACTTGCTGGTCATTTGAATGAAAGGATGAAATCTCTGCTTTTTCTGGATTCAGTTGTACACGGGGGCTGTCTTTCCAGTGACTGATGGCATTGTGTGCAGAAATGCCTATGCATACATCGCTGTCAGTTGTGCACAGGGGTGGTCTTAAAAGGCTATGTACACCCTTGGGGTAATTTTTTAAAATTATTATTGCATTGTACTCATGTTGATCAAAAACAAACAAATCTTTTTTTAAATTAGTCTTTATTAAACATGCAAAGCCCTTTTCTCTGTACAGTGTACCAGCGCTCTGTACAGTGAACCAGCGCTCGGCGGCCCCATAGAAATTAATGGAGGGCAGCTGCGCATGTGCAGTGCGCTCTCCTTTACTTTTGGGGCTCAGTTCTCGATATAAGAGACAATGGGGGCACATCCTAGCGATATGCCCCCATTGTCTGAGATGAGAAAACCCCTTTAAATAACCATTTATGACCACAGCTAGAAAAACAGTTTAACGTCTCAATATTTTTTAATAAATTTTTTTTTTAAATAGCCCAAAATGAAATAAATCATAAAAACATTTACCCCGAATGTGTACATACCCTTTAAGTTAAAAAAAACAACAGGGATTAACGTGGCACTATACTTTCAGTAAACTTTTGTTATGTCATAGGGCATATCAAAAGTTTAGATCCTCGGGGTAATGAGGGCTGATCTGTAGAACGAGGAGGGCAAAGTGCTCAATAGAAAGTCTATGGGCCTGTCTCGCTCTTGTTTAGTGCAGCGAGAAGAGAGAGCGCATTAAATGAACGCCTCTCTCCCCTCGTTCTAGAGATCGGTAGGGATCACAGCGCTCAGACCCCCACTGATTTAAACGTTTGATATGTCCCTATGACATATCAAAAGTTTACTGCAAGTAAAATGTATAAATTACACATTTTACTGCATCCTTTCCACAAAACTATACATATATCAGTCTGCTCAGCTCCTCCTGCTCTATAACATGTTGCCTGCATGTTGCGCTGAATTTCGTGGTGACAAATCATCGGTAAGTAACAAGCATGCCAAGGTCAAAGAGTTCTACGTTTCCGCATTTAACCCGGAGAGGTGAGTGGATTTTTTTATGTTATGGGGATCAGCGGAGGACCTGGGACTGGGATTCGTATTCTCAGTGCAGTGGGCGCCTCCGCCCAGGGCCCTTTAAGAGTACTAGTACTTGTTTCCTGATGCCAGTTGCAATGAAGCAACAAGGGCACAGGGCCCCTTTTACTGATACTGTGGATGGTACCCGGGTGTAAGAATGCCAGAGTGGTGTAAGGTGGCCTAAATGTCCCTTAATGTTGGTGCGCGTGTCACGGTGCTCCTACCTGGATACGCTGGACCCCAGGCGTTGGCCCCGAAGCAATTAAAGGGGTGTTGTTGATGAAGGGGATGATGAGTTCAGACCTTGTGATGAAGTTCAATAACAGCATTACTTTGCATAAACGTTTCTCAAACCGTTTCAGGCCTTGTCTTGGTTCCTTGCAGGCTTTAGCATTAACTCTGGCAGGCAGGCGAACAAACTCAACTCTGCTACATCTGGTGCTCTCTGGCTCTGCTGTGTTGACAGGCTGACTGAATAACTTTGCTTTAGCTGTCTGCTGCAACTTCTCTCTGAAGTCTGACTCTAGATTTGGCTCCAAGCTGTGGCCTCCACATCCAGCAGAGCTGAAGGTGCTCTGTCTGGCTTATGCAAGGCACGTCCAGCAGGGACGTGCATCTGCTGCGCATCCTCCACTCTCTATAAATGTAGCTCTGCCATGCTTGCTGCCACCTTCTAGTGAACCAGGTAAATTACATCAACAAGAACAGGTACCATTAGAAATGCACAGTGTTTGGACCTGAAATAAATGCATAAGATGACACTATATTAGCCCATAGGAGACAGTAGCGGGGTGCAGAAATGGTAATGCCACTTTGGGGCGTTACATTAGGCAGTGCAAAGTTCAACATTGTTATTAAATCTTCCCCTCTGTCTCTATATTTACATGTGTTAACCCATCATTTAAAATGACATAGACACATAAATATTTGACTTCTTGCCCAATATGGCCTTCTCACTCCGGTGTTACCTTATTGGTATTGCAGGCACATCGCTGGTGAGCTTATCTGTAAGCCTAAGCACATTAATGAAGGATCGGTGATAATTTCTTCCCCAGGAGAGTTTTTCTGGTCATACAGATGGTTCTAGAAGACTTCTGTAAGTCTCTGCACTCACATAGTATTCCCTTTGCCTGTCTGTCATCTTTCTGTCTTTTTCAGTCTTTCATTGTCTACCAGCTTCTCTACCGTGCCCTCTTTCAACCGATCCTCTTTCATCTTTCTTTGTAGAGACTTTTCCCCCCATTGTATTATTGATACTCCATTTGTCAGCTGTATCTAGTTCCGCTATGTATTTTATCAGCCTTTGCCTCCTCCCTGAGCCATGTTTCCACTCAGATGACTAGTGGCAGGATTGTCTCCTGTCTTTTACCCATCTGTCTCTTTGTACTTCTTTCTGTCATTCCCCCCCCCACCGTCCAATATTTTCTGTGTAGATGCACGATAACCTTGTTTAGGGCATTAAGTTATTTCCCCTCTTCTCCCTCCCAGTCTCCTGTAGTCTTCTCATATCCCTCACAGTCTGCTTTGACATCTCTACCTCCCTTCTCTCTGTTCATTCCTTTTTAATCCTGCCTACCTTTCCTCATACATCCTTCCTTCTCTCTCTCTCTCCTTCCGCCACCTCCCCTCCCTTGTTCTCCATCTTCCATTCTCTTTTGCGATCTCCTAAAATATCCCTGTTCTCCTTTTCTGGAGGTGTTAGCAGTCTCATGTTCTTCTCTAGCTTTTCCCATCTTATTTCCTTTACTCATCTATCCTGCTTGCCTTCGCCTTGTTACCAAGCCACTGTTTTTGTTGTAACCCCGTCCATTGTGTTTCAGTCCTTCTTGAATAAAGTAGGTTAAGGTCTTAACTTTTCAATTCCCACTATAATGCAGGTTGTCTTGGGCTGGAAAGGTTAAGACGTAGCCCTGTTCTCCTCCATTCCACCTCCCTCCTTTGTGAGTCCAGCAGAGTGAATTAGCAGTCACATCTGTATGTGCTCCAGAAAAATGGGAAGGCACACGGAGGAGAGAGACAGCAGCTGGGCGGGTGCACTGGTTAAAATGGGGATTAGTGAAGGATGAGGGACGGAGAGAATGTGTGCAGCTAGGTGAGGGAGGGCAGGTATGACTGAAGGAGTAAAAATAGCTTTATTCCCTGTGGGAATCCTGCTTCTTGCTGGAAGATTTAGATTTAACTACTCGTCTACTGGCTCACAAGGAGGATTACCTAAGATTAATTAATAGTGCCTCATTATTGTTTAACCCTTCATTATTTTTAACCTCCTGCTCTGTCTCCACATGCACCTGCGTCACTCATACTCCCCTTGTAGTTCATTTGTCTATGTCCCCTCATCTCTCTCTTCCCATTGCTCTCTTTTCTTTGTTTTCCATTTCATTTTCTCAACTTCCCTCTCATCCTTTCTTTTTCTTCTCACAGGCGTGAGTCATCAGCTCATTATTCCTTTTCCAGGCCCTCTACCTTCTCTCTAACATGCCCTACTTTCAGCCATCCCAGTTTATTTACTCCTGTCACCCCATTATTTTTTCTTAACCCCCCTCTGTCTCTCCCTTATCCTTTTCCCTTGTTTACCAGTACTTTGTATGGTAATTGTATGTATGTCCAATTTTTTATGCTCCACTTCCTTCACCCTGTTGTCACATTTCCTATTTTGCTCAACATTTTCCTCTTATTTGCTAATTGGACTGTAAGTTCTGCAGGGCAGGAATACGCTTTGTTTTTGTATGTTTGAACCTAATGCTGCATGCCAGGTAGCACGTGGTGACTGATGACTGCTGGCACATAACTTTTAGGTCTTATTTCTATTGAGGTCAGTGGATGCATTTTTCCCTTTTTATTGGTTAATTTATTTTACTGATTAGCTTTTGAATTTGTGTTACTGTATATCTACTGTGTGTGTGTGTGTGTGTGTGTACATACAGTACAGACCAAAAGTTTGGACACACCTTCTCATTCAAAGAGTTTTCTTTATTTTCATGACTATGAAGGCATCAAAACTATGAATTAACACATGTGGAATTATATACATAACAAACAAGTGTGAAACAACTGAAAATATGTCATATTCTAGGTTCTTCAAAGTAGCCACCTTTTGCTTTGATTACTGCTTTGCACACTCTTGGCATTCTTTTGATGAGCTTCAAGAGGTAGTCCCCTGAAATGGTCTTCCAACAGTCTTGAAGGAGTTCCCAGAGATGCTTAGCACTTGTTGGCCCTTTTGCCTTCACTCTGCGGTCCAGCTCACCCCAAACCATCTCGATTGGGTTCAGGTCCGGTGACTGTGGAGGCCAGGTCATTTGGCGCAGCACCCCATCACTCTCCTTCATGGTCAAATAGCCCTTACTTTCAAAGTTTTCCCAATTTTTCGGCTGACTGACTGACCTTCATTTCTTAAAGTAATGATGGCCACTCGTTTTTCTTTACTTAGCTGCTTTTTTCTTGCCATAATTCAAATTCTAACAGTCTATTCAGTAGGACTATCAGCTGTGTATCCACCTGACTTCTCCTCAACGCAACTGATGGTCCCAACCCCATTTATAAGGCAAGAAATCCCACTTATTAAACCTGACAGGGCACACCTGTGAAGTGAAAACCATTTCAGGGGACTACCTCTTGAAGCTCATCAAGAGAATGCCAAGAGTGTGCAAAGCACTAATCAAAGCAAAAGGTGGCTACTTTGAAGAACCTAGAATATGACATATTTTCAGTTGTTTCACACTTGTTTGTTATGTATATAATTCCACATGTGTTAATTCATAGTTTTGATGCCTTCATAGTCATGAAAATAAAGAAAACTCTTTGAATGAGAAGGTGTGTCCAAACTTTTGGTCTGTACTGTGTCTATATATATATATATATATATATATATATATATATACACACTCACCTAAAGAATTATTAGGAACACCATACTAATACGGTGTTGGCCCCCCTTTTGCCTTCAGAACTGCCTTAATTCTACGTGGCATTGATTCCACAAGGTGCTGATAGCATTCTTTAGAAATGTTGGCCCATATTGATAGGATAGCATCTTGCAGTTGATGGAGATTTGAGGGATGCACATCCAGGGCACAAAGCTCCCGTTCCACCACATCACAAAGATGCTCTATTAGGTTGAGATCTGGTGACTGTGGGGGCCATTTTAGTACAGTGAACTCATTGTCATGTTCAAGAAACCAATTTGAAATGATTCGAGCTTTGTGACATGGTGCATTATCCTGCTGGAAGGAGCCATCAGAGGATGGATACATGTTCTCATTCTGTTTACGCCAAATTCGGACTCTACCATTTGAATGTCTCAACAGAGATCGAGACTCATCAGACCAGGCAACATTTTTCCAGTCTTCAACAGTCCAATTTTGGTGAGCTCGTGCAAATTGTAGCCTCTTTTTCCTATTTGTAGTGGAGATGAGTGGTACCCGGTGGGGTCTTCTGCTGTTGTAGCCCATCCGCCTCAAGGTTGTGCGTGTTGTGGCTTCACAAATGCTTTGCTGCATACCTCGGTTGAAACGAGTGGTTATTTCAGTCAACGTTGCTCTTCTATCAGCTTGAATCAGTCGGCCCATTCTCCTCTGACCTCTAGCATCCACAAGGCATTTTTGCCCACAGGACTGCCGCATACTGGATGTTTTTCCCTTTTCACACCATTCTTTGTAAACCCTAGAAATGGTTGTGCGTGAAAATCCCAGTAACTGAGCAGATTGTGAAATACTCAGACCGGCCCGTCTGGCACCAACAACCATGCCACGCTCAAAATTGCTTAAATCACCTTTCTTTCCCATTCTGACATTCAGTTTGGAGTTCAGGAGATTGTCTTGACCAGGACAACACCCCTAAATGCATTGAAGCAACTGCCATGTGATTGGTTGACTAGATAATTGCATTAATGAGAAATAGAACAGGTGTTCCTAATAATTCTTTAGGTTAGTGTATATATATATATATATATATATATATATATATACACATACTCCTTGAGTAAATAAATTGTACTCTCAGATAGAATTGTCAATGTCATGAACAGAATAGAGCCTCAGTTCAGTTAGTGTATATATAATATTTAATACTTTTTAACATACTCCCTCTATACTGAGTCCTCCTATTTCTTTATGGAAACATAATCTCCTTGAGTTCATGAAGTTAAGGACTCCTACTTTAAATAGCTTAAACTCCATACATTATAGGGGAGGGGAGGGGGGGGGGGAAGGTCAAGCCCAGTGCGCCAGCATTTTAGAAGCAAAAAAGTCACACATACATATATTTCACCACTCCAGTCAGTGGAGGGTAAAGTGGGCTTGGTTAGGTAAGTAGGTTTACGCCACATTTATTATAATGTGACATTTAAAAAAATCTAAAATACTGTCACAGTCTCTCTCTAATATGAGCGTAAAAACTGGAGTAACATCTGTAGACAAAAAATGTTATGCTTAAAAATGGCCCAACTTCATCAAACAACATGGAACGTTTGATAAATTGGGCAAAAAAGCAATGCAGATGATACATTATTCCCTACTTACTTATTTTTCTTAATGCCATTTAAAGTCACTGATTTATTTCCAAACTGTCCTGTCTAATGGGTCTGTTTGAAAAAAAAAAAATAATAATAATAAATATATATTATAATATATATATATATATATATATATATATATATGTAAATGTAATGTGTATGGAGATAGCCTGTCCGTGAGACTCAATTGTGCCCCAAATTCAGTCATTGGGTGAAAAAAGGTATTGGCCATGTTTGATTTCAGCACACCAGATTTTTTGTTCCCCTGGAGATGTCTCTGGCAGTGAATTATTCTCCTCTCTGTATTGAAATAAACATGTATGCTCAGCCAATTCAAATAAGGATGCATTTGTAGTGGAAACAGGGTAGATACTGTAGCTGTCAGTGTCACGGTGCCTCTAGTAACAGAGGTTAGAAGATCTGAGAGACTGGCTGCACATTTGGTCATCTGACAGCCTATCTGTTTTCACTTGTTGCAGTGTTGTTGTTGGTAATGACCACACCTCTTGTCTCAGGTGTAGCTTGTGGTCATTACTGCTCCTCTGTTTAGTCTGGACTCACACTTCATACCATGCGGTTGATATTCTCTTCCAGGTGTTGGAAGAGCTGGTGTGTGGTTCTCATCTGAGTTCCTGCTCATCCATTTTCTATTGAAGATAAATGTACTTCTCTTTGTATTTTGTTGTTCCCATTTACTTGTTGTTTACTAGGCCTCATTTATCTGGGAAGGAACCAGTAGTCTCAGACCCTGTCACTAATCCTAGGGATTTTCAGGGTTACCGGTGTATAAATATTCCCACCTTCAGGGTCTATTCATACTGACAGGAGTCAGGGCTAGGTTTAGGGTTTCCGTAGGTGGTCACCATTTCCCCTTCCCTAGTCTAGTTCCTGGTAATTTTCCTTCTGTTGTCACTCTGGTGTCGTCCCCCCCCCCCCTACACTGTGACAGTCAGCCCCAAAAAACTTTGCCAAGTTAAGAGATGTTTGAATTTGGCACTTTATCAAATCAATATCCTTAGAAGGTCATATTCTACTAATGTTTACATACATGTTGGATTGCAGCATTTGTCCATTTATTTTTGTCTTCATTCTTATTCTGAATCTCCTTTCCAAGAGAGATCAGTTTTTGCTTCCTTTTCCAAATATGTGAGTCTACGAGATTTATACAGTTTTCTCTAGTTACTAGAAGTTCTATGATCTGTGTCATTGCTTTAAATTGTATGAGTCTCTAAGTCCTGGAGGTAATTGAGTGAATATTCTTGTTACCTTGAGGTTTGTATCCATTCCTCTGTCTAGAAGGAGGTAAAATTTGTGTTCCTGTCTTGATGTATACGATTATTTTATGATTATTTGGAAAGTACTGTCATATTCTGCACGGCTGTTTCAAAGCCTACACAAAGCAAACATAAATAACCAGCCCTGGAACATTACATAAAGTGGCTTCAAAAGACTTTCACTGATGTGTTGGCAAACCCCTCTGTAATATTTCCCCCGTTCTAATCACTGTTTACTTGAGAATACTCAATCGATAAGCATTTATGCAAATATTTGCTTGTTTGCTTTCCAGTTCTTCTCCACTTGTGGGTCTATATAATGTCTCTGTAATACTTAGAGGCTTTATAATAAATAAGCCCTTCTAAAATACAAGCATGATGAGCTATTCATCGAACTTCTATTCAAAAGAAGTTAGACCATAGAGCTACTCAGTTTTTTGATCCCAGGCCTAATTGTTTTTATAAACATGCCCTTGTGTTTTTGGGTTAATTGCTTGGATAGAAAGGCTAAAATTAAGGTCTGATTTGAACAGTTTACAGGTCTGATAAGGGTCTGTCTTGTACACCACTTTGTTCTTCTAGGGAAGAGACTGGCACCGTCTAGATTTTATATATTTTTTCTCCTTTCCAAGGAGTTAGTATGCAGAAAAATTTCATATTGGTCTCTTTGATTTTTCTTTTTGCTTTAGGAAAATCAAAATTTTTATCTAATTGGTTGCCATATGCCACTGCTCTAGGTTTCCCTTGTAATGGACAGAGGTACATGGTTGTTGGATTAAAGGGAACCTGTCATGTTGTTTTAGCTGCAGTTAGGATGTTATAGAGCAGGAAGAGCTGAGCAGATTGCATATATTTATGGGTAAAGATTCAGTAAAAATTGTAATGCATACATTTAAATTCCTTCTTCTTTTGGGCTTTGAAGTCAATGAGACGGTCCTATCAGTGATTGACAGCTTTCCCTCTATGACTGTGTATACAGAGGTAGCTGTCAGTCATCAATAGGCCCTCCTCCCTGACTTCAAAACCCAGAATGTGCACAGATATAAATGAATAAATTACAAGTTTTCCCATCTTTTCCCATAAAACTATCATCAATCTGTTCAACTCCTCCTGCTCAATAACATGGAGACAGGTTCCCTTTAAGATAGTGCCTTCAGTGTGCTAATTGTGGACTGCTGGAGAAATACACATCAGTACACTCCGCGATTCAAATCAGCGGGCTATCCATGCAAGGCTCAGAAGAGATGGTTCTAGTAGAAGGCTCTGGCTAACAGGGGAGTCCTGAACAGGGGGTATCCTCTATTACATCCATATGTCTAAGTAGTACATATCTAAAGGATTGTCTGATTTGGCTGTCTCTTGTACTAAGCCCTATACCTGTATGCGCAGCACATTATCAGAATAGGCTGTCATCTCCATTCACCAAGAAATTGCTACCCAAAGGGCAGAATGTATCAGTCTACACCAGTTCTGTAGTAAAAAAAAGTTGTAAATATTGTTGCAAGTGCCATTTTTGCGACTTTTTGCAGTTTTATGCCACTCACCAGTTTTGAAAAAGGGGTGGAAAGGTGGGCGTGGTTAGTTATGTTATGTTATTTAATTACTTTAGTTGCCCTCCTCTGAACCCTCTCTAGCTCTGCTATGTCTGCCTTGTTCACAGGAGCCCAGAACTGTGCACAGTACTCCATGTGTGGTCTGACTAGTGATTTGTAAAGTGGTAGGACTATGTTCTCATCACTGGCATCTATGCCCCTTCTGATGCAGCCCATTACCTTATTGGCCTTGGAGCAGCTGCCTGACACTGGTTTCTACAGCTTAGTTTGCTGTTCACTAAAATTCCTAGGTCCTTTTCCATGTCAGTGTTACCCAGTGTTTTACCATTTTAGTATGTACGGGTGACTTGCATTATTCCTTCCCATTTGCATAACTATACATTTGTCGGTGTTAAACCTCATCTGCCACTTCTCTGCCCAAGCCTCCAATCTATCCAGATCCCTCTGTAGTAGTATACTGTCCTTATCAGTGTTAATTACTTTACACAGTTTAGTGCCATCTGCAAAGATTGATATTTTACTGTGCAAGCCTTCTACAAGTTCAATAACACATATATTGAAGAGAATAGGGCCCAGTACTGACCCCTGAGGTACCCCACTAGTGACAGTGACCCAATCTGAGTATGTACTGTTAATAACCACCCTCTGTTTTCTATCATTGAGCGAGTTACTTACCCACTTACAGACGTTTTCTCCCAGTCCAAGCATTATCATTTTATACACTAACCTTTTATGTGGTACAGTGTCAAATGCTTTGGAGAAGTCCAGATATACGACATCCATTGATTCGCTGCGGTCAAGTCTAGAACTTACCTCCTCATAGAAACTGATTAAATTAGTTTGACATGACCGATCCCTCATAAAGCCATGCTGATATGGCGTTATTTGCTTACTTTCATTGAGGTGCTCCAAGATAGCATCTCTTATGCCTCATTCACACATCAGTGTTTGTTAAGGGATTTCCATCAATGATTGTGAACTAAAACCAGGTGCGGCTCTAAACACAGAACAGGTGCAGACCTTTCCCTTATACTTATGTCTGTGGAGGCTCCAATCCTGGTTTTGGCTTACAATCACTGATGGAAATCACTGACCAAACACTGATGTGTGAATGAGGCTTTAGAAAACCTTCAAACAGTTTAGCCACGACAGATGTTAAACTTACCGGCCTATAGTTTCTGGGCTCTGTTTTTGATCACATTTTGACTATTGGCACCACACTTGCTAAGCGCCAATCCTGTGGGACCTTGTCCCCATAGATGCTTGGATGAACATCAGGACTCACAAGCAAGCAACATGTAAATAGAAGATAGGTGAAATATTAATAGTAATATAATAAATGGCATTTATTATACCTGTGATTATGTGAAGGCTAGATTTAGATATTGAAGAGGTTTTCCGGGAATTCTTATTTTCTAACAGGCGCCGGCTCCTTGCCTCCCCTACTAAAAGGATCATACTTGCCTGCTCCCTGCTGCTCCAGTCCACCGTGCTGGCTTCCAGGTCTCCATCTTCTGGTCTGGGGTTCGTTTTCATTCTAGCCAGCATGGGCATGGTCATCTGATCCTCGTCTGCCAACTGCTGGCCTCAGTGCTGACATATCTCTTGTGGACACATCGATACTGAAGTCAGCAGTTGAATGAAGAGGATCAGGTTGACCATGCCCATGCCGGGAGGAAGAAAACAAACCGGAAAATAGAGACATAGGAGTCAGCATGGAGGACTGGAGCAGTGGGGAGCGGGTAAGTATGATTGTTTCAGTAGGGGAGGAACTCTACCGGCACGTGTTAGAAATTCTGTATTTCTAGACAACCCCTTTAATTTCTCAAGCTCCCCTTATTTATTCCCAGACAACTGCTTCAAGTAAATTCAGTTAGGATTTTATCTTGACCTATGCTCTTAGGAAATGGGCTTGCAAAGGTTTTCTGTTATTGATATGAAATAACGCAAGTATATAGCTTGTACTAGTGAGTGCCGTAAACTGCATGCTATGTAGAGCCATGTAAAGAGTTACATGGTCAAGCCAAATTATTATGACCACCAGCAGCATGGACACCAGCTAGATGGGCTGGGAGTGACTCAGTAAGGTCCTGGTAGGTGGTCACAGGTATCTGGGGCTATGCTGACTGCAGTGTATCGCACAGCTGCTGGAGGGTACATGGTGGAGGATCCATAGAGCAAACACCACGATCAAGGTGGTACCGCAAAAGCTCAATTGGGCTCAAGTCCGGGGAATTAGGTGGCCGGGGTAGTACTTTGAAGTCCTGGTCATGCTCTTCCAACAAATATCAGACATTTCTATTCGTGTCACATGTCACATTGTTTTGCTGGAAGATCTCATTTGCCCCAGAGAAGACAATCCTCATGTATGGGTGTACGTCATCTGTATTTATGTATATATATATATATATATATATATATTTTTTTTTAACCACTGATTAACCCCTGAAAGGCCTCAATGTTAATGTTAGATACCGTGATCAGCGATGAACGCATCATCTCAAGGGGTTCAATGAGGAGGACAATGCAATCGCCATTCCCCATCATTGCACCTGCTACATACAATGGAATGCGATTCGTGACAAAGTAATTCATAACTAATCGAATTTTGACAAAGCAACCAAATTGAATTTTTGATAACTTTGCTCATCTCTAGTCGTTCATCACGTCAATGGCACATGGTGCTCTGCAGTTTCCACGCCTCTTATTCGCAATGGTACCATTGGTCCACTCACCATACACTTTCACAGCAGCAGCACGAGAACAGTTCACAGACTGCGCAGTTTCAGAAATACTGCCACCCTTGGCCTAAAAGCCAATAAACATCCCTTTTTGCAACTCTGATAAATCTCCCCTTTTACCCATGACGGCAATGAGGGATATGTGTGCAGACAGCCTATCACACACCTTATATGCCCACCTACAGCTCACGACACGTGACTTCCTTCATGCGCCACTTGCTGCCGACCTGTAAGGTAGGAAGTGGTCCTAATAATGTGACTTGACTGTGTAATAGAGCCTGAATAACTGACGGCACTTTGCCTATGTCTTTTTTTTGTATCGTCATATGGGGGCCTGGTGGCAGTGTTCCCTCTAAGGCCAGGTTCACATCAGTGTTATGAATTTCGTTATTGCTTGCCATTATAACATGGTTATAACGGAACATAACGGAATTCATAAAATGGAAATCAAAACGCAAACCTTTAGAGGCATTCCGTTTTGATCCGTCATAATAGATGTCTATGGGCAGCATAACGGATCCGTCTGGTTTTCCCAATAAAGGTATTCTTTCGCTCAAATATTGTAATCACTTACATATATCATCATTCCATTCATTCACTCAATCCCAACAACTCTTTCTTGGTGCATTTTTTTTTCTTTTCCATTTTTTACCAATGAGTGTCTATTACAAAATTACTGCTACCTTCATACATAGTTAATTTAAGGGATGTTGATGCAAACTGGAAAACCTTTAAGGCAACATTTTACTTACCAGCAAAGTGTTGTTACTGTATCCGCTTATAAGGTTCTTTGCAGACATATAGGGGAAGCTGCATACATGACACATAATGCCTGAACGTATTCTTTTATATACTCCTGTGCTATAAGAATTGATTTCTCTACCTGCAGCATTGTTCCATACTATGTATCTCTTTCTTCCAGTCTTGGGAGTAATAGGATGTTTATTGCTGACTGTCTCCAGAGTCTTCTTTTGCTACAAGGCTGGCTTAAATCATAAAACACCAACCCCAACTATAATATTCTGCTGAATTTTAAAATGCATTTGGAAAGTCTTCAGACCCTTTCACTTTTTTCACATTTTGTTTTGTTGTGGCCTTGTGCTAAAGTGAAAAAATACTTTTTTTCCCTATCATTCTGCACTCAATCCCCATAATGACAAAGTGAAAAAATAGAATTTTATAAATCTTGGCTTGATATAAGTATTCAGACCTTTTACTCAGTACTTAGTTGAAGCACCTTTGGTAGCAATTACAGCCTTGAGTCTTCTTGGGTATGAGGCCACAAGGTTTTCACACCAGGATTTGGGGATTTTCTGCCATTCTTCTCTGAAGATTCTCTCAAGCTCTGGCAGGTTGAATTGGGACCATCAGTGGACAGCCATTTTCAGGTATCTCCAGAGATGTTTGATTGGGCTCTGGCTGGGCCCCTGAAGAATATTCAATTGCCGTTCTCCACTTCTGTGCTGTGTGCTTAGGGTCATTGTCTTGTTGGAAGATGAACCTTCTGCCCAGTCTGAGGACCAGAGTACACTGAATCAGGTTTTCATTAAGAATATCTCTGAACATTGCTCCAATCTTTCCCTTAACTCTGACCAGTCTCCTCATCCCAGACACTGAAAAACACCCCCACAGCTTGATGCTGCCACCACCAAGCTTCACTGTAGGGATGGTATTGGGCAGTGCCTGGCTTCCTCCAGACATGATGCCATAAAGTTTCATCTTGGTTCCACCAGACCAAAGAATCTTGTTTCTCACAGTCTGACAGTCTTTAAGTCCTTCAACAATATGGGAGTCCATGCTCAATGACTGCAGTTTATTGATAAGTCTTCTATGTGGGACAGTGTCAAAAGCCTTACTAAAATCTAGATATGCGATGTCTACTGCACCTCCACCGTCTATTATTTTATTCACCCAGTCAAAAAAATCTATAAGATTTGTTTGACATGATCTCCCTGAAGTAAACCCATGTTGTTTTTCATCTTGCAATCCATGGGATTTTAGATGTTCCACAATCCTATCCTTTAATAGGGTTTCCATTAATTTGCCTACTATTGATGTCAGACTCACTGGTCTATAGTTGCTCGATTCCTCCCTACTACCTTTCTTGTGAATGGGCACGACATTTGCCAATTTCCAATCTTCCGGGACGACTCCTGTTACTAATGATTGGTTAAATAAATCTGTTAACGGTTTTGCCAGCTCACCACTAAGCTCTTTTAATAATTTTGGGTGTATCTCATCAGGCCCCTGTGACTTATCTGTCTTCACCTTAGACAGCAAACTTAGAACATCTTCCTCTGTAAAGATACATGCATCAAACGATTTAATAGTCATTCTTTCTAGTGGAGGTCCTTCTCCTTTTTCTTTTGTAAAAACTGAACAGAAGTATTCATTAAGGCAGTCGGCTAGCCCTTTATTCTCTTCTACATACCTTCCGTCCTTTGTTTTTAATTTAGTTATTCCTTGTTTTAATTTCCTTTTTTCATTTATATATCTGAAGAATGTCTTATCCCCTTTTTTCATAGACTGAGCTAGTTTTTCTTCTGCCTGCGCTTTAGAAGTTCTTATAACTTGCTTGGCCTCTCTCTGCCTAATCTTGTAGATTTCCTTATCTTCATTGCTCTGGGTTTTTTTATAATTACAAAATGCTAGCTTTTTATTTTTAATGATTTGGGCCACTTCTGCTGAGTACCACATTGGTCTCCTCCTTTTTTTGCTTTTACTGACAAGTCTAATGCAATTTTCTGTTGCCTTCAATAATGCACCTTTTAAGTAGTCCCATTTCTCCTGGACTCCATGTAATCCGTTCCAGTCTGATAAGGACTCATTTATGACTAATTTCATTTTTGAAAAGTCTGTTTTTCTAAAATCTAAAACTTTTGTTTTTGTGTGGTGGGACTCTTTCACAGTTCTTATATTAAACCACACTGACTGGTGATCACTAGATCCCAAGGTTTCGCCTACAATGACATCATATACCGAATCCCCGTTTGTGAATACCAAATCCAAAATGGCCTCCCTCCGGGTTGGCTCCTCAACCACTTGTTGTAGAGATAACCCCAGTAGGGAATTTAGAATATCTGTACTCCTGGTAGAACTTGCTATTTTGGTTTTCCAGTTTATATCTGGAAGATTGAAATCTCCCATAATGATAACTTCTCCTTTCATTGTCATTTTAGCTATTTCTTCAACTAGTAGATCATCTAGTTCTTTAACTTGACCAGGTGGTCTATATATCACACCTACACGAGTTACTGCATGGTTAGCAAACTGCAGATCTGTACCTCCACACAATCCCGTCTCTGAGCTCTACAGGCAGTTCTTTCTTCCTCATGGCTTGGTTTTTGCTCTGATATACATTGTCAGATACTGTGAGATTTTATATAGACAGGGGTTTGTCTTTCCAAATCATGTCCAATCAACTGAATTTACCACAACTAGACTCCAATCAAGGTATAGAAACGTCTCAAAGATGATCAAGAGAAATCGAAGGTCCCCAGAGCTAAATGTCAAGTGTCATAGTAAAGGGTCTGAATACTTATGACCGTGCAAAATTAATTTTAGTTTTTTAAATTTCAGTTTTATCTCTTTAATAAATTTGCAAACGTTTCTAAAATTCTGTTCCCACTTTGTCATTATGGGGTATTGAGAGCAGAGTCATGGGGGAAAGCTTTTTTTTTTTTTTTTATAGCACAAGTCCTCAACATAAAAATGTGAAAAAAGGGAAAGGGTTTGAAGACTTTCCAAATGCATTGTATTTTTCTTTTTGTTTGTATTAAACCTGAGTTACAGTTGCGTGCAAACAGAATACCCTGCTAATGGTGAACTGTAGAAGTCAGTGGGGCTGTGCACGAAAATGGAGTTCTCTTTTATGTCTGCCTTATATATCACTTCACTATTCTGCACCGCCTTTAAACTGTCCACAGAGAATTAGATACATGCAGGGAATGTGATCTGTTAAAGAGCATATGAAGGAGGAAGGACAGACATAATTCCTTGTGGCATAGATTTATAGCCAGATTATTCCATACAGGTATGTATTATGCTTGTAAATTCAGCAATCTTGAACTCTGCCCTCGCGATCTTGAACGGGGCTGTCAGCAGAGTTCTCACCATATTGTTTTTTTTTTTGTTTTATATACAGTGTAAACCCACTGACAAGTTCCATTTACAAGCACTTAGTGTAGAAAGTACACAAAAAACATGGGCATAGCGTCTGTTTTAATGACCTTGAGGGCCGTTGAATGGGTCCGCAATCCGGAGCTGCGGTGCGGAACGGAGACACGGAACATGTTCTATTTTTTTCTGGTGCGGAGGCACGGACAGAAACATCACGGAAGCACTCCGTAGTGCTTCCATGGGGTTCCGTGCCTCCGCACCGCAAAGTTGAATGGGTCTTGATCCGTCCCGGGCTGCCGCACGGACGTTGCCTGTGCATTGGGAACCACAAATTGCCGTGTGCATGAGGCCTAAGAATGTGACAATAAAGGATCAAGTTTTTTAAGATGTGCTGAAGATTTTTCTCCTCTGGTTGGTACATTTACCCTGTGGCCAGTCGGCGGTGAGCTGAACTTTCCTGGTTTGCTCTTGTCTTAAACTGCGTCAGTTTATCAGACTGGCTGGAATACTGGCTCTAATATTCTTACTTTTACAACTTGTCTAATTGAAATATTATAACCTCGACAAGGAGTTATCAGGGGTCAGCCCGTTTATGGAAACTCACACCTTAGGGGGTAACCCATCCCAGACTTTATGACATGACCAGGATGATAGGTGTGGGTCCTACCTCTCAGATTTTTTTAAACTTTTTATGAGTGTTCCTTAACCCTTGCACCTCCCTGTGAGGTGGTCATCGCCCACCACGTCCTGATGGAGAATTATCTGTAGAAGTAGGTGTGCATATGCCAAACCTTGCTAAACGTTGCCCATACATTTTTATGGCCATCTATAACTCCCATAGAACATAACGGAAACAGGCATTCCCGCACACTTCTGTCCTGTGAATAAGTTATAAATGTATGAGATTCTTTTATATGTACTTTTTTAATGGCATTTTTCTGCACTTCTGCATTTTTTGTGACAATTTATGCACCTGTGCTTTTGTAGCATTTTTTTTTTTCTGTAAAAACGCCAGCTCCAGATGTTAGCTGCAGGTTTATGGGAAATATAAAATGCAGGCCACACAAGTGTTTTTTTTGCTACTGCCGTTTTAGATAATTAAGTGGTATTTTTTGTTTTGGCTTATTTAAGAAAACGTAGCATTCTTGAGCTCTTAGTGTTTTTTCAGGTGTTTCACAAAAACCTTCTCTATGGGGGAAACATGCCATGTAGAAAACCCCAGTGGTAACACATGCTTGGGGTTGGTGTTGGTCTTAATTGCGCTTAATTTATGATGTCACTTTACCTGTTCCTTGTGGATATGCCATAAATATCTGAAATTGGAGTACCCCTTTAATAATTACATTATTTTCATTTCGTCCACCATGACGGCCACAAGTGAGAGATGACCCTTGACTTCTGTAGGGGCAGGAATATACAGAGAAAGTTTAAATTGCCCCCACCCCTCCTCCTTCTCAGTGTTTTTCCTGCCCCTACTGGGTAAGCATTCAGAGAGAGTCCTCCCTGTCGGGAGGTGAAGACTTCAGATTTTTTACTTTCAGATCTCCCTCTACCTTCCCGCAGCAGGAGCTAAGGCTAGTCAGCGGGAGCAACATGGACGCTGGCTCCGGCTTAAGCTGGGACCTGCGCTCCATCCATGTCTGGGTCTTCCTTCCACTACTATGTAGGAAGCAGACCACGAATACCTTAGGTCATGGGACGCTCGCTCCGGTTCATGCTGGGGCCTGAGTTCCATCCAGATTGCTATCCTGCTTCTACAGGGTCACGTGGGTTGCGCGCGCGCAATGCTTGTGATGCGCACCTCCAGAAGCAGAGGGAGGCGGAGCACTATGCAAGGCTCACAAGGATGACATCAGACGCCGGCATTTGAAAGCAGGGCGCTCATGCAACCTGGAAACTGCATCTCCTGCACCATGTCTGCACCTGATGCTCCTGCACCCCGTTCAGAGGGCTCTGATCCCTCTCCGGCTGCACCTCCCGTGAGTTCTCCTATGGGGAGTATGATTTTTGCATTTGTGTCTTTTTCCTTGACCCAATGTATGATACTTGGTTGCTCTTCTCTGTTCCTTAGGGAGCAAGAGAATCTAAATCTAGAGCAAGACCTCTAAAGTGCTCTACTTGTGCCAAGAGATTACCTGATGACTACAAAAAGAAATTATGTAAAGTCTGCATGTCGGACATCATAAAAGAAGAGCAGCCATCTATCTTTTCTGAGATTAAATCTTTTATTCAAGAAGAGATCAGATCTTCCATGGCATCACTGAGAGCAGCTAGTCCCACTCCAACTCTTAAAAAACCCAGACCGTCCGTTCAATCGTTCTATGAGCCAGAGGACATTGACGAGGATGCCTCTTCCTCCAGACGAGTCTTTGAAGAGGATCTCTTGTCTGAGGGAGAAATTGTGGAGGATGATAAAAAATACTTCTTCTCCTCAGATGAGATGAAGGAATTAATCAAAGCCATAAGATCCACTATGGGTATAGAAGATACTCCCAAACCACGAACAGTACAGGATGAGATGTTTGGGGGTCTAAAAGCGAAAAAATCAAATATATTCCCCATCAATGAAAACATTAAGGACATGATTGAATGGATCGAGCCAGAAAAAAGGCTAGGAGTATCAAGAGAATTCAGGAATAGATTAAGATTTGATACGACAGAATGTAAAATATTTGATGAAATTCCCAAGATTGATATCCAGGTGGCTAAGGTAGTAAAAAAGAATTTGCTTCCGTTTGAGGATTCCTTGCAACTTAGCGATCTGATGGAAAGCAAAGCAGACTCTCTCCTAAGGAAAGCTTGGGAAGCTGCAATGTTTGGCGTCAAGACTAACATTGCAGCTACATCTGTAGCCAGAGCTATGTATTTCTGGTTATCAGAATTAGGCCTCATGCACACGACCGTTCCGTTTTCCGTGATTTTCTGCAGACCCATTGACTTTCAATGAGTCAGTTGAAAACTCGGAAAATGCACCGTTGTTCATCCGCGGCCGTGATCCGTGTTCCCTGTCCGTCAAAAAAATATGACCTGTCCTATTTTTTTGACGGACAACGGTTCACGAACCCATTCAAGTCAATGGGTCCGTGAAAGAACAAGGATGCACACAAGATTGGCATCCGCGTCCGTGATCCGTGGCCGTAGGTTACTTTCATACAGACGGATCCGAAGATCCGTCTGCATAAAAGCTTTTTCAGATATGAGTTTTCACTTTGTGAAAACTCATATCTGACTGTATATTCTAACACACATAGTGATGGGGACGCTTCTAATTAGAATATACTACGAACTGTGTACATGACTGCCCCCCTGCTGCCTGGCAGCACCCGATCTCTTACAGGGGGCTGTGATCCGCACAATTAACCCCTCAGGTGCGGCACCTAAAGGGTTAATTGTGCATATCATAGCCCCATATAAGAGATCAGGGGCTGCCAGGCAGCAGGGGCAGACCCCCCTCCGTCCCCAGTTTTAATTTCATTGGTGGCCAGTGCGGCCCCTCTCCCTCCCTCTATTGTATTATTTTCATTGGTGGCACAGTGTGCGGCCCCCCCTCCCGCCCTCTATTGTATTATTTTCATTGGTGGCACAGTGTGCGGCCTCCCCCGGCCCCCCCTCCCTCCCTCTATTGTATTATTTTCATTGGTGGCACAGTGTGCGGCCCCCCCCTCCCTCCCTCTATTGTATTATTTTCATTGGTGGCACAGTGTGCGGCCCCCCCTCCCTCCCTCTATTGTATTATTTCATTGGTGGCACAGTGTGCGGCCTCCCCCGGCCCCCCCCTCCCTCCCTCTATTGTATTATTTTCATTGGTGGCACAGTGTGCGGCCCTCCCTCCCTCTATTGTATTATTTCATTGGTGGCACAGTGTGCGGCCTCCCCCGGCCCCCCCTCCCTCCCTCTATTGTATTATTTTCATTGGTGGCACAGTGTGCGGCCACCCTCCCTCCCTCTATTGTATTATTTTCATTGGTGGCACAGTGTGCGGCCTCCCCCCTCCCCCACCGATCATTAGTGGCAGCGGAGAGTTCTGATCGGAGTCCCAGTTTAATCGCTGGGGCTCCGATCGGTAACCAGGATGCTACTGCAGTCCTGGTTGCCATGGTTACTTAGCAATATTAGAAGCATCATACTTACCTGCTGCGCTGTCTGTGAACGGCCGGGAGCTCCTCCTACTGGTAAGTGACAGATCATTAAGCAATGCGCCGCACAGACCTGTCACTTACCAGTAGGAGGAGCTCCCGGCCAGTTACAGACAGCGCAGTAGCGTCCTGGTTGCCATGGTTACCGATCGGAGCCCCAGCGATTAAACTGGGACTCCGATCGGAACTCTCCGCTGCCACCAATGAAAACAATACAATAGAGGGAGGGAGGGGGGCCGGGGGGCCGCACACTGTGCCACCAATGAAAATAATACAATAGAGGGAGGGAGGGGGCCGCACACTGGCCACCAATGAAATTAATACAATAGAGGGAGAAAGGGGGGGCCGAGGGGGGTCTGCCCCCTGCTGCCTGGCAGCCCCTGATCTCTTACATGGGACTATGATACGCACAATTAACCCCCCTCAGGTGCCGCACCTGAGGGGTTAATTGTGCGGATCACAACCCCCTGTAAGAGATCGGGTGCTGCCAGGCAGCAGGGGGCAGTCATGTACACAGTTCTTAGTATATTCTAACTTGAAGCGTCCCCATCACCATGGGAACGCCTCTGTGTTAGAATATACTGTCGGATCTGAGTTTCACGATCTAACTCATATCCGACAGTATATTCTAACATAGAGGCGTTCCGATGGAGAAAAATCTGATCCGATGGTATAATAGGGACTCCTGACTTTACATTGAAAGTCAATGGGGGACGGATCCGTTTGCAATTGCACCATATTGTGTCAACGTCAAACGGATCCGTCCCCATTGACTTGCATTGTAAGTCAGGACGGATCCGTTTGGGTCCGCACGGCCAGGCGGACACCAAAACGACTTTTTTTTCATGTCCGTGGATCCTCCAAAAATCAAGGAAGACCCACGGACGAAAAAACGGTCACGGATCACGGACCTACGGACCCCGTTTTTGCGGACCTTAAAAAGAAAACGGTCGTGTGCATGAGGCCTTAGAGAAACATATAAAAAATAAGACCCCCAGGGAAGATATTATAAATTCTGTCCCACTCTTAAAATCGGCAACTGCTTTTTTGGCTGACGCATCGGCTGAGTCAATGCGTTTTTCCGCCAAAGATGCAGCTTTATCCAATGCTGCCAGAAGAGCATTATGGATGAAAGCTTGGTCGGGGGATAAGGCCTCCAAGGCCAAGTTATATTCCATCGCCTTTTCAGGCGAATTTGTATTTGGGCCAGTATTAGACAAAATACTGGAAAAAGCTGCTGACAAGAAGAAAGGGTTTCCGGAAGAGAAAGAAACTAAAAAGAAACCCTTCTTGCCCGTTCTCTTCCCAATCTAGATCCTATAGAGGCAAGAGTAAGACAGATCGTTGGAGCTACAGCAAGGGAGGCAAAGGTAAGGGATTTATCCTCAATCCCCAGAATAACCAGAACAAACAATTACGCCAAAGTAGGAGGAATGTTGAAGGATTTTCTAGAGCAATGGAATCAGATCACATCAAATCCCTGGGCTTTACAGATCCTAGCAAAGGGTTACAAGGTAGAATCTTCTTCAACCCCTCCAGAAAGATTCACAATTCCTACCCACAACATAGGAGCTCAAGAGAAGATCTGGCAGGGGGTTCAGGACCTTATCAGATCAAGAGTTATAATAAAAGTGCCACATACCGAAATAGGAAGGGGATTGTATTCACTGCTCTTCCTAGTCAAGAAACCAAAAATTTGTACCGCACAATAATAAATCTGTATTGTGTACAGGAAGTTCAAAATGGAGCCGGTTGCCTCTACCATTCCTCTGATTCCGGAAGGCGCCTTTTTTGCGTCAATAGTTTTAAAAGACGCCTACTACCACATACCAATCCATCAGGCCTCTCAGAAGTACCTACGATTTGCGGTAAAGGATCCTAAGGGTTACCTCCACCACTTTCAGTATGTGGCGCTTCCATTCGGCATTTCTTCAGCCCCAAGGACCTTCCCCAAGCTGGTAGTAGAAATGGTGGCGTTCCTAAGAAGAAAGGGAGCAAATTTTGTCCCATACTTAGACGACTTTCTAATAATTGGAGACTCAAAAGAAGAAACCTCCGAAGTAACAAGAGATTTTACGAATGCCCTTTCATATCTGGGCTGGTTGATAAACCTGAAAAAATCTACACTCACCCCATCCACAAAAATAAGGTTCCTGGGTGTAGTATTAGATTCTGTATCCCAGAGGACGTATCTACCGTACTTTAGGACAAGATAAAATCCCTAAAAGACAAAGTGACAAAGTTTTAGAACTCTCTCAGATGCTCCATTTGGCAAGCAATGAGTCTACTAGGTACCCTAACTTCTTGGATAAACTCAGTCCCATGGAGCCAGACATATACCAGAACCATGCAGAATTGGATCCTAAAAAACTGGAACAAAAAGCAGTCATCACTAGACAGAATAATCAGCATTCCATCGGTGGTCAAAATAGACCTAAACTGGTGGAAAAAAGAAGAGAAACTTCTCCAGTGCACAGGCTGGCTCAGGATCCCAGAGGTCCAAATATTAACGGACGCCAGTGCTTCAGGTTGGGGTGCAAAAATAGGAAGTCATTACTTCCAGGAGGACTGGTCAGTCATCATAAGAAACAGGTCTTCAAATTTCAGAGATCTGTACGCAGACCTTATGGCCCTAACAGAAGGTCTCTATCTACTAAAGGGCAGACATCTGAAAGTTCTTTCAGCCGATATCACAACGGTGGCATACCTAAAACATCAGGGCAACACAAGATCCAGCCGTCTAGCAGAGGTAGCAAAAATTATATTTTCTCTGGCAGAAGAAAATGTTCTCTCCTTAACAGCGATCCATCTAAAAGGGTCAGAAAATCTAGAAGCGGATTTCCTAAGCTGACAATCCTTAGATCCAGGAGAATGGTCTCTAAATCTGAAAATTTTTCAGGAAATCACGTCCAGATGGGGTGTTCCAAAGATAGACCTGTTCGCATCCAGAAAAAATACTCAGGTTCATAGAATCTGTTCGCTAGACCCCAGGGACAAACCATGGGCAGTAGACGCCCTGTCAATAAGCTGGAGATGGGCCTTGTCTATTATCATTCCCACTGATTCCCCATGTGATACAGAAAATTCTGAGGGAACCAACAACAATGATCCTAATATCTCCTCACTGGCCGAAAAGAAGCTGGTTCTCGGCTCTGAAAAGAATGGCACTAGAAGAACCATGGAAAATACCCTTACAGGAGAGACTCCTCTCTCAGGGACCAATAAAGCACCAAAATCCACAGATCTACAATCTAGCCGTCTGGATCCGGAGAGCGAATCTCTTAGGAGACAGGACATTTAGATAAAGAGTCACTTCAACCATTTATCTCAAGATCTGGAAAAATACTAGATTTTTTACAGAACGGACTAGAAATTGGCTTAATACCTAGCACACTTAAGGTCCAAATATCAGCTCTTAGTGCCTTTTACTACACAAGTCTTGTAGAACACAGATGGATAAGGAAATTTGTCAGAGCAGCTTCCAGATTAAAGCCGACCTTGAGATCTAAAGTTCCTCAATGGAATCTCAACATAGTATTAGAAGGATTAACTAGATCTCCCTACTTTCCCTTAGGGTACTTTCACACTAGCGTTTTTGTTTTCCGGTATAGAGTTCCGTCCTAGGGGCTCAATACCGGAAAAAAACGAATCAGTTTTATCCTAATGCATTCTGAATGGAGAGCAATCCGTTCAGTATGCATCAGGATGCATCAGTTCAGTCCCTCTTAAGTTTTTTGGCCGGAGAATATACCGCAGTATGCTGCAGTTTTCTCTCCGGCCAAAAATCCTGAACACCTGAAATGCATTAATGCCGGATGCCGCCTCAAGTGTTCCGGCAAAATGGATCCGGATTTGCGGTCTGCGCATGCGCAGACCTTTAAAAATGAGAAAAAAATAAATACCGGATCCGTTTTTCCGGATGACAACCGGAAAGACGGATCCGGTATTGCAATGCATTTGTGAGACGGATCCGTCTCACAAATGCATCCGTTTGCGTCTGGTTCAGTTCGGAGTAAGAAACAAAGGAAGGAAGCTTTCCAAGTCCTCAATAGCTCGATGGATTAGATCCACCATAGAGTGCTGCTACTCCATTCAGAACAAACCCTGTCCAGAGGGTGTAAAAGCTCACTCTACCATGGCTACGACCTCTTCTTGGGCAGAAAAAGCTGGTGTTTCATTAGATTTAATCTGCAAAGCAGCTACCTGGTCTAGTCTCAGTACATTTGTGAAACATTATTGCCTTAATCTTTCCGCCTCTGCAGATTTAGCTTTTGGCCAAAAAGTTCTGCAGGCGGTTTCCCACCCTAGTTAAATATCTGTTAGTTCTCACTTGTGGCCGTCATGGTGGATGGAATGGAAATCCGCAATTAGACTTACCGGTAATTCCGTTTCCTTGAATCCACCATGACGGCCCATATATATATACCTCCCCCCCAAAAAACAAAACCCCCCCACAGAATTGTGTATAGATATAGATATACACCTATTTGTTGATTTGTTTGTATTGGATATAAAGTAATATTCAAGGGGACACACATTATTGCTCACCTACCGTAGTAATTTGTAAAAACACTGAGAGGGAGGAGGGGTGGGGGCAATTTAAACTCTCTCTGTATATTCCTGCCCCTACAGAAGTCAAGGGTCATCTCTCACTTGTGGCCGTCATGGTGGATTCAAGGAAACGGAATTACCGGTAAGTCTAATTGTTTTTTTTTATCTGATAAATTGACAAAAGCCTTTTGTGTTTTTTCTGGCAGACTCAGTTTTGATTCAATTCATTGTTACCTTCATCCTTGTATACTACAAGAATATATAGACTAGCACATTCATGGTCGCAGGTGCATATCTATAAAGCAAGCATACAGATAACTAATAAAAGCATGGCTGCACAACATCTCACATGCAAACAATAGAGCTGAGAAATGGGGATCATTCTAAATTAAAATGTTATTATATCT
This sequence comes from Bufo bufo, assembly GCF_905171765.1. Classification (NCBI taxonomy): domain Eukaryota; kingdom Metazoa; phylum Chordata; class Amphibia; order Anura; family Bufonidae; genus Bufo; species Bufo bufo. The sequence goes on along the minus strand of NC_053389.1, from coordinate 615,907,017 downwards.
ACTATAAATGAAAAAATAGAAGCTCTTTGCGCACATTTTTGATCAAACGTGTGTCGGGCCCATCTACCAGGGGTCAAGGTGGCTATAGTAGGTATAATACCACTTTAATTTAGAATGATCCCCATTTCTCAGTTCTATTGTTTGCATGTGAAATGTTGTGCAGCCATGCTTTTATTAGTTCATCCTTGTATAGTCATTTCTTCTTCTTGTGACATGCAATGTACTCAGTACTATATCTCTCTGCTCCCTGGCTGGGCACTATATGGCGGTGCAGTATCTTGTACTCCTTCCTGCACCGCTCTTTGAGGTTCCCTCCTGCATTGTCATATTGTATTCGTCCAATTGTATAGTTATCTATTTTCTTCTTCTTGTAGCATGTAGTGCACTCCCAGTACCACATCTCCCTGGCTGGGCACTATATGGCGGTGCAGTACGTTGTGCTCTTTCCTGCACGCCGGTTCCCAGCTGCAATGTTACACTCATCCAGTGGTCTACTTATCTATTTTCCTCTTCTTGTAGCATGTAGTGTACTCCCAGTACCACATCTCCCTGGCTGGGCACTATATGGCGGTGCACTACGTTGTGCTCCTACCTGCACGCGGCTCCCAGCTGCATTGTTGAGTAAACACCAGGGTATGTATTGTTGTATTGTGGTAAACACAGCTAATTAAAGCTAATGACAGAGCATTAACACTGTGTACTCCAGTCTTCCCCAGTACTCGTGGGAAACCTCTTTTCCACTCTGCAGGCAAAGGATAACCCCAAGGGGCTTTTCTCTATCCTGTAAGGCCTGTTCAGCACTGACATAGCAAAGAATTAGGTACATCTTAAATCTTATACATCCTCATTATATGGAAATAAGCTTGAATCCCTGGTCTATAAACCTGTGTACGATGTGGGCATCATGCCCTGGGTTGCCTTCCGTAGACGAAGGTGTGCTGTGCCTTTGCTGCTCGTTTCGGGGGGGTTAACGGTTTGGCATCCCCAAGCTCCCCTGCACATCTGTTTTACTAGCACTGGTTTGGGGAAAGAAAGAGGAGTGGAGTTTGAGCCCCTGGGAGACCGACACCGGCAGAGAGAGGAGTGAAGTCAGACTATTTCATGCAGGGACAATGCGGTCTCAGGCCTGCATGTAAGGCCTCATGCACACGACCGTTGTGTGTTTTGCGGTCCGCAAACCGTGGATCCGCAAAACACGTATGGCGTCCGTGTGCGTTCCGCAATTTGCGGAACGGCGCGGACAGCCATTAATATAACTACCTATTCTTGTCCGCAAAACGTGGACAAGAATAGGACAGGTTATATTTTTATTGCGGACCACGGAACGAAGCAACGGATGCGGACAGCACACAGAGTGCTGTCCGCATATTTTGCGGCCCCATTGAAGTGAATGGGTCTGCATCCGAGCCGCCAAAACTGCGTCTCGGATGCGGACCCAAACAACGGCCGTGTGCCTGAGGCCTAAAACAGGAGGATGTTGGAGACAGGGATATAGTTTTTTCTTATACTGCTGTTAATGTATTATTTCAGTTTTTTTTTTGTCAGTTTTGCTCCACTCAACCTCTTAAAGAATCCATATCTTTCTGTATATCCTCTCCTGACGTGGCTGTTTTAGTAACTACTTGTATTCCCCATGTAATAATAACTCTGGAGCATCGTTTCATAAAACTCTGTGTTGTGTCATTAATCTATTATTGCTTCTAGAAGTTTATGGATTACCTGCAGACTGCAAAAAAGGCCCAACTGGGTGTTACCAAATTGTAGGGGGGGGGGGGGGGTGTCCCTGCAAAGCACTAAATAGATAGTATTAAACTGTGCAAGGACACGCCCCAACTGGTAACAGCTAGTTGGACCTTTAGTGCAGACTGCTGGTAATTCATTACTAAAGTTCTAGTAGTAATAATAGAGGAATAGCAAAACATAGATGCCCCAAAACTGTCATCATATGGGGCATGCATGTAGTTAAAGGTCCTCTGTAAATCCTCGTATACAAAAACATTTGGATTCTTAAAGAGATTGTCCGTGGAGCAAAATTGATTAAAAGGAAATAATACATTAATGGTGGTATAAAAAAAACCTGCAACATGGTCTCCCACTTCCTCCTCATTTTACAGGCACGGCCTGAGACCACATTTCCCCTTGCATGTAGCATTCTGACTCTTCACTGATCTCTCCACCAGTGTCCCCATTATATGACAGTTTTGGAGTATCTATTCCTATGACACTATGGCGTGCCATTGCTCTCTTATTACTACTAGAAGTTTATGAATGCATTCCCAGCAGTCTGCAATAAAGGTCCAACCATAGGTTACCAGTTGGGGGCGTGTTCTTGCAGAGTCTGACATTATCCAATCAGCACTGCCTGTGGCAGACTGTGCAGGGACCCCGCCAACTGTTAACACCCAGCTGGACCTTTATTGCAGACTTCTGCTAATCCCTAAACTTCTAGAAGCAATAATAGAGTAATGACACAACATAGAGTTATGTGAAAAGCTGCTCCTGATTTACAGGAAGAATGCAAGAATTTACTAACACAGACATGTCAGGAGAGGGGACAGGTCCTCTTTAATTTGGAATTATGTGGGTAGCATGAAATGTACAAATTTGCAAAAAAATGGATGTTGAAAGCTGTGTTTCTATTTTTGGTATGTAGGCTATTCTGCTACCTGTATAATCTAATGGATGAAACTGATTTCCTCTACTTGTAGTCTGAACATGTGCATGGAGCGTCACGTACCTGCAGGACATTGTGGATATTGGCAGGACATGAAGCCCCATTTGTCTCTACTGTGACTGTATGCCCCTTCTTTTAAACAAATGATGTCCTTTGTAGAGAAGTTCATTAAACGTATTGATTGTTTTATATGTCACTTTCTTTATAATGCCACTGCTGGTTTTATAAAGAGGGAGCCCTGAATCTGACCTGCATTTATGAGGCAGCCCATTGTTTCCTCTCAGCCAGCAGTAATCTGCCATTTTGGTACTACATGGACTCCCCACGGGAAGCATTGTATGTGCTCGATCACTGTGGTCAACCCTTTACACAAGATAGGTCATCGCTATCTAATCGCCAATGATGGAGCTGTACAGCTCCATGATAAGACCCCATGAGAAATGATGTGCTTACACCCCTTTTGGTGCGGCTGCTGGTGCGTAGATGGAGACAGATATTAGTCCTGTTTACGTCTGGAGCGACTAACCTCATTATACTGCCAACAAGTGTCTCCATTAGTTTTAATATGCTGTTATAACTGGGACGGCAGCCATTTTGAGAGCCAAAGCATACCTACATTTTCTGAAATCAGTAGGGACTAGTAATATTAAAGGGCTTTTCCAGGCTCCTGACATTGATGACCTATAATTAGGATGGGCAATAAATAGTTAGGAGCAGCACAATCTGGATTTTCAGAGTTGCAACAGCCAATCAAAGACTCCTGATCCATAGGAGTCAATATGATTAAGTCCACAAAAAAAAAAGATGGCAGCATCTCCAATCCAACAGGCTTTATACAGTACAAAAGGTCCACAAACAGCAACGTTTCGGCTACATAGTAGCCTTTTTCAAGCTATGTAGCCGAAACATTGCTGTTTGTGGACCTTTTGTACTGTTCTTTGCACCATGTGTGAATAAAGCCTGTTGGATTGGAGATGCTGCCATAGCTTTTTTTTTGTGGACTATAATTAGGATGGGTCATTAATATCCGATCCATGAGGGTAGAACACCCCGCACCCCCAGCCATCACCTGCTACCTGCAGCCTCCGGCACTGGAACTAAAACTGTGAGTGGATCAGGAAGTATAGCGCCTTTCAAAGTGTAGTGGCCGTGCTAGGTTACTGCAGCTCACCTCCCACTGAATGGGAGCCAAACTGCATTATCACCCAACATGACTGCTACACTTTGAACGGGGCGCTATGCTTCCTGATCCACTCACAGTTTTAGTTCCAGTGCACGGACAGTGTTCGTGCATTTTGTGGGCCACAGCACGACCACGGGGAACACACGTTTGTGTGTAGGAGGCCTTAGGCAGTGAGATGGCACTAATATAGTTATGTTCAGCTGACACTAGCACATCGCTATTGTCAGCCAGCTTAATACCCATTTTTCAGGTGACAGAAACCCTTTAACTTTCAGTGTCTGCTGCTGCTGACTTCACTAATGTGCCACCAAGTGATGGTGACATCAAATGTACAACAGGTAGTTAAAAAAAAAAAAAGCCTGCAGACCCCTTGTGTAGATGGCTAATAGATTCCTCTAAGAAATGAGTTTTGACTTGTTTTTCCTTTACTGAACAGGTCCACCTGACAAGGCGGTGACCTGGTGGGGTGTTAAAAAGGGGCAACCAGTCAAGGGGGTGCTCATGTAGGGACGTGGTTTTGTGGCAGGGTGGGTTAATGAAGACCAAGTTCAGCTATCAAATACAGTCAGCATCAGGAGCCATTCTTCTACATGGAGCCGGTTGAACCCATGTGTAAATCATGTCTGGGTGGATATTCCCTTTTAATTGAGTTGGCATGAATAGTTGATGAGGGAGTCGTCAATTTATATGTGTTTGTTCCTGTAGAATTTTCATTTGTTCTTTGCCGAATTCCTAACCAAAAACAGCTGTGGCTTATGGGAACTCTGCAGTATGTTAAAGGGGTTGTCTGAATTCAGCAAATGACATTTACCATGTAGAGAAGGTTAATACAAGGCACTAACTAATGTATTGTGATTATCCATATTGCCTTCTTTGCTGGCTGGATTCATTTTCCATCACATTATACACGTCTCGTTTCCATGGTTACGACCACCCTGTAATCCAGCAGCGGTGGTCAAGCGTGCACACTGTAGGAAAAAGCACCGGCCTCTGGTCACTCCCACCAGAGAGGCCGGAGCCTTTTCCTATAGTGTGCAAACACGACCACCACTGCTGGATTGTAGGGTGGTCATAATACAAGCCTTGTATGATGTGGTGGAAAAATAATTTCAGCCAGCAAAGGAGACAATATGGACAATCACATTAGTAAGTGCCTTGTAGTAACTTTCTCTACATGATAAATGCCATTTGCTGAAGTGACACAACCCCTTTAAGCAGAATACAAAACAGGAAAGATGAGAATATAAGCCGCCGCTTATTACATTATGCAATTCTAATGAAAGCCTTTGATCGCTGAGTAATGAAAAACTCATTTTTTAGATTGGTGTTTCTCTTTTGTTTAATTTGCATACATTATTTTATCAGTTTTTACAGTAAAGCAGTGGTTTTTCTGAATTACACCACTATCAGATATTGATAGGTAATATTCAGATGTTAGATTAAAGTGAATGTATGACCACTGAAAATATGAAACATTCTTTCTCAGATTTTTTTTCAATTGTCCAGTGTTCATTTCTTTGTCCTTAAGATTGGGAATGACCCCAGACAATCATAGGGTTGCTACTTTGTCATGAGCAATGACGTCGCTTGGTCCACTTGTGTGGCACTTAGGCTACTTTCACACTAGTGTTAATATTTTCCAGTATTGAGATCTGTCATAGGGTCTCAATACTGGAAATAAAACGCTTCTGTTTTGTCTCCATTCATTGTCAATGGGGACAAAACTGAACTGAACTGAACGGAATGCTCCAAAATGCATTCTGTTCCGTTTAGTTGCGTTCCCAGACCGGAGAGCAAACAGCAACATGTCGTATTTTGATTTCCGTCCTGGGATGCGGAGCAAGACCCACAATGCAAGTCAATGGGGACGGATCTGTTTTCTCTTACACAATCTGACACAGTAGAAAACGGATCCGTCCCCCATTGACTTTCAGTGGGGTTTATGACGGATCCGTCTTGGCCATGTTACAGATAATACAACCGGATCCGTTCATAACGGATGCAGATGGTTGTATTATCAGGAACGGAAGAGTATTTGCTGAACCCTGCCGGATCCAGCAAAAACACTTGTGTGAAAGTAGCCTAAAGGGCTGCACATGGCGATCGTGCCTGATGTCTGCCATTTTCCATGCACTGTTATTGAGCCTTGACTCAAGGGGGAAAATTGGGCAAATTGACATTATTCGGCTGGATCTGCTCAATCTGCCTTCTCGTAGATGACGTCACGCTGTCACCCTGGTAATAGACAAGCCAATATTTAATTTATCCTTTTTTAAATAGGTGCTAAGCAAGCTTTGATGAAGACAATGAATCCGCGAATAAGGCAATATGTCCATGTCTTGCTGGTGAACAAGGGATATAGCGGTTTTATTCATTATATTCCGCAGAGAATATGTCATTGTAGAAATGAGAAAGGCCGTCAGAACCTTGTTACTTGGCCTTTCAAATAGAAGCATCTGGTATCAGCCTTCTTGTGTTAAACTTGTCCTTGTCATGTAATTTAGGGTCTGTAGTTCAGAAACTATTCCAGAATGTCACATCTCTGACTCAGAAGCTCATAGCACAACTCGCAGCCTTGTCCAGGCTGTCCCCGTCAGTGGATCACAGTCTTCATGCCCCATTACATTACTTCTAGGTGCATCACTGTTACCTGCTGAGTGGAGGAACTCATCCTTTGTTTTACTATGTGGTATAGCTGCTATGGAGGTCAAGCAGTGTAATCCTCCTCTGTGGTGCTCGTCATGATAGGGATGCAGACCATTTTATATGCTAGAAGGATGAAGCTTATTATATTAGGTATAGAGCCCCTTCAGTGCTCTGTATTTTCTTGGCATCGGGGTTAAGTTTTTAATAGCGCCACAATTGGGCTAGCAACCCTTTGAGGGCATCTATTGCACCTGAACTATAGACAGTCATATCCTGGTGAAATACATCTCCACGGATCAGATTCAAAGGGAACCTGTCATCAACGTTATGCTGACCTCACTGACGGCAGTATAAAGTAGTGACAGAAATGCTGATGTCAGCGGTGTGTCACTCATGAGCTAAAAGTAAGTGGTTGCTGAGAACCAGCATCATAATCTTTGCAGCCCAGGCCTTGAGAAGAGTCAAATCTACCTGAGAAGAGTCATGGTTATTATCATCTCCTGCTCTCTCACCCGTCTGCTGATGATTGACAGTTCTCTCCTAGAGAGAAAGGGAGAAAACTAGGTAGAAGCCTGACAGTCATCAGCAGGTGGGCAGGAGAGCAGGAATTCATGAGTAACCAGGACTCTTCTCAGGTGGCCATGACTCTTTTCCAGGCCCAGTCTGCAATGATTGTGATGTTTGTTCTCGGCAACCACTTACTTTTAACTTATAAATGACAGACCGCTGCAATCAACTCACCGGTCTTTAGTTTATGCTACCGTTAGTATGGGCAGCATAAAGTTGATGACAGGTTCCCTTTAATATTCACATGCTTTGTATAAAGCAGGTTTGCTATTGAATTGTGCATGTTGATATTTCCAAAATGTATACATCAGAGCATATAGCATATCATTTCCAAGTTAGTGAATCAATCTATAGTCTAGTGTACATGCTGTGGTCAATTCACAGTCCATTGTAAATTCTGTGGTCAATTCACAGTCCATTGTAAATTCTGTGGTCAATTCACAGTCCATTGTAAATTCTGTGGTCAATTCACAATCCATTGTAAATTCTGTGGTCAGTCCACAGCCCATTGTCCATTGTAAATTATGTGGTCAGTCCACAATCCATTGTAAATTCTGTCAATTCACAGTCCACTGTAATTTATGTGGTCAATTCACAGTCCATTGTAAATTCTGTGGTCAGTCCATTGTAAATTCTGTGGTCAGTCCATTGTAAATTCGGTGGTCAATTCACAGTCTAGTTTAAATCTTGCGTTCAGTCTACAGTGTAGTTTCCTTTAGCCAATCCTCAACTCCACCATTAATGGATTATGACCTGAGACCCCTCTAAGGGTAGATTCACATCAAGTTTTTCCTATCCTTTTAACGTATAAAAAAAAGTATATGTTAAACGGATGCCATACCATGGCATCCGTTCACAATGGAGTTCCATTGTAAAAAAAAAAGCAACAAAAAAAAACGCATACTTTTTTACCGGACTCTGCAGGACACAAGAACGTGGTGTGCTGCGTTTTTGTATCCCTTTTTTTCTAACATATACGTCAAACAGAGGCAAAACACTTTATGTGAGCCCACCCTAACTAAACAGGTCAAGTGTCTCACCAAGCAGACTTCCTGATGATCTCCTACCAACATATCAATATGCGAGAAGGAGTCATGTGTCTTTGACAGGAGTACATCATCCAGTTCGATTTCACACTCCTCCACCCAGTCACCCACCCAAAATCAACTAACAACCTAGAAAGGGATGAATCTACCCGGTTGTGCTTCAACGTAATTCCTCACCATTTATCCATCACCAAATTAAAATCCAACATCCCTTTGGGCTCATGCACACCGCCATTGCCGTTTTGGGGCCTGCAAATTATGGACCCGCAAAACACAGATACCAGCTGTGTGTCTTTTGTATTTTGCGGAATGGAATAGAACTGTCCTGTCCTTCTCCGTAAAATAGACAAGAAAAGGACATGTTCTATTTTTTTGCGGGGGCCGTGGAACGGACATACAGATGCGGACAGCTCACGGGTGTGCTGTCTGCATCTTTTGCGGCCCCACTGAAGTGAATGAGTCTGCATCCGACCTGCGAAATATGCGGATTAGATGCTGACCAAAAATACGTTCGTGTGCATGAGCCCTTATAAACCAACATAACTTATCAACTCAAAACTGATAAAGCTTCATGGAACTGAAAGGTGGAGGAATATTTGCAAAAATCAAACTCACCAAACCAATACGACCAAACAGAAAGATATACTGCCCTTCTCTATCAATTTAGAAAAGTAATATGTCAAAAATTGATAGCTTAAAGGGGTTGTGCAAGAATGGGCGAAAGGGGAGGGTTGCCAACTTGGCTGGACCTGTAAAGGAAAGATTACTTACCTGCTTCCCGGCGCTGGCTCCCTACTCCTTCTCCTCCAGGCCTGCGATGCTCTGCTGGCCTCCCTTGATGTCAAAATCCAGTTTGACATTACTGGAGCCAATCACTGGCTGCAGCAGAGACCGGATCCCGTTGCGTCATGTGACCATTTGTCAAGACGTCACAGAAACAGCGTTGTCAAAACGTATGTGGACATCTAGGAGAAGGAGCGAGGAGCCAGCGCTGGCATGCAAGGTAAGTTAAGATTCCCTTTACAGGTCTGGCCAAGTGGGTAGGGGGGATGTCAGCACCCCCCCCCATTCTTGCACAATCCCTTTAATATATTAAGTTACAAACCCCTAGTCCACTGTGTAGTTTAAATGCAGCAGTCTAGTGTAAACCCTGTAAATGGGTAGATTTCTTGGTTGTAAAAGGCAAGCACCATCCTGACGAAAAGACACTGCAGCCATAAATTCCCATTCTTTGTTTTAATTAGCAAAATGGGATTATTCCTAGATAAAGTTTCCCAATTAGTTGAAGTAGCAGGATTATGTATGTGATGTGAAACAGAAGCATCTGCACAGGACTTTTGCATTTTAGTAAATGAGCTTTCCTGCCGTGCCCCACTTTGCCAACAAGCCTAGAGACTCATTTCAATCAAGGCAGGGCATATGAAACAATGGGGGGATGAGATATGATTGGAAGAGAACAAGTGTTATGACAAAAACACCTCCTTATTGATGCGATTTTATCAGAGCGATCTGCGAGCACGCCATGAACTGTCAGGTAATTTGACATGTTGAATTGTTATAGGTGAGGATTATGCTAAAACGCTGAATGTTCTTGGATGCTGTAAGGATGTTTTTTTCTTCACTCTTTTTCTACTCAGTTTCCATTATTAACCAAAGCTGTCTCGTCTCTCCCTGCAAACATCAGGATGCATTCGGCTTACATTTGTACACGTGTGATGATCACATAACTAGTGTGATAAAGCGTAATACCGCTGTAAACGAGCCTGTAAATAACTTCTCATAACACGGTCATTGGGTGAGGGTAGAAGATATGCCTGGGTTCTGATTATTGACATCTCTGTAATTAAACTAAAAACCTGATGGAGGTAACGCTCTGCAGGGAGGACGGCCTAAAAGTACTCCTGACAGAGGCGTTAGAGAAACCTGCCAATCAACAATTTCATTACCATTAACAAAACAGCAGACGACAATTCCAGTGCTGCAGCATGGTGCATTTATCTAATGAGATGACTGCGGCCCCATTAATCTATATGTATTGAATTCATAAAGGTTTATGATGTCCCTTAAATAGCTGAAATTCAAATGAAGCCACCACTTGACACTAATAGAACAGAAGTATATACAGCAAAGCTCTGAAAATCCATTACCCCCAGGACTAGTACGATTTCCAGATAGTTGGCCATTTTTAATGCAGAAAAAAATTGGACTTCCAGGAACAATTACCTCCCCAGGTCATCTCCAGTCAGGTCCTAGGGAGATTCATGGTAGTGAGATACAATCAGCCCTTGCAGATGTGACACAGGCATGTTTTTAGGTTTTCTAGGTGCATGGACAGGCCTGTTATGGTCGCAGTATAATCCATGTGTTAAAAAGAATTATATATATATATATATTATATTGTACCCTCTTACTGGGTCTGACTTTTTAAGTTGGGTGTAATAAATGAGACACAAAAGTGAAATTCAAAAATACGTGTATTGTACAGTGTGGAAATATTGCCATTACAATTATTATTAGGGATCGACCGATATTGATTTTTTAGGGCCGATACCGATACCGATAATTTGTGAACTTTCAGGCCGATAGCCGATAATTTATACCGATATTCTGGGAATTTTCATTTTTGAGAAAAAAAAAAATTCCTACACAAATCTGCTGAAAATTAATATGTTTATTGTTAATGTGTATTTTTTTGTTTATTGTTAATGTGTATTTTTTTTTTTATAAATCTTTTTCATTTATACTTAATATTTTTGTGTTTTTTTTTTACTAACTTTTAACCCCCTTAGGGACTAGAACCTTTGTCCTATTCACCCTGATAGATCTCTATCAGGGTGAATAGGAGCTCACACTGTCCCTGCTGCTCTGTGCATAGTGCACACAGCAGCATGGAGCTGAACATGGCAGCCAGGGCTTTAATAGCGTCCTGGCTGCCATGGTAACCGATCGGAGCCCCAGGCTTACACAGCTGGGGCTCCGATCGGAGGAGCAGGGGAGAGGGGATCCTGTGGCCACTGCCACCAATGATTAATACTGGGTGGGGGGGGGCGCACTGCGCCACCAATGTTTTTACTATTGGCCGGGATTGGGGTGGGGGGCGCACTGCGCCACCAATGATTAATACTGGGGGGCTTGGAGGGGCGCACTGCGCCACCAATGAAGATAAGTCTCTCGATCATTCATATACAGGAGGCGGGAGCTGGCTGCAGAATCACATAGCCGGCTCCCGACCTCTATCAGCGGTAGCTGCGATCCGCGGCACCTGAGGAGTTAACTACCGCGGACCGCAGCTACAGCTCATAGAGGTCGGGAGCCGGCTATGTGATTCTGCAGCCAGCTCCCGCCTCCTGTATATGAATGAATGAGAGGCTTATCTTCATTGGTGGCGCAGCGGCCACAGCCCCTCCCCTCTTCTTATGTTCTATCCCCTCATTGGCGGCAGCGGCAGCAGCAGCAGCACAGGGGGAGGAGACACTGCTTCCTTCTCCCCTGTGCTGCGGAGGGAACACAGAGAGCGCTGAGAGCAGCGCGATCTGTGTTCCCCATACGTTATCGGTATATCGGCAAAATAGATGCCGATACCGATAACGTTCAAAATCCTCAATATCGGCCGATAATATCGGCCAAACCGATAATCGGTCGATCCCTAATTATTATTATTGATGAGTAAATATGGAAGTATAAAGGAACAAAAATAAATATATATCACATACAGAGAGACTTGTACACAGTAATAGTTACAATTGCTTAAGCTACAAAATTACAATATAAAGATACCCCCAAGACCATTTTTTAATTAAACAACTAAATCACTCTTAGGGCTTGTTCACACGACCGTGCCGTTTTTTTTTTTGCAGTTCGCAAATTGCGGATCGGCAGAAAATGGATGCCGCCCGCGTGCCTTCCGCAATTTGCGAAATGGAACAGGAGGCCCATTATAGAAATGCCTATTCTTGTCCACAAAATATTCTGCGTTTTTCACGCAGCCCTGGCCTCATAGAAGTGAATGGGGCTTCAGTGACAAACGCATTAAAGCCGTAAGGAAGTGCGGATGCAATGCGTTTTTCACTGATGGTTGCTAAGAGATGTTGTTTGTAAACCTTCAGTCTTTTATCACGTGCACGGAAAACGCATCAAAACGCATTGTGCCCGTGCAGAAAAAATAAACTGAACGCAATTGCAGACAAAACAGACTGAACTTTCTTGCAAAATGGTGCGAGTTTCACTGAACGCACCCTGAACGCATCTGGACCTAATCCGTCACGCTCGTGTGAAAGAGGCCTTATAAGTTTAAGTTGCAGTGATATAAAAATTAGCAGAAATACGGTACGGAATTTCTGGAATCTTAAATGGGTTCTCCAGGAGAAATTTAAAATGGCTACCAGCAACCTGTCCTAGAATGTCAGCAGGACTGGCGTAACAACCCCTGCAGATATGTAACGGAGCTCCCTGTTGGTACATACATGTAGAGTTGTTGCAATACCAAACTTTTGATTTAATTTCGATACCATAAAAAAGTATTGCGATACTCGATACCATTCGATACCAAGCGAAAAAAAATAAACCAAAAAAGCCACGTGCATTCCGCATTTTTTTAAAATGGCGAATCGCGCAGTTTTTATTTTATTTTTTCTGTTCCGGCATTCACCGCATAGATTTCTTTCTATTTTAATAGTTTGACCTTTTCAGACGTGGCGATATGTGATATGTTTATTTATTTATTGTTTATATATTTTATATGTAATTTATACTTAATATTTTGGTGTTTTTTTTTTTTTACTTTTTATTTAATAACTATTTCCCCCCTTAGGGGCTAGAACCTGGGATTTTTTCATCCCTTGTCCTATTCACCCTGATAGAGCTCTATTAGGGTGAATAGGACTTTACACTCTCCCTGCTGCTCTGTGCTCTGTTCACACAGCAGCAGGGAGCCGACTATGGCAGCCAGGGCTTCAATAGCGTCCTGGCTGCCATGGTAACTGATCGGATCCCCAGGATTACACTGCTGGGGCTCCGATCAGGAGCTGCCACTGCCACCAATGAAGAGGAGGGGACCCTGTGTCTACTGCCACCAATGATTTTAATACTGGGGGGGTTGAGGGGGGGGGGCAGGAATTAACACTGCATAACTGGACAGATTATCTATTCAGCTGTATGTTCTAATGGCTGGTGCTGTTACCAAATTTATGAGATTCCTTCCAACAGAATGACTGCACTCACTCTGTAGACAAACATTATCCAGACTAAACCCAGCTTGCTATTCTTAAACTTCCTGGTTCATGTGCACTAGCATCGGGGAGGGGAAGGGGAGGGGGAGGAGAAGTCATGGCTGCAGCCTGAGAGAACAATGTGCTGCTTTTCTATTCTATTTTCACAGTCCGCAATTGTCACATAGGAAGATTATGGTAGATTTTAATATTTTTTTTTTGTATGTATTCTGTGTTTCATGTCCCTTTAACACGTTCAGGATCTTGGACGAGAATGCTCGTCCTAAGGATTCCTGTTCAGAGCAGGAGCGCACGGCGTCATTGGTTGCTATGACGCTGTGCGCTTCATGCCGCCGCTGCTGTACAGTAATACACTCGTATAGTGTATTACTGTACAGCAGCGGCGGCATGAAGCGCACAGCGTTATAGTAACCAATGACACTGTGCGCTTCTGCTCTGAACAGGAATCCAGGCCGGCATACCACGGACCGCAGCATACAGGGGGTTTGCGGCAGCTTGTACATCCCCATCGGGTCCCAGTGCTGCGGTGACGGGGAACCGAGGGTTGCTATGGCAATGGTGGTAAATTTGGAATTTTTTTATAAATAAAAATTAATTTTTTTAATTTTACCACTGTCATGAAGTACAATACGTGACAAGAAAACAATCTCAGAATGGCCTGGATAAGTAAAAGCGTTTTAAAGTTATCACCACATAAAGTGACACTGGTCAGATTTGCAAAAAATGGCCGGGTCCTTAGGCCTCTTTCACCCGGGCGTGTCCGGATTAGGTCCGGATGCGTCCCGGTGCATTGCGGCAAACCCGCGCCAGTAGGAACGCAATTGCAGTCAGTTTTGACTGCGATTGCGTTCCGATGTTCGGTTTTTATCACGCGGGTGCAATGTGTTTTGCACGCACGTGATAAAAAACCGACTGTGGTACCCAGACCCGAACTTCTTTACAGAAGTTCAGGTTTGGGTTAGTTGTAGTGTAGATTGTATTATTTCCCCTTATAACATCATGGTTATAAGGGAAAATAATAGCATTCTGAATACAGAATGCTAAGTAAAAAAGGGCTGGAGGGGTTAAAAAAATATAAAAATAAAATGTAACTCACCTCAATCCACTTGTTCGCACAGCCAGCATCTCTTCTGTCTTTAACTGCGAGCAATAGGACTTTGATGACGTCACTGCGTTCATCACATGGTCCATCACATGATCCATCACCATGGTGATGGATCATGTGATGAGCATAGTGACGTCATCAAAGGTCCTATTGCTCACAGTTAAAGACAGAAGAGATGCCGGCTGCACGAACAAGTGGATTAAGGTGAGTTAAAAAAAAAATTATATTTTTTTTAACCCCTCCAGCCCTATTTTACTATGCATTCTGTATTCAGAATGCTATTATTTTCCCTTATAACCATGTTATAAGGGGAAATAATAATGATCCGGTCCCTATCCCGATCGTCACCTAGCAACCGTGCGTGAAAATCGCACCGCATCCGCACTTGCTTGCGAATGCTTGCGATTTTCACGCAACCCCATTCATTTCTATGGGGCCTGCGTTACGTGAAAAACGCACAAAGAGCATGCTGCGATTTTCACGCAACGCACAAGTGATGCGTGAAAATCACCGCTCATGTGCACAGCCCCATAGAAATGAATGGGTCAGGATTCAGTGCGGGTGCAATGCGTTCAACTCACGCATCGCATCCGCGCGGAATACTCGCCAGTGTGAAAGGGGAAATGGCAGGGTACTTAAGGGGTCAAATTATATGGTCTTAAAGGGCACCTGACAGCAGATTTGTAGCTATGAAACTGGCTGACCTGTTACATGTTCACTTGGCAGCTGAAGGCATCTGTGTTGGTACCATGTTCATATGTGCCCTCATTGCCGAGAAAAATATGTTTTATTATATGCAAATGAGCCTCTAGGGGGGACGAGGGCGCTGCCATTACTCCTAGAGGCTCTTCTCTCTGCAGCTGCCGCCCTCTGCACTTTGATTTACAGGGCCAGGCGTAATCATGTTTACTCTTCCGCTAAAGTCAATTCGGCTGACTATCTCTCCTGTCTCCCTCCTGGCTTCCCTGTACACATACACGTTCTGCTCGGCCGACCATGTCTGTGTATGCTATGTGGAGAGTGGAGAAAGCCACTGCCAGGCAGTTCTGGTGGCGGCTTATCGCATGGAAGAACAGAAGGATGGGGCAAAAAAAATGTATTTCGCCCAATCCTCGTCTCCACCGACATCATCTGTTGGGGGAGAGTTGGGAGCTCCACACAGAATTTGCTGGAAAATATTGGGACAGCTCTGTCTCAGGCTGTTCAAAAATATTTTTCCTTAAAAACACTAGTTCTAATGCAGTATATTTTTGGAACAGTAGATCAAAACTTTATTTGGAAATAACTTTTCCTGATCTTAATGAGCAGGAACCAGTCCCTTCCTAAAATTTGGATTTTGTTCAGTACCATATCAGCACCAAATCGGACATCATATAATACAAGACAATTTCATTCTAACAAAGCTAAAATGAATCCAGAGATCTCCCCAATCCTTGCTCCTCTATTAGATTTATTTTAAGCTGGCAGGTGTGTCCTTTCTGCTGTAGTTCCCACCCTATGACTGTCACAGCAATGCAATTACTGACTCAGACCGACAATACAATTACAAAAGTTTTCAGATCCACGTTCATGAGACAGCCCCTTTAAATTAACATGGAAATTCTTAAGTAAAGAATAGGTGCAATATAATCAGACAGTGCCAAGTTAAAGAAACAGTAGGTGTAGAACAATCACTATTCTGTCACTCAAAGCTGAATTTATAAACTAGTCCCACCTTACAATGTACAATATGACATTCTGTGGGGGCTCTATAATAATATATAATAATTGAATCTACATGGCACATACATTTATACAAATACTAAACCTGTGCTGCAAGGGAATATTAGCTCTTAAATATGCCTTTAGATAGAGCATGCCACAATTCATATGGAATCCAACAGAATAATCCTATGTATGCATCCTTATGAATTCGGCGAGATACAGAGGGTCTGTATTACAGAGCCATAATAATATTCCTGTGCTTGAGGCCTTTGTAAAATAGACCACTGTTGTGTGAGAGGAGAACCTATACTACACTATTAAATAAAGGTTTATGCGATTGGGTAAAGTTAGCAAAGCTAAGGCATGTGATTTTTGCATGGTGAATTCTTAACAAGTTCTGTAAAGGTACGGTAATTATTACATAATATATCTATCCTATATCTTATCCAACGCTTATCGTAACCAGAAGATGTATCCCTCTGCCGTGATCACCACATTTGAAGGGGTTGTGCTATAAACTACTTTTCACTCTAAAGTGTATTTTCATAAATTACTCCTTGATTATTATTATTTTTTTTTTTTTTATTTACCTACTTTGCAGTATTCTCTTATCCCCCATGCTTGAATCCTACTTTATCATGTGTCTGCTGTCCTGTCATGCCTTATGGCAGTGAGATGTGTCCTGTCATCAGCAGATCATGTGACACTAACCACACCCCTTGTTCTTACCAATGACACTTCCTACCAGGGGTGTAACTAGCGCGGTCGCAGAGGGTGCGACCGGGCCCGGCAGGGGTGGGGGCCCGCAAGTGCTTTCAGCCAATCCCCTCTTCTTTGCATTATAAAAGCCAGTGCGGCTGCGCATATCCCCATACCCTCTCCTGCGCCACCGCCACGTTATCATGTCATGTAGGCGAGACCCGATGCTGGAGTTCTTGGGTCTCGCGGGATGACGTGATGACACGGCGCGGCAGAGGTTATGACGGGATGTGTTCGCAACTGATTGTGCAGAGGGGGCAAAAAAATCTAATATATACAGAGTGAGAGGGGGCAAAATAAAATATATACAGAGTATGAAGGGGCAAAATAAAATATATACAGAGTGAGAGGGGGCAATCATTCAACTACAGAGTTGGCAAAATGAAATATATACAGTGTTGAAGGGGGCAAAATTCAAACCTATAATGGGGGGGGGGGCAATCTAAAGTTTGCCCTGGGGCCCATAGAATTCTAGTTACACCACTGCTTCCTACGTCCTACATAAGACTCCAATGCAGGACGTAAACTAAAGCAGCTGAAATCAAAATAGATTTGCCCCACGGTGCAGTGGTGGGTTAATAACTTTGGAATAAGGCAGTTTTGATAAATGGTGGTATTTGGGGAAAGTCATATAACAGCAATATCTGTAGGATGGGATATTAGTGGCACAAACCCTTTCACCATTCTACAGTTCTAAGAATTGCTTACAAATGAGTGGGTATTCTAGACCAGGGATGCTCAACCTTTGGCCCTCCAGCTGTTGTAAAACTACAACTCCCACCATGCCCTGCTGTAGGCTGATAGCTGTAGGCTGTCCTGGTATGCTGGGAGTAATAGGTTTGCAACAGCTGGAGGGACCCAGGTTGAGCATCCCTGGTCTGAACGGTTACTAATCTTCCCAGGCATAGAAGTCATAGCAACTTTAAAGGGGTTATCCCGGGCTATGGCATACAAAAAATCAGTCCAGTACAACAGACGGAGCTGCAGACAACGGAGCCTATACCGGGCGAACGGAGCAGCGCCCAGACATACTAGTAAGTGCAGGGGGACCCCTGGGTGCCGCTCTGCCCACAGATATAGTTAGTTTTTAGTTTGTACACTAGTGAAAGGTCCTCTTTAAAGGGGTTATCCGAGACACAAAAATGCCCGCCATATGCACGGGCCCCTCACACTGAATCTACTTACCTGGCTCCCCTAGATTCAGTGTGAGGGGCCTGGGCATATGGGGGGCATTTTTTAGTCTCGGATAACCCTTTAAGGGTTCCTGCATGTAATGAAGACAAACGCAGCCAAATTGATGCATTCTGAACGGATTGTTATCCATTCAGAATGCATTGGGGCTGAACTGATCCGTTTTAGGCCGCTTGTGTGAGCCCTGAAACAGATCTCACAAGCGGACCCAGAAACGCCAGTGTGAAAGTAGCCTTATGCAATGCGTTTTAAAAATCGGCACAAAAGCAACATGTAAACCTGGTCTTAGCATCTTTCATTGAAGACTGACAGCTGCAGTAGGCAGGACTGAATGCAATTCACTTTACTGCTTTGGACTATGGCTGTATCTCAATAGAACTCAAAATCAATTAAAAAGGGCTACAAAAAGTTTAGGTGTAGCCACAGCCATGTACACCATGGGTGTCAAACATGCGGCCCGCGGGCCGCATGCGGCCCGCAATGAATATCTTTGCGGCCCGGCAAAAATGCAGCATCGCAGACTGCTATGTATGAGCCGGGAGAGAGGAGGGGCTGGAGTCCGTAACTAGGGGCAGGGCCCGGTGCAGTCACTGTACTCTTACACCGGCCCCCGCCGCTCACCAAAGTATTTATAAACGTGAATCCTTATCCTGTTATTAAGTTGAACTAACGCTGCCCTCTCCCATGTTCCCATGTTCCCCTGTATCCCCATAGCACTTACTTAAGCTTCAATAGCAGGCAGAGCGGACGGCAGCAGTAACGTCACTCACTGACGTCGAGCGCCTGCTCCGCCCACTTTATGAATGAAGCAGGCGGAGCAGACGCGCGACGTCAGTGAGTGACGTTACTGCTGCCGTCCGCTCTGCCTGCTATGGAAGCGTGTTCGTAAGTGCTGTGGGAATACAGGGGAACATGGGAACATGGGAGAGCGCAGCGTTAGTTCAACTTAATAACAGGATAAGGATTCACGTTTATAAATACTTCGGTGAGCGGCGGGGCCCGGTGTATTGGGGGACACTGTTATGAGGGGGATCTGTGGATGACATATAGCAGTGTCATCCACAGATCCCCCCCATAACAGTTCCATCCACAGATCCCCCCACCTCATAACAATGCCATCCACAGATATCCCACCCCATAGCAGTACCATCCACAGATATCCCACCCCATAACAGTTCCATCCACAGATCCCCCACCTCATAACAATGCCATCCACAGATCCCCCCACCTCATAACAATGCCATCCACAGATATCCCACCCCATAGCAGTACCATCCACAGATATCCCACCCCATAACAATGCCATCCACAGATCCCCCCACCCCATAACAATGCCATCCACAGATCCCCCACCTCATAACAATGCCATCCACAGATCCCCCATAACAGCACCATCCACAGATCCCCCACCCCATAACAATGCCATACACAGATCCCCCCACCCCATAACAATGCCATCCACAGATATCCCACCCCATAGCAGTACCATCCACAGATCCCCATAACAGTGCCATCCACAGATCCCCCATAACAGTGCCATCCACAGATCCCCCATAACAGTGCCATCCACAGATCCCCCATAACAGTGCCATCCACAGATCCCCATAACAGCGCCATCCACAGATCCCCCATAACAGCACCATCCACAGATCCCCCATAACAGCGCCATCCACAGATCCCCCATAACAGCGCCATCCACAGATCCCCATAACAGCGCCATCCACAGATCCCTATAACAGCACCATCCACAGATCCCCCATAACAGCACCATCCACAGATCCCCCATAACAGCGCCATCCACAGATCCCCCATAACAGCGCCATCCACAGATCCCCCATAACAGTGCCATCCACAGATCCCCCATAACAGTGCCATCCACAGATCCCCCATAACAGTGCCATCCACAGATCCCCCATAACAGTGCCATGCACAGACCACCATTAATTCAAAGCCCACCAAAAGCACAACTTTTGGTTAAAAATATATTTTTCTTATTTTCCTCCTCAAAAACCTAGGTGCGTCTTATAGTGAAGTTTAATATTTGTATATATATATAGGTCTCACTTGTGTTATTGGGCAACGGGATGTTGGGGGTCAGCAGTCATGAAACAACAATGTTGTTCTATGAAAATGTACGATTTTTTTTTTTTTTTTTGATGCGGCCCACATAAACTTAAATTTTGTTTTTTTGGCCCATGTTAGCCTTTAAGTTTGACATGCTTGATGTACACTGTATTACCTAGATCACATGACAATTAGGCATCCGAGTGAAACCCTCCAGAATTGTATACTGCAATAGATATGACATGTACTGTTAAAACAATATAACAATTGGATTACAGTATTTTACATACCAGCCTGGCATTATCTGTTTGACCATGGATAAACTGTAAATTATTTCATGTTGCAGATTGGAGAACAATAGAGACTTCTGCGTTAGTGACACAGATCTGAGCCCTCAACTTGACAGGTAGGCCATTTCCTATTAATCTGGAAATTTGCATGCTGAAACATGTGCCTAAAGTGGAAGCTCGAACATATATTAGTATTACTGACCTTGTGTTAGATGTGTCAGTAGAGGTCAAATAGTGAAGGGGCTTCTGAAAATAATCTTCTCTTCAAATCAAGTCATCCTGGATTCAGCCAAGTGAAAGACTCCATTAGATAAAGGGGTTGTTATTATGAGATAACCCCCCCTTTAACAGGCATCTGTCAGCAGATTTGTACCTATGAAACTGGTTGACCTGTTACATGTGCTCTTGGCAGCTGAAGGCATCTGTGTTGGTACCATGTTCATATGTGCCTGCATTGTTGAGAAAAATGTTTTAATATATGCAAATGAGCCTCTAGGAGCAATGGGGGCGTTGCCATTACTCCTAGAGGCTCAGCTCTCTCTGCAACTGCTGTACCCTCGCCACTTTGATTGACAGGTCAAACGTGATCAAGCCTGCCTGGCTCTGTCTACCAAAGTGCGGAAGGTATAGAAGAGAAGAAGAGAAAAGGAGGCAGCGCCTCGTGTGTAGAACCTTACAGACAATAATAATGCAAATACACTAATTGTGCTTACCATGTAGGGTTGTGACGAGTCACAACACCTATAAATCGCTTTGCTGGAATATTCCCGTCCAGCTTGCGGGAAGGACTCTGCATCTGCTGCCCAGGTCTGTGCCCTTTTCCTCACGGTCAATGGGATTGGTTGAGAGAAGAATTCAGACCATTTCCAAGCGGCGCTGATGCAGAAACGTACTCCGTACTACAATGTTACCATGAAAGGTAATCTTTTATTCAAAAGGTCAACGTGTTTCAGGGGCGAACTGCCCCCTTCATCAGGACAATAAAACTTTTACATGTGAACACATCCTTTGTCATTCTTTCTTATATGCACTCCGTTTGAGCGCGATGTGCAGAAACACAGGGGGCGGGAACGGGGCGGGTTTAGGGGCGGGAAAGAGTGGGGTGTCGCTAGGATACCGTGACCTCCTTCCAAATGGGAGTTAGCCAATGATCGTGTTTCGTGGGCGTGATGAGTCGTCAGCTGGTTGCCGGGTTGTGGTGGGCGGTGTTTGTATCAAATGTCGTGCCTCTGAGTGACGTGTAAGAGGCGTATACCAACGCGGTCACGTGATGTCTCTTGTGACGTATGATGGGGCGTGCCTGTTGGATCCACATGGCGCGGTCATGTGCCTCCGATCACATGACCGGCGTTCGCCTGATTTGTATGTAACTGGCATCGGGGAGGAGCATACACCCAGGATAATGTGGGTGGTGTATTCACTGTGGGAGGGGCATACATGCCGTATCGTATGTTCAGTAACTGTCACTAGAAGGAATGGAAGTAAGTCCAAATTTTCTGAACGTAGCATGTATCATTGGTATCTGGTTATCTGGTATAAAATACTACAGAGGCTGTGCATGTACAGAAATCAATGGGGTATGAGGCTCAGTACTTGTATTTTTGACTGCATCTGGTAGTCTAGTGCAATTAATATTAATACATTAGAAACGGAGACATATAGAGGATACTTGCGTCTCAGATAAAATAGATAAATAGGTAACTAAAAAATAATAAAAATAATAATAAAAAATAAAAAAATGGGGGGAATATATATATATCTACTAAAATAATAAATTATCATATAAATGTATATGAAAACACCTGTGTATAAAAACAGTGTTTGGCCACTGGGTCTATCCGGGTGTTTCTGTAATGGCATGCATTATAGTACAGTCTCACTCATCTCGTTTAGTCCGTATGGTGTCCAATTGGTAGATCCAATATACCTCTCTTCTCTGGAGGTTACTGAATCTGTTATATGGGTTGTCCAGTATATGGTCAATGGGAGTAATCGTTGTTTTTTTTTTTCCACGTGTAGTTGCACAGTGTCGCGAGATACTATGTTTTGGGCATAGTTTTTGTATGTTGTGTCTATGTTGGTTGACCCTGCAATGTAATGCTTGTGTTGTACGGCCTACATACTGGAGGCCGCATTCACATTCAATTAAGTATATCACGTAGCTGCTCTTACAGGTTAGGTGGTGTTTCATTGGGAAGGTAGTACCAATTTTTGTGGAGCTGAAAGTTTTCTTATTGTGCGTGATCATATTACAGCAGTGACAGCGTCTTGTAGCGCATTTGAAACTGCCCACGGATTCCTTAATGGTTGTATTTCTAGTTTTTGTGTGTTTTTTCTGTTTGCTTGGGGCTAAGGCGCTTTTTATTGTGGGTGCTCTTCTGTAGATGATCACAGGTTTTTTTCGGGAGATATTTCTCAAGATATGGGTCCTGTTTCAGAATATGCCAGTGTTTGGCCAGTATTTTGCGGATCGTTTTATTTGAAGTGTTGTATTGTGTGATTAGATTTAGATGTTTCAAATGTTCATCCGTTTGTTCTTTAACTGTACTCGTTAAGCATTCTTTTTGCATATTTTTTAGGCTCTTCTGGTATGCGTCTTTTAGCAGTTTGCTTGGGTAGCCTTTGTCAGTGAATCTTTTTTGTATGATTTTTGCTTGTTCCTTAAAATCAGCGTTCTCTTTGCAATTACATCTTATGCGTTTGTATTGGCTGTATGGTACATTTTGAAGCCATTTTTTATGGTGGAAACTCTTATAATGTATGTAACTGTTGGTGTCAACCTGTTTGAAATATGTTTTTGTTGTAAGGATGTTATTTCTAATGGTGATGGAAATGTCTAGAAAGTCTATTTGGGTTTTTTGGTAATTTTGGGGTAAAAGTAATCCCCCAATTTGTATTATTGAGTTTCTCGTGAAATTTTAAAGCTGAACACTCATCACCGTCCCAGATAATAAAGATATCGTCTATATACCTTTTGTAGTAGACGATCTGCTTATTAACAATGTGCGTATTCTCAAAATGGCCCATGAATATATTTGCTAAAGCTGGTGCCACTTTCGTACCCATCTCGTTACCACGGCATTGATGATATGTGGTGCCGTTGTGAATAAAAAAATTATTTTCTAAAATAAAATGTAAACTCTCCAATAGAAAATCAATCTGTGGTGGTTTTAGGATGGTGTCGTTGCGTAGTGTAGTTTCCACGCATTCAATACCCAAATTGTGTTCAATATTTAAATATAATGCTGTAACGCCCATAGTAAATAGTGCGGAAGATGCGGCAGTTGCAGAGAGTGTGGAACCTCTAGGTGCAACAGAAAGGCCCCCGTTGCTCCTAGAGGCTTATTTGCATATATTAAAACATCATTTTTCTCAGCAATGCAGACACATATGAACATGGGACCAACACAGATGTCTTCAGCTGCCAAGTGCACATGTAACAGGTCAGCCAGTTTCATAGTTACAAATCTGCTGACAGATGCCCTTTAAGATGAGTGATACTCCATGTAGATTTTCCAGGAATCAGTAGAGGAAATAATCTTTAAAGGCAATACATATTCAGTGTTGATAATTGTATTCTTCTTGCTCTGAGAGTTGTAAGTGGCTGTAATCACTTGATAGGCAGGTATGTATATACAGGTCCATTATGGTTAGGTTTGTTGAAGTTCCTGTTTACGGCTTTACAGATTAATAAATATCTGAATTAATCAGCTACTAATCTGAAAATATAATTAGAGCCTGTGAGCAATGAACACACACAGTTTCTTATGCTGTATGGTTTATGGATCTCATATCTAAATACAGATGGTTCATGGTGTAGAACAGCCTAATATGTGATAGATATTTACCGTCTGTGGTGTCTTTCTCTAGATACAGTCCTGATCAAAAGTTTAAGACCACTTGAAAAATGGCAAAAAATCATATTTAGCATGGCTGGATCTTAACAAGGTTCCAAGTAGAGCTTCAACATGCAACAAGAAGAAATGGGAGTGAGGCAAAATATTTTCAATTTAATGAAAACAACGAATAAACTGAAACAGGCTGTTTTTCAGCTGATCAAAAGTTTAGGACCACACCTCCAAAAAAAAACTAAACCCCCCCAAAAACAGAAATCCAACTTCCAAACATGAACTTAGTAATGAGTAGCTCCGCCGTTATTGTTTATCACTTCAAAAATTCGTTTCGGCATGCTTGATGCAAGCATTTCCATGAGGTGAGTGGGAACATTTCTCCAAGTGGTGAAGACGGCCGCACGAAGGCCATCTACTGTCTGGAACTGTTGTTCATTTTTGTAAACTTCCCTTGCCATCCATCACCAAAGGTTCTCAATTGGATTAAGATCAGGGGAACACGCAGGATGGGCCAAAAGAGTGATGTTATTCTCCTGGAAGAAATCCCTTGTCCTGCAGGCATTGTGTACTGTAGAGTTGTCCTGTTGAAAAACCCAGTCGTTACCACACAGACGAGGGCCCTCAGTCATGAGGGATGCTCTCTGCAACATCTGGACATAGCCATGGCCGTTTGACGCCCCTGCACTTCCTGAAGCTCCATTGTTCCACTGAAGGAAAAAGCACCCCAGACCATTATGGCGCCCCCTCCACTGTGGCGTGTAGAAAACATCTCAGGTGGGATCTGCTTGTCATGCCAGTAACGTTGGAAACCATCAGGACCATCAAGGTTAAATTTTTTCTCATCAGAGAATAAAACTTTCTTCCACCTTTTGAATGTCCCATGTTTGGTGCTCTCTTGCAAAGTCCAAACGAGCAGTTCTGTGGCTTTCAAGGAGACGAGGTCTTTGAAGAAGTTTTTTGTTTTTGAAGCCCTTCAGTCTCAGATGCCGTCTGATGGTTATGGGGCTGCAGTCAGCACCAGTAAGGGCCTTAATTTGGGTCGAGGATCATCCAGTGTCTTGACGGACAGCCAATTGGATCCTCCGGCTCAGTGCTGATGAAATTTTTTTGGGTCTTCCACTTGACTTTTTTGTTCCATAACCCTCAGGATCATTTAAGAAATTCCAAATGACTGTCTTACTGCGTCCCACCTCAGCAGCGATGGCGCGCTGTGAGAGACCCTGCTTATGCAGTTCAATAACCCGACCACGTTCAAAAAGGAAGAGTTTGTTTGCCTTTGCCATCACAACGTGTGACTACCTGACAGAAAATGACAATGAATCTACATCTTTGCACAGATTTGGCCTTTTAAAGGCATGTGGTCCTAAAATTTTGATCAGCTGAAAAACAGCCTGTTTCAGTTTAATCGTTATTTTCAATTAATTAAATGCTGAAAAAATGTTTTGTCTCACTCTTATTTCTTCTTGTTGCATGTTGAAGCTCTACTTGGAACCTTGTTAAGATCCAACAATGTAAAATATGATTTTTTGCCATTTTTCATGTGGTCTTAAACTTTTGATCAGGACTGTATTACCTTGTGTCAAGGAGGCTGGTAAGAGAGACTAGTACCACGTAGTGTAGATTCTCAAGGTAGCTATGTGTACTGAATGGCGGAATACAATGACACATATTATGTGTGAACTATATTGTACATCACGTCTCTTAGACACATATACTGATGACTTCCTGTAAAGCGTAATGAACGCTGTGAATCCGTAAAATGTACATTTATTCAAATTTCGTTCTATTCAATGTTCAGAATTAGATATGTTAGCTATATCTGTAACCATCCAAACCTCAGTTCTGAAGGAAATTTTTTTACAAGAAAGTGCAGATATATTTATCGGATAGCTTCAAGGAAACAGGTAGGAGTGTGGACTATGCAGTAGTTGCAATAAAATAAATAAAAAATGTGTGGTCATGTTCTTCTACTTTTCCTTTATGTTGGCTGTATACAATATATTGATTTATCTGAGGCTAAGTTCACTTCAAAGCTAATGGTTTCCTTTTTTCTCTTCCGTTAAAAATCAGAAAAACATTTTTTTAAAAACGTCACCATTGATTTGTGTGGTGTGATATTAGCATCAGTTAGGCTCCGTTTGACTCCGTTCCATCATGTTTCTATTATTTTTTTTAAAGTACTGTCTGCAGGACAATGGAAACATGATGGAAAGGAGCTTTACATTTTTTAACATTGAAGTCTATGAATGACCGAAACAGAAGGTGTTCCTTTCTGCATCCGTTATTCAGTCCGTTTAATAGATCCGAACAATGGAAAAGGCAACGCAGATGTGAACTTAGCCTTAAATCCACCCACAAATGACAAGATGAAAAATTTCAGGATGCTTCTGCGTTTCGGCCCGCCACTAACACCTGACCCTCACCGCTGTCTGCTTACCTTTGCACGAAATTACGTGTTCTCCATACTGATGACACTGACAGTATATCATCTCATGTGTCATCCCTAGTCCCATTATCACTGTGGACCACGTTGTCAAGTCATGTGTCATTAGTATGGACGGCAAGTTTTTTATTTTTTTATTGAACAATACGGTAATAATTCCATACAAAATAAAACATCAAGATTATAATAACCATTTTCTTAGAACCCTCTAATTCTTATCTAATAACAACAAGGACAGGTGCACTCTGTGATCTTCCTAAGCCCTCAAACTGATGTTAAAATTGAGAGATTAGCAAACATGTCCTATCAGGAGGACATGTCTGAGCCCGAGCACCGCGCCAAGGTTTCTCAAGTAGCTCGTTATGCTCATATATAAAGGGTAGCAAATCCTGCACTTGTGGCCGGTTGCTAATGGCAATCCCCAGCAAAAATGCATACAATGGAGGATACCCGCAGCGGAACACAAGTACCACAATAAACATCCTACACAATGTAGCAATTAAGTGGATGTGAGAACCAGTATAACAATCTAATAACAACAAGGACAGGTGCACTCTGCGATCTTCCTAAAATTAAGAGATTAGCAAACATGTCCTATCAGAAGGACATATCGGAGCCCGCGCGCCGTGCCAAGGTTTCTCAAGTAGCTCAGGTCCTAACAGGGGCCAGTGGGCGAATTACAGGAGTGTGAGGATCAACTCACCAGTTAACTCCAGCATCTACCATGCTTTCCTCTAATTCCCAACCAAAATCCCACCCCTTTGCGATGCGTCTCCCATTCCCCCCCCCCCCCCCCCCCAAAAAAAAAAAAAAAGAGACAGGACAGGATCGTGAGAAGATTGAGGCAGGATAAAATAAAAATTCCATTCTCCCCATACCTTAAGCCATTTATCCTTTCTTTGTTTATGTAAGATATTTTCATACCTTTTAATCTTATTAACAAGATTTAACCATGTATTAATACTTGGAGTATTAGGTGAGAACCAAGCCCGTGCAATCAGAAGCCTTGTAGAAACATTATTTTAACCAGAAGAATCCATTTGTACTTATGGCACCCGACCTTGTAGAGATCACTCAGAATCCAAGACTCTACTGTGAATGGGATCACCACTTTAAATTTTTTGCTAGTATAATTATGTATTGCCCCCCAGTATTCTTTTAGTTCTATACAGGTCCAAAACATATGTAAATGATCGGCTTCAGGTGAATCACACCGTGGACAATTAGAAGTGTTTCACAAACCCTGTTTATTAAGCCATGAAGGTGTAACATAAATTCTATGTAAGATATTAAATTGAACCAATATATGAATAGAATTATGAGAAACTAATCCCACATTCACCAGTATATTATCCCAATCATACAATTGAATCATTGGGCAGTCCCTTCTCCAGGCCTTTTGCCCAGGAGAATGTCCAATAGTAAATCGTGCTTTAAGTAAATATTTATAACAATGAAAAATCTTAACCCTCTGTGCTGGCTTTACTATTAAATCGTGCAAAAAGGGATTTTTCTTTTATACTAGAAAGTGTCGAGCATAACTGAAAATACCGAAACCAAGATATATTAGATATATTTTCTCTTTGTGCTAACTCCAAAATAGAAAAATATGCCCATTCCCGACAACCTGTGCAAGATAACAAATACTATTCTTTTGCCAATACTGATCCCCAACCAATTCATCTAAGGCCTTTAAATAATAGTTATGCCAAAAGGGCGTACAGCAAAGGGATCCCTTAATTCCAAACCAATCTCTAATGGTATTCCAGGACATAGTAAGTAACTTCACAGCAGCTCTGTATTCCTTTTGGGGGTTGATTAATTGGCCGTATTCCAATAAGGCAAAGATATTATCATGTGAAGAATTCTTCACCAGAGTTCTACAAAGGGGGCTCTTCTCCCATTCATAATATAGCCATAGCTGTGATGCTATAAAATAGCCCTTGAAGCAGGAAAGATTTAATCCTCCCTGTTCCATCAGCTTATAAAAATCCAGTTTAAGCCTTACTTACTCACTTTCTCCCCCAAAGTAGATCATTAATAATTCTCTGTTAGTTTGAAAAATGTATCTTCAATCCATACTGGGGAGTTCCTGAGGATATACAGTAGTTGGGGCAAAATTACCCTCTTCACTAGGGATATTCTATCGGCTCTAGATAACAGGAGACAGAGCCATATCTTTATTTTAGATCTCAATTTAGTTATCAATGGGATCAAATTAAGCTGTAAAAAATCTTCAATATTTGAAAAAATAATAATCCCCAAATATTCAAGTGAATCAGAGATCCTCAAATTACTAAACAACTCCTCAGTAAGAGGTTCTAATCTATCTAAGGGGAGGGGAATAGTTTTAGACCAATTAATGTCAAAACCTGAAACTTCACCAAAAGAGTTAACGACTCGAATAACCCTCAAGAGGGTAGTATTAGTATATTGTATGTAAAATAAGACATCGTCGGCATATAAGGAAATACGATTCTCCATTCCCAATGTCCTGAACCCTTCAATCCCAGGATCCTGCCTGACTCTAACGGCAAGGGGCTCAATATAAATATCAAAATTATAAAGGAGAAAGTGGACATCCTTGGCGAGTACCTCTCTCCAAAAGGATACACCTTGTAAGCATCTTATTAATATTCAACCTCGCCTTGGGGGATTTGTACAAAAGCTTAACCATATTTATGAACTTAAAGGGTTTCTGTCATGAGAAATAACGTTATGTAGCTGACTGACATTAGCGATGTGCTAATTTCAGCAGTACATAACAGTATGCTTTATAACTCCCTGCCTGCCGCCGTTCTCTTAAAATAAAGACTTTTAGAATATGCTAATGAGCCTCTAGGTGCTACTTGGGCACTGCCTCAGCACCTAGAGGCTTGGTCTACTCACCCTTTGGCATGCCCAGGTCCCGTTGATTGACTGTCGAGTTCTCCTCATAGTCACGTAAATCCCGCGCCTGCGCCGTCCTGTTTAGTATTTGGTGCAGGCACAGTAAGTGAAGGACCAGCTCCTGGTGCCAGCTTCCTTCCTTTGGCGCATGCGCAGTGAGGAAGCCGGCAGCAGGAGCGGGTCCTTTACTCACTGCACCTGCGCGCAGGCGCGGGATTTACGTGACGATGAGGAGAACTCGACAGCCAATCAACGGGACCTGGGCGTGCCAAAGGGTGAGTAGACCGAGCCTCTAGGTGCTGAAGCAACGCCCCAGTAGCACCTAGAGGCGCATTAGCATATTGTAAAAATTTTTTTTTTAAGAGAACAGCGGAAGGCAGGGAGTTATAAAGCATACTGTTATGTAGTGCTGACATTAGCACATCACTAGTCAGTCAGCTACATAACGTTATTTCTGATGACAGAAACCCTTTAATACCAAATCCCATCTTCTCTAATACCCTCCAGAGGAATCTCCACTCCAAAAGGCCTTAGAGGCATCCAAGGACAGGATGGAGCGAGAGAGCCCCCGGGAGGACTGAATATTGGCAAAAAGGCGGAGCAAATTATAATGAGTACCCTTGTTAGGAATAAACCCATTTTGGTCAGGATGTATAATAGATTAAATAACTTTAGACAACCTAGTAGTAAGAATCCTTGATTAGAGCTTAACATCTGTATTTAGCAAAGAGATTGGCCTATATGAACGCATATCTAGAGGATCTTTGCCTTTTTTTTGTAGTAATACTATTACCGCCTCTGTCATGGCTTCCGGAAGACTACCGTCCTCTATTGCCTCAGTAAATACCTTCAGAAGACGGGGAAGAACAACCTCCCTGTATTTACGATAAAACTCATATGGGAATCCATCAGATCCTGGAGAAGAGTTTCCCGCACAAGCTTTCAAAGCGGCCTCTAGCTCTTGCAAGGAGAGGTCCGCATCAAGGGATTCTCTTTGAATATCTGTAAGGACTGGAAAAGAGATAGAGTCCAGATATGAATCAATCACTTTATCTGAAACACTATTTTCTGATTTGAACAGTTCCCAAAAATATTTCACAAATGTCTCTTTAATGGATTCCTGTATCTCTATTTTTGGATCCTGATTGGAGATCACCCTAGACAGCATTTTCCCTGGGCAACCTGATTCAGAAAAATATTTTTTTTCCTTCTAAAAGAAAGCCTTTGCTGGGCCTTATCCAGAAGAAAGTCGGAAAAAGCCTGACTTGTCCTCTGCATAGTTTCCCTAGTTTGTTCTGTATTGTTACTGGAAAACTCATCTATACTAGCTGCGGCTGCTTCTTTCAAATCTCTCTCTTTCTTGGCATAGCTTTTTCTTAAGTTAGAGATGTTACTAATAAACACCCCCTCATAAAGGCATTAAATGCATCCCATACTAAATGGGTCCTTGCTGAGTTATAATTGGTATTCCAATAAAATTCTATCTCTTGTTTAATCAATTCATGATTGTCCATTATAAAGATCCAATGAGGATTAAGTCTAAATGGAGGTCTAACAATATATCTATCATCCATCAAACATAACTCAATGGAAAGAGGTTGGATAAAGATCTAGCCTCATATTTCATGCATTTTATATATTTCATATAGTTTTTATTTATCAGGACTAAATCTATCACAGACATCGACCTCCCGGATTTACTAACACAGGAATATGCTCGTTTCCCCATCCCTAGATATCCCCATATATCCACAGATCCGGATTCCTGGCAAAAACGGGACAGGGGAGACCCTTGACGTGGGATATAAATATTTGTCTCCATAGAAACCCTATCCTTTTCTGGATCAATAAGACAGTTAAAATCCCCTGTCACAATGACAGGACATTCAGGCCACTGATCCATAAAAGTTAGTAAACAATTAAGTACATGAAGAGAAAAAGGGGGGAGGGATATAAATAAAAGCCAAAATGCATAATTTCCCAAATAAATTTCCATGAAGAAAAACAAATCTCCCCTACTTGTCGGTGGATGAGGCCCGGTAGAAAAAATCAATCCCTTTATGGATTAATACTGTTACTCCTCCTGAATAACTAGTAAAAGTGGAATGGTAGGTATGCGAAGCCCATCCCCCACCGAGTCGAGGAATCTCCCCCTCAGTAAACTGGGTTTCCAGTACACTGACAATCGCTGGAAGATGTCTCCGAACCGATCTCAAACTGCATGTCTTTTTAGTTTATCACCAAGACCCCGAAAATTCCAGGTTAGAATTCTAACCGACATCAATCAACAGAAAAAAAAAAAAGCAGACAGTTCCTACCTCTTCCTCCCACACCTGGGAGACACATTGCAACCCACCCCCGATACTACATAACCCCCCCCCCCCCCCCACCCACCAACTCTTGATCCGCCACCATCTTAGGACAGATCTCTCAACTAAGATCACCTCTCCTCACCCCCCCCCCCCCCCCCACACGCACCACAATGAAAAAAAGTGAATAAAAAACAGGATCAGATGTTATTCTGATTAAGCCAATCTGCCACAAGGTCAGGAGTATCAAAAAAATAAGTCCCACTATTAAAAATTTTCCGCAG
The DNA here is from genome assembly GCF_905171765.1 of Bufo bufo. Taxonomy (NCBI): domain Eukaryota; kingdom Metazoa; phylum Chordata; class Amphibia; order Anura; family Bufonidae; genus Bufo; species Bufo bufo. Next base: position 615,874,784 of record NC_053389.1, on the reverse strand, counting down.
TTTATCCAGATAGACAAGTGATGTTTTTTTCACAAAGTCGTCTCTTAGGGCTCTTTCACACTTACGTTGTTGTGTTCCGGCATAGAGTTCCGTCGCCGGGGCTCTATGCCGGAAGAATCCTGATCAGGATTATCCCCATGCATTCTGAATGGAGAGAAATCCGTTCAGGATGCATCAGGATGTCTTCAGTTCCGGAACGGAACGTTTTTTGGCCGGAGAAAATACTGCAGCATGCTGCGCTTTTTGCTCCGGTCAAAAATCCTGAACACTTGCCGCAAGGCCGGATCCGGAATTAATGCCCATTGAAAGGCATTAATCCGGATCCGGCCTTAAGCTAAACGTTGTTTCGGCGCATTACCGGATCCGACGTTTAGCTTTTTCTGGGGTTGGTTTACCTCCTGGAACCCGATGGGCCCTTTCCACAAGAAATAATGGAGAAAAATGCTCCCTTCCAAACCTCTCCAAAATTAAGTTCTGTATCCTATCTGCAGGATTGTCTCCTTCCATGTCTTCCGGTAGGCCCACAATTTTGACATTACATCGCCGAGACCTGTCTTCCAGATCGACCGTCTTTTTTTTAAAGATGTTACCTTCAGATCTCAACATGGTGATTTCCGTTTTAAGCACTTTAACTTCGTTCTCCAGTAGTTCCACAGTTTTTTCTATGGTAGTTACTCTGTCACGTATTTTAGAGACGTCATCTCAAAACCACATCGATCTGGATTACCCCAAGTTGAATTGAGATGTCTTTTATTAACTCTCCGCTTTTTTTTAATCACACCCAATATTTCATTTAATGGTGAGGATTTGTCTTTAGACAGGACATTTACAGTACAGACCAAAAGTTTGGACACACCTTCTCATTCAAAGAGTTTTCTTTATTTTCATGACTATGAAAATTGTAGATTCACACTGAAGGCATCAAAACTATTAATTAACACATGTGGAATTATATACATAACAAACAAGTGTGAAACAACTGAAAATATGTCATATTCTAGGTTCTTCAAAGTAGCCACCTTTTGCTTTGATTACTGCTTTGCACACTCTTGGTATTCTCTCGATGAGCTTCAAGCGGTAGTCCCCTGAAATGGTTTTCACTTCACAGGTGTGCCCTGTCAGGTTTAATAAGTGGGATTTCTTGCCTTATAAATGGGGTTCGGACCATCAGTTGTGTTGAGGAGAAGTCAGGTGGATACACAGCTGATAGTCCTACTGAATAGACTGTTAGAATTTGTATTATGGCAAGAAAAAAGCAGCTAAGTAAAGAAAAACGAGTGGCCATCATTACTTTAAGAAATGAAGGTCAGTCAGTCAGCCGAAAAATTGGGAAAACTTTGAAAGTAAGGGCTATTTGACCATGAAGGAGAGTGATGGGGTGCTGCGCCAGATGACCTGGCCTCCACAGTCACCGGACCTGAACCCAATCGAGATAGTTTGGGGTGAGCTGGACCGCAGAGTGAAGGCAAAAGGGCCAACAAGTGCTAAGCATCTCTGGGAACTCCTTCAAGACTGTTGGAAGACCATTTCAGGGGACTACCTCTTGAAGCTCATCAAGAGAATGCCAAGAGTGTGCAAAGCAGTAATCAAAGCAAAAGGTGGCTACTTTGAAGAACCTTAGAATATGACATATTTTCAGTTGTTTCACACTTGTTTGTTATGTATATAATTCTACATGTGTTAATTCATAGTTTTGATGCCTTCATAGTCATGAAAATAAAGAAAACTCTTTGAATGAGAAGGTGTGTCCAAACTTTTGGTCTGTACTGTACATCATCTCACTCCGCCACCACCTCCTGGATGTAATGATCCAGTACTTCTTCTATTCTAGATCCGGCTTTTTTTTCTACATCCAAATCATAGGACCCTTTTTGTCCCGCTCTTGTAGCTACAATCTTTGGGGACTTCAAGAATTGTTAAATTTTGGCCGATTCCGCCAATTTCCAGCCTGCTTTGGCAGATGTATACCTATTTTGCTTACGGGCCATTGTTTTTTTTTTCTCCCTTTCCTTCCTTTCCTCCATTTTTTATTATTTCCTTTCTTCTTCTCTTCCTTCCCTCCTTTCTTTTCTTTTCCTTCTCCTCTTCCTTTCGATTCGTTCAAATAATTTGATGTAAATTCCATTTCTGTACAGCGTTAAAATGTATTGGCTGCATGGAGCCAAAGTTCGTTTCGCCTAAAGTCTCACAAGACTTCGGTTAATTCCTACTGTATTTATATATGCATATCAATTAAATTGAAAATCAATTTAAAATCGAAACTGGGCTCTAGTACAGAGGTACCAGCCAGCACCAAAGCCCAGTTTAGATTGCTATATTTTTTGGTTCAGATACTTTGAATTCTGATTGAATTTTACCAAGTAATAGAGACAACAACTGCTCTTAGAGCACAATCAAATGAGAGGCCAAATCCCTCTCATAGACCCTCCCAAGCCATCATATATGTGCACCATAGTCTAAAAGTACTAAACGTTCCAACCACTGGAGGCAATAGTCCCTGCAGGTGCCCCATACCTGAAAAAAAGAGAACTACACAGCTAGACTAAGAAAATAGTGTTAATCCATAGTACATAATACATTACAAATACACCAAATACAGAATAGTCAATGGAACATCCACTATCCCATCTCCAGCTCAGATTGCTATTTAAATTGTTTTCAATACGCAGATATGAATACAGTAGGAATTAACCAAAGTCTTGCCGACTTTGGGCGAGAAGAACTTTGGCTCCACAGAGACAATACATTTTAATGCTGTACGGAAACGGCATTAAAATGGAAGTATTTAAACAAATCGACTTCAGATCTATGATCCGAAGGTCGGTTCGCTCAAGCCTAGTTATGGGCATACCAAATATGTATTTATTCTTCACTGTTTTGTGATTTATATTGAATAAAGTTGGGTTTACATTGTGTTCTTATTGCAACTTTTAGAATTATTAAAGGGGTCATTCAACTCTTTTTCAATGATGACCAATCCTCTGGATAGGTCATCAGTATCTGATGAGTGGGCGTCTGACATCTGGGACCAGCACTCCTGTGAGCCTCACAGCCTTCTCACTGCTTACCCTAGGATAGTGACGTCACGACCATAGGTTACGTGGCCTAGGCACAGCTCAGCCGGCTTTGAGCCGTAATTGTAAGGGTGGTCATACACGTTAAAAATTGGTGGATGGCTAGACAGCAGTTGAGCAAACAAATATCTAGTGAATGTTTTGAACATTTTGCAGACAGGGTTGTACACATTTTAGTCCATATTGGCCGTTACATTGACCATACATGTTCAGTGAAACCGAGGGGATAGCCTAAAGATCTTTCAGTGAAACCGGGGGAATAGGCAAAAGATCTTTCTTTCAAAGGAACATCGTTCTGCCATAAAAGATATTTTATCTATCAGATGAAAATATTAACACTTCTTTTAATATAATAATGGTCTGTCATCAGTCAGTTAAAACGGTTGTACGTTATTAGATATCAACCAACGAACATTCATTTTGGTTGAAATCATCTGTTTTGATCAACTTTGTACTTATGTGTTTGGCCACCTTTAGGCTTTGCTACAATTGAATTTATTCTAGGCAGTCATTTGTAAAATATATAGCTTGCTAATACCTTTACCTACCCTGATACATTGTTATACACCATCAAGGCTGTAGGATTGCGGGCTTTAGTGTAGGAGCTACAGAAGCTTGCCTGGATACAACTGTAGCAGCAGGAAATATTGCAGGTATGTTGAAAATGGTGGGGGGGTTGAAGCACAAACTACTGTATATTATGGAGTTGTCGAATGTTTAATTGTATATCAGTGACTGAACATTATATAAAACTGCAAACCTATTTAAAACCTATATACTCAGTAAAACAGGTAAAATGAGCAATAGATATCACTGACCTGTAATTCAGTATATACTCCATGACTGGAACATATTAGCAGCACAGATTTGTTATGGTCCTGTTTGTTCACTTAAAAAAGCCATAGAAACTGCTTGTGTGTGTGTGTGTGTATATATATATATCATGTGGTCTTTATGGCATTTTAGTGGGGTATTTTCTCAATAACTTTATGAATCAAGTTTAAAAAAATTTCCCCTGTATTACCATGTTAAAGTGAACCTGTCATCAACGTTATGCTGACCTCACTGAGGGCAGCATAAAATAGTGCCAGAAATGCTGATTTCAGCAGTGTGTCACTCATGAGCTAACAGTAAGTGGTTGCTGAGAACCAGCATCATAATCATTGCAGCCCAGGCCTTGAAAAGAGTCAAATCTACCTGAGAAGAGTCCTGGTTATTATAATCTCCTGCTCTCTCACCCGTCTGCTGATGATTGACAGTTCTCTCCTAGAGAGAAAGGGAGAAAACTAGGTAGAAGCCGGTCAGTCATCAGCAGGTGGGCAGGAGAGCAGGAATTCATGAGTAACCAGGACTCTTCTCAGGTGGCCGTGACTCTTTTCCAGGCCCAGTCTGCAATGATTGTGATGTTGGTTCTCGGCAACCACTTACTTTTAACTTATAAATGACAGACCGCTGAAATCAACTCACCAGTGTCTACTTTAAGCTGCCGTTAGTATGGGCAGCATAAAGTTGATGACAGGTTCCCTTTAAGTTATAAAACAAGTCATACTCACCTTACCGATCCCCTGTCATTTTCATTGCAACTCTTCCTGTACCTGTCGACACAAGGAAATGGCTGCTTAGCCTATCAGTGAGGTAGGTCACCCCTGTGATTGGTTGTGGTCATTTTCTGTGTTATGACATGGAGCAGGAAGTAGAGACCAGTGGTGGATCGGGAAGGGTCAGAATGATAAGGTACTTCAGTAAGACCTTACCCACTAAATGTTGAGGGGCCCCAATAACCATAATATACCAGTGTAACTGATTGGTGAACATTTCACTGTTGGTCTAGAAAGCCTTCTGTCCCTGAACCTGTCTAAGGCCTCTTTCTAATGGTCAGTATTTTTCATAGTATTTATAAGCCCAAATCAGGAGCAGAATCTACAGAGAAAAGCATAATGGGAATTTTTGGCCCCGCTTCTGGTTTTGGCTTGCAAATACTGATAAATAATACTGAGCAAGCACTGATCATGTGAAATGGTCTTAGTGTGGTCAGTACAAAACCTGAGCAAGATCTTGGGTCTGTAGTTTAGTACGCCTTGTGTGCCAATTCTGGTTTAACCCCCAATGGCACATTCAAACATAAAAACCGAGCCCTATGCTCAGCAGCCGGACAGGGTTTAAATGCGCCGCTCATTTGGCTCTCTAGTCTTTTTTTCTTTTTCACATTTGGATGGATCTCTGGAGCCACATTGTAAATGTAACTGAACATTCACTGCTTGCATCAAGCTTTTTGACCAAACTTAGTGACTTAATAGATGCACATTTCCTCGGCTCCTTTAGACGCAGCAAGATGTAGCTGACATTTTTTGAAATTAACCATAGTACGGTTTGGTAATGTTCTTTTACAGCGGGTAAAGCCAAACGGCTGGCTTTCCTGATGCAGTTTTGGAAACCAAAACCAGGAGTGAACTCAGAATAGTAGTATCCTTTTTCTCCTTTTATGATCCACTCCTGATTTTTGCTTCCAAATCTGCATCAGGAAACCTGACCGTGTGGCCGTACCCTTTCATTTTTCATACAGTAATTGCAATAAGTCATAAGTGAAGATGACCTTTTATTCCAATATTGTGTTTTTCAAGAGGAAAAACAAATCTGTTACACATTTATATCTTCATTGTAACTGGCAAAAAGATGGGGAAAATGTCAGGTCAGGTATGTTATGCTTTATCATGTCTACCCAAGGTCAGTGTAAAATGATGGACGTGAAGAAGAGATGATGTAAGCGCAGTTCAAAGAGCATTTGTGTAAAAACATGTAAGATGTCATCATCGATGACATTTTGCTGAGGAACATCAATACATGACCTCCATTATGAAATTCCATGTCCCTGATGAAAGGCGATGTCAGAGGTGCTAGACATCTGTATCTACAGGATTGACTACCATGCATGCGTTATACTAAAACGTCGTCCTCGCATAGCAGAAATGCTGCAAATTTTCGAACTTGGTTTGGGGGCAGCTGAGGAGGTTTTAACAAATGTCTGCACACTATGAAAGAACATCTGCCTGTAAATTGACTTTAAATCTGCAGAATGCCAGTTCTTTCTTCTTTGTAATGCATAGAGAGACATCCACAAGGAAATCCAAATGCAAAATGTGGAGGTTGCTGTGAAATAATTCACCACGAAATCTGCAATAGACTTTTTCAGTCCCCTAATACTTGTATCTTTTTATTTTTTTTGCTTAGTTCACATTAAATACTTTTCTTGCAGAGTGTGCAGCAAAGGATACTGTTTTAATGTTGGCTTACATTATTGGGAGAAATTCACTAAGTGCCTAAGTGTTTAATGGTAATTGACTGCAGTGAAGTGTTACTGTGGTAAGTAGAGATTACCAAGCTTACTTGATTTTACAGAGTGTCTAAACACTTCAGGCGTTGGCTATGCTATAAGCAACTTTGGTATCGTGTCTGTTTCTGGAGAGGCTAGACTGACAGCATCAAAAGTGGTTTGGAATGATATGTATATCAGATAGTGTCACATAATTTTGACCACCAGCTAATATCCAGAGTAACCGCCGTGTGCAGCACGGACAGAAGCTAGACGGGCTGGTAGACTATCACAGGTATCTGAAGCTATGACTACAGTGAATCCCACAGCTGCTGGAGGGTACGTGGTGGAGGATCCATAGAGTGAACACAGAAGACAATCAGCATGTATGGGTGTATATGATCTGCAAGGATGGATTCATACTCAAATAGGTTGAGAGTGCCTTCCACATGGATGAGTGGCTCAGAGAATGCCACGAAAACATTCCCCAGACCATAACACTGCCACCACCAGCTTGTGTTCTTCCAGCAATGGATGCAGGGTGTTTGTTCTCTGATGTTTCTGACATTTTTAGGGATTAGGCCCCAAGTAGGTACAGGTTCCTGACGGGTTTGCCCCTATCGGGCCGGGTGCTCCGTGTTTGCTACGCAGGGGCTACTAGCCCCCTACCCTCACTTAGGCAAGGTCATCGCTTTAGGGCCTGCTAGTTTTTGTCCCCAGAAGACCAGCTTTATCACAAGCTCCCGCTGCCCTGATTCCATGGATACCATACTAAATGACGAGCACCTGGCAGGTATAAACCAATAAATTGTAATCCTGGGTCTGGTATGATCATTCCATTTATTATCCAGGAGTGTTTGTTATCCAGTTGTATATGAGATTATTATGTATATTTTATATATTTTTTTTTTCTCACCTCATTATTTGAGCACTTTTTTTGTATTTTTCTGCATTTTGATTCTTAAGTAAAAGTTACGTTTTATTGTAACGTCCAGGTCTTCTTGAGATATTCAGGTATTGATTAGTGGGTTAGACTTTTGTTGTGTTCTGCCTCACAAGCCAACGCCCATCAATTCAATGAAGCAGAAAATGTGACTCATCGGAGAAGGCAACCATTTTCAGCAGAGATCCAACTCTGATACTGCTGCGAAAATTTAAGCCTTTTTTGACGATGTAACTTTGTTTGCAGAGGAGCTGTGACCATTGTCTACTTCGGAGCCCCCTACGCAGTAAGGTTTACTGAACTGTTGTTTTAGACATACGTCTGGTAGCCCTTGGTTTATTTTGGTGGGGAGCTGCTACACTGTAGGGTGTCAGTCCGCCCTCTCGCACCTTCCTAGCCGATGTTCACGTCTCACATCAATGGCACGTGGTGCTCCGCAGTTTCCACATCGATCTACTGTGTAGTAACCTAGTTTTGTAAGGTTGAAAAAAGGCATATGTCTGTCTACTTCAGCCTATTATTCTACAAAGTTGATCCAGAGGAAGGCAAAAGAAAACCCTCATGAGGTAGAAGCCAATTTTCCATCTGATTCCAAACCTTCTTTACTCTAGACATAGAGGATGTCCCCTTGTTGCCTTTAGATATGTATATTGAATGAAGATGTTATTTACCAACTATTGCTAAAATGATCTTGAAGTACTGCATGCTGCTTACCATATGTGGTTTCTAGTAGTCTTTTCTACTTATCCTAACAAGGCCACTGGTAAACCCTCTTTCACATGGCGATGTGTGAGATCAGGTCACTGTTAGAACACTTGAGCAGTAAAGCTCATCTCAGATCACAGGATGTGGCACGCTATAGTCAAGAGAGCTGAAAAGAGGAGGAAACTTTACAGGATTCAAGCATTTTCTTACCCCATCTCCAGAGGTCGCATTAATTTGAATTAAATAGGAAAGGAGAAAGCCACCGGTAATTATTAATGATTCAATGAGACAAACTGTTTATTTTCATGCTGTAAATCAACTAATAGCCTTTTTGGAAATATACTGTATCTATTTCACATGACATAGAGAATTGTAGTACGGTATTTCTTTTTCTGAATCTTTTGCAGACACAGGAAATCCAAGCCCTCAATACCTGGTTTTGAGAAATTGTACCAGTTGCAAGAGCATTAATAAAGTCAGGAACTGGTATTGTGCACAGTCCGAATTTTTTAATTCATTCTAAAGATATATTCACACATGGCAGATTTCTTAAAACAGATTTTTTTTTTGCAGCTGAGGAATCTGCCCCTTAGGCCTCATGCACATGATCGTATGTATTTTGCGGTCTGCAAAAACGGATCTGCAAAAAATACGGATGACGTCCGTGTGCATTCCGTATTTTGCGGAACGGAACAGCTGGCCCCTAATAGAACAGTACTATCCTTGTCCGTAATGCGGACAATAATAGGACATGTTCTAATTTTTTGCGGAACGGAAATACGGACATACGGAAATGGAATGCACACGGAGTACCTATTGAAATGAATGGTTCCGCATACGGTCCACAAAAAAATGGAACGGACACGGAAAGAAAATACGTTCGTGTGCATGAGCCGTTACATAGGAATGGAGCTGTTTCTGCAGCATGTGTTTGTGATTTCTTTTCTTTCATATTTATGTGACAGATTTTTTTTCTCTTGCAGAAATTTCTGCAGGAAATCTGCCGCCTGTGAACATGTCTTAAAGGTCTTCAGTGACGTTAAGGCTTTGTAAACTCACTCTTCACTCCAATGTCAATGTCCAATGTCAATGTATTTTGTAGCATTGAGATTTTTATTCATTTTAGTTAAAGGGAGTCTGTCAGCTATTTTTCTCACAATAAACTGCTAGAATCACATTACAATTCACATGGACAGTTCACAAATTGTACTTTTCTCAGTGTTTACGGCTGTGATGTAGAAAAAAAAAAGTTTGAAGAGTAATACAAATGATCTGCAAGTGCTCAGGAGCGATTCCTATTGCTGTATTTGCGCCCCCTTCGAAGTTACTGGTCAATAATTTCTCCACTGGCTTTCTGTAAGTCAGCCAGTGTCCTGCATTCATCACTCTCTGCTCCCGAAATCCCACCTAAGCAGGACGCTGGCTGGTTTTCAGAAAGCCAGGGGACGAATTATTGACCAGTAACTCCGTAGGGGGCCTGGGCAAATACAGTAATAGGACCCGGCTCTGGGCACTTGCAGATCATTTGCTTATTTCTTCAAACACAGCCGCAGACAACACTTAGACAGTTAACAAACGGTACTTTTCTATGTGAATGTAATATGGTTCTAGAAGTCTATTGTGAGGAAAATACTGGACAGACTCCCTTTAAAGGGTTTTCCCTAATTTTAAAGGGTTTTCCTCAGGATACAGTATGCCAGAAATGTCCAATAGGTGGGCATATAATCTTTAAGCTCTCCGCATATCGAGAGAACATGGAACCCCCCCGACTCCTATTCTGCCATGGAGGGAGATATTTGATGAGTTGGCCTGTTAGAAATGTTCATTCTACTGATAATGGTTACCAATACATTTTTAATGTCTGGATGCCTTTTTATATTTCTGCTAGCAATGGACGTGGCTGAAATGGCCAAATCCTTTAATTTAGAATGACTGTCCACTTACTTGCCATGTATGTAGGTAGGTATGTTGTGCTACTCAGTGTTAGGCTCATAGACTTCTCTGCTACATCTTCTTGGTCTGTAGAAGTACTAAAACACAGACAAACTATACTTGAGTGTACCTCATTTTAAAGGGTACACTCGATAAAAAAGTGATATCCTGTCCTCAGAATATGTCATCAATATCAGATCATGGGGGTCCAACTCTCACTTCTGCAACTTCTTCATAGTATACCAAGCACAGCGCTGTACATTGCATAGCACTTGTGTCACAGGTCCAGGAAGAGGATGCCTAAATTCTATGACCCCCTTCCAACAGCTGATCAGTCATCAATATTTAACTTCTGGACACCCCCATAAAGACATTTTGTACCTTTTCCAGCTATTATTCAGTTACGAGGCACACATAGACATGGCTATCCAGGGGAGGATTGGGCATAGAGCCTACAGGGAAATTTTCTGGCGGGCTGATCCCTAGGAGGGCCACCCAAGTCCTCCTCACGGCTGCCAGCCGGGTACATAATGCACTGATTCTCTCCTAGAGACCTGGCCAGCAGCAATGTGGTATTTGGTTCAGGTGGGGCAGTATATTGCTCTGCACTATGGTATTGCTGGCCCCACCAACTTCTGTTGGCCCTGCCTAATTATGTTGCTCTGCCTTCTGTCAGTTTGGACCTACCTACAACATGGGCCACTTTTACGCATTTTTCCCAGGGCCACTTTTCGTTTCCAATCCGCCCATGGGGCTATCCTATGTAATATATACTGAGTATGCTCTTTTAACCTGAACGTTCACCCAAAGTCTGCTCTTTCTAAATTTGTTTTAAATTGCAAAGGTTTTATTGGCTTTTCTAGTCCTCTAATAGACATTTGTGGAAAATATACAGTGCAAGTTTTCTTTTATTCTTTTATGGACGTTGAATGCAATCTTACCCCAGCGTTAGCCGAGAACACAATGCTTTATTTTATTACTGTGTTACAAGAAGATGCATTAACTCATGCTGCAGTATGTATTTTTTGTAAGTGCTTTACATCATTTTAGCTCTGGACTACTGTAATGGAGTAATGTTTGGGTCCTGCATGTTTTGTGCTATGTATAGAATTATCTCTCGTCTGTGGATTATTTTTACAGACTTTTCTGTGTGTTATGTCTTCTACCACTTAAGCTAAATATAGATGGACTGATGTCTAATTGCTCCAAATACGTTGTAATTGAGTCTGTCAAGTGAAATACATAGTGCACTGGAATATCATTAAGTAGCTCCGAGCTCCCAGCTTGGCTGCTCCTGTTTGCTGTTTCGTTCTTCAAGGTCTGGGTGCTAAGAACTAGAAACATATCCTTACGCCTAAGAAATTGCCAATTATTTATTCATATTATCCCATCTGTATAACCGTACATGTTGTCAGAAAAAAGGAATACGTTGTCCCCCTATAGAACTGCACCTATCACTACTTTAGACTTCTGGGTGGTCCCTGAGTGGTGATTACTCTCATCCTTATCATACAGAGTAGGGAATAAATGTCTGCTCTTAGGGGGTTCCACCACTGTGACCCCTATTGATCAGAAGAACGAGGGTCCCTTTTCTCCTCACTTAGCAGATTCTGAAAGAAGTGTTCAAGCATGAAGATAGCCAAGATGCTCAGCTGCCTCTTCAAGCTCCGCTTCATTGTGGGTGGTGCAGTTTGAAGGAAAGGGGAATATGGGACTTCTTTTCTTGTAATCCGGTGGGGATCCCCATGAAAAGACATGTATGACCTCTTCTTTTAATAGGTGATAAATGTCGATTCTGGGAATACCTCTAATATTCCTTTATGATGTAAACTAATAAAAGCCAAATAGCATTATTATCCTTGCAAAAGTTGACGGGGTTGTCCTATGAAAAATATTCTAAATTTTCCAAAGCAGCACCTGGATCTGAATACATTTGTAATTGCATGTAATAAAAAATGTAGTATACCCACTGAGTTATCTAATAAAATGTATCATGTATCTGTATAGCACCACCCGCTGTTTGTGCTTTCACTTGTCTGTCTGTTCACCTTGCTGAGGTGGACATACATGCTCAGTTCCAACCTCTGACTGCCACCAGCCCTATCTGCTGTTAGAAGCTGTGACAGTTACAGGGAGAGAGCTGCAACAGAAAGGACACTCCCCCTGAGAAGGGACACGCCCTCTGAGATGCCAGCCTGGAATAAATCTAACAGAGCAATTACAGTAGTAAATGTGGAGAGCTCTGGATCTACATGAGTGAGGTATATTTCCACTGGAAATCGAGTCGAGTGGAGGGGTGGACCATAGGCGCAAAAACGCAACCAGAGTTTTTACAAACCAATAGGTTTTTTTATTGTTATCGTGGCAACACCTTTCGGGGTTCTGCGGACCCCTTTTTTAAGTCGGTGGGTGATGCCGCTGGTGGAGAGTGCGCTGCTCCCAGCTCCTGGCACGTGTGGCGTCCAGATGCTGTGTGAAACTTTGCGCCTATGGTCCACCCCTACACTCGACCCCCGAGTCCAGTGGAAATATACCTCATTCATTGACCCAGACGGCGGCTTGGCCACCCCCAAAGGTGAATGCGGACGCAATCGGCAGCACCAACCAGCGATACGTAATCATTTTTATTCACCTCCATTTCAGTTGCACCGAATAATAGGTGCAACAACAACAGGTCAGCAGTACCACTCTTCCTATTTCTGGAGGCTCGTTTTTAACTTATTTACCCTATGAGCACCTTTTTCTTCCTGTGGCCACATTTTACTGATCTACATGAGGTACAAGACTGTGTCATGGCGACGCTCCATGCCCGCCGCCTTTCTGCTATCTGGGGCAGGCATGGGCGCCACATCACTCACCTAGCTTCTGCCCAGAGCCTGCCGCCAAACTCCTGTGCCCCATGCTGCAGAGGTTGCTGCTTATAAAATACAGCATTTGAAGACATATTTTTGCAGTCCTACGCTGGGAATCCTGTATGTCTCACACCTTTAGTAAGAGTACAGCAGAAAATTCTTACTTCCTGACCTGTAATTTTTAAAGAAACGTGCATGAAGTCTATTTAGAAACCAATTCCCATGACATAGTGGTTTTGCCCAATATTACCCGAGGCATATAAATATTGAGCAGAGAAGTAGGCAGCAGTCTAATTAATGTGCTAGGGAAGCCCTTACTCAAAATCCATTTTCTAATCTGGGCAAACATAAAATCAGAAACAAAATGAGAAAAAAAAATATTGTGTGTATATATATATATATATTTCTTAATTATAAGAAATTGCAAATGTTAAGCGACTCAGATTAAAAGGGGTGACAGGCTGAAAATCCATTAAACACAGTGGATGTTGCTGTTCCATTAAATTAAGAACGCCCTGGCCGTTGGTTTTGGCAGTGTCACCAAGGCTATTGATGAAACGTGCACTTTCATGCCTGAGTGAAGTCACTAGTGATTTTATAGGCATTTCCCTCATAAATGTTTGTTCTGCTCACACAGTAGCTGCCCCCGCTGTGTATAGGTGATGGGTGAAGTCAGACAGTTACTGTGTACACTAAGGGTATTTTATTCTTTAGCTTTTTTTTTCTAAAATTGCTACAACAGCAACAAGCTGCATTTGTTACGCTAAAGGAATACCAAATATCCAATCATCAAAATGCGTTTTTATTTTCTCACCTTATGAGCAAATTGAAATCTTCAATTTTCGGTTTCTTCTCCATAATACCAATGGTCCTGACTAAATTGGTCACAGCTATAAGTACATCATATATATTGTTCACTTTTTGTAATCCCGTTTTCTCATGCACACCGCCGTGTCTGTATCTCACGCTGCAAAATGGGGATAGCTTCCATGTCCATTCTAGATTTTTCTCACTCCCAGGAACAGAAAAGGCTGTTCTGATATACCAATACAGACAAGTATTACAGATGTAGCAATCTTCATTCTTGGCATATTAAAGGGGTTGTGTCATTTCATACATGTGCCATTCCAGACATATGGCTAGAAACGGAGCCCGCAAAGTGACGGAGGGTGCACCGCGCATATGCCACCGCCCTCCATTAATTTCTATAGCACTAGCAAAAATAGTCAAAGTGGATTGGGCAGTGGCTATGCTAGCAACCAATCAGATTACACCCTCCATTTTCCAGAGCTCCTTCGGAAAATGAAAGGATAACTCTGATTGGTTGCAATGGGCAACTAAAGCAGTTTTCCTTTGCAGCTGTTTTAATAAATCTCCCCCATAGTGTCCATATGTATTGACCATGGCGTGGATTCAAGCAATACTGGTAATCTGTACAGAGGAAGATCAATATTCCGTCCATGTGGGTGGGCCTATCAGTGATTGACAGCTGACTGACACTAATAGGATGGCCCAGATGACTCCTAATCATAGAAAGAGCAGAGATTTAAATGAATAAAACACAAGTTTTATTTTAAGAAAAAAGTAGAATTTAACATGCTTAACTAAAAACGATACCTTTTATTATTCGACTGGGTTATAGAGCAAAAATAGTTTGCTCCAAGTGATATCCTAAGTATGATAGATATATTGAAACAAGAACTCCTATTGTAAAAAGGATAAATTCTTAGGTGGGGTCAATAAAGTACTGACTAGGTAAAGATGGGGGTAGTGGGTAGACGGATGGGAAAGAAACTTTCCCTAGATGACCCTCAAGATCTAAAATCCTGTGCACAGGGATGTCCCCTGATGGTGGAGACACCCTGCCCCCGTACCTAAGTCTCTCTATTGCCCTAAAAAAGCCCTACTAACGAACCTGGATTGAAAATAAATAAATACAGGGAAAAACAAAAAACACACATACAGATGGAAATATGTATAAACAATAAGACATCAGGAGGTGATGTAAGATTAATGGACATAGGGAATAACAGAAAAACGGACAGATATAAATTAAATTCAAGATGATACTTAGCTCCTATATATGTAACCTGTTAGGTTCTATTCAAGATGAAACAGACATCTGTCATAGAGATACACCGATCAGAGGGGGGCCCTTGTCTCGGGAGTCCCAGGCTATGAGCTGTGCGATACGATTGGCCAGCGCTGCAGCAAGGGACAACCCTAATACAAAAACTCCGCCCAGTACAACAGAGGGAGCTGCAGACCCCAGAGCCTATACCGGGCGAACGGAGCGGCGCCCAGACATACTAGTAAGTGCAGGGGGACCCCTGGGCGCCGCTCTGCCCACTGATATAGTTAGTTTTTAGTTTTTAAACTAGTGAAAGGTCCTCTTTAAGGAAAAAATGCGATTCGTTACCATGAAGCGGGAGGAAATTCGGCTTCGGTGCAAACCGAATTTTTCCTGAAATTCTGATCGAATTCCACTTTGTCAGCTTCGATTCGCTCATCTCTACTGACCACCCGTCATAGAGTAAATGCTTGACCGTTTATGCAGCACAACATATGTGAATAGTGACAAACGATCGTATTAACGATCATTTATCCCCATATATCACCGATCATTTCTGCACGTAAATGCTGTTAGGGCGTAGGCAGCGATTGGGAATGGATGTTTCTATGAAGGTCCATTGTCTTTCCTTGTCTGCTCTATCAACCCGTGTTGAAGGGGTTGTCCACTTTCTGGTTACTGTTGACTGATGTGTTATGACATGACTATATGGCATAGACTTTGTTGAAATTCCGTTCCATTTTCTGTATTTCATAAGGGATGCCTCCTTATTGGCCAAGTCTTTTGTACTGTTCACAGGAAGGTCCTCTCCATAAAATGGCTGCTGATGGAGTCATGTGACCAGGCAAATCACCTCCAAGCAGGGCCAGCGTTAGGGGGGGCAAACTGGGCAATTGCCCAGGGCCCCCATCCCAGGAATGGCCCCCTGCTCACTCCACAGTCACCACTACACAACTGTGCCATTCAGCTGCTGGCCCAGCTGCCAGATACGGAAGAGCAGGATGCAATGATAGGTAGTGAGTGGAGCGGCGGCAGAGCGCAGAGTACAGCACCAGCTTGCTGAAGTTCTCTGCTGAGCCTCAGCGTACTCTCAGAGGAGCCAGTAGAGGCGGAGCAGAGGCACTGCAGGACAGGATCCCCTCAGCCCAGCCATATCCGTCTGGGACTGCACTCCTGCACACACTCACAGCATCACCTACCTGACCAGGCTGGCAGCATCAGGTCAGGAGCAGTTGAGAAACAGAAGTGAAGTAAGAAGAAGTCAAGTGCTGAGCAGCAGTAACGAAAGGGTAAGAATGTGCACTGAAGCACTGTGGGGCAGGTGTTTTTAAATAAATCAATATATACAATGGTCTAGCTGCCCTAAGAAGAACATATATATATATATACATACAGTATGCCAAGAGTGTGCAAAGCAGCAATCAAAGCAAAAGGTGGCTACTTTGAAGAACCTAGAATATGACATATTTTCAGTTGTTTCACATTTGTTTGTTATGTATATAATTCCACATGTGTTAATTCATAGTTTTGATGCCTTCATAGTCATGAAAATAAAGAAAACTCTTTGAATGAGAAGGTGTGTCCAAACTTTTGGTCTGTACTGTATGTATATATATATATATATATATATAGTTGCCATCAAACCCATATGTACCGTAGTTATGCTGGCCATTCAGGTCACCCTGAATAGATGGTAAAACGGACTGTAAAACCCCACCTCCGACTCAGTTAAGCCACGCCCCTATCTAGTGAGGCCACCCCCCCTCCCTCTCCACAGCGGATGGGGTAAAATGAACCTCAGGTCAGCTGCAGAGGTGGGAGGGAGGGTACAACTCAGTGCTGCTGTCTGAGTGTAAGGCCTCATGCACACGACCGTTCTGTTTTTTTGCGGTCTGCAAACAGCCCATTGTAGAAATGCCTATTCTTGTCCTGTCCGCAAAACGGACAAGAATAGGACACGCTATATTTTTTTTACGGGGCCACGGAACGGCGCAACGGATGCGGACAGCACACGGAGGGCTATCCGCATCTTTTGTGGCCTCATTGAAGTTTAATGGGTCTGCACCTGAGCCACAAAAAATGTGGTTCGGATGCGGACCACAACAACGGCCGTGTGCATGAGGCCTAAGGGTGGGTTCACATCTGCGTTATGGATTCTGATTATGGCTTTCCGTTATAACATGGTTATAATAGAATCCATAGGACGAAAGGACGGATCCGTTCTGCTGCCCATAGACTTGTATTATGATGGAATGCAAAACAGAAGCCTTTAAAAGGCATTCCATCTTACTAGAAGTCTATGGGAATCATAACGGATCCGTATGGTTCCCGTCTCTACATAACTCTAGAAGATCCACCGCCAGATATAGAAGATATTACGTGATATTGCGTGTAAAACGCCAGCATTATTAAATGACCCCCATAGTTAATCTCTAATAGGCTACAATGGTAAATGATTGCATTCTATGGGAGAAGCTATCAGACATATTGCATGATCAAAAGGTAAAAATAAATGTAAAATAAAAAAGTTTTTAAAAATATAAACAAGAATACAATAAAAAATAAAGATTATTAGTATCACACGCCCCATAATGCCTGAACTATTAATATATAAAATAATTTATCCTGTACCATGAATGGAGTAATGAAAAAAAAATAAAAAAAATGAGCGATTTGCTGTTTTTTGGTCACTTCACCTCCCCAAAAAATAGAATAAAAAGTGATAATAAGAAAATAGATTTAGTGGCTGTTACTGAAACATGGTTCAATGGGAGTAATGACTGGGATATAACAATACCAGGGTTCTCTCTATATAGGAAAGACAGAGAAGGCAAGAAAGGGGAGGGGTGGCCCTGTATGTGAAAGATAGCATAAAATCTAATTTAATACAACTTAGCGAGACCAATTTAGAGTCAGTTTGGGTTACCTTGCAGCTTGATAATCATAAGGTAACTCGTGTAGGTGTGATATATAGACCACCGAGCCAAGTCAAAGAATTAGATGATCTACTAGTTGAGGAAATAGCTAAAATGACATTATGGGAGACTTTACTCTTCCTGATGTAAACTGGAAAACCAGAATAGCTAGTTCTGCTAGGAGTACAGATATTCTAAATTCCCTACTGGGATTATCTCTACAGCAAGTAGTTGAGGAGCCAACCCGGAAGGAGGCCATTTTAGATTTAGTATTCACAAATGGGAATTTGGTATCTGATATTACTGTAGGGGAAAGCTTGGGATCTAGTGATCACCAGTCAGTGTGGTTTACTATAAGTACAGTGACTGAGTCACACCACACAAAAACAAAAGTTTTAGATTTTAGAAAAACAGACTTTTCTAAAATTAGATTAGTGGTATACGAGTCCTTATCAGATTGAAACAATTTCAATGGAGTCCAGGAGAAATGGGACTACTTAAAAGTGGCACTATTGAAGGCAACAGATAATTGCATTAGGCTTGTCGGTAAAAGCAATAAAAAGGAAGAGACCACTGTGGTACTCAGCAGAAGTGGCCAAAATCATTAAAAACGAAAAGAAACCATTTAGTAATTATAAAAAAAAAAAAAAATGAGGATAAAGGGTAAATTTATAAGATTAGGCAGAGAGAGGCCAAACAAGTTATAAGAGCTTCTAAAGCACAGGCAGAAGAGAAATTAGCTTAGTCAGTGAAAAAAGGTGATACGACATTCTTCAGATACATAAATGAAAAAAGGAAACTAAAACAAGGAATTAACAAATTAAATACAAAAGAAGGAAGGTATATGGAAGAAGATAAAGAACTAGCTGACTGCCTCAATGAATACTTCTGTTCAGTTTTTACAAAGGAAAATGAAGGAAAAGGATCTCAGTTAGGAAGGAAGACTAATGAATCTTTTGATGCATGTGTCTTTACAGAGGAAGAGGTTCTAAGTCAGCTGTCTAAAATTAACACAAATAGGTCACAGGGGCCTGATGGGATACACCCAAAGCTATTAAAAGAGCTTAGCGGTGAACTAGCAAAACCATTAACAGATTTATTTAACCAATCACTGGTAACAGGAGTCGTCCCAGAAGATTGGAAATTTAGCAAATGTTGTGCCCATTCACAAGAAAGGTAGTAGGGAGGAATCGGGCAACTATAGGCCAGTAAGCCTGACATCAATAGTGGGGAAATTAATGGAAACCATACTTAAGGAGAGGATTGTGGAACATCTAAAATCCCATGGATTGAAAGATGAAAAACAGCATGGGTTTACTTCAGGGAGATCATGTCAAACTAATCTTATTGGTTTTTTGATTGGGTGACTAAAATAATAGATGGCGGAGGTGCAGTAGACATCTGTCATGGTCTTACCTGCTTGCTGCTCTCCTTCGTTTGACATGTGCTGGCGGCCATCTTGGTTTCTGGGTTTCTTGTAGCCTTCCACCCTGCGGCTCCTCCTTCCCCTGGGAGGAGCTGGATGCCTAGCTCATATATAGGAGGTCTGTGGCTTCAGTTCCTTGCTTGGTCCTCTTGTGTTCACATGCTTCTAAGACTGCTGCTGCTTCTGGTTCCTGATCCTGGCTTCGTCTGACTACCCTGCTGGTTCCTGATCCTGGCTTCGTCTGACTACCCTGCTGGTTCCTGATCCTGGCTTCGTCTGACTACCCTGCTGGTTCCTGATCCTGGCTTCGTCTGACTACCCTTCTGGTTCCTGACCTCTGACTTCGCAAAGACTCTGCTCGGTTTCACCATCCGTTTGGACTTTTGCTTTACAGCTTTATTTTCAATAAAGCCTTCTTATTTTCACTTATCTCTTGTTGTACGTCTGGTTCATGGTTCCGTGACAACATCGCTTATCTAGACTTTAGTAAGGCTTTTGATACTGTCCCACATAGAAGGCTAATCAATAAATTAGAGTCTTTGGGCTTGGACTCCCATATTGTTGAATGGATTAGGCAGTGGCTGAGGGACAGACAACAGGGTTGTAGTCAATGGAGTATATTCAGAACATGGTCTTGTTACCAGTGGGGTACCTCAGGGATCTGTTCTGGGACCCATATTGTTTAATATTTTTATCAGTGAAATTGCAGAAGGCCTCGATGGTAAGGTGTGTCTTTTTGCTGATGACACAAAGATTTGTAACAGGGTTGATGTTCCTGGAGGGATACACCAAATGGAAAAGGATTTAGGAAAACTAGAGGAATGGTCAAAAATCTGGCAACTAAAATTTAATGTTGATAAGTGCAAGATAATGCACCTGGGGCGTAAAAACCCAAGAGCAGAATATAAAATCAGTGATGCAGTCCTAACCTCAGTATCTGAGGAAAGGGATTTAGGGGTCATTATTTCAGAAGACTTAAAGGTAGGCAGACAATGTCATAGAGCAGCAGGAAATGCTAGCAGAATGCTTGGGTGTATAGGGAGAGGCATTACCAGTAGAAAGAGGGAGATGCTCATGCCACTCTACAGAGCACTAGTAAGACCTCATTTGGAATATTGTGCGCAGTACTAGAGACCATATCTCCAGAAGGATATTGATACTTTGGAGAGAGTTCAGAGAAGAGCTACTAAACTAGTACATAGATTGCAGGCTAAAACTTACCAGGAAAGATTAAAGGACCTTAACATGTATAGCTTGGAAGAAAGACGAGACAGAGGGGATATGATAGAAGCTTTTAAATACATAAAGGGAATCAACAAGGTAAAAGAGGAGAGAATATTTAAAGGGCTTCTGTCACCCCACAAAACTCATTATATATTTTTTGGATAGTTAGATTCCTTATAGGGCGATATAGGAGAATATAATAGTCCTACTTACTTTCATGCGGCCGATTCTTTATAAAACAAAGTTTTATAATATGTAAATGAGGGCTCTACCAGCAAGTAGGGCGTCTACTTGCTGGTAGCCGCAGCAGCAATCTGCCCCCTCGCCGTGTTGATTGACAGGGCCAGCCGTGATCTCCTCCTCCGGCCGGCCCTGTCAGTAATTCAAAAATCGCGCGCCTCTGGTCATTCGGCGCAGGCGCTCTGAGATGAGGAGGCTCGTCTCCTCAGTGCGCCTGCGCCGATGACATCACCGAAAGAGAAGACGTCATCGGCGCAGGCGCACTGAGGGAGTGCTGAGGAGACGAGCCTCCTCATCTCAGAGCGCCTGCGCCGAATGACCAGAGGCGCGCGATTTTTGAATTACTGACAGGGCCGGCCGGAGGAGGAGATCCCGGCTGGCCCTGTCAATCAACACGGCGAGGGGGCGGATTGCTGCTGCGGCTACCAGCAAGTAGACGCCCTACTTGCTGGTAGAGCCCTCATTTACATATTATAAAACTTCGTTTTATAAAGAATCGGCCGCATGAAAGTAAGTAAGACTATTATATTCTCCTATATCGCCCTATAAGGAATCTAACTATCCAAAAAAAAAAAAAAGAGTTTTGTGGGGTGACAGAAACCCTTTAAAAGAAGAAAAACTGCTACAAGAGGACATAGTTTTAAATTAGAGGGGCAAAGGTTTTAAAGTAATATCAGGAAGTATTACTTTACTGAGAGAGTAGTGGATGCATGGAATAGCCTTCCTGCAGAAGTGGTAGCTGCAAATACAGTGAAGGAGTTTAAAGGGAACCTGTCATCAACGTTATGCTGATCTCACTGAGGGCAGCATAAAATAGTGACAAATGCTGATTTCAGCGGTCTGTCACTCATGAGCTAATAGTAAGTGTTTGGTGAGAACCAGCATCCTAATCATTGCAGCCCAGGGCTTAATAAGAGTCAGATCTACCTGAGAAGAGTCCTGGTTATTATAATCTCCTGCTCTCTCACCCGTCTGCTGATGATTGGCAGTTCTCTCCTAGAGAGAAAGGGAGAAAACTAGGTAGAAGCCTGTCAGTCATCAGCAGGTGGGCAGGAGAGCAGGAATCCATGAGTAACCAGGACTCTTCTCAGGTGGCCGGGACTCTTTTCCAGGCCCAGTCTGCAACGATTGTGATGTTGGTTCTCGGCAACCACTTACTTTTAACTTGTAAACGACAGACCGCTGCAATCAACTCACCTGTCTCTACCTTATTCTGCCGCTAGTATGGGCAGCATAAAGTTGATGACAGGTTCCCTTTAAGCTGCAGCTTGATATAAATCTAGCAGAGCAATGAATGGATAGATCTCTGGATCCATGTGAGGTACAGGGCTGGTTCTAGCTTTGTTAGAAAGAGATTGTCATGTACTATATCATGGCATTATACATGGGATAACCGCACCATATTCATTAATTTAGCCAAATAAGAAGAAGCACAGGTAAATAAATGTCTTCTTTTGTACAAAATACAGATGTATCACTGCACAGTACAGATGTATCTGTATAACCTGTCAGGCTTGACATTTAGGATTCCAGAATAACTGCCAGATGGCCCATGTGGGAGCTGTAATGGCCGCCATTCTGGTTACGCCCGGGGAATCCAGCTCTCATTGATCTTCAGAATGGAGAGGTTGTGGCCCCTTAAAATTGGGGCTGAGTTGCAGAACCTCCACAAGCGCAGGGAAAAATCCAAAGGGACCCCTGTAATTTACTAGCGCTGCTACCCCTTTATTCATTCTGCGACTTCCCACTGTCTAAGACAGCGTACCTGTGAAGAGGATTTTCAGAAGTGACAGTGCCTGAAATCGAGATAAAGATCCCCTTTGAAAATAATGAGATATTTATCTTTTGCACGCCGGGGTGTATTTGTTTTAGGACTGTCCTCCGTTTCTTTGCTAGATCTGAAAGCATGCATGTCTGCATGGGGAGGCCTGGCTGCCACGTATGGAAATGTGCAGTATAAAGATGTGTAGTAGAGGATGCAGTGGTTTTCCTACAGACTGTTCTACCGTGTAATAGGTCTCCAATTCTCCTGAGGTTTCCTGGATAAATATTTCCTGCTCTGAAGATTTTTCATTCCTTCTTTTAACCCCCAACATCTGATCATGTGATATCTAAGCTCTCGCCAAGCTCATTACTAGGATTGGCCACTTTATTATAAAATTTTATGTTTGGTCACATACGGTAGAGGTGTAAATTCACTTATCCCTTACACCAGCTGGTCACTTGAAGGCTCTCCATGGATGGGTTACAACATATCCAGCAGTCTCCGTGTCCATGTACAGTAGCTGAATGCGTCCAGGTCGGGCACAGGTACAGGAAGCAGAACCTCCCGTCATCCATTGCCTATATTTCCCATCCATGGCCAGCAGGGGGTCTTCAATAGAACAGCTATGGTAAGGGACAAACTGATTTACCCTTTTATGTCACACAACATAGCAGTTTATGGCGCACTCCCTTTAAACCCCTTTAAGGCTTAATTCACACGTCCGTGGTGTGTTGCGGACCCGCAAATTGCGGGTCCGCAACACACCAGCCTGTCACCCCCATTGAAATGCCTATTCTTGTCCGCAAGCTGCGGACAAGAATAGGACATGCTCTATCTTTTTGCGGAGCTGCGGACCCAAAATCGGAGCCGCGCTCTGCAATTGCGGCTGCAGACAGCACACTGTGCTGTCCGCAACCATTCCGTCCCCATAGAGAATGAATGGGTCCGCACCCTTTCCGCAAAATTGCGGAAAGGATGCGGACACATTTTGCGGACGTGTGAATGGAGTCTTAGTTTGTTTAACCCCCTTGTTTAGTTTCTATGGCTATACGAGGAAAAAACATACAGAAGCTACCTGAAAAAGTTTGTGCACTCATAGAACATTGTAATTATGAGAAGAGAATATCATTTTCTGTAATATATATGCAGAAGCAATTTCTTGGCTGAAAATTTTAATCTATTTTCTGCTGGCGTCAGATGTGCTACTTCTTTCACATCTGTGGCAAAATTCTCTGGATCTGGCATTGCAGGATGCAACCAGAGTGCCCACTGCCCCATTAAAGGGGTAATCTAAGATCTATAATGCCTCCTCATATGCCCAGGCTTCTCACAGAGGTTGCACTTACCTCACACCCTGGCACCCGCGTCGCTTGTGATGCCGGCACGGCCGCCACTGAATCCCTGTCGCGCGGATGAAAACTGGCAACGGGGTGGCAGCCAATACCAGGCCGCAACGGGAGCGAGCCTCCCTAGCATTGCGATTGATGCTAGGGAGGCTCGTTCCCGTCATGGCCTGGTATTGGCTGCCCCCCTCATATTTGCATTATAGATCTTGGATGACCCCTTTTAAGTATAATGGGGTCCGGCAGAGATCTGGCCGCATTCCGCCAAACATGCAGAGAAGCGGCCGGACACATACTGCTGCACGTTGCAGTTTGTGCTCAGTCGATTCCCGGCATTCCTTGCCAGAACAGGCAGCCCGATAGCAGTGCCGCAGATGTGAAAGTAGCTTAACAAATATTCGCACAAATGGGGGGTGCTCCTAACTTTGTGGCTTTTTGATGCCATTTACTGGCATACAGGGGTTGATAAGTGTCCCCCTTGAAAAGGTTGTATAACCCTTTAAAAGTGATGGCCTATCCCTGTGATGGCTAACCTCCGGCACTCCAGCTGTGGTAAAACTACAACTCCCAAGATGCACACTTGCTTGACTGTTCTCAGAACTCCATAGAAATGAATGGAGCATGCTGGGAGTTGTAGTTTCACCACAGCTGGAGTTTCGGAGGTTAGACATCACTGGCCTATCCTCAGGATAGGCCATAACTATCTGATCAGTAGGAACAGACACCCTTCACCCCCGCTGATAAGCTGTTCTGCAGCAGCTCTGGCACTGGAGGCACAGTGTTGTGCAGTGGACAGAGCTGGTTACTGCTGTGCTGTTTCTATTCACTTCACTGGGAGCAGGGCAGCATTAACCAACGTCATCCACGGCACAATGGAAGGGTCTTTGTAGGTCCAGAGCTGAAACTACTGCAGAGCTGCTGATCGGCGAGGGTGTCGGACCCCCGCCCAAGTGATATCGTATTCTGATGATAGACCTTCCCTTGTAAAGGTCCAGTAGATTTCCATTTTTGAGAAACCCTAGTTTGTACTTATTTATTGCGCCTATCTAGATGTGGCGGGCAGCCTGTGCTCTACTTTTATTTCAATGTCAATCACTTGATGCTGGCCTTTGTTTCACAGACAACTAAAATACCACCACATGGTATTTGAGTGGAAAGACTAAATTACAAACCACTTTCCAGAGGTATGGGGGCGTTTTACTGCCTTTTAGTGCATTTGTATATCCAGGCTGACACATATAGTGGACATCCCTTACTGCATTTGGCGGTATATTGATTTGCTTTTCTACAACGAATCTAAGGGGAGATTTATGAAATTGCCTCAAAAAAAATCACAGCACAGCTTTCATTCCATATTCTGCTGAAATGCTGTGATTTTTTTGTTTTTCTTTGAGAGATTGATAAATCTGCCTCAGTCTTTCTTTCACAATGAAGCCAGGAATTGTGGCATCTAGCCAACTTATTATATACTGTATTTTCCGGCATATAAGACGACTGGGTGTATAAGATGACCCCCAACTTTTCCAGTTAAAATATAGGGTTTGGGCTATACTCGCCGTATAAGACTACCCCTCCAACGCTATTTACTTTGGCATCAAGATCTGCAGGTAATTGTTGTGCGACTTTCGCTCAGTACCATATTATGCCTTTCCAAGAATCCAGTACACCAGGATACAGTGGCCTTAGATCTGTTACTGTGATCTGGGTTAGGTTTGGCCCACTGAAGTGCAAACAAACGTATTTTATTTCGTGTCACTACATAACCGTTTTGGCGATGCTCATTCACCATGTCTGCTACATGTTTTTTGAGTTCTGGCCAATGTGGGGTGCCTCTTCTTAATGCACACTTACCCCTTGGCATACTCTTTAATGCTTTTTCATTTTATTTCCAGTCCCGAACCATCTTTTCTGTTACTCCATATTGTCTTGCAGCAGCGCAGTTATTATGTTCCATGGCAAAGTTTACAACTTTAAGTTAGAAACTGGCTTCATATTTCTTTCTTCTTGCTGGTAGAGCCATGATGGGGTCCTGACTGTTAGCCATTTGTATACTGTACTGTATGTACTGGTGCTGTACTGTATGAACCGGTACAGATACTGGTGCTGTACTGTATGTACAGATACTGGTGCTGTACTGTATGTACAGATACCGGTGCTGTACTGTATGTACAGATACTGGTGCTGTACTGTATGTACAGATACTGGTGCTGTACTGTATGTACAGATACCGGTGCTGTACTGTATGTACAGATACCGGTGCTGTACTGTATGTACAGATACCGGTGCTGTACTGTATGTACAGATACCGGTGCTGTACTGTATGTTTTTTCACCACAGATAAGATGCACACCAAACTTCATTAGAGATCCGCCGTTCCAACATTATAATTGTCTGAAGTGCAGATGCTCCTGCTTCACCCTGCCTTCCATCAGAATCGCCAATCCAACCCAGTATACAACAACCAGCCAATGCGATGTACCAGTATTTTCTGTGCACACTGCATACAAAGCCTGCTTGGATTGGGTGGGTCAGCTCTCCCTGCCTGCCCAGCCCTCCCTGTCTTCAGGACGATCTGAGCGGTAGTACGCAATGTGATACTGCCGGCACGAGAAAACCACTGAGAGCAGGGAGAGGGGGCTGCTTCAGGAGCGGCTGGCCGGGATGCAGCGCACGGTGGCTCAGCTAGAGGGCGCCTGTCCCTGAAGCTGGAGAAGGACAGCTTCTCCAGTCCGGCTAGGAAGTAAGTTTCAGCACGCCGTATACCGGCATATAAGACGACACCCAGCGTATAAGACGACCCCCGACTTGAGAAGATTTTCATGTGTTAAAAAGTAGTCTTATACGCAGGAAAATACAGTACCTCTGATATCTGATTTTGACAATATGTGCATCATTGTATTATTTTAATATATTAGTAAAGGCGAGATGCTTATTTGGGTTATAGTTGCTGTTTTAAAATAGTAAATTGCCATTTGATACTATTTACTATGGCCAAGATTTAGCAAAGACTAAAACTGAAAATGCGGCGTGCCAGAACCGCAGGGGCGACACGTGAGGTGCACGGTGGGCCGATGAGGGGAAGTAATAATACAGTTCATCGGTTTACTCACGGTTAGCAGAAAGCCTCCCTGGGCCGGCAGCACAGTGATGAGGAAGACAGCACGAAACCTTCCGGGGCACGCTCTGTGATAGGGGAGCACCAGCCTAGATGGAGGCTGAGTTGCCCTTGATGACGGCGGTGATTAGGGTGCTTGTGGCGGCTGGGTCCCTTGGTGGTATTTGTCGTGACGCCAGTACCGTTTATGGTGGTACAACCAGTTGTTGTGGTATTGAAGAATGAGGTAGACAGTGGTAGGATACAACTCACAACTTTTACTGTAGCTGGTTTAAGTTGCAGCATATACATCCAGACGGAATACAGTCTCTTGGTATTTAGAGGAATTCTGCTGATCCACTGTTAATAGGCCTTGGCTAGGTCCTGACTCAGGCTGTGGTTCAGTAGTACTCTTTTCGGGTATGCTTAGTCCTATAATTTCTGTATCTTCCAAGTCCTTGAACAGGTAGCTAATCTGTCTTCTATACTTTATGGTGAGGCTGCCTAGATTGTCCTCCACCATGTGGAAAGGTGCCCGTTAAGCCTTAGGTAATGGCTGTTATCACCGATGTCTCTCTGCTTGGATTTCTTCCAGGGACGAAACTCTATCCTCTGGTTGTAGGATGAAAGGAACTAAGAGGACCACAGGAGGAAAACGCTCTCCTGCTCCTCATACCTTGGCACTACCACATAGCTGCCTCTGACTTCACTCACTACTCTGTGATGTGTAGTCTCAGCTGAACTGAATCACTTCACTAGCAACCACAACAGCTCTCCTCCACTCTCTCACACTAGGCCTGACTAAGGTATTTATATATATTAAGTGCTATCACCCTCTAGTGGTGGGATGTATAAAACACACCTAACCAGTCTATGAACAGGGATACATGTGATGTAATGCAGAATGATATGCAACACAGTAATGCAGTTTTACAGTAATTTTGCAGTTCCCACGTGTCCTGAGTGGGACGCTGCAAAAAGCAAAATAAAGTATATGTTAAAGGGATTTTCCAGGAGTACAGTATTGATGACATATCCTCAGGATAGGTCATCAGTGTGAGATTGTGTAGTGGATGGAGCTAGTTACTGCAGGGTTGTTCCCATTCACATCAGTGAGAACATTGATGCAGTAACCAGCTCCATCCACTACACGTAATAGACAAATCTGTGTAGTTCTAGTGCTGACTGGTGCCGGAGATACTGCAAAACAGCTGATTGGGTGGGGTGGGTATGATCGTATATTGATGGCCTCTTAGGCTGGTTTCACATGGGCGTTGCGGTAAAAGATGCGGGTGCGTTGCGGGAACATGTGCGATTTTTCCGCGCGAGTGCAAAACATTGTAATGCGTTTTGCATGCGCGTGAGAAAAATCGGCATGTTTGGTACCCAGACCCGAACCCGGACTTCTTCACAGAAGTTCGGGGTTGGGTTAGGTGTTCTGTAGATTTTATTATTTTCCCTTATAACATAGTAATAAGGGAAAATAATAGCATTCTTAATACAGAATGCATAGTACAATAGGGCTGGAGGGGTTAAAAAAATAATAATAATAATTTAACTCACCTTAATCCACTTGATCGCGCAGCCCGGCTTCTCTTCTGTGTTCATCTTTGCTGTGCACAGGAATAGGACCTTTGATGACGTCACTGAGCTCATCACATGGTCCATCACACGATCTTTTACCATGGTGATGGATCATGTGACGGACCATGTGATGAGCGCAGTGACGTCACCACAGGGCCTTTTCCTGTGCACAGCAAAGATTAAGACAGAAGAGAAGCCGGACTGCGCGATCAAGTGGATTAAGGTGAGTTAAATTATTTTTTATTTTATTTTTTACCCCTCCAGCGCTATTTTACTATGCATTCTGTATTAGGAATGCTATTATTTTCCCTTATAACCATGTTATTAGGGTAAATAATAATGATCGGGTCCCCATCCCGATCGTCTCCTAGCAACCGTGCGTGAAAATCGCACCGCATCTGCACTTGCTTGCGGATGCTTGCGGTTTTCACGCAACCCCATTCACTTCTTTGGGGCCTGCGTTGCGTGAAAAACGCACAATATAGAACATGCTGCGATTTTCACGCAACGCACAAGTGATGCGTGAAAATCACCGCTCATGTGCACAGCCCTATAGAAATGAATGGGTCCGGATTCAGTGCGGGTGCAATGCGTTCACCTCACGCATTGCACCCGCGCGGAAATCTCGCTCGTGTGAAAGGGGCCTTAAGGTTAAATATAAAAGGACACAAACCCCTTTAACCTCATATAAGAATACATTGGCGTATACATGCATGAAACGTTAAGGGGTTGTCCAGGTTCAGGATCTAACCAGATCAAACTTCAATGAAGAACAGGTAAGCACTTACCTGCCAGATCCAGCGATGTCACTCCGATTCTCTCGGCTTGGCTCTATTTACTTGGCTGCAGCAGTGATGTCATGTCGACCAACAATTATTGACCTCAGCAGCACACCCAAAGAGGGCAGTGATTAGCTCTAGCAGTTACGTCTGTTGACATGACATCGCTGCTGCAGCCAGTAAATACAGCCTGGGTGGTAGAATGGAGCGACTGCTCTGCATCTAACAGGTAAGGCTACTTTCACACTAGCGTTTTTTGTGGATCTGTCATGGATCTGCAAAAACGCTTCCATTACAATAATACAACCGCATGCATCTGTCATGAACGGATCCGTCTTGAACACCATTGAGACTCAATGGGGGACGGATCAGTTTTCTATTGTGCCAGATTGTGTCAGATTGTTTGTCTCCGCTTCGTCAGGTGGACAGCAAAACGCTGCAGGCAGCGTTTTGGTGTCCGCCTGCAGATCGGAATGGTGACTGAAAGGAGGCAAACTGATGCATTCTGAGCGGATCCTTTTCCATTCAGAATGCATTAGGGCAAAACTGATCCCTTTTGGACCGCTTGTGAGAGCCCTGAACGGATCTCACAAACGGAAAGCCAAAACGCTAGTGTGAAAGTAGCCTAAGTACATACCTATTCAACATCGCAGCTTGATCCGGAGGATTATCCTGAAAGTGGACAATCCCGTTAAAGATAAAATAGACCCCTGCTCCTCCCTCTGGGCCCAATGTCATCAAGCCAGAAGATTTCTCGCGCAGGCGCACAGCTCAACTCGGCTTACTTCACTGCCTGCGCAAGATTCAACTAGTGGCTTAACAACATTGGGACCAGAGGGAGGACCGGGGGACAATTCAGTTCAAAGTGCCTAGCCACCAATAGCGATTAGACTGCCCCTTTAGTCTCCTTTCAGGTAATTTACATATGAATTATAAGTTGTTTTACAGTGGCACGGAATATCAAAAAAACAGATAATAAAGGTAATGTTTGGGATACTGTGCATGTAAACTGCAGGGCACCAGGAACAGTTTAATTTGTGAATTTGTGACAGACTCCCTTTAGAGCAGAGCCTTTGAGTATGCTGACCAAGTAAATTTATGAAATGATCTAACTAAATGGGTGTACCTGCACTTCTCAGAACTGTTAAACATGACACAGTGAGGACAGAAAATTGAAAAACAGATTTGTTCAAGGTTGGCAAAGGAGTTAGACAAGGCTGCATACTATCACCTTATTATTCAGCCTCTACTATGAATATATAATCCGAGAAGCAGGGCTGGCGGAAAATAATCAAAAAGTCAAGATTGATGGAAAAGATAACAACTTCAAAATATATATGGAAATACATTTATGTAGGAAAATGGAGAAAACTAACGATAGCCTATAAGCAAAGGTAAATAACTGATGTGAATAAAACAAAGTTTCTGACAAAGTAAAGTCGGCTAACATGGCTAGGACTCCTTTGTTATTACTAGGGCAGATTTCTTGCAGAAATTTCTTTGAGTGTCCCATTTATATGATTGAAGTTTGCAGAAATCCATCACCTTGCCATCAGAATAAAATCAGATCCCTTTATTTAAATGGGGTCGTCACAGACATTTCTGCAACAAATCTAGTAAATGTGATTATACCTTTCCCTTGGGTGGAACTACTGCTGTAGCAAACATAGCTGCTGCTACGGGACCTTCAATTTCAAGAGGGCCTGGCCAGGCAGTAATTTTACTTTCCATAGAAGAGACTATAGCCCTCTGAAGGGAGGAGTGGGCTGTTTTAACCTACTCTATCTCACGCTATATAGCAGCTAGAGATACTAACCTATTCTTGATTTAAAGCTGACAATGTAAGCTTTAAATCAGCATTTACCGGCATCCAGATCACGGTGTAAAATACATCACACCAAACACTTACACCACACTAACAAAAACATCAATGAAGTTTACATTTTTACACTCACCCTATCCTTTCCTTTTTCCATAAAATGTGGTATTATTGTACAAAAGTAGTAAAATGTAAAAAAAAACCACTACACTTATTTGATATCACTATCATTGTACCAACCAGAGTACAACCGATTATTCACACCACTTAGGGAAGCAAGAGTCTATTCAAAAGTTTGCTATGCGTCTCAGCCTTTTCTAGTATGCCCCCTGGCCCTGACTCTTCCCTTTGGAAGGCAGAAATACTATTGGTTGAACCTCCCCATAGTGTGACAACCTTCATGACATGTTACTTATTGCAGTATGAGCCGTAGCATTTAGTTTCTTTTATGGAATTTTTTTTAACAAAGCAGTTCCATTGAATTTTTTAACCATGACAATATTAATTTGCAAAATATGTATTTTTCTGTGTAAGACCACATTCACACTTTATCATTTCCAATGGTCTACTCTGTTGGGGGAGCAGAACAACGAAAATAATGGAAGTGCTGGATCTGGCCCATAACTGAAGTGAACAGAGCCTGAACAGACCCCATTGATAGTGGACTTCGATCTGAATTTCAGGGAAAATTCGATTTGCTGCGAAGCTGTATTTCCTCGTGCTTCGTGTTGGTGAATCGATTTTCCCTGAATGGCAGTAAAAAAAAAAAAAATCATACTTGCCTCATCCACTTGATCACGACGAGACCATCTGGATTGAAGATCTCCCGTGAAATTCCATGCGTGTGTCACAATGTAAGGGGAGGTGAGGAACACCAGAAGTACAACAGAAGGAAAATGACCAGGAACTAGGCCTCAAGGCTAGGGGCAGAAATGGTGACCACCTACGGAAACCTAGCTCTGACTCCTGTCTGTATGAATAGACCCTGAAGGTGGGAATATTCATACACCGGAAACCTAGGCCCTAAAAACTTTGAAAAGCCCTAGGATTTGTGACAGGGTCTGAGACTACTGGTTCCTTCCCAGATGAACGAACCAGCGTCTCCCTGAGGCCTAGTAAGAAACGAGCAATTGGGAGCAACAGAATACCAAGAGAAGTACACTTATCTTATATAGAAAATGGATGAGCAGGAACTCTGATAAGGACAACACACCAGCTCTTTTAACTCCAGGCAGAGAATATAAACCGCATGGTAAGAAGTGTGAGTCCAAACTAAATAGAGGAGCAGTGATGACCACAAGCTACACCTGAAACAAGAGGTGTGGTCATACCAACAACAACACTGCAAAGTGAAAGCCAAGAGGCTGTCAGATAACCTCACGTGATGCAAGTCTCTCCGATATTCTAACCTCACGGGAGGGATCATGACAGCGCAGTAACACATGACGTCACCACGTTGGCCGACGTGATGACGTCATCACGGGCCGCGCAAGATTTTGCACTAGATCTTCAATCAAGGTGAGATAGTGATTTAATTTTATTTGTTTATTTTACACTCTTATTACTGTCAGATGCCGTGATCAGCTATGAAAGTGGCATCTGAGAGGTAAGAAAACATTTTTGTAAAATTCGGCGAAGCAGCTGAACATTAGCTTTATTTACATTTCCCTCAACAATTTTATATATTTTATATAACATGGACCCAAACAATGGTGATCCCTGATCATTTTGTCGGCACTACAAATTTGAGGGCAGTGCTGAGAAGGTCAAATATTAGAGGCTTAGTATGGATGTTAGGGTTTGTTCACATGTTGCAGTGATATCATAGTTTTGCTTAAAATTACGCAGTTTTGCATAAATTGCAACAAAAAATTCTATTTGACCACAGTGTGTCAATTCGCCCTAAATGTGTACGTTTCTCTACCAAGCACAGTGACCCTTCTTCTGGTGAGACCATCGGGACTTACATGTATATTGGGATGCCAGAAATATCTTTGCAGGTGCCATAGATTTACAATAAAACGGGTGAAGAAAACCCAATGTCCTGGTAAAATTTTCATGTATGTTTGTATGTATAAAATGAGGATAATGAAAAATAGTCAATAAAAAAAAAAGTTTAAAAAAAAGTCACTAAAAAAATAAAAACTATTTTAATTAACAACCATAAAAAATAGTATTAGTCTAAAATGTATTCTAAAATTAGTTTTGTGCTTAAAGGGATAGTACTGTTCCATGCAGCTCGTCCACCATACAATGGCATTCCAACAACAACTGGACCTATTGCAGAACAGGATTGCAGGGTGTACTGATCAGATTTTGATGGCTTATTCTGAGGATTAACGGGTTAAAGAGTATGTTAAAGAGAATGTTCACTAGTAATAAAAATATATAAATTTTGAATGAATTGGTGAATTTACCGGTATTCTCTTGACCTCTTGTTAAAAATTCAGTTTATCATATCCTAGTTACAGTACATCTGACTATTACCTTTCAGGTCTCAAAGGAGATGACTACTAACTATGGTATGACCTCATTACAGAGATATTCACCACCGTAGAGGAGAAAACATCTGAAATGAATCTATAATAAGGCACTCCCGGGTTCACTTAGCCTTACACGGGAGCTGTATTATGGCACCAGACAGTCATAAGTTTACTGAGCTATGTAGAATACAAGCATCTGCATGAACATCTGCAGTATAGAGGAAAGCTAATAGCAGCAGTTCATTGCTTTACCATACAGCTAACCCTAAAGCCATAGTAAAGGGGTTGTACAGATGCCTCAGGTGTAAAAAAAAAACTCAGAATGGTATAAAGTAATAAACTTCCATATCCTACCTTACCTCTCCCTGCCACACCCATTCTGATGTTTCCAGATCCTCAGCTGGTCTCTGTACTGCCCGGTCCTTCTCAACATGGATATGTGATGTACTGCAGCCACTTCAATCTCTTGAAATTCGCTTTGGTCCCAATTCAGTGGATTCGACTGTCACATACGTTTCTGTCCCAATAAATCCGGCCTAAATCTAAAGTGCCCCAATTGCCCTGAAGAGTCATGTCGCCCCTTTCAAGCTCTTTAATGCAACGACAGCATTAGTAATGTCACAATAAGTGACAACATACTGTAAATGGCTGTGAGTAAACGGATGGTAGCAGCCTGTTTAGCCCCTTAGTGACCAGCCTGTTTTGGGCCTTACTGACCAAGCGGTTTTCTTACTTTTTTTCATTGTCGCCTTCTAAGAACTATACATTTTTTATTTTTCCGTCTGTATAGCTTTATGAGGGCTTGTTTTTTGTAGGACAAGTTGTAGTTTTAATGGCGCCATTTTGGGGTACACATAACTTTCTGAGTAACTTTTATTAACTCTTTCTGGGAGGGAGATGGGAAAAAACAGCAATACTGCCACTGAGTTCTTACATTATAAATTTTCTGGCATTCATTTTTTGGCGTAAATAACATAATATCTTTATTCTCTGGATCAGTACGAGTACAGTGATACCAAATTCATATGTTTTTTTTAAGTTTTACTACTTTTGTGCAATAAAAACCAGTTTAAAAAGAAATGAAGAAAATCTTTTTGCATCGCCGCGTCCGAAGAGCCATAACTTTTTCTTTTTCTTTCTATGGATTTATGTGAGGGCTTGACTTGTAGCTTTTATTGGTATCATTTTGGGGTAAATAACACTCTTTGATCGCTTGTTCTTACATTTTTCCGGTGGCAACTAAGAATAAATGAGCAATTCTGGAATTTTTATTTTTTTTGTTTTATTTATTTATTTTTTCACAGTTTTCACCTTAGGGGATAATTTGCACGATATTTGTGTAATGCCATTGCCCGCGGCGTGTAAGGGGTTAAACAGCCTGGATCAGCATTCCTGCCAGTCCAGGCTGTTAGAGCAGGAGCTCGGCACTTAGACCGGGCCACCGTGAAAAGGCATATTGGTGGTCACTAAAGGGTTAAAAACACACCACACTTTCTTATGCTTTTTAAAATTAAAACCAGTCCAAAAAAATGACCCCTTTTTGAGGGCATGTCCTGCCAGTGTTTATACACACTTGGTGTTATCGGAAGAAGCAATGGCTTGTTTTGAACTTTGAAATGTTTTTTTTTTTTTTTTTAAGAACAAAATGGTCAACTGTACAGAGTCCACTACTATATACCACAGCTGTAATGCAGACCAGTACGTCGGCTTTGATATAATAGTCTGTAATAAATGGAATTTTTTGGAAGAAACTCTGCAGCAGTTTTTTTCTTTAAACAAATGGTCAGTTGGACGGAGTCCACTACCGTATACGGCAACAGTGACACAGAGAAATATGTCAGGTTACTTACACTAGTCTGTGATCTACTAAATTATTTAAAGAAACTTAGCAATATTTTACAAAACAAAAGGTCATTTGGACAGAGTCCAGTAGAATATACGGCAGCTGTGAAACCAGAAAAAGAAAAAACCTCAGGCAGTGCACTATCAGCATAGGATTCATATTTTAGAAGACTTCTGTCTGTGATTATAAATTATATGAGAGAAATGAATTTAAAAAAATCGTACTTTAGATTTAAATGTTGCTGTAGCAGTGTAGCACTCACTGCAAATGGCTGGCAGCAGTGAGGTCACACACTCACTAAACTGACCCTGTCCTGTCCCTAGCTAAAGCCCATCTCTCTGTTTGTCAGTTAATTAAAGCTAGCTAACTAGCCATTATATTCATTGACGCTAACATTTTCTTTGCCAGTAAAGGCCCCTTTACACTACTCAAGTGAGCAGACGATTATGTGGAGCAGAGATCGCTAGTGCCACCGCTCATCCCCATACAGAATCATCGTTTGCCGGCAGCAGAGTGTTGTTTTAGACGGCAGGAGCTGCTGCCGGCAAATGATGATTAAGATGTCCGAACCAACGATCCTATTTGTATCCTAATACAGGGAGATCATCTCTAACGGACGTTCCTGCAAGTGCTTGTTAGCGATGATCTGCCCGATAATCGGTTAGCTGAATTCTAAAGATTAGATTTTTTTTTCTCTCTGTCTCTTTCAGACGTTCCTATCATATCAGCCTACTAGAATACACATGGATTCCCTAGTTGGGATCTTATGTAGTGCCTATGACACATGTCAGTATCAACCCTCCTGATTGGCTGAGGATAACTGCAAGGTGTTATGGGCAAGCCTGCTAGCCAAAGCCCCGCCAAGGGCCATGTGATTCTCCTGCTTCCTCATCCCTGCCCTGCAGTTCTGTGTTCTGATCTTACTGATTGATTCATGTGAAAATGCAACCACTGCTGATATACTGGAATTTAAAGTATTTGGGAAGTTCATAATAAACTTGGTTTCTTCAGAATTGATTCGTCCTCTCTATGGCCCCATGCACACAACCATATCCGTTTTCTGGATCTACAAAATACAGATGCCGTCTGTGTTGCATCTGCATTTATTGCGGACCCGTTGACTTCAGTGGTCCATGGTCCTCATTTTGCGGACAAGTATAGGACATGTCCTATCTTTTTGTGGAATGGACATACAGATGTGTGCTTTTCGCATCCGTATGCCTGTTTATCAAAAGGATAGACTATCTCTGCAAAATGCAGATCACAGACCCATTGAAAACAGTGGGTCTGCTAATAGAAATGTGGGCAGCACATGGACCGCATCCGTATTTTTAAAATCTGCATTTTGTGGACCAGAAAACGGATATGATAATTTGCATGGAGCCTAACAGTCAGGGATTAGCTGATAGGTCGCAATTTTGCGTTTAGAGGTACCAGGGAGTAGAGAGACAGACAGGGGACCCAGGAAGCATCCGAACAAGTAGATTGGGGATCGGTAAGGTGAGTGTGACATCTTTTATTATTTTACAGTGTTCTGAGACATTTAAAACAAGTGACCAAACCACTCCTTTAACCTCTTCATACATTATCACGTACATATACATGAGTGAGGGAATGTATCCATACGCAGCAGCGCGCGCCCGCTTTATACAGCAGGCACCTCTCGGCACTGACGGGTAACGGCGATCTTGCTGAACCCTGTCATTTAACCCCTCAGATGCTGCAAAAGTGATCACGGCATCTGTGAGGTAAAGCAGAAGGATGTGGCTCTCTCGGCCTTCGATCGTTGTCATGACAGCTGGGGTCTGCCGAGAAGTTTAAATCCCGATTTTACACATAAAAATACATGAAAACGGATCGGATCTCACAAACGGAAAGCCAAAACGCAAGTGTGAAAGTAGCCTTAGAAGAAGTTGAAGAATTTGGTCAATCGTTACAGTTTTTTTTCTTTTTTTTTCATTTTGTATACTAAACTGCCTGCCGGATCTGGCAATCCGGACGCAAATGGATGCATTTGTGAGATGGATCCGGATGCGGATCCGTCTGACAAATGCATTGCAATGCCGGATCCGTCTTTCCAGTTGTCATCCGGAAAAACGGATCCGCTATTTATTTTTGTCTAATTTTTAAAGGTCTGCGCATGCGCAGAGCGGGAAACCGGATCTGGTTTTCCGGAACACTTAGTAACGGATCCGGCATGAATACATTTCAATGAATACATTTAATGCCGGATCTGGCATTCCGCCAAGTGTTCAGGATTTTTGGCCGGAGAGAAAACTGCAGCATGTTGCAGTATTTTCTCTGGCCAAAAAACGTAAGAGGGACTGAACTCATGCATCCTGAACAGATTGCTCTTCATTCAGAATGCGTTAGGATAAAACTGATCAGTTCTTTTCCGGTACTGAGCTCCTGTGATGGAACTCTATGCCGGAAAAGAACAACGCAAGTGTGAAAGTACCCTAAGTGATAAATCTATCTATTATATTAACTTCTTGTCTTAATCCTCTAACTATACAGCTCAGAGAATTGTGTCCCCAATCCAAAATATCTGCAATAACTGAGAGGATTATAGTTGATTATAATAATCTTGTAATCAGTAGCAGCTGAAATGCGTGCTAGGTGCAGTTTACACAATGTCTGTGAAATTAAAGGATAGATACAGCAATCACATGTTTGAAGGAGAGCACCATTTGTACCTGATTCCAAATCATCTCTTTAGAAAAGCAGCAGAGTAGATGTTTTTCTCCAGCACCACGGAGGATTCCCATGTAGCTGATACAGGTGAGCCAGAGATATATTGGGACATTACTCAGTCAGCGCATGAAAACACACAATTTGAACACATAAACTGGAACTGAACTTCAGAATCCTCAGCAGACCACAGTGGGAACTTACTGAACATTGCAGACAATAATTTTTTAAAACTACTCCCCAGTAAGCCACATATATTTATGTATATTATATCACAGACAATGTTTTTGAGTAAAAGTGATGCAGAATATGGCTTTATATGCTATTTATGTTCCCTGCAATACAATTCTCTGTGTACTTCAATTAATACTTTTCAGACAATGCCATATGGCGGAATTCTGCAATGACTGGTAATATGATAAAAGGAGTTGACCTGTAAAGAACAATAGATCTGTAATAAAGAATGGATTATTACTTACTTGACAGATCCCACACTGGTTCTCCCGGTAGGGATATGCTTTCCTGGCTGCAGTGGTGATGTCATGTCGACAACACATGACCACTGCAACCAATCACTTATTTTCCAATGCACCCCTGAGGTCAATGATTGGCTTCAGCAGTCACGTGTCAACTTGACATCACCACTCCAGCCAGGAAAACAGAGCCCTACTGGAACGGCGGCATGGGATCTGCCAGGTAAGTAATCATCTATTCTTTATGGCAAGTTAGTCCCCAGAATTTCCTCAAAACTGGATAACCTCTTTCGATGCTAAATTTGTGCACCATTTTACATAGTTACATAGTTAATACGGTTGAAAAAAGACATAAGTCCATCAAGTTCAACCAAGGGATAGGTGGGGACGCGAATCCCAGAAGGAAGTGAGACTCAGATTTCTACACATTTTCATAAGCACAGAGGTCGCAATAACGCCTGTACAAGCGTCATAGACGCCTGTTCAGGCCATTTTACTCCCTGGAAAAAGTCTAAGGCGTACCAATATGCCTTAGACTTTTCCCTGCCATTCATCAGCGCAGTGAGCGCTGTGAATGGCAAGGGCAGCGCAGCGATGCTGCTGCCTGAAACAACCAATAACAAGGCTCCTTACAGTAAGAAGCTTTGTGATTGGTCAGTTTGAGTGGGCTGCCGGAGCTTATGGCACACCGCTCTGAAGTAAGGAAGGAGGCGCACGCGATCGTCACTGGCGGGGTAAGTGGCCTTGCTGCAGCGCCTTGTTTTAACTTGTTCAGCCTCACATGCTGTATGAGGCTAATCCGGCTATGAACACATATGTGAGCTATAGCGGTTCTCGTCCGCGGTGTGCGCCCCCGTCAGGGACCAGCCCTGCCAGTAGTAACTGTTCGGTAACTCCACAGTTCGCACAGGTTACACATAAGTGACGGCCGGCAGCATGGTAAGTGTTGTGTCACCGACAACGTTTCAGTTTCCCGCGCTTATCTGTAGTGTACAGCTCCTAATGTGCAGGCAGAGTGCGTCATGAAGACGGGAGTACAGTACAGCTGTTACCCATAGCAACCGGAGGCAGCCTGTTCTGTAATTAGAGGAAGCAGCCACAGTCTGTTAATAAGTCATAACCCCATCAGCCACATTACCCCCAGAACAGTGCCAATCTGCCAGACTGCATCACTGTCTGCCAAACATGCCTGATGACTCAAAGCAATGCTTTGTTAGAAATGCAATTTGCAATTTATTTTCTAGTCCTGTTCTTGAAAACATGGGGGTGTGGGGAGGGATTTACTAAGTTAATTTTGCTCCTCAGTAGATGGTTTTAAAAAGTCTCTTGGAATAGGGGCAGAGTTTAGAAAAATAGATATGAAACTCAAATTTATTTAAAGAATATTGGTCTTAGGAAAGCCCACCAAGAAGTGGTGTAAGTAGGAGAAAAGTGTCTTACAAGTCTAGCAAGGTGCTCCAAATCTATCTCACACCATTAAAGTGTTGGAAATACTAGCAGCCTTTGAAGAATATAATTACAGTATACCGATATATCCTTATTGGAGTTTAGAGATGCCAACTCCTGTCAGGTGAACCTCGGCTCAGTAAGGGTTGAGACCAAAACAGGATAAATCCCAGCCAGAGGATAAAAATTCAAAGACTTTATTGAATCTTCATAAAAGCTTCAAGGTACACGACACACAGACGATAGAAAACCACATAGATGCCTTTCAGGATATATTTTTATTGTCTTAGCTGAAGCACCTCCAGCCATACACATTTGTTTTTTGTCAGCTGTTCCTACCAATTTTAATGGTAGGATGCGAAACGTCTCGTTTTTGGGTAAATAAAAGATGGACAGGTTGTATTTTAACCTACCTGACCCTTTCGTTCTTTAGTACATAAGCCTCACCTGAGAGGTGTAGTGCTTAGGCATTTTCTACAACAGTCTTCGTAAAAAGGCAGCTGGAGTATGAAAATGTTTAAATTATTAATAAACTTGCCTCATTTTCCAGCACTCGGTGTGCCTGAAATTCAGTCTTCTTTATAAAAGTGTTGAGGAGCACCAAAGGTCGCAAATGATGCTGTAAATATTCCATGCCCCACAATTTTCTCCTTTTTTCCTAACAAAAATGGCATAAAATATGTACTCAAATTGCCCCTTTGTCCCATCTGCCCTCCTTTGGATTTTGGCATAAAAAAAACAAGCAAAAAACACCCCTGAATTGTTTGAACACTTTCAGATATCGGCTCTGATAGGTGAAAATGTGGTGTAAGTATGTCTCAAAATGTGTGCATTTCCAGAGATAAAAGTCCCACGGCGCAAATGACCAGGTCACCAGGATCTGGATTCAAAGTGATTTATTGCAGCGATACAACGCGTTTCAGGGAATCACTCCCCTTCATCAGGTAAACAAGGCTGCACACATGTAAAAGACATAAGCTACAAACATTTATACTCAAAAGAACCCCCTGTTTGAGGTCAGGGGGTCAAGGGGAGTGACATCTGAAATGATTGATTTCTTCCCAATAGTAAAAAAAATGTATGTGTATGGGGCCACTTTATTTGAAAACTACTGGTGATTAGATCATGCAACAGATAAAAACTTTTTTCTAAAAGTACGAAAAACTATTTACAGAAAAGTGCGATGTTTATTGCGATCACGTGATTGGACATCCAACCACGTGAGGGAGGCTGGCAGTTTGTAATGGTCAGTGCCGTGCGGCCTGGAGCACACATTGACGTCACTGGGAAACACCAGATCCTGGTGACCTGTGGTTGGTCATTTGCGCCGTGGGACTTTTATCTTTGGAAATACGCACCTTCTTGGGGACTACAGGCATCTCCGATAAGAAGACACTTTACCTGTGGCTGCAGACCACCACCCTCTGGGCTCTTAAGTTAGGACCCACTTTGATGAGCTTTCATTAGAGTTGTGCCTATCATTAGCACAACCTAACAAGGTGAGCCTTGTATTTTCTTCTTTACTGTTCTGTCTAATGCGGAATTACCCTATGGTGCGTCCATCTGTTTAATTACAGCATGAACCAAACCTGTCTACCAAATCAAAATGTGTGCAGTCATCTTTCGCCTGTTCCTCCGTTTTGACTATAACCATTAACCTCAAACACCAATCACATGTGACTTTTATCTAATGTCTTTGCAGAAATGATGTACAGCTGAACAATCATCTTCATGACCTTTATTGCTTTTATCAAGAGCCATTTCGTGTAAGAGGTAAGGTCACCATGTGGCAAATGGAAGTGTAGGCGCCCTTCTTGCCAGATTCTTGATATATTGGGTTTAGATGGACTGATCAATATTGAATTTATTTTTTTAATTTCAACTTTGAATTAACAACGCAGTAAAGCTATCCCCTTTTTTGTGATATGTGGTCTAGGTGGGGGTCAAAGGGCTATGAGCACATAATCTTTTATATGTCTGTTTATAAGAAGGAATGTGTAGCAACAGATTACAGAACCATTGTAAACCATGACAGACCAGAAGATCCATCCCTATAAAATCTTAGAATATTAGTGAAATCAAGACATCTTCAGGATAAAGCCATTAAAGGGTTTCTGTCACCCCACAAAACTAATATTTTTTTTTTGGATAGTTAGATTCCTCATAGTGCGATATAGCAGAATATAATGCTCTTACTTACTTTCATGCGGCCGATTCTTTATAAAACGAAGTTTTATAATATGTAAATGAGGGCTCTACCAGCAAGTAGGGCGTCTACTTGCTGGTAGCCGCAGCAGAAAACCGCCCCCTCGCCGTGTTGATTGACAGGGCCAGCCGTGATCTCCTCCTCCGGCCGGCCCTGTCAGTAATTCAAAAATCGCGCGCCTCTAGTCATTCGGCGCAGGCGCTCTGAGATGAGGAGGCTCGTCTCCTCAGCACTCCCTCAGTGCGCCTGCGCCGATGACGTCTTCTCTTTCGGTGATGTCATCGGCGCAGGCGCACTGAGGGAGTGCTGAGGAGACGAGCCTCCTCATCTCAGAGCGCCTGCGCCGAATGACCAGAGGCACGCGATTTTTGAATTACTGACAGGGCCGGCCGGAGGAGGAGATCACGGCTGGCCCTGTCAATCAACACGGCGAGGGGGCGGATTTCTGCTGCGGCTACCAGCAAGTAGACGCCCTACTTGCTGGTAGAGCCCTCATTTACATATTATAAAACTTCGTTTTATAAAGAATCGGCCGCATGAAAGTAAGTAAGACTATTATATTCTCCTATATCGCGCTATGAGGAATCTAACTATCCAAAAAAAAAAAAAGGAGTTTTGTGGGGTGACAGAAGCCCTTTAAGATAGTTGTAAAGTCCGTTGACTGTTCATGTTTATGGTATAGCCACCATCATTAATATGGAGCAGCTTGAAAAGTTGCTGTGTTTGACTCGGTACATGGAGACATACAGGTCTTTATTTGGATAATCTTCATGTTTAGTGTGATGTTTATTGCTAAAAAGTTATATATAGACCAGATTACTAAAGCTGCATTTTAATCCAAAACTCTGGGCAGCTTAAAGAATTTAGCATTATGTCTTAATTCCATGGCTCTTACTTGAGCATTACCGTATTTGTTTCTGAATTAAGACATCATTTGCTTTTCCACGTGCCATGTGGCAAAAGCTTTTATAATATGGCTGTTTGATTCATAATTATTCATTGTATTTGGAATGAGGAGGGGGCACAAGAAAGATGCGTTGAGGAGTAGTAGAATGGGAACTAAAGAGCACATGGGGGTAATACTCATGTATTAGGAAGCATCTGAGCTTAAAGGAGTTGTAACTCCAATAAAATAAATTTTAAAAAAATTGTCAGAATGGCCTAAAAAAAGAAAGTCATCCTCACAGATCCCCTGTCGCTCCTGTCTGAATGATTCTCAGGTCCTGCACCTGTTGCCTATCGACAGAGCAAAGGTCACTGCTCCGCCAGTTAATACCGGCAACATTGGCGCTCCTCAGCCAGTGATTGAGCTGAGTGCTTCCAAGTTGAGAAGTGGCGTACATAAAGAAGTAAGGGCCCCATAGCAAGGATCAAACCAGGCCCCCCACACAGGGCAGAAGGGTTTCTGCCTAAACCATTTTCAAAGACCCTTGGGCCATTTTTCCACTGCCTCATTTGCTAAAAGTTGTTCTTTTAGAGCAGGGATGTTCAACCTGTGGCCATAACTCCCAGCATGCCTGTACAGCCTACAGATATTAGGGCATGCTGGGAGTTGTAGTTTTGCAACAGCTGGAGGGCCGCAGGTTGAGCATCTCTGCTTTAGAGGGTAGTGTCCTGACCAAGTTTTCACCTCCAGTAGAAGAGGAGATAATCCCAATTAAGACTGGGCCCCCTCTTACCCTGGGCCCCATAGCAGGCGCATGGTAGTTACGCCTCTGCGTCAGGCATAACTTTGTGAGGGCCATTTACAAAACTTGTATGCCAGTTTTTTTGTCATACAGAAATTGAAAACTTTTATGTTTCTCACTGCTCTTGCAACATTATTTATTTTTTATGGGTGGAGCTTAGTGAAAGGGGGTGGCACCACCACGACCTGACACATTTGGGGTCCATTCACACGTCCGTGGTGTATTGTGGATCCGCAAATTGCTGATCCGCAATACACCTGGCCAGCACCCGCCATAGAACTGCCTATTCTTGTCCGCAATTGCGGACAAGAATAGGACATATTCTATTTTTTTGCCGCTGCCCGAAAGTTCGGGGCCAAAGCCCAGAAGTTCGGGCCCGCGCTCCGGAAATGCTGATGCGGAGAGCACATAGTGTGCTCTCCACATCCGTTCCTGCCCCATTGAGAATGAATGGGTCCGCACCTGTTCCCGATATTGCGGACGTGTGAATGGACCCTTACAGTGAGTAATGCCAGAAAACTGGCATAAATTATAACTGAAATCTACGACAGCTCCTAGCTGGCATAGGTTTCAGTTTCTGGAGTAGAGACAGCAGGTGCGACAAACTAATTAAATGGCCTACCCCTGTTAATAAATTTACCGTATCTTACTCCTTTTTACTAAGACTAATTTTTACTAAGACTGATGTATGAAACAGTAAATGAGCCCCAGTGTGTCCATATTTTTCAGAGACCTTTCCCTTATGTACACTTTTATCTGCTTTTCCTTGTTAGTTCTTTGTTATAATTTACCTTCACATCATGTATTATAC
Organism: Bufo bufo; assembly: GCF_905171765.1. NCBI lineage: Eukaryota > Metazoa > Chordata > Amphibia > Anura > Bufonidae > Bufo > Bufo bufo. Next base: position 615,830,067 of record NC_053389.1, on the reverse strand, counting down.
CTAAAGAATTGCAGTATGTAGAAATGTCTAGGCACCCATGTTCTTGCAGGCCTAGGTCTCCAATTTTATTTTTACTTGTTGGACTACGAAAAATCACAGTCTTACTCTTCTAAGTTGGGGAGAATTTGAATTATAAAAGTAGGCGATCTTCTCTGACTTTCCTTTTATTTTCCTATCTAACTTGTATCTCTCAATTCTACCAACCAATTTCTTCTCACTTCAGGAAGCCCCACATATTTACATTTGACTCTGTAAAATTCATTGTCTACGAGACGCTATTTTATGTATACTGGAATCTCAAAAGGAATATGATGTTCTGCATGTTAAAGATGTTTTCTCTCTCGAGACATTTATGGCATATTGAACGGTAGGGGTTTGCAGATCTTCATTGAATTTTATCGTAGATATGGGAACAGCCAACTGTAAAGCAAACTAACAAATCAAAAGCATGGGTTTGGAGGTTTAATGTTGTAGGTGTCTTTAGTTATACAAGAATAATATATTATTAAATCTAGTTTCCTTTAGACCAGTGGAGTAGTTGTTATAATCACCATATAAAACCCTTAAAGGAATTGTCTCACGTCAGCAAATGGCATTTATCATGTAGAAAAGGCTAATACAAGGCACTTACTAATGTACTGTGATTGTCCATATTGTCTCCTTTGCTGGCTTGATTCAGGTTTCCATCACATTATGCACTTCTCGTTTCTAGGGTTTATGACCATCCTGCTATCCAGCAGTGGTGGTCGTGCTTGCGCACTATAGGAAAAGTGCCAGCCTGTGGGCACAGTCCTGGCTGCCAGAGAGGCCAACGCTTTTTTCTATAGTGTGCAGGCACGGGCATCGCTGCTGGATTGTATGGTGATAGTAACCTCCTAAAAATGAGCAGTGTATAATGCGACTGAAAAATGAATCAAGCCAGCAGAGGAAGCAATATGGACAATCACAATACATTAGTAAGTGTCTTGTAGTAACTTTCTCTACATGATAAATGCCCTTTTAAATGGATTGCCCAACCACAATAATGTATCAGGATAGGTGAAAAGTTTCCAATCAGTGCGGATCATTTGATCACTGAGACCCCTGCCGATCAAGAGAACCCTAAGTCTCCTGAATGGAGTGACGATCACACATGCGTGCTGTCGCTACCTTCAACGCCGTGGGACTGCGGAAGAGAAGAGGAGTACAGAGCTGCACTATCTCAGGCCGTCACATAGATATTAATGGAGCAGCAGCGAGCATATGTGAATCATCACTCAGGGACCCCGTTCTTTTGATCAGTAGGAGACCCAGCGGCCAAACGCCCACTGATCAGATACGTATCCCCATAGCTTGTTATGGTGGAACAATCCATTTAAAGTACTTGAAAATTGTGAGTCTTTGAGGTATCGTGGTGCTGGATTTCTAATGGAAAACATCACTAATTACCACAGTTACATTGTCCTTATGGGACATTACCTTGTGTGAGCAGCGTTGTGGCTGCATAGTGCTTGCCATCGAGCATCAGTTACCTGTGTGCAGGTATCTCAGGACCAATTTTTACTTTTAAGGAGGAAATGACCTTTAAGGAAATAATTCCAAAGCAGTGCTTCTACAATTCTTAGGCGCCTCTGGAGGCATCTTAAAGCCCCTGGTTCATTTATGTTTCTTTGTTCCTCATACTATGGCTCATGAGAAATATACCATGCCTAACTTGCTGACTGCAGCAGAGTAAATCACAGCTTTGCTCTGGAGGTTTCCTGGTGCTGTCTCTCTCTCTAGTGAAGAGTGGCAGGACAGGCCAGAACAGACAATGCCAATGGAGACACTTGAAATGACAGGATATCTGATTGCCATGGATGTCATTACTTGATTCAGCAGTCCTTCCAACATGACCCTTACAACCTAGTACAAGATGTTCTGCTCCATGATTCCCACTGAAATTACTAAAGCAGGTGTCCAGCTTGAATTAATTGATTAGAAAACAGTTTTTGAAACATTGTTCAATTTAACAGAGGTAATGGCAAATTAAGTGAGAGTAGCTGGAACAGAAGCATCGGAGTAGGGTCATGGCGAGGTCTGGATCCAGCCAAATGTTTCCTGTAGATCTAGAGAGAACTATATGCACAATTCTGCCTTTCTTGATTTGTCTTGTATGTGTTAAAAGGGTTGTATGGTCAGTATGTTTTTAACAAAAAAGGCATAGAATGCCCTTAAAAAAATGAAAAAAAAAATGGTATTTCACCCATCCCCTGCCACTTGCATTCCCACACCCATGTCCTCAGCTCTATACACAAAATCCAGGTGACAGGTTCCCTTTAAAAATGGCTTTCTCAGCTTGGAGATTTGACCACTAATCCAGTCAGTGACCTCATCGGTAACCCGCTACAGCCAGTGGTTGCCGGAGTTGTCACTTTTATCTTTCATGAGGCTGAACAAGAAAGGAAAACAACAAGCAATGGAGTTCAGGGCTCCAGATGGCGACCAAAATGGTCACCAATGCGACTTAGAATTTACAAATGGCGACAAGACTTTTTAGTCTTGTCGCCATTTGCGACTAGACCCGCCGCCGCAGCTCTGCAGTTGAATACAGCGGCGGGGCACAGGAGATGATAGTTCTCTGCCCCGCCGCCGATGTTCTATTCAGCAGCGCAGTGGAGAAGGAGTCTCTCCCTCCCCCTGTGCTGCTGCCGCCGCCAATAAGAAGAGACGGGAGGAGGAGGAGGGGCTGTGGCCACTGCGCCACCAATGAAGATAACTGACCTGTTAATACAAATACAGGAGGCGGGTGCTGGAATCAAATAGCCGGCACCCGACCTCTATGACAGGGAGCTGCACCTGAGGGGTTAACTGCAGCGGATCGCAGCTCCCTGTCATAGAGGTCAAGTGCAGCTTATTTGATTCCAGCACCCGCCTCCTGTATTTGTATTAACAGGTCAGTTATCTTCATTGGTGGCGCAGTGCGCCCCCCCCCCCCTTCCCAGTATAATAAGCATTGGTGGCTCAGTGCGCCCCCCCAACACCCCAGTATAATAAACATTGGTGGCGCAGTGCACCCCAAACCCCCCCCAACACCCCAGTATAATAAACATTGGTGGCACAGTGCGCCCCCCCCAGTATAACAAACATTGGTGGCGCAGTGCGCCTCCCCCAACATAATAAACATTGGTGGAGCAGTGGGCAGTGCCAATGAGGGTTAAAAAAAAAATATATATATTAACTCACCTCCTCCAATTGATCGCGTAGCTGCCGGTCTCCTGTTCTTTCTTCAGGACCTGTGGTGACGTCACTGAGCTCCATCACATGGTCCATTACCATGGTGATGGATCATGTGATGGACCATGTGATGAGCACAGTGATGTCACCACAGGTCCTTTGACAGGTCCTGAAGAAAGAACAGGAGACCGGCAGCTATGCGATCAATTGGAGGAGGTGAGTTAATTTTTCTTTATTTTTTTTAACCCTCATTGGCACTGCCCACTGCGCCACCAATGTTTATTATACTGGGTTGTTGGGGGGGGGGCGCACTGCGCCACCAATGTTTATTATACTGGGGTGTTGGGGGGGCGCACTCTGCCACCAATGTTTATTATACTGGGGTGTTGGGGGGGGGGCGCACTGCGCCACCAATGTTTATTATAATGGGGTGTAGGGGGGCGCACTGTGCCACCAATGTTTATTATACTGGGGTGTTGGGGGGGCGCACTGCGCCACCAATGTTTATTATACTGGGGTGTTGGGGGGGGGCGCACTTCGCCACCAATGTTTATTATACTGGGGTGTATATAATGTTTATTATATTGACCTTCTACTAAGCATTCTGTATTAAAGAATGCCGGCGATGTGCGGTCTGCAAAATGCAGAACGCACATTGCAGGTGTCCGTGTTTTGCGGACCCATTTTGCGGACGTGTGAATGGACCCTTAGTCAGCACATCCCAATGCGCAGGTGCGCGCTGCCATAGTTAGAAACCCAAAGAAAAAAATACAAAGCAACAGCTCTGTGCATTAGTGCTCTGTGCATTAGTGCTCTGTGCATTAGTGCTCTGTGCATTAGTGCTCTGTGCATTAGTGCTCTCTGCATTAGTGCTCTCTGCATTAGTGCTCTGTGCATTAGTGCTCTGTGCATTAGTGCTCTCTGCATTAGTGCTCTCTGGATTAGTGCTCTCTGCATTAGTGCAGAGTGCTGTTGCATAGTGTTTTTTTCTTTCTATTTAAACCCCAGTCATGCACCGATAACTATTCAGCACAGGTCTGACGCGGCCCTGAGCTACAGTTTATCCCTGGTTTACTCCATTGACTGAGGAGCTTGCAGCATGTTGTGCTGGCTTGCATAGATGTCTACATTTACAGTGGTTTCATTAGCTAATTACATATCGGATGTCTTTAACCGATTCTCAGCAGTGCGACATGTAATGGCCTCTGCTGCATCCATAGTGCTCAGGAGAGTCGGGGAACAGAGGCTTAGATTAAAGTGCTGCTAAATATCATGCATAACAGGTGGAGTGCAAATAGAAAGAAGTATTCAGAAGAATGTCTGTATAAACTGACTGATGTTTCTGTGTGTACTATAATGAGAGAAAGAAGTGTATGTCAAAGACGTGGGGCACAGTCAAATTATCCGCAGCCCCAACAATTATCAAACTGCAAGGTACCAGCGTGAGGCAATGCATGAAAGTGCTTCTTACAATAGCAGAGGAAATAGCATGCCATCACAATTCCCAATGAATATACATGGGCTGGATCTGAACATTTATTTGCTTCCTGTACAGTTCAAGAGAATTATGCATAGAGGATGAACTATATGTCACTGTGTTATGATGCTTAATGGGGTATGTTAGGCCATTCACTCTGAAGCTCAGATTGAGAATACATTTTTAAGATTCCACACTCGTGGTTGCCTAGATGATCCAGGAGAGACGAGTGTGCAGTTGTATATAGATGTATGTATTTGTTAATCACATGGCAGGAAGCTCTTCAGATTCACTATTGTTAGGGTCAGTGGCGTACACACAATCCATGGGGCCAGGGTGCAAAACTGATCCATGGGCCCCCCCCCCCCCCCTGGTCTCGGGAGGGGCATTTCCCCAGGCAATGGGAGATTATGGGGGATCTGGCATCTATTATACTGTATCGGATCTCTTGTATAGAGCTCCAGTAATGCCATTACTGCCGAAACATTTACTGCAAAACGGAAAGAACTACAGGTGCGGCCACTTTCACAAGGTCAGTATTTTACATCTGTATTTGTATTCCAGAACCAGGAGTGGACTACAGCGAACAGTATAATGGAACCATTTTTGACTCTTCAGAATTTTGGACCCACTTATGGTTTTTGCCTACATAAGGACTCATGCACACGGCCGTTGTTTTGGTCCGCATCCGAGCTGCTGTTTTGGCGGCTCGGATGTGGACCTATTCACTTCAATGGGGCCGCAAAATATGCGGACAGCACTCCGTGTGCTGTCCGCATCCGTTGCTCCGTTCCGTGGCCCCCCCCCCCCCCAAAAAAAAATAACATGTCCTATTCTTGTCCGCGCTTTGCGGACAAGAATAGGCATTTATATTGAAGGCTGTCCGTGCCGTTCCGCAATTTGCGGAACGGCACGGACAACCTTCAATATAAATGCCTATTTTTGTCCGCAAAGCGCGGACAAGATTAGGACATGTTATATTTTTTTAGCAGGGCCACGGACCGGAGCAACGGATGCGGACAGCACACGGAGTGCTGTCCACATCTTTTGCGGCCCCATTGAAGTGAATAGGTCCACATCCAAGCCGCCAAAACAGCGGCTCGGATGCGGACACCACGGTCATGTACATGAGACCTAATACAGATGAAAAATACTAAGCAAATACTAAATGTGTGAAAGTGACTTAAAGCTGGATTTACATGCACATTCCCTGATTTATCATGCCTTAACTCCAGAATTCTAGCTTCAAAAAGTTGCAAAATGGGGATTTTGCAACTTTTTAGACTTGCACAAAAATTTGGCGACTTTTTGTATTTTAACACCACTCGTGGTTATCCATATTAATGAGTTTAACTCCATATTTATCACTGAGACTTCTTAAAAAAAAATCACATTCTCACTTCAATAAAAGGGTGGAGAAGGAAAATTGGAGCAGCTTTTCTAGGCAAAAGTGTTAAGTTTAAGGATGCGAGATATGACATTTGATAATAGTGGCATAAAGTATTCCAATACAGACTCAAGCAAAATTGACTTCAAATATCCCCCCTCATGATAAATTCTGCCCACAGATTTCTGATCAATTGGACTGATCTTTTACATGCCGTGATGCAGGACCATAACAAGTACCAGTTAAACAAGTTGATCATAGCTCATTTGACTGGTTAATAACAGCATGCCATAAATATATTGTGGGCAGTGTGAGTCACCATAGCCTGTGCCATAGTATATTTATGGTGCGGGCATTTGCTGGCACATGATCGGGCAGTTGAATATTGGGTCCCCTGCTGTAAAAGACAGCCGGGGACCCTAGAAAGCAGACAGAAGAGGTTTATGGGTATTAATACTAAATAGAAAGAAGCTTGCTTTATTCCTAAAAACATATTGTCAATTGGCGCATGTGTACTTTTATTTTCACTGCATAACTATCAACAGTGATCTGAAGAAATGATCGTACTTGCGATCATTCATTTAAATCCCTCCTCTGATAGATTAGGTTATTTGCTGGCAGCACGTCCTCTGCTTACATGGGGCAACCTGCTGGCAGCAATCAATTTTTTTGCCAACATAAAAAATGCAATCAACGCTCGTCTGTCGGCTGATCGCTGTTTACACTGGGAACAAATGTTTGTGCTTGTTCAGCCGATCTTTGACCAGTGTAAACGGGCCTTTATTCATCAGGTATAACGTAATTTGATCAAATCTCTGAGAAGAAACTGATTAGCTAAGCATCTTAAAGTGGTTCATCAGCCTAGGAGCTGACAACCCCAATAGTGGTAATGTGTACTCAGGTAGGACAAAACAAATTCACCTGTCTGTGGTCCTGCCTTTTGTGCACCACTGTCTTGTTCCTAGCAGCTTAGGTCCCCACCATATCAGAAGTGGTTTGGTCCTGTGACCACTGCAACCAATTACTCGCCTCAGTGGCACATCACAGATTGCCACCACAGGCCACGGCTTACCACCATTTGGGTTTTTTGTCTCCTATGCTGGACTATAAGATATCACTGCAGGACATCAATAGTTCCATCAAGGGCCAGTGGTGGCCTCAGTTTGACTCTGCTTCACATATATGCATAGAAGTAGACATTACCGAACCTGTATGTTAACACATATGGATCAAAGCTTAGTTGGACATCTTCATCCTCTTACTCTTGATGCAGCCACCTTGGGACTGATTAACACTTAAATATAACCCTTTATTTTCAGTACATAAAGCACTCAAATTTGTATTTGTCTATGTTGCTTTAAGTTTTTATGATGCGTGTATTTTATCTATTTTTATCCACCATCTTCATAGTACACAGTGTAGCATACTTTCTTGTCTGTTGCATTATGTAGTCGGGAGATTTTTACACCTTTAGGCCAGACACCATTACATAATTTAGATTATATTGTAATAACAATTCCATGGTATCATGTAAAGGAAAGTATGGTGTTAAACTGATTTGTTTCACTTGGTATTAGTTTCATTGTGTGCTTTTCATAATAAGGGACTCGGGTATAGAAAAATGTGCTTGATGTGACCTGAATGGCACGTCACATACATTACCTAAAATAATATTCCTGCAATGAGCGTAATTAGGGGAGGAATATCATAGACAAAACCTATAGACTTATGCTTTACTACATTCATCATTTGTAAAGCTGATTGCCAGTGCTAGCTGGTAGAAATGTACGTCCGTAATGTTGCAGCTCTTCCTGTTCTTCTGAATGTTAAGAATGCATTTTATTTTCATTGTATGTTTTAATCTTTGTTTATGTAGCATCAAGATATCTTGCAAGTTTTTATATTAAACATATTGTTTTAGAATTTCTGAAATACAAACATCCTAAAATTGTGCAGTTTTCACACTTGTCACTAGGCCTATTATTTTTTTAACATTAGGGCCGTAGACACAATAGTCTGGAGGGCACTCATTGACTTCTCTGGGAGAGTCTTCTAGACTTGCTTTGTAACTTGTGCATGGTGCAGGAGTAAATAAGTTGCGACCATCACCTATTGTAATGGTGGATCTGGTGTTATCTATACACAGCTGTTATCTGCCATTGTACTGCTGCATGTGATGATAATGAGATGTCTGCTGAAAAGCGATGTGTACAGAAGAGAAAGTCTTCACGTATTAGGCTTTGAAACCAGTAAGAAAACTGCAGATTTTTAACATTTTTATATACAGTATATACTAACATGGAAAATTGAAAAAAATCACCAAAAAATGTTACACATAAAAATGTAAATTAAACAATAGGTCATTTTCTGACTTTTTCTGACCTTTTCATTTACTTTTATAGGCGTATACATAGAAAACCCCTATCCTGGACACGCACAACTATATTTTTCTAGACTGGACACATTTTGTAGAGGAAATCCACACATATACATAGCAAATACTTAAAAATGCCAAATACACTACTCAACATTGAAATCACAGTATTGATAAACGTGTTAATGATATGAAAATGCTGTAAAATAAAATGCATTCTTAACATTCAGAAGAACAGGAAGAGCTGCAACATTACGGACGTAAATTTCTACCAGCTAGCACTGGCACGTCAGCTTTACAAATGCTGAATGTGGTTAAGCATTTGTCTCTTTAGTCAGATGATACAAGATGGAAACAGAATATGCAAAACATCCCGATTTATTCAGTATGGAGTATGAGCACCACGTGCAGAAGTACACACCCTGCCACCCTGTATTGGAATGCATTGTAAAGGGGTTAGACCCACAAAAGTTCAAGTCCTAAAGTGGGACAAAAAATAAAGTGAAAAAAAGTTGAAAAAATAAAGTTTCCCCCCCAAAAATTAAGTTTCAAGTAAAAATAAACAAAAACGTCATTTTCCCCAAATAAAGTTAAAAAAAAATTGGTAAAAAATAGGGGGGGGGGGGGAATCGACTGCCTCTATAAACATATCACATGACCTAACCCCTCAGATGAACACCGTAAAAAAAAAAAAACTGTGCTAAATAAATCATTTTTTTTGTCACCTTACGTCACAAAAGTACAACAGCAAGCGATCAAAAAGGCGTTTGCCCACAAAAATAGTACCAATCTAACCGTCACCTCATCCCGCAAAAAATGAGCCCCTACCTGAGACAATCGCCCAAAAAATAAAAAAACTATGGCTCAGAATATGGAGACACTAAAACATCTTTTTTTTTGTTTTAAGAAAACTGTTATTGTGTAAAACTTACATAAATAAATGAAAAAGTATACATATTAGGTATCGCCGCGTCCGTATCGACCGGCTCTATAAAAATATCACATGACCTAACCCCTCAGATGAACACCATAAAAAATAAAAACTGTGCTAAATAAACAATTTTTTTTCACCTTACATCACAAAAAGTGTAATAGCAAGCGATCAAAAAGTCACACACACCCCAAAATAGTGCCAATAAAACCGTCATCTCATCCCGCAAAAATCATACCCTACCTAAGGTAATCGCCCAAAAACTGAAAACATTATGGCTCTTAAACTATGGAAATACTAAGACATGATTTTTTTTTGCTTCAAAAATGAAATCATTGTGTAAAACTTACATAAATAAATAAAAAGTATACATATTAGGTATCGCAGCGTCCGTAATAACTTGCTCTATAAAAATATCACATAAACTAAACCCTCAGGTGAATACCGTAAAAAAATAAAAATAAATACTGTGTAAAAAAAGCCATTTTTTGTCACCTTAGGGTACTTTCACACTTGCGGCAGGACGGATCCGACAGGCTGTTCACCATGTCGGATCCGTCCTTCCGCTATTTCGCTGTCCCGCCGGACCGCCGCTCTGTCCCCATTGACTCTAATGGGGACGGGGGCAGAGCTCCGGCACAGCACTGCAGTGCAGGGCGAAAGGCCGCCGGACTAAAAGTCCTGCATGTCCGACTTTTTAGTCCGCCGGCTCTCGCCGTGCTGCGTCGGAGCTCTGCCCCGGCCCCATTATAGTCAATGGGGACAGAGCGGCGGCACAGCGAAATAGCGGAAGGACGGATCCGACATGGTGAACAGCCTGTCGGATCCGTCCTGCCGCAAGTGTGAAAGTACCCTAACATCACAAAAAGTGTAATAGCAAACGATCAAAAAGTCACCCCCCCCCCAAAATAGTGCCAATAAAACCGTCATCTCATCCCGCAAAAATCATACCCCACCCAAGGTAATCGCCCAAAAACTGAAAAAATTATGGCTCTCAGACTATGGAAACACTAAAACATGATTTTTTTTGTTTAAAAAAAGAAATCATTGTGTAAAACTTACATAAATAAAAAAAAAGTATACATATTAGGTATCGCCGCGTCCGTGACAACCTGTTCTATAAAAATACCACATGATCTAACCTGTCAGATGAATGTTGTAAATAACAAAAAATAAAAACGGTGCCAAAACAGCTATTTCTTGTTACCTTGCCTCACAAAAAGTGTAATATAGAGCAACCAAAAATCATATGTACCCTAAACTAGTACCAACAAAACTTCCACCCTATCCCGTAGTTTCTAAAATGGGGTCACTTTTTTTGAGTTTCTACTCTAGGGGTGCATCAGGGGGGCTTCAAATGGGACATGGTGTCAAAAACCAGTCCAGCAAAATCTGCCTTCCAAAAACCGTATGGCATTCCTTTCCTTCTGCGCCCTACCGTGTGCCCGTACAGCAGTTTACGACCACATATGGGGTGTTTCTGTAAACTACAGAACCAGGGCCATAAATATTGAGTTTTGTTTGGCTGTTAACCCTTGCTTTGTAAAAGTAAAAAAAATATTAAAATGGAAAATCTGCCAAAAATGTGAAATTTTGAAATTGTATCTCTATTTTCCATTAATTCTTGTGGAACACCTAAAGGGTTAATGACGTTTGTAAAATCAGTTTTGAATACCTTGAGGGGTGTAGTTTCTTAGATGGGGTCACTTTTATGGAGTTTCTACTCTAGGGGTGCATCAGGGGGGCTTCAAATGGGACATGGTGTCAAAAAAAACAGTCCAGCACAACCTGCCTTCCAAAAACCGTATGGCATTCCTTTCCTTCTGCGCCCTGCCGTGTGCCCGTAGAGCGGTTTTCGACCACATATGGAGTGTTTCTGTAAACTACAGAATCAGGGCCATAAATATTGAGTTTGGTTTTGCTGTTAACCCTTGCTTTGTAACTGGAAAAAAATTATTAGAAATGGAAAATCTGCCAAAAAAGTGAAATTTTGAAATTGTATCTCTATTTTCCATTAATTCTTGTGGAACACCTAAAAGGTTAACAAAGTTTGTAAAATCAGTATTTAATACCTTGAGGGGTCTAGTTTCTAGAATGGGGTCATTTTTGGGTGGTTTCTATTATGTAAGCCTCGCAAAGTGACTTCAGACCTGAACTGATCCTTAAAAATTGGGTTTTTGAAAATTTCTGAAAAATTTCAAGATTTGCTTCTAAATCTCTAAGCCTTGTAACATCCCCAAAAAATAAAATATATTCCCAAAATGATCCAAACATGAAGTGGACATATGGGGAATGTAAAGTAATAACTATTTTTGGAGGTATTACTATGTATTATAGAAGTAGAGAAATTGAAACTTGGAAATTTGCAATTTTTTAAAGAATTTTGGTAAATTTGGTATTTTTTATAAATAAAATATTTTTTTTTTATCTTCATTTTACCTGTGTCATGAAGTACAATATGGGACGAAAAAACTATCTCAGAATGGCCTGGATAAGTCAAAGCGTTTTAAAGTTATCACCACTTAAAGTGACACTGGCCATATTTGCAAAAAATGGCCTGGTCTTAAAGTGAAATAAGGCTGTGTCCCAAAGGGGTTAAATACTTGGAATGTTACTTGCTAAAAAAAAAGTCAACTGCTCTGTTGCTCTATCTCCCCAGGGCACTCCCTCCCTCAGTTCTCCCTAGCAGTGAGAATACACTCTATTTCTCATTCTTCTCGCTGTGTGAGGACATGCATGATTAAATTAATATCTTGTATTAGTGGTCAAGTGTTTGTCCATCAGGTCGTATGTCCGAAACAGAAAAGCCCCTCATTGATTGTCCATAAGGCTTCCAGTCATAAACACAAGCAATGCTGAGTGGAATCATATATCTGTGACATACGTGAAGGAGAGAGTTGCTGGGCTCAACTCCTACTTGAGTTTTAAGAGAAGCTACTAACACAAACTCTGTGCAGTTTTCATTGAAATATCTGAAAATTCACAATTATTTTTGGCCTCCCAATTTTTACCCATGGGCCAGCCAGCCTAATGACAGGCCTTGTGTATCTAACATTTCATATTCTATGCATTTAAGGGACACTTTTCCTATATAGATAGGTAATCCATAGTTTATTTACTTCTTCTGTGAGGTGAAGATATTATCTGCAAGGTAATCCACATTAAATAGTAGGTGAAGAATTGAGATGACAATATGACAGCTTTATTGTTCTGTTTATAGGAATAGATAAAGATGCCTAGAGAAGAGCATTTCATTGATCAATGTAATGTATGATGATGTAATTGAGTCACTACAGGAGGCTTCTCACTAGGAGCAGTGATGGTCTGACTGAAAAGGCTGTCTGTTAAAGAGCCAGGACAGAAAGTAAAATACATGGAGCGACTTCAAAATGTTTGTATCCAGAAAGCCATCTACCCATTTTACAGTTAAAAAGAATTACGTGGAATATTCAGCTACAAGTCATTAAATACGTTATCCTATGATTAAATGAACCAGCCCTGTACCTCACATGGATCCAGAGATCTTCCCATTAATCGCTCCATTATTTCAGGCTGGCAGCTCAGGGGGCATGTCCTTCTGAAGAGGTGTGTCTTTTCTGATGCAGTTGTCTCCTGTCACAGATCAGTGGTATGTGCTTTCGGACGCAGCTCTCTCCCTGTCACAGCTCAGGGGTTGTATCCTTGCCGCTTCAGCTCTCTCCCAGTAACTATCACTGCATCTAATGGTATATATGGCTGGTGCCTTGTGAGCGCTGTTGCTGAGGTGGACAGAGAAATAAGGAAAAGAACAAACAGCAGGTGGCAATATATACCATATGCAATTACAAAAGTATTCCGCTCCCCGTGCTGGTTTGAAAAATGTTGCGTATTTTTCATGGAACAACCCCTTTATATGCGATTAAAGAAATGTGGACTGAAGTGTCCCTGTAATGACACATCATGAATGGTACAACACAAAGAGCCCCACATTGCATTCTGCTAATCCAACTGGAATGATCATTAGATTTTGTTAACTTGGGCCCTTTTCTGAGATTGTCCAGACCCTGTTTCAAAAAATGCTCATCAACCCGATCATCTAGCCTGGTCCTTCATCCATCTATAGGAGGCTGAAATTAGACCTTGTCAGTTCTGTATAGGAAAAACTGAAACAATTATCTCAACTGTAGCAGTAGTGTGGGAGGTTACATACAGAATAACATGTGCAAATACATTAGTGACAACCTGATAATGCTTCTATAACTTGCCGTTTTGATCTTGCCTGTTTTTAAGCAGCCATATTTTCCCAGAGAACATGCGGAACAGGCTTTGAATATGTTGCAGAGCTGCTTGTTTGGATCCGGCATGCCTTGTTGTCAAGTACAGTGAATGTGTTATATGTCAAGCCTAATTGCTACTTTCCATTGCTTGCTGAAGGAGCTGATTGCAGTAAAAATTGCCTGGCCATTCGCAATAACAAAACTTTCCTTAAAGGGTAACTGTCAAGTTTTCATCAAAAAATCAATTTTAGCATATGTTACTGCTGCAGCAGCATTATGCATAAAGCAATCTTTTGTTTCTTCACATACCACTGTTTTCCTTGAGTTTTTCCCTTAGTTACGGCTGTTTAAACATTTACAATATGAGGACCTTCTCAAGATGGCTCCTCTGTCAGTTCTCTGAGGCCAAAACTGCTTTCCCTCACTTCCCATACACATTTGCTGTAGCCAGCAGCTCCCTGCCAGCCAATCAGCTTGGATTACTGAGAGACACGCCTCCTCACTCTGAAGCCTAATGCAGGCATGCAGTGTGAATGACCACCCCTCCGTCTTCTGTTTATACTAAAAGGAAGACAGACAAGACCTAGCAACGGTCTTTTAAGGGAGCAGTGGAAAGGGACAAAGGACATTAATGAAAGCTGTAATTTTAAGGTAATTACAGATCTTTTGACAATCATTGACAGACTAACTCAGGTATACATGCCTAGATCTAATAATCTAGTAAATAAAATAAAAATAGTTACCTAGTAACAAATTTGTTATTGCCGCCTGTATTTTCACAAACTTGCAAAGGAGATATGAAGAATTATGAAAAGGTAATTAGATACAAAATGTAGTCATTACAGGAACAAGTGCCCGCCATTATACATTGGTATTTGTTTACCAACCATTAAATGAATCAAGACCATATTTTTGTGTTTGGGAAATGTCATAATAATATACAGTAGCAATTTTGAGATATGTAATTGTTCTACAGGGTGGGCCATTTATATGGATACACCTTAATAAAATGGGAATGGTTGGTGATATTAACTTCCTGTTTGTGGCACATTAGTATATGTGAGGGGGGAAACTTTTCAAGATGGGTGGTGACCATGGCGGCCATTTTGAAGTTGGCCATTTTGAATCCAACTTTTGTTTTTTCAATAGGAAGAGGGTCATGTGACACATCAAACTTGTTTGGTTTTAACGTAACTTTATTCTTTCATGAGTTATTTACAAGTTTCTGACCACTTATAAAATGTGTTCAATGTGCTGCCCATTGTGTTGGATTGTCAATGCAACCCTCTTCTCCCACTCTTCACACACTGATAGCAACACCGCAGGAGAAATGCTAGCACAGGCTTCCAGTATCCGTAGTTTCAGGTGCTGCACATCTCGTATCTTCACAGCATAGACAATTGCCTTCAGATGACCCCAAAGATAAAAGTTTAAGGGGGTCAGATCGGGAGACCTTGGGGGCCATTCAACTGGCCCACGACGACCAATCCACTTTCCAAGAAACTGTTCATCTAGGAATGCTCGGACCTGACACTCATAATGTGGTGGTGCACCATCTTGCTGGAAAAACTCAGGGAACGTGCCAGCTTCAGTGCATAAAGAGGGAAACACATCATCATGTAGCAATTTCGCATATCCAGTGGAGGTTTCCATTGATGAAGAATGGCCCCACTATCTTTGTACCCCATATACCACACCATACCATAAATTTTTTTGTTCCAACAGTCTTGGAGGGATCTATCCAATGTGGGTTAGTGTCAGACCAATAGCGGTGGTTTTGTTTGTTAACTTCACCATTCACATAAAAGTTTGCATCATCACTGAACAAAATCTTCTGCGTAAACTGAGGGTCCTGTTCCAATTTTTGTTTTGCCCATTCTGCAAATTCAGTGCGCCGATCTGGGTCATACTCGTTGAGATGCTGCAGTAGCTGGAGTTTGTAAGGGTGCCATTTGTGAGTAGCTAATATCCGCCGAAGGGATGTTCGACTAATGCCACTCTCCAGTGACATGCGGCGAGTGCTACGCTGTGGGCTCTTGCTGAATGAAGCTAGGACAGCCACTGATGTTTCTTTATTAGAGACAGATTTCATGCGTCCACATTTTGGCAAATCCAACACTGAACCAGTTTCACGAAACTTAGCAAGCAGTTTGCTAACTGTAGCATGGGAGATGGGTGGTCTCGTAGGGTGTCTTGCATTGAAATCTGCTGCAATGACCCAGTTACTGCGTTCACCAGACATCAACACAATTTCTATCCGCTCCTCACGTGTTAACCTCGGCGACATGTCAATGGCTGTAAACAAAGAGAAACTTGTAAATAACTCATGAAAGAATAAAGTTACACTAAAACCAAGCACACCATTGTTTTTCGTGTGAAATTCCTATTAAGTTTGATGTGTCACATGACCCTCTTCCTATTGAAAACAAAAGTTGGATTCAAAATGGCCGACTTCAAAATGGCCACCATGGTCACCACCCATCTTGAAAAGTTTCCCCCCTCACATATACTAATGTGCCACAAACAGGAAGTTAATATCACCAACCATTCCCATTTTATTAAGGTGTATCCATATAAATGGTCCACCGTGTAGATGTACGTTATATAATGTTTAGCGCCTTAGTGCTATTTGACGTGTCTACACAGCCAGGGATCTCAGCTAACCGGCCCGGGACTAATGAGGGCAGTCCCGGGCCGGCGATCGCTCTGATTACCTATTCTGTACAGACTAGCCAATCAGAGGATTCTAATGCCGGCTGAAAGGTTCTGATCCCCACAGTCCATGACTGTGAGGATCAGAACCTTCTAAAATGTATGTATATAATAACCCCCTCCCACCTGTAGGCTCCAGCTCATGTGGCCCCCTAATTTCAGGATGGCCGAGCAGGCGGGCGCGATCCCCCCCCCCCTTCCCCCATTTTCAGGATGGCCGAGCGGTTTGCAGAGTGTCCGCATACAGCTGACACTCTGCTTGAAACGTCCGAATTCGGTGCTGGGACCATAGGGACCGCTGTATGGAAAGGGTTAACAGGAAGGGAGCTCCCTCCCTCTCCCATCGGGCTGCTGCTGTGCCGTTGCAGCGACCCGATGCTTGATGGGTTCGCAGAGGTAGGGGGCTTTCCCCCTCCCCATCGGGGCGCTGCTCTGTTGTGGCAGCGTCCCGGTGGTTACCATGGCAACCGGACGCCTTCACGGGCTTCCGGCTTGCCATGGTATAGCTAAGCCTGATCAGGCTCTTGCTAAAGGCAGGAGGCTGATCACGCTGTGTAAAGTCACAATACACTGCAGTACACTATATAGTGTACTGCAGTGTATTATAGAGTGTATTATAGAGGCATCAGACCCACTGGATCTTCAAGAACCAAGTGGGTCTGAGTTAAAAAAAAGTAAAAAAAAAAAAAATCTAATTTCTTCTTATAGCCGCACATTTATAATTGATTAAAAATTACATTTGATATCATCGCGTCCGTAACGACCTGATCTATGAAAGCGTCATGTTACTTTCCCTGCATGGTGAACGACATAAAAAAAAAAAGAAAAACTATGATGGAATTGAAATTATGCCCACCTCACTACCCAAAAAAAGGTATTAAAGGTGATCAAAAAAGTTGTATGTACCCCAAAATGGTACCAATCAGTCACCTCATCCCGCAAAAAATGAGCCCCAACATGAGACAATCGCCCAAAAAATTTAAAAAATATGGCTCTCAGAATATGGAGACACTAAAACATGTTTCTTTTTTCTACAATGCTTTTATTGTGTTAAAGTGAAATAAATATAAAAAAGGATACATATTAGGTATTGCCATGTCCGTAACAACCTGCTCTATAAAAATATCACATGAACTAATCACTCAGGTGTAATACCAAGCGATCAAAAAGTCATATGCACCCTAAAAGAGTATCAATCAATCCATCATCTCATACAAAAAATGAGCCCCTACATAAGACAGTCGTCCAAAAAAAAAATATATATATGGCTTTCAGAATATGGAGACACTAAAAAATAATTATTTTCAAAAATGATTTATTATGTAAAACTGAAACAAACAACCAAAAAAAGTAGTCATATTTAGTATTGTCACGTCCGTAACAATCTGCTCTATAAAAATAGCACATGATCTAACCTGTCAGATGAACATTGTAAATAACAAAAAATAAAAATGGTGCCAAAACAGCAATTTTTTTGTTATCTTGCCTCACAAAAAGTGTAATATAGAGCAACCAAAAATCATATGTACCCAAAAATAGTACCAACAAAACTGCCATCTTATCCCGTAGTTTCCAAAATGTTTTTTTTTTGGAGTTTGTACTCTAAGGGTGCATCGGGAGTCTTCAAATGTGACATGGCAGCTTAAAATTATACCATATGGCGTTCCTTTCCTTCTGCATCCTGCCGTGTGCCCGTACATCAGTTTACTATCACATATGGGATGTCTCTGTAAACTACAGAATCAGGGTCCGCAAAAAACGGTAACCGCCCGTGTGCCTTCCGCAATTTGCAGAACGGAACAGGCGGCCCATTGTAGAAATGCCTATTCTTGTCCGCAAAACGGACAAGAATAGGACATGCTATATTTTTTTTGCCTGGCCACAGAACGGAGCGAAGGATGCGGACAGCACACAGAGTGCTGTCCGCATCTTTTGCGACCCCATTGAAGTGAGTGGGTCCGCACCCGAGCCGCAAAAACGGCGGCTTGGATGCGGACCCGAAAAACGGTCCTGTGCATGAGGCCTAATAAATAGAGTTTTGTGTGGCTGTTAACCCCTGCTTTGTTAGAAAAAAAATCTGAAAATCTGCCAAATAAGTGAAATTCTGAAATTTCATCTCTATTTTCCATTAATTCTTGTGGAACACCTAAAGGGTTAAAGGTTGTAAAATCAGTTTTGAATACCTTGAGGGGTGTAGTTTCTAAAATGGGGCCATTTATGTAAGCCTCACAATGTGACTTCAGAACTGAACTGGTCCTTAATAATTGGGTTTTGGAAATTTTCTTAAAGATTTTAAGATTTGCTTCTAAACTTCTAAGCCTTCTAATGTCCCAAAAAAAGAAAATGTCATTTACAAAATGACCGAAACATGAAGTAGACATATGGGAAATGTAAAGTAATAACTACACTGAACAAAAATATAAATGCAACACTTTCGGTTTTGCTCCCATTTTGCATGAGCAGAACTCAAAGATCTGAAACATTTTCTACATACACAAAAGACCCATTACTCTCAAATATTGTTCACAAATCTGTCTAAATCTGTGTTAGTGAGCACTTCTCCTTTGCCGAGATAATCCATCCCACCTCACAGGTGTGGCATATCAAGGTGCTGATTAGACAGCATGAATATTGCACAGGTGTGCCTTAGACTGCCCACAATAAAAGGACACTCTGAAATGTGCACAGTTTTGCCTTACTGGGTGGGGGGGTCAGAAAATATTGGCAGGAACTGGAACACGCTGTCGTATACACCGATTCAGAGCATCCCAAACATGCTCAATGAGTGACATGTCCGGTGAGTATGCTGGCCATGCAAGAACTGGGATGTTTTCAGCTTCAAGGATGTGTATACAGACAATTGCAATATGGGGCTGTGCATTATCATGCTGCAACATGAAGTGATGGTCGTGGATGAATGGCCTCAGGATCTCGTCAGGATATCTCTGTACATTCAAAATGCCATCAATAAAATGCACCTGTGTGTTCGTTGTCCATAACATACACCTGCCCATACCATAACCCCACCACCACCATGGGCCACTTGAGTCCACAAAAGCCTTCTGTTTTCATCTTTCCTTCTAATTATGTTTGTTTACGAGTCACCTTTAGTATTTTAGTATTTTGATCACTAGATCTAAGAAGAATATCATGATGATTTATTTATTCTGCCTAAGGGTGTTTTTGATTAAAATTTGATATGGCATTCAAAGCTCCTGCACCCACAATCTTTGGGAAGAATGTTATGTTCATCTTAAGGGTTCTCCAATTTCTCAAATGATGTTTTTTTTTACAGTACCCCAAACACTGCATATTTTTCTTTCCTTGCATCTTGACAGGATGTTTACAAGCAGAACTTCCTGTTTTCATCAGATTTCTGCTAACCAAACCCAGTATGCTTTGCTATATAATGTTTCTTAGGGTTTGCTTCACCTTGCTAAGGCTACGTCTACATCTGCATTCGGTATATCCAGTAGTCTGTTGTGGCAGGGGAGCAGATTCTTGGAATTACCATATTTAACATTGCAGGATACCTCTGTGGCCACCGGATCCCTATTCACTATAATGAGATAGTTAAGTGCTGTCTTTCTGCAGTAGAAAAAGCTCCATGCAATGGTATTTTTCTTCCAGAAAGCTGTCATTCATGCCGGAAACCAGATTGATCCCATTATAGTGAATGAGGATCCGGTGAGCCTCAATGGTGTTGGCATTGCCAGACACGGTCATTCCGGTAGTCTGTTCCTCTGCTGGAACAGACTATGAGATTTTCCCGAAAGCCGATGTGAACCTAGCCTGACATGGAGAGGGGAGGTACGGTATAAGGGAGCGTGACTCCTGCTGGTGAACGGTGTGGCAGGCAGAGCGAGCCCTGTGAAACATTACAGAGCAAAGCATACTGGGCTTGGTTAGAAAACCCTGCAGGAAGCTGATGAAAACAGGAAGTTCTGAGTGTAAACATCCTGTTAGGATGCAGTGATGCTGAGAAAAGAGGAAGGAAACGGGCTGAACTGAAGAACAGATGTAGTATATGGTGCAAAAGCATGCCGTGTTTGGGGTACTCTGGGCAGATAAAAATGTTAAAGTGCAAATGGAGAACCCCTTTAAGATGCCCATGCACCCTCAATAGCTGCCGATATCTTGTCCTTTCAACTGCCCTATGCATACATAAGCTTGGTTTTGGCAAGCATCCATGTGTTTTCAATTTCATAAGAGAAGAAAACTGCTACCAGACATCACCTGCCACAAAAAATAGGATCTGGATTTGAGATTCAACTGTGGCGATCCTTCTTTTTACACATCATCTGTCAGGGAAAATCAGGTGGCCCCCATACACATTAGAAAATGTAATGTACAGATGTGTCCACACTTAACTGCTCACTTATCTCAACATGTCCTGAGATGTTTGTCACAAAATTATGTTATATCTAAATTGGATAAATTGCAATACAACGTTCAGACAGCAGGTGGCGAATTGTGTTACTAGCTAATACCTGAACATAAGGTCAAGACCTGGTAATGGAATTACAACTGTGAAATTTGGCTGGGTTCACATCACGTCTTTGTCTTACATTTAACATATATATAAAAAATATATTGTATGCATTAAACAAATCTCTCCGACGGATGCTCTTTATTTTTTACTGTGCAATGATTACCATATATTTTGACCTGTGCCATTGTTCACTACAATTCTATATGCCGTATACTGTGATTTAGATACACTTGATGTCAGTATAAAGTGCTAGTCTAGTTTTATATTTATTATATGCAAAATAGCACACACCAACCACAGTATTATGCAGAGATTATTATATACTGTACTTTTAACAGTCCCATTACACGTTACAAATGTACATAATACAATTCAGACACATTGGGTGTCAGTATATACCGCAATTTTTGCATGACATTTAAAATATTTATTGATTATTGATTGTCTGCTGAGCTATGTATCTAATCCAATCATATGTGATACTGTCCTCTTAGCTGTGTACCTAATCCTAACATGTATGATACTGTCTGCTGAGCCAATGTATCTAATTATATTGTGTGTGATACTGTCCTTTGAGCTGTGTATCTAATCCTACCATGTGCAGTACTGTCTGCTGAGCTGTGCATCTAATTCTATCATTTGTGATACTGCCCTCTGAGCTGTGTTTCTAATCCTATCATGTGTAATACTGTCCTTTGAGCTTTGTATCTAATCCTATCATGTGTGATACTGTATGATGAGATGAGTATCTAATTCTGTCATGTGTGTTACTGTCTTTTGAGCTTCGTATCTAATCCTGCCATGTGTGATACTGTCTGCTGAGCTGCTAACCTGTGTATTTAATAGTGTCATGTGTGATAATGTTTGCTGAGCTGCTGCATCTAATCCTGTTACATAGTAGAAGGAGCAGAGTCCAAGCAGCACAGAGGATTTCAGGAGAGGTGCCTGCTGATCTTGTGGAGGTCGCAGGGTGAGAGTTACATACTGGACGGAGCAGGATCCAAGCAGCACAAAGGATTCCAGAAGAGGAGTGTGCTGCCCTTGTGAGGGGTCACAGGCTGAGTTTTACATAGTGGAAGGAGCAGGGTCCCCCAGAAGCACAGAGTATTTCAGGAGAGGAGTGTGCTGATCTGTGTATCTAATCCTATCATGTGTGATACAGTCTGCTCAGCTGTGTATCTAATCCTAGCAGGTGTGATACTGCCTATGAAGCTTTTGTATGTATCTATATACAGTAGAGTGTGATACAGATACAGAGATAAGGAGCTCTGCTTTGTGTACATACACTGCTGAGGTAAGAGAGGTGGGGGAGGTGCTGCTGCATTTCAGTCCCCCCATCCCCCTTTTTCACAGCATAGTGTTTTCTGTCCGGATGTGATGTGTGTAGTGAATAATAATATTTATTTATATAGCGGCACCATATTCCTCGGCGCTTTACAATTTAGAGGGTTCATGTACAAAACAGAAGATATCACAAAGTTACCAACTAATATACAACTGAAACACTAGGAGTGAGGACCCTGCTCGCAAGAGCTTACAATCTATGAGGAAGTTGGGGTGACACAAAAAATGTGTGAATGCGTCACCTCCAGACTGACTCCTGACCATTCTTTTCAATGTTATGTATTCATCAGCTGTCACTCGTCATCTCTGCGTTCAGGAAACTCTCAGCATCGTCTATATTGTGCATGTTTCATAGAAGTGAATGGGGCTTGCAAGAAAGATGAACGGCATCTGGATACGCATACTCATCTAATCCTACAATGTGTGATACTGCCTGCTGAGCTATGTATCTAATTCTATCATGTGTGATACTGTCTGCTGAGCTATGTATCTAATTCTATCATGTGTGATACTGTCTGCTGAGTTATGTATCTAATTCTATCATGTGTGATACTGTCTGCTGCGCTGGGTATCTAATCCTACCATGTGTGATACTGTCTGCTGAGCTATGTATCTATTTCTATCATGTGTGATACTGTCTGCTGAGCTGGGTATCTAATCCTACCATGTGTGATACTGTCTGCTGAGCTATGTATCTAATTCTATCATGTGTGATACTGTCTGCTGAGCTATGTATCTAATTCTATCATGTGTGATACTGTCTGCTGAGTTATGTATCTAATTCTATCATGTGTGATACTGTCTGCTGCGCTGGGTATCTAATCCTACCATGTGTGATACTGTCTGCTGAGCTATGTATCTATTTCTATCATGTGTGATACTGTCTGCTGAGCTGGGTATCTAATCCTACCATGTGTGATACTGTCTGCTGAGCTATGTATCTAATTCTATCATGTGTGATACTGTCTGCTGAGCTGGGTATCTAATCCTACCATGTGTGATACTGTCTGCTGAGCTATGTATCTAATTCTATCATGTGTGATACTGTCTGCTGAGCTGGGTATCTAATCCTACCATGTGTGATACTGTCTGCTGAGCCACGTATCTAATCCTATCCTGTGTCATAAAGTCTGCTGAGCTGTGTATCTAATCTTACCATGTGTGATACTGTCTTTAGAGCTATGTTTCTAATCTTGTCATGTGTGATACTGTCTGCTAAGCTGGGTATCTAATCCTATCATGTGTGATACTGTCTGCTGAGCCATGTATCTAATCCTATCCTGTGTCATAAAGTCTGCTGAGCTGTGTATCTAATCCTACCATGTGTGATACTGTCTTTTGAGCTATGTTTCTAATCTTGTCATGTGTGATACTGTCTGCTGAGCTGTGTATCTAATCCTACCATGTGTGATACTGTCTTTTGAGCTATGTTTCTAATCTTGTCATGTGTGATACTGTTTGCTAAGCTGGGTATCTAATCCTATCATGTGTGATACTGTCTGCTGAGCTGTGTATCTAATCATTATCCTGTGTCATATGGTCCGCTGAGCTGTGTATCTAATCCTACCATGTGCGATACTGTTTTTTGAGCTATGTATCTAATCCTGTCATGTGTGATACTCAACACTTTTATAGGGTTCTCAGTGATCTGGCCATGCTTCTAAACATTCCTCTCCACAATGAAGAGGGGAGAGAGAGTGAACCCCGTCCCCTGCTAGTGATAGTACAGACAGGGGAGAGGCAGATGTGTTTCTGGATATTTCTGAGGCTGGGGGTAGTAGTCAGATGTTGGGAGGTGTAAAAACTAGATGAGGCGTTCTCTCCTCCTGGATTTGCTTCAACTGTCTGTATCTTCTTTGCCCCTATAAAATGAATTGGTCTGTATGCAATCCAGAACAAATGCAGATCAAACACTGACCAAAAATACGGTCATGTGAATGCACCCTAACAGTGTCATGTATCCATTTATCCCCTGAAGTGTCTGTATATATATTTAATGGCTCCAGTGTATAATGCTCCTCTTGATGTTTCCACCAGTAGTGCCAGTATATAATCCTCCTGCGACCTCCCTCCTCATATTGCGTGCATTGCCAGTAAATATACAGTCCTGATCAAAAGTTTAAGACCACTTGAAAAATGGCAAAAAATCATATTTTACATTGTTGGATCTTAACAAGGTTCCAAGTAGAGCTTCAACATGCAACAAGAAGAAATGAGAGTGAGACAAAACATTTTTTGAGCATTCAATTAATTGAAAATAACGATTAAACTGAAACAGGCTGTTTTTCAGCTGATCCAAATTTTAGGACCACATGCCTTTAAAAGGCCAAATCTGTGCAAAGATGTGGATTCATTGTCATTTTCTGTCAGGTAGTCACACGTTGTTATGGCAAAGGCAAAAAAACTCTCCCTTTTTGAACGTGGTCGGGTTGTTGAACTGCATAAGCAGGGTCTCTCACAGCGCGCCATCGCTGCTGAGGTGGGACGCAGTAAGACAGTCATTTGGAATTTCTTAAATGATCCTGAGGGTTATGGAACAAAAAAGTCAAGTGGAAGACCCTATTGGCTGTCCGTCAAGACACTGGATGATCCTCGACCCAAATTAAGGCCCTTACTGGTGCTGACTGCAGCCCCATAACCATCAGACGGCATCTGAGACTGAAGGGCTTCAAAAACAAAAATCGTCTTCAAAGACCTCGTCTCCTTGAACGCCACGGAACTGCTCATTTGGACTTTGCAAGAGAGCACCAAACATGGGACATTCAAAGGTGGAAGAAAGTTTTATTCTCTGATGAGAAAAGATTTAACCTTGATGGTCCTGATGGTTTCCAACGTTACTGGCATGACAAGCAGATCCCACCTGAGATGTTTTCTACGCGCCACAGTGGAGGGGGCACCATAATGGTCTGGGGTGCTTTTTCCTTCAGTGGAACAATGGAGCTTCAGGAAGTGCAGGGGCATCAAACGGCCGCTGGCTATGTCCAGATGTTGCAGAGAGCATTCCTCATGACTGAGGGCCCTCGTCTGTGTGGTAACGATTGGGTTTTTCAACAGGACAACGCTACAGTACACAATGCCCGCAGGACAAGGTAGGGACCAGGAGAATAACATCACTCTTTTGGCCCATCCTGCGTGTTCCCCTGATCTAAATCCAATTGAGAACCTTTGGTGATGGATGGCAAGGGAAGTTTACAAAAATGGACAACAGTTCCAGACAGTAGATGGCCTTCATGCGGCCGTCTTCACCACTTGGAGAAATGTTCCCACTCACCTCATAGAAACGCTTGCATCAAGCATGCCGAAACAAATTTTTGAAGTGATAAACAATAACGGCGGAGCTACTCATTACTGAGTTCATGTTTGGAAGTTGGATTTCTGTTTTTGGTGGGTTTAGTTGTTTTTTTGGAGGTGTGGTCCTAAACTTTTGATCAGCTGAAAAACAGCCTGTTTCAGTTTATTCGTTGTTTTCATTAAATTGAATGCTCAAAAAATGTTTTGTCTCACTCCCATTTCTTCTTGTTGCATGTTGAAGCTCTACTTGGAACCTTGTTAAGATCCAGCCATGCTAAATATGATTTTTTGCCATTTTTCAAGTGGTCTTAAACTTTTGACCAGGACTGTATATTGCCCATCCTGTATTGCCAATAGAGAATTCCCCCTGCAAAACAGACAAGAATAGGATAGGTTCTATATTCTTAGTGGGGCCAGGTAACAGACATTCAGATGCAGGCAGCACATGGTGTTGTCCACATCTTTTTTGCCCCCAACTGAAATGAATGGGTCCTCAAATAATGTGGATTGGATGCAGACCAAAAGCATGGTCATGTGAATGCACTAAGGCTAAATTCACATGGAGTTTTTGGGATGAGAATTTGAAGCATACCTGCCTACAGGATTTTCAGCCAAAGTCAGAATTGAATTGGAAAGGAATTAGAAATATAAAGGAAGGATTTGTACTACTCCTTCCTGCTGTATCCACTTTTGGCTTTGGCTGAAAATCGGCTTGTTTTGCCCTGGTATGTCAGCATTCAGCGTTACAGCTTCTCGCAACTTTCCTATGATCTAAGTGTCCAGGCCTCATTCTTACTGCTTATGTCAACGTTCCAGTTTCCATTCCCTGTGTCTTTATCACCTGTTTGTTTTCTCTGATTTTTCACTCCTTCTATCCAGCTGTTCTTTGATTAGTCCCTAAATAAGGGAAATCCAGCCCCTCCTCTATTGTTCACACCTAGAAGTGTAAATGTAAGGCTTTAGTTCTTCTGAGACATTGGTCTTCATCCAAAATTCAAACTTCCTAAGTGCACAAAATCTAATTATACCATAATTGTAACTAATGAAATATTCACTGCAAACAATGTTTCTGCTTCCCACTATTAACCCTATTTTCCTGCACTGCCTAAAACACCCTAAAACCCCTGCACTCAGCAAGGAACTTCTTATCTCTCCTTCCATCTGACCTCCTGCTCAGATCTGTACCTTAACATAAAACCTTCCTCTCTAAAGGGAATTTTAAAAATGAAAGAGACAGGAAAACCCTTAGGATTAGATACACAGCTCAGCAGACAGTATTACACATGATAGAATTAGATACAAAGATCAGCAGACAATATCACATATGATATGATTAGATACACAGCTCAGCAGGCAGTATCACACATAATAGAATTAGATACACAGTTTAGCAGACAGTATCACACCTGATAGGATTAGATACTCAGTTCAGCAGACAGTGTCACACAGGATAGGATTAGATACATAGCTCAGCAGACAGTATCACACAGGATAGGATTAGATATACAGCTCAGCAGACACTATCACACAGGATAGTATTAGATGCGGAGCTCAACAGACAGTGTCACACAATACAGGATTAGATACACAGCTCAGCAGACAGTATCACACTTGATAGGATTACATGCTCAGATCCGCAGACAGTATCACACATCATAGGATTAGATACCCAGCTCAGCAGACAGTATCAAACATTATAGGATTAGACACATGGCTCAGCAGGCAGTATCACACATGATAGGATTAGATGCTTAGCTCGGCAGACAGTATCACACATGATGGGATTAGATACATGGCTGAGCAGACAGTATCACACATGATAGAATTAGATACACAGCTCAGCAGACAGTATCATACATGATAGGATTAGATACCCAGTTCATCAGACAGTATCACACATGATATGATTAGATACACAGCTCAGCAGGCAGTATCACACATAATAGGATTAGATACGCAGCTCAGTAGACAGTATCTCACATAATTTTTGGATTTAGTGTTCATTTATTCTCGTGTGTTTGACTTTTGCACACTTAACATTCTCAATAGATCTCACCAAATTTAGCTGGGTCTGCTGATAAATATCTCATATCTGAGACAAGCTTCTCTGTTCTTAAGGGCTCTTTCACACCTGCGTTCTTGTCTTCCGGCATAGAGTTCCGTCGTCGGGGCTCTATGCCGGAAGAATCCTGATCAGGATTATCCTAATGCATTCTGAATGGAGAGAAATCCGTTCAGGATGCATCAGGATGTCTTCAGTTCCGGAACGGAACGTTTTTTGGCCGGAGAAAATACCGCAGCATGCTGCGCTTTTTGCTCCGGCCAAAAATCCGGAACACTTGCCGCAATGCCGGATCCGGAATGAATTCCCATTGGAAGGCATTGATCCGGATCCGGCCTTAAGCTAAACGTCGTTTCGGCGCATTGCCGGAGCCGACATTTAGCTTTTTCTGAATGGTTACCATGGCTGCCGGGACGCTAAAGTCCTGGCAGCCATGGTAAAGTGTAGCGGGGAGCGGGGGAGCAGTATACTTACCGTCCGTGTGGCTCCCGGGCGCTCCAGAGTGACGTCAGGGTGCCCCAAACGCATGGATCACGTGATCACATGGATCACGTCATCCATGCGCATGGGGCGCTCTGACGTCATTCTGGAGCGCCCGGGGAGCCGCACGGACTGTAAGTATACCGCTCCCCCGCTCCCCGCTCCTACTATGGCAACCAGGACTTTAATAGCGCCCTGGGTGCCATAGTAACACTGAAAGCATTTGGAAGACGGTTCCGTCTTCAAATGCTTTCAGTACACTTGCGTTTTTCCGGATCCGGCGGGCACCTCCGGCAACGGAAGTGCATGCCGGATCCCAACAACGCAAGTGTGAAAGAGGCCTAAAACAGAAGAAAAAGCAGCTTGAGCAATAAGCTAAATGTGGAGCACTCACCACCCAGTGGTTGTGATGGGTATTACAGTCATTTAGAGTTTAGTTACAGTCTCGCGATATTATGTTGTTTTGCTGTCAGGACAAAATTGATACCACTTCCAGTTTGGAGATCAGGTAAGACTGAACGCATCTGTATATGGGTGCCTTTAGTTATGAGACAGGGTTCCATAATTCTCATGATATTCATTTGGCTAGGACTGTATTTACCATGTTGCAAATTAGGCACATGTCAAGGGAAGCATATTTTGTGGGGGAATGCAGAAAAAGCACTCGACAGATTCAGCTTGGTTGTCCCCTTGTCTATTATACAGTTATTAGTAAGTGGAGAATGTATTACAAGTTTGCTAGGTGATGATCTATGTTGGGCGTTGTTGCATCAAGGGAAAATATAAATGGAGATCTGGTTATGCATGTTCACATCTCTCATACAGTTCTGTGGGGATTACAGAAACGGCTGCACCTATCAGAAGTAGGAGGACATAGATGGAACCCTTGTGGATATGCCATAAGTTATTGTGTTGGGAATAGTACTTTAAGCTCAAATAGCAATTCCTTAACGTAGCTGTGGTAACTGAAAAGGTTCATTCATTACAGTTGCTTTGTGTGTAAATTCATTGGTGGCCATTGGCAAAATACAGGCTGCATAAAAATGCAACCGGTACTTTATTAATTGAACTAGGGTACACTTGAACTCTGCAAGGCTTCATGCACACTACCATATTTTTTATTTGTATTTTTGCAGATAGCACACTGACCCATTTATTTCCATGGGGCCATGCACACATCTGTGTTTTTTGTGAATCCATGTGGTCGTTTCACAAATGATTGAACATGTCTTATTCTGGTCCATATTGCGACGACAGAAGTCCTTTCTATTGATAGGAGTGCGAAAAATATGTAATTCACACGAGAAATATCCTATTTTGAAAATCTGTTGTTTGCGGACCGAAATATAAACACAGCCACGTGCATGAAGCCATATTGTGCATACTGTATGTTTATTTTAATGGCCCTTCAACTAAGGCTTCATGCACTCGACCGTATGTTCAGTCCGCATTTTTTGTGGATCACATGCAGACCCATTCATTTCATTGGGTCTCAAAAGATGCGGACAGCACATTGTGTATTGTCGACATCCATGTGTTCATTCAGCAGCCCCACAAAAAAGATTGAACATGTCCTATTCTTGTCCATTTTGCGGACAATGATAGGGCATTTGTACAGTAGTTTGAAACAAAAATGGTGGCATACGCATGGCCCTGTTTTGTGGAACGAAAAAAGCATACGGTCGTGTGCAAGAGGCCTAAAGCGGCAAATCTACTAATAACGTATTTTAAGAAATTGCGAAAATTGGCAAAGATGATCTTCCACTTTTAAGAGGCTGTTATGATATGTAAATAGCACAAGGTTGGTGGCTCACTTTCTGATCCGCTATTGGGTAGGTGCACTGCCCAACAGCACTCCCTAATGCTGGTAAAGTAAAAAGGTAATTGATTGGATTGGGCGTCACTCTTTATCAGGCAACACAGACAAGTTGGTTGGTATATCAGAATTTTTTTTATATATGATACTTTAAAATAATTTACAACATGTTGCATAAAATTCATACATTCAATCAATGTTAAAACTCAGACAAAAAATTCAAAATGTACACTTCTATATACTAAAAGTCCTTAGGGGGGGGCTGTTGAGCCAATAAGTCGAAAGGCAATTATAACCCTGATGTGTATTAGCAGCTATACTTGTGGGAGAGCACAATGTTCAATAGAGCAATGTCCAAAGAGATCAATATCATCCCCAGATTTCGACAAGTTGCAATAATCCAATGCTATACTTTGTATAGAATATATAGAGTACTTTACCCCTCCTGTGTTCGGCCCGTTTGTGCACCAGTTTGTCAGATGCGGTGCTTTAAGCTTCCAGGACCTGTCGGTAAAGTCTATGGGATTTACACCCTTGCCTGGATAGCAGTATGATTTCTTTGCTCTGCTTTGACCTTCCAGGACCTGTGGCTTCCCACGTGGTTGGCTGGGGCGGTCAGATGACTTGAATTTCCAGGCGGGGTTTTCAAATGAATCTGTAGATGTTAAAAGTTGAAAACAGACAATTTCCAAATGTTGTTCCTTGATGTTCCCTCACTGTCTTTACCATACGCGTTTCGGGTAACAGGCCCCTTCCTCAGTGGTGACTGAATTTTTAGTCTGAGTTTTAACATTGATTGAATGTATGAATTTTATGCAACTGTTATGATATGGCTTGCTTGCAAATGAGTTAAGTGAATCATTAGGCCAGTCCTTTTCATTGGAAATGCTTATTGTTTGGTGTTGGAAAGAGTTATTATGCAGAGAGGGAGGCTGAACTCAGAAGTGGCTGTCAACTTTCCCATAAATGGGATTATAGCTTGCCAGCAGTCTCCAAATGTCCAAGAAATTGTGACGATGTACCCCTCGAGAAATACACGGCATTAGAATTGCAGGAATACAAACAAAGCAATGTGGAATAGAATGAGAAACACTTGTTTATGAAGCTGAAATATTCTGGTCTATTGAGAAATGGGCCCTGGGGCTTTCTGGCTTTTGATAGAGTCTGAGGGCAGTTAAGTTGGCAGGAAATTTAGCATTGGGCAATGGTACTGAGGAAATGCACCTTTTTAATTCTGACTTTTCCTGTATTGCTTTACTACATAGAGCAAAATGTTATTTGGTTGATGAGGTAAATAAAATTATTTGGGAACTATATATGAAAGGTGGACCTCACATCAGAACAAGACCACTTTAGTAAAATTAAGGTTCTGCTAAAAAGAGCTTGGCAAGGTTTTCTACCAATTACACTAGCACTTATTAAGTTCAAGCCTTAATAAAGGTTTCAAGTAAAGTGATCTGCATGAGGTTCCCGATTGATGTATGCAGAAATGTTTTATTTTTTTTCTTCCAGGGAGACTCATCGCGGTTGAATATTTGTGTCAGTGGGTACCTTTTAAGAAATATTAGAATAAAAAATAATGAACTGAGACGGAGTTGTTGAAATCTAAAGAAACTTTCTATGTGTCAATGTATTGATGATGTATATAAATGAACTTGAAAGATAGATGTCGGGCGGCACTGCTGGTGTGGGTGCACGGTCCGCGGGTGTCCCCCAAGTACTTAGTTGAAAGAAAGGACCGTCACTCCTTGCAGTATAATCTTCAGTATTTTATTCGCCACTATGGGATAGAAGTGACGCGCGTTTCGGCACATGCAAGTGCCTTTGTCAAACTCATGCAAACAGCAAGTGGCAATGAAATGAACATCAACATAGGTTTAAATAGCCCGCCCCTCGTCACATGATAGAGGCTTGCGAGTCATCTGATTCTGACGTCATGTTGGCAAGGCAACCAAAAGTGTATTTACTAACATTCCAAAGAAAGAAAAAGCGGTCCTTCTATCTCATCGAGGATCGCTAAGTATCAGTTACACTGTGGAAACACATAGAGGATATAAAAACAAAAACGATTACTTATATGAATATGAAAGCATAATTAGTCGCAATAGATAATTCTTATATATGCTCATAGAAAACTACTCACCGCGTACTCATGATTCAACCCCTTGGGTGTCATCCTTTGTAGGCAGTGAATCCAATAGGCTTCATGTTTCAGTAATAACTCCACCCTGTTGCCTCCCCTTCGAGGCGGTAATACCTCCTCAATAATTTGAAACCTGCAAGGAGTGCCGGTTCTTTCTTTCAACTAGATATATATAAGTGATCACAATATTAGAGAGAAAGGATACGTTTATTAGGGAAAACTGTACAAGTGAAAGGAGGCTCCAATTCCATATTGGTCGCCTCTAGTCTGCATACAAGATGAGACGTGGTTGTGTATGGAGCCATACAGGGTCTGTATGGTATCCTGTACCACATTTGCCCACAGATGTTGCAGCTAGGCTGTGGATCCTGCATATTTGTAGGTTGCTGAAGCTGGTGTCCCAGCTGGTACCATAAATGCTCGATAAATCTGGTGACTGGGCAGGTCAAGGAAGTGCTGCAATCTGGCAGAGACATTCCTGATAAATTCTTACTGTGTCTTGGCGAGCATCAGCCCGCTGAAAAATGCCAGTTGGAAGTCCTGCCATGTATCCCGCATGTATCGCTGAGTTCCTGGTAGCCCTCGTATCACTACTAAGAGTGACCAACAGTCGTCTGCGATGGCTCCCCAGAACATCACTCCAGCAGATGGGGCAAAGTATCATTCCACAGAAAAGGCATGATTGAAGTTCTCACCACCAGGCCTCCATACCCAAAACTGACTGTTGTGGGATCCCAACCAAAATCTGGATTCGTTGTTAAAGATTATATGGTTCTAGTCCGTAGCATTACAGTTTTCTCATTCACAACACCAGTACATACGAAGGTGACAGTGGCTGGCTGCCAATGGCAGGACATGTGATGGTCACCATTATACCAAATTTCCTTCTGCTAAGCACCTGGAAAATGGTCTGGGAAGAGACAGAAGGTGTCACCTGTGTCTGGATGGTGAACAACGAAACTTGGTGCTGCTCATTTAGTTTCCATATATATCATTCCAATGAAGACAACCACTTTCTTTAGGGCCATTTACACAGACTGAGAATCGGCCAGATAATCGCTAAAAAAAATGTTCATAGGAACGCTCATTAGCTATTATCAGTGCCGCTGATTACCCGGTGAGCGAGCTGGCAGCAGATCTTGCCATGTAGACACACTATGCTACCAGCAAGCAATGATTCTATATGGGGACGTGCGATGGCATTAGCGATCACTCCTCCTCATACTGTGTAGGAGATCACTGCATGTAAATACAGAGGTCTCCTCTGCTGACGAGCAGGTGAATTCCGAGAAAGTACGCTTCCTTCCAGACAATCAAATGCAAAATTGTCCCGTCATGAAAATGAATGAAAGATTGTCATAAATCATTCTCTGCCATTTCCATTACTGAAAAGGACAATGGGACAGTTCATTGTCAGAGTACTGTATGTATCATCTGGTGCTCAGACTACATTGTCAAGGGTGAAATAACCAGTGTAAAGTCCTGAAAGTCTAAAGATTTTGAAATACAGCTCTGAGATGTAATTAGGGCTGTAACTCTAGACTAGAACAAGATGCAGTGCAATGTATTTGCACAATTATTCAATGTTTTATTTAGATTGAAGGTCAGATTGGCACATCAGAGTACCCGGGGATCTCCCAGTTAGCCCTGGCCTTGACACAATAACGCATCAAATTTGCCAGTAGATGACACCCCCATTTGCAGCTGACTTTGCAGCCAATCACTTGTCACTAGGGTCAATTTCATATAAGATAATTCATAAATAACCCATAAGACCTACAATGATAACAATTATAAGCAATTAAAAGTGAATAAAGCATGTTCTGTATATATAGAGAGGACCCCTCAGGATCATCTTCTATGATAGAATAGGCCCAATGAACCAATGTCTTCTGAGACAAAGGAAAATTGCAGAATGGTGTTAAGGTAAACAGTAAACTTTAACACTTTGCTCCATAGAGGCAATGAATATAGCCATAAATTTACAATCAGAAGAAAAAGGAGAGTGTTAAAGGAGTTGTCTAACTTCCATGGAACTGCCGGAAATAGCCGAGCTAACACTATATTTGGCACTCCCATAAAAAATGAATGGAGGGCGGCCGCACATGCTCAGTGTACTCTCGTTCTCTTTGGGAGCTGTGTTCTAAAGATGTTGGTCCCAGAGGTGGGATCCACACCTATCTGAAATTGGTGGCATATCCTAGCGATATGTCGACAGTATTCCAGGTAAGACAACCCCTTTAACGGGGACAAGCCCTCCAATAACCTAAAATAAAACTTGATGGTATATTCACACCTTTCTCCAACACCATTCTCTTCTGGTCTGGTCCTCCTGTGTCTGCTTATTTACAAGCACTGAAGTGACGGTATACGGCAGCCAATCACTGTCACAGTCCTCAGCGGTTTAGTGTGTTGGTGACATGCAGGTGTACCAGCACATGACTGCTGCAGCCAATCACTGTCCTGCTTTCACACAGGATACATTCACATGACAGTATGCGATTTGCGGTTCACAAATTGCGGATCCAAAAAACATGGATACTGTTCGCGTGTGTTGACACACGGCCAGCCCTGTGATAGAAATACCTATTCTTGTCCAGAATTGCTGACAAGAACAGGACATGCTTTATTTTTTTGCGGGACCACGGAACGGAAGTACGGATGCAGACAGCACACAGCGCTGTTGAAATGAATGGGAGATGTCTAACATTAGTGTGAAACTAGCCTTAGAATAACATAAGTATTATTCTACATACAAGGTAAAGCCACGCTCCTCCTACACAATATTGGCAACCAGTGATAGTGCCGCAAAAGAACTGTCCATACACATTCAACTGGCCATACACTTTCAATAACTGATGGCCGAACGATCGTTCAGCTGACAGCTATCTCTCCCGGCTCCCCCATACACATACACATTCGGTTCAGCCAGGTGTGTAAGTGTTGTTAATGGAGAGAGAGGAGAAAGCTTCTGCCAGATGCTCCTTAGAAAACAAAAGGATCATTCGAAAATATTCACTGCGCCCGATCCTTTTCTTACCTGAGAGTCAGGATCTCCCCACACACATTAGACTGTTGGCCATCCCTCGCAGATTCAGCCAGCAATACACTAATGTGTGTGGGGCCCTGAGGCATTCCTTTGACTCATACGGTTATCATGTAGCCAAGGACCAGACCATGGTACTATTTCAATTAAGGGCCAATAAATATGGGACAAATGTATAAGGAAAGTTGAGTCTTGTCCTCTTTTTGTATATACTTATGGCTTTGGCCTCAAAAACCACATAAAAAAAAACGAATTGTAGAAACGTGCCCAAATAGGACAAGATAGTCCCACCACCTGGTAAAAAGCTGTTTCATGACATCTGATGATTGCTGGGTTTAGTCACTAAGGCTGTTTTTTTGTCGCCATCTGTGATGCAGCTACGTGTGGCCGAAACTCCCCCAACCAGTGGCTGCACAATTTTGAAGGTAGTACATCAATATTACTTGCTAAATCATGCAGGCATTGGCCCCCAGAGTTGTATGGGGTCTCTTTCACATGCGGCAGCAACAGTGTGTAAACAAAACCTTCAAAGAACCTATCAGAAGCTTTCAAGATAAAGGAACTGGAGTAAATTATCGTTATAGATGAAGAGCAGTGGTGTACATGACATGCATTGGATGTCGCCGTAAATATATTGGTAAATTGATTTTTACATTAGAATCTAGAAATATGTAGATAGAGGCTTAACATAGGGGGAAACCAGAGTATAGACACTTATGTGATGTTCAAGATGGCATCCTAAAGCTCAGATCTGCTGGTCTTGAAATTGGTTCATAGAACTTATATTTGGGACAAAAGGAAGCAGTATTGATATGAAGAATAGAATCTATCACTTCACAGGGTCTCAATGAGTGGATGACGTTCAGCTGTTTGCATAGAGGGCTTACATATCCTCTTCCCCAGCTGTTTTGTGTGAAGAATTAGATACTCACAAGCATATAACATTTCAATACTAGCATCTCAAGATATTTGGTTTTAATAAGATCTTTCCCATAATCAAAGGCTGTGAAGTAACATTGTGAACTCAATTTGTCAACTGAATCGTTGTTAGATTTCCTTTCCTCTGTTACATGGGGTTTCCCGCATTTATCATTGATGGCATATCCCTATGTTATAATTTCATCAATGTGTGACCGGTAGGGGTCCGACCCCAGGAACCTTAACCGATCCCACATTGATGACATGTCCCAGGGATAAGCCATTATTAGTGTTAAATGTTGGAAAACTGCTTTAATATTGATGAGCTTTTTAAATCCATTTTCTGTAGGTATTAAAGTGGTTGACCGAGATATGAAAAAATATATATATATCACTGTAAATCTAATGGGGAGCAATATATAACTGAGCTAAGCAAGTTTTAGGTGAAAAAAAAAAAATATATTTCCTGATTTCCCTGGTTCTCTTCTGGCCCTTTGTTTACCTACAATAACAACAATCTCTGCCCCTACTCCTGCTCTGCAAAGGGAGTGAATACAAGTGCTGCCCTGAGTGACATGTCTGCCTGCTAGGATACTCAGCAGCATGTTTTATGTGTAGGACTACAAGTCCAAGCTGTACAATGACACTGCTGATACACACAGGATCTTCCCCCTACCTATGCTTGTGCAATGCTCTGCAGAACTCCTCTAGTTTGTCAGCTCCTGTGCCCAGCATTTGTCTCCTCACTGCAGCCTGCAGCTACTCAGTAAAGCCTTCAGCCCTGAGTCTGTGCTGCTGAAGGGGTTAATCTTTCCTGAAGTATCCAGTGAGAGGGAGATACAGGGCAGAGAGCAGCAGCTCAGCCAGTGCAGGGGGTGGCCAAGACTATGACCTCTCCTACAGACACACATCTCTCTCAGCTTGTGTAGGAAACATCAGAGCAGGGAGAGAAGCTGACATCACAGTGGAATCTGAGAAAGGAGCAACTACAGATGAAGTAAGTGCATGGTAAAGCTGTTACATTTGATTAGTTAGAAACATACAAAGAACATAAAAATAACTCTGACAACCCCTTTTAAGTTTGCTTGGCAACTATAAGCGCCTTTCAGTATTACCTGCACTTTTCTTTATTAACCACTTTTATTCACGTGAAGTGTCTGCATAGCACTTTCTGTTACTTCCTAGTATGAAATGTTTAAGTAGCAGGTTCTAATTATTAATTATTCACATTATGTTATTCTGAAACCATATGCTCTATAAAACTGCTGGCCATTCATGGGTTGGTTAGTATATAAGCTAACATACAGGACATACAAACCTCTCTATCTGATCACTGTAATGGTGGCACTTCTCTGATACACACCATTGTAGTGTATTGAAAAATGAAGTGTGACATCCTTTAAAAACTGTGATTGTATGTTTAATGGTGGGGATAACTGGTCAAGAGGACTGTCTGCTTGTCGTAACATTCAGACTATAGCCATACGGTATGTGCTTAGTGATGGATAGGTATGAGACATGGGTGGATATAGACAGCTGAGGCCTTCATGGAAGAACAATATATGGGCCCCTTGCTCTCCAATCATAGGGCCTTCTCACTATCATAAAGCACCCCCTTATGTATCCCTAACAATTCACCAATAATTATGAGCTATGAAATTCACTAGCTCAGTCCCTTACATTCAGTCTAATAAACAGTAAACTGCTGCTTGTTGGTTTTACGGTAGCAGAGGGCTCCTTTCATTTGCTGGGCTGCTGAGCAGCTACAAAGGGTGCACCTATTGTATGTCTGCCCTTGGTTTGGGGGGGTTCTTGGCTGCTTGTTCTGACCCACCATCATACACATGTATGTGTAGCTTCTACCTCATATACCTGATGCATATGTGTTGGTGAAATGTGGTGTAATGGCATAAAGGATATTGGACTGGTAGATTCCAGGAGGTTACCTATAGCTGTGTTGTATTTTGTACATGTGAGTCCATGTCTTAAATGAATGTGTACTGTATACAATTTCATTTATACCTCCTGTGATTATTTAGGGTTGGTCGGTATGCCATTGTACCAATGAGCTTTACATTCTTTGTGGCAATCTAATCATATATGAATGAAGGGCGGATATGGGTAGTACTTGTTTTGTTCCCTATAAGCTTCCTGTGTACGTGTCTCCCCTTTGTTACAATTGTACAATAAGCAATTATTTCACTGGCCTCCAAGTCATTGGTATGTTTCGAGTTAAAACGCAAAGCTTTATTAAGAAAGCAGCTCATGTTTTCCGTGATTTGGCTGGATAGCTTTTGTGCACAATCTTACAAATAGATGTAATTGCAGATACTTTGCAAATTACGTGCAGTTAATGTTTAGATGTAAAAGGAAATACCATCTCAAGGTGAATTGCGGACCATGGCTACCACAGCAATTAGGTGCTCAATGAATTCTTAATTCCACTGAAATACATTGAATACCCTCTTATGTTCTGGAAACCTTCTGCTATTCCATAAGCAGAGTACAGTGGAGCGTTCCCTAATGAGCTTCAGCTTCTTCCTTTGCTGACTAGGGCTTTTCCCATTTTAAAAAAAAGGCAGAGCAGCGCTAAAAAGATCAGACGGACCCAATACTTACCTGATTTCTGCAATCCTCATAAAAAGTTGAAATAATGGAAATATAATAGTGGATTTGGGGGGGGGGGGTAGGGAAGGTTGTAAAGAACAAGTCGTTTGGAAGTGGAAAGCCCCTTTAAAGAGGACTTGTCACCTCTTCTAACATATCTGTGTTAGTAACTACTTGCATTTTCCATGTAAAAATAATAATTCAGGAACATCTATTCCAATGACTCTATGATTTATTATTCCTGCTCGAAGTTTTGAATAAATTAATAGAAGTTTACTATGAAGGTCCAAGTGGATGTTACCAGTTGGGGTGGTGCCCCTGCCCTGCACAGCTTGACATTATCCAATCAGTGCTTCCAGTGTCCGACAAATCAGGGCCACAGCCCCCAGCTAGTCACACACAGCTTGGATCCTCATCGCAAACTGCTAGTAATTCATAACTTCAAGTAGGAATAATAAAGGAATGGCACAACATACAGACATAAGAATAGATGCTCCAGAATTGTTATTACATGGGGAATGGGAGTAGTTGCTAAAACAGACACGTCAGGAGAAGCTACAGGTCCTCTAACTCATTAAGGGCACAACCATTGCTAGTTAGTATGGTATAGCATGGACTCATAGCTTTCTATGGTCTCTATATTATCTGTATCTGTATAACACATATCTTTAGAATAGTTAAGTGCTTTGAACACATTTTGTTCTTCTCTTATAGAATATGACCTACAATTTCTCAGTTAAAGGGAACCTGTCAAGAGATTTATGTTGCTCGAATCACAGGCATGAAATCCCGACAGGTTCTCTGGTTACAAACATCTATGTTTTACTGTGGAATGTGCGGCATTTTAGAGAAAACACAGCTCTGAACCGGGAGAAGAGTCACCGGGGCAATTCAATTCAACGTTTCAGAGTAAAGCTGTTTGTAACCACCTGTCAAGATTTCATGCTGCCCGTCGTTCTGGCAGCAGCAAGCTCCGGACAGGTTCTCTTTAACCACCTCAGGACCGCCGTACACAGGATTGCGTCCTGGCGGCGGCCCTGTTATTCCTCCTGGACGCACCTGCGCGTCATCCCGCGAGAGGCGAGATTTCCTGTGAACGCGCACACACAGGAGCGCGCGTTCACAGGAACCGGAGGTAAACAAGTGGATCTGCAGCCTGCCAGCGGCAATCATTCGCTGGCAGGCTGTAGATCCGATTTTTTTTTAACCCCAAAAAGGTATATTAGACGCTGTTTTGTTAACAGCGTCTAATATACCTGCTACCTGGTCCTCTGGTGGTCCATTTTGCTTGGATCGACCACAAGAGGACACAGGCAGCTCTGTAAGTAGCACCAAGCACCACACTACACTACACCCCCCCTGGTCACTTATTAACCCCTGATCACCCCATATAGACTCCCTGATCACCCCCCTGTCATTGATCACCCCCCTGTAAGGCTCCATTGAGACGTCCGTATGTGTTTTGCGGATCCACGGATCCGCGGATCCGCAAAACACATACGGACGTCTGAATGGAGCCTTACAGGGGGGTGATTAATGACGGGGTGATCACCCCATATAGACTCCCTGATCACCCCCATGTCATTGACCACCCCACTGTAAGGCTCCATTCAGACGTCCATATGTGTTTTGCGGATCCACGGATCTGCAAAACATGGACACCGCGGATCCGCAAAACACGGACACCGGCAATGTGCTTTCCGCATTTTGCGGATCCGCACATTGCCAGAACTATATAGAAAATGCCTTTTCTTGTCCGCAATTGCGGACAAGAATAGGACATGTTATATAGGCTCTACAAAAAACGCAGTGTTCGCCCGATCAGGCCTGATCTTGTGCGCACACTTGCGTTCAGTCCGCCCCACCGCAGTGACAGAATTTTTTTTTCTCATCACTGCAAAAACACCGTAAAATCGCTGCGGCGCTATAAAAAGATCACTTTTGAGGGGCTTGGCGAGTTCATAGAAGATTTTTTATTTTTTTTGGCACAAGTTAGCGGAAATAGATTATTTTTTTTTGTTTTTTCTTACAAAGTCTCATATTCCACTAACTTGTGACAAAAAATTAAATCTCACATGAACTCACCATACCCCTCACGGAATCCAAATGCGTAAAATTTTTTAGACATTTATATTCCAGACTTCTTCTCACGCTTTAGGGTCCCTAAAATGCCAGGGCAGTATAAATATCCCACATGTGACCCCATTTTGGAAAGAAGACACCCCAAGGTATTTCGTGAGGGGCATGGCGAGTTCATGTAAAATTTTATTTTTTGTCACCTGTTAGTGGAATATGAGACTTTGTAAGAGAAAAAAATATATATAATTTTCCGCTAACTTGTGCCCAAAAAAAAAATATTCGAGGAACTCGCCATGCCCCTCACGGAATACCTTGGGGTGTCTTCTTTCCAAAATGGGATCACTTGTGGGGTATTTATACTGCCCTGGCATTTTAGGGGACCTAAAGCGTGAGAAGTAGTTTGGAATCCAAATACGTAAAAAATGCCCTGTGAAATCGTAAAGATTCTCATTGGAATTTGGGCCCCTTTGCACACCTAGGCTGCAAAAAAGTGTCACACATGTGGTATCACCGTACTCAGGAGAAGCAGGGCAATGTGTTTTGGGGTGTCTTTTTACATATACCCATACTGTGTGTGAGAAATATCTCTGTAAATGACAACTTTTAAAAAAAAAAATTATACAAAGTTGTCAATTTACAGAGATATTTCTCTCACCCAGCATGGGTATATGGAAAAAGACACCCCAAAACACATTGCCCTACTTCTCCTGAGTACAGCGATACCACATGTGTGACACTTTTTTGAAGCCTAGGTGCGTAAAGGGGCCGAAAGTCCAACGAGTACCTTTAGGCTTTACAGGGTTGCTCACAATTTAGCCCCGCCCAAAATGCCAGAACAGTAAACACACCCCACAAATGACCCCATTTCGGAAAGTAGACACCCCAAGGTATTCGTTGAGGGGCATATTGAGTCCATGAAAGATTGAACTTTTTGTCACAAGTTAGCGGAAAGGGAGACTTTGTGAGAAAAAAAACAAAAAAAATCAATTTCCGCTAACTTGTGCCCAAAAAAAATAACTTCTATGAACTCGCCATGCCCCTCACGGAATACCTTGGGGTGTCTTCTTTCCAAAATGGGTTCACTTGTGGGATATTTATACTGCCCTGGCATTTTAGGGGCCCTAAAGCGTGAGAAGAAGTCTGGAATCCAAATGTCTAAAAATGCCCTCCTAAAAGGAATTTGGGCCCCTTTGCGCACCTAGGCTGCAAAAAAGTGTCACACATGTGGTATCGCCATACTCAGGAGAAGTTTGGCAATGTGTTTTGGGGTGTCTTTTTACATATACCTATGTTGGGTGAGAGAAATATCTCTCTAAAATGACAACTTTGTATAAAAAAATGGGAAAAGTTGACTTTTAGAGAGATATTTCTCTCACCCAGCATGGGTATATGTAAAAATATACCCCAATACACATTGCCCTACTTCTTCTGAGTACGACGATACCACATGTGTGACACTTTTTTGCAGCCTAGGTGCCCAAAGGGGCCCAAATTATAAAGAGCACCTTTAGGATTTCACAGGGCATTTTTTAGGCATTTGGATTCCAGACTTCTTCTCACGCTTTAGGTCCCCTAAAATGCCAGGGCAGTATAAATACCCCACAAGTGACCCCATTTTGGAAAGAAGACACCCCAAGGTATTTCGTGATAGGCATTTTTGTCACAAGTTAGTGGAATATGAGACTTTGTAAGAAAAAAAATAATAAAATCATCATTTTCCGCTAACTTGTAACAAAAAATAAAAACTTCTATGAACTCACTATGCCCATCAGCTAATACCTTAGGGTGTCTACTTTCCGAAATGGGGTCATTTGTGGGGTGTTTTTACTGTCTGGGCATTGTAGAACCTCAGGAAACATGACAGGTGCTCAGAAAGTCAGAGCTGCTTCAAAATGCGGAAATTCACATTTTTGTACCATAGTTTGTAAACGCTATAACTTTTACCCAAACCAATAAATATACACTTATTGCACTTTTTTTTATCAAAGACATATAGAACAATAAATTTAGAGAAAAATTCATATCGAAATGTAGTTTTATTTGAAAAATTTTACAACAAAAATGAAAAATTTCATTTTTTGCAAAAATTTTGGTAAATTTCGATTAATATCAAAAAAAGTAAAAATGTCAGCAGCAATGAAATACCACCAAATGAAAGCTCTATTAGTGAGAAGAAAAGGAGGTAAAATGGGTGGTAAGTTGTATGACCGAGCAATAAACCGTGAAAGTAGTGTAGTGCAGAATTGTAAAAAGTGGTCTGGTCATTAAGGGGGT
Organism: Bufo bufo; assembly: GCF_905171765.1. Lineage (NCBI taxonomy): Eukaryota > Metazoa > Chordata > Amphibia > Anura > Bufonidae > Bufo > Bufo bufo. Next base: position 615,787,183 of record NC_053389.1, on the reverse strand, counting down.
TTAGGCTAGGGGAGCTGAGGTGGTTAAAGAGGTTACCCACAATTAACTATCACATTTATCTGATAGTTCATGGAAAATAATAATTTATAAATATTCTCCGGTCTTTAGATTTTTTTTACAAACATTGCTACATTGTTACATATTTTTCTTATTTAAAGGGGTTGTCCGGGATTGAGGACTTTGTTCCATTAGTACAAGACAGACATACATATAACATACATCCATGTCCTTCCTTTTCCACATGTTTATGAAGCCCAGTTTTCTTATAGGAAATTCTTCGCCGGAAGTGAACTTTTCTTAGACTCTGTGATTTACCGTGTCCCTTGCAGGAGCGCTGAAGCCTCTTCTTCCGGCTGCTCCGGGAGCCCGATGACATCACCGGCACTGATGGGCGGGCTTTAGCGCTGCTCTAGCCAGTAAAACGGCTAGGGCAGCGCTAAAACCTGTCTATCAGAGCCGGTGATGTCACCAAACACACTGCCGGGCGGAAGCCTCGGCCGGGCAGTGTGTTATTGTAAACAAAAGAGCCTTTGCCCTGCGCGATTTAGCACAGGGCAAAGGAGAGCATCGGAGCACGAACTGCTCCGATGCTCAAGTCAGGGAGGCTGCGTGGTTGAAAATAGAGGTTTGTCCGGGTTCAACTCTGAACCCGGACAACCCCTTTAATTGTGGTTGATGGTCCTCTAGTATTTGCCTGTATGCACTTTCAGACTGCACCTTGGAAATTAAAACTGCACTTGTAATGGAAAAAGGTGAATGTAGAATTTGAGTTGTCCCTAACATCCTGTCACTTTAGAATTGCATATTATGAAATAAAAAGTTTTCTCCATTTTATAATATATTAATATGTAGTTTTCATTATTATTTGGGGACGTCAGAACTTTTAGTTGTGGGAATGTTTTAGCTTGTGCTAAAGCTTTACTTCATAGGGCTAAACAGCTGTAAACAGAATCATGATTATGGACTATGAGAATGGTACAGGGCTGTAAGTTCTGACAAGATGCAAAAAGCAGCCCAATTGTTCCCTTCACTCAGCACAAAGTAACCTCTTTGTTTTTTTAGACTCTAAAGGGGAGATTTAGGGCTCTTTCACACGAGCCTGTCCCATATGGCAATCACACGCTGTGTGAGAGAGAGATCATACGGTCTGGACTACAGAAGTGCACGGCATTATGATTGATAATGCAGTGTGACCTTTCTGTAACGGAATCATACTGACATAAAGCTGTCAGTATGATTCCGTTGCAGAGAGGATATGAATATTTTCATGTGTCTTTTACTGAGAGGTTTCTTTCTGGCCACTCTGCCATAAAACCCAGAGTGGTAAAGTGCTGCAGTGATGGTTAACCTACTGGAGAGTGACCATTGGGTTCTTGGTCACCTCTCTTACTAAGGCCCTTCTACCATGATTTGGTGGAGCATCCAGCTCAATGAAGAGTCCTGGTTGTTCCAAACTTCTTTAATTTAAGAATTATGGAGGCCACTGTGCTCCTGGGAATTTGCAGTGCGGCAGAAATTTTTTATACCCTTCTCCAGATCTGTACCACCACACAATCCCGTCTCTGAGCTCTACAAGCAGTTCTTTCCCCCTCATGGCTTGGTTTTTGCTCTGATATGCATTGTCAGCTCTGAGACCTTATATAGACAGGAATGTGTTTTTTCAAATCATGTCCAATCAACTGAATTTACCACAGATATACTACAATCAAGGTGTAGAAACATCTCAAAGATGATCAAGAGAAATGGGAGGCCCGAGAGCTAAATTACAAGTGTCGTAGTAAAAGGTCTGAATACTTATACTCATGCAACATTTTAGCTTTTCTTTTTTAATAAATTAGCAAACATTTCTAAAATTCTCTTTTCACTTTATCATTGGGGAAAATTTTTTTTATTTTTTTTTTATTTTAGCACGAGGGCGCAACATAACAAAATGTGAAAAAAGGCAGAGTCTAAAGACTTTCTAAATGCCAACTATGAGTTGGACAAGATTTGTTCCATAATTTACAGCTATTTCACACTCCACACCCCTCCCGCCTAATCGTACTCTCTTTTTCCATCACTTTTAAAAAGTGGCAAGAAAAGCGTAAAACGTGGAAAAGTTTTACATTTTTTAAAACTTGAAAACTGAACAGAGCCATGGATAAAATCCTTTGAGAGTGAAATATGATGGAGAGGTAAGTCATATACTTTTGTTCTGTAAAATCTGTAAAAATCAAGTCATTTAACTTGATACAGTGTTTATTTTCATTCATTTTTTGTATTTGAAAGGAATCTAAGTTTAACATAAAAAATGGACAGATGCCAACAAACAGAATGTTTTCTTCTTAAATGGCTTGCTGTCATCTGTTAAATTTATCAATTTGTTCACCTGAGTTTGGCTAGCCACTAGCTGTCCCTTCCCCAGAGATAGCGCCAGATTTAGGTAATTGTCTCTGCAAATGTTTTTATGTTTTTTGTATTGACCATCTGCACAAAATCAATTTTTACTGCTTGTATTAAGTTCAGTTCTTATCACCAAGTACCACTCTTTCTCTTTTAAGTTAATATTTATTGAGTAGGTTTATTTCAGTAAAAAATTGGTAGAAGAAGAATTAAGAAAATACTGTATTACTGCTCCCTTTGGTGTGGGGAGTTATTGATATAGTGATATATGCTGGCATGGACAACACGGTGTACCTGGAAGTTGTTATATAATGTGGCACCTACAGATATAATTAGAAGATTGATTACAAATCCCTTCACCAATAGGCGATCAATGGTAGTCTTGATGCTGAGAACCCTCACAATCAACTATACAGCTTCCATGGTGCCCATTGTTTTCAATGGACACCTAGGTCCTCTCTTGATCAGAACTAATATGAACCTCTTTCTTGGCTCTAGATAATAGAGATAAGACCCCTTCTATTAGCTCAATCCAAAAACCTAAAATTAGCACAATGGCAGCCTTTGGTATGTTTATGTGGCTGACGGCTATTCCTCCCAACCTCCCCATACACATGAATTATTATTATTTATTTTAAAGCGCCATTAATTCCATGGCGCTGTACATCCAGTTGCGGTTACATAAATATAAAATACAATAAACTATTAACAGACTGTTACAGAGGGGTAGAGGACCCTGCCTGCAAGTGCTTACTATCTATAAGGGAAGGGGAGAACACATTAGGTGAGGGTATAGGCTGCTCATGTGGCTGTGTGCTGGCAGCATGCTCGGCTTTCCTGAAAAGGTGGGTTTTCAGGTTACTCTTGAACGTTTGGATGTTGGGGGAGAGTCTGATGTGTTGGGGTAGTGAGTTCCAGAGTATGGGAGAGGCACGTGAGAAATCTTGTAGTCGATTGTGTGAAGAACAGATGAGAAGAGAACTGAGGAAGAGGTCCTGTGAGCATCTGAGATTACGTTTGGGAATGTATCGAGAAAGCAGGTCAGAGATATAAGGAAGGGACACTTTGTGGACGACCTTATATGTAGTTGTAAGTATTTTAAACTGAATTCGCTGGGCAATGGGGAGCCAGTGAAGGGATTGGCTGAGGGGGGAGGCAGAGGAGAAACAAGGGAAGAGGTGGATTAACCGGGCAGCGGAGTTAGGAATAGATTGCAAGGGAGTGATAGTGCTGGATGGGAGGATGTTGCAGTAGTCCAGACAGGAGCTTGCATTAGTATTTTAGTTGACTCGGGTGAGGAAGGCGCAAATACAAGAGATGTTCTTAAAATAAAAATGGCAGGTGGAGTTGAGGGTTTGGATGTGTGGCTTAAAGGACAGAGCAGAATCCAATGTTACCCCCAGGCAGCGGGCCCACGAGACTGGAGAAAGATTTGTGTTATTACCTGTAATGGACAGGTCAGGTAGTGGGGCTGAGTGACATGGGGGAAAGACAATGAATTCAGTTTTCTCCATGTTGAGTTTTAGGAAGCGGGAGGAGAAGAAAGAACATATTGCCTCTGGATAGGAGGGAAGCAACATCTGGGCCGGAGAGGTAGATGGGACTCTACGAGCTGTCCCAAGCCGGATGTATAATATGGAGGAAAGTAGGGGACCCAGGACAGAGCTTTGAGGGATACCAACAGGGAGAGGGGTGTTATTAGGAGGTAGTGTATTAATGGGAAAAGCTGAAGGTTCTGTTGGTGAAGTACAAAGAGATCCAGGAGAGGACCAGGTCTTTGATGCTGAGTGAAGCGAGGATTTGTAGGAAGAGAGAGTGGTCAACAGTATCAAAGGCAGAGGAAAGGTTAAAGAGGACCTTTCACTAGATAAAAAAATCTAAACTAAGTATACAGACATGGAGAGCGGCGCCCAGGGATCTCCCTGCACTTACTATTATCCCTGGGCGCCACTCCGTTCGCCCGGTATAGCCTCCGGTATCTTCACATGTTAGGCTCCACCCAGTGGAACCTGCCGGCGTCTCTTTCTCCCATGCTGTAGTGCTGGCCAATCGCAGCGCTCAGCTCATAGCCTGAGAGAGAAAAAAAACTCTCATGTTATGAGCTGAGCGCTGCGATTTGCCAGCGCTACAGCATGGGAGAAGGAGTCCCCTGCAGGTTCCACTGGGTGGAGCCTAACATATGAAGATACCGGAGGCTATACCGGGCGAACGGAGCGGCGCCAAGGTATAACAGTAAGTGCAGGGAGATCCCTGGGCGCCGTTAAGATTTTTTAATCTAGTGAAAGGTCCTCTAAGGAGGAGGAGCACAGAGTAGTGCCATGTACTGTAGCTTTGGCAGCTAGCAGATCGTTGGCAACTTTATTTAGGGCAGTTTTTATTGCAGTGATTGATTGGGTCTGTAGCCTGATTGCATCCGATCAAAAAGTGAGTGGGATGAAAGGTGAGAGGACAATTTGAGATGGACATGTTGTTCTAGGAGTTTGGATCCAAATGGGAGGATAGCTGGATAAAGAGGATGGGTCCAGGATGGGTGGGACGGTTGCATGTTTAAAAGAGGAAGGGAAGACGCCAGTGGTTAGCGATAGGTTGAAGAGGTAGGTTAGAGCAGTGATAACCGTAGTGGTGAGGTTAGGGATGAGGTGGGATGGGATTGGGTCAAGGGCACAGGTGGTGAGGTGTGACTCGGAAACTAAGTTGGAAAGCTTTTCTACTGTGACAGTGGTAAACTGGATTATATGGGAAGAGCATTGGAGTGGCTGTGTAGGGGTGTAGTGGGGGGTCTTTAAAGCTTTCTCGGATTTTATCGATTTTATCTCTGAAATACATGGCAAGCATGCATGTATTTTCAGTGGGGAGAGTGGAAAAAACCACTGCCAGACACCTGGTGGGAGCTTATCTCCCTTGGGAACTAAGGATTGGGAATGTGGAAATTCAAAAAACCTAATCCTTTTTTTCACTGATATAGTGAATGTAGGCCGAATATGTAACACACAGTAGTTGGCTGTCCAGTCCTATTAAAACTGGAGGGTTCAGCCAACCTTAGTGTAAAGCATATGGCCTTAAAGGGGTTGTTTCACTTCAGCAAATGGCATTTATCATGTACAGAAAGTTACTACAAGGCACTTACTAATGTATTGTGATTGTCCATATTGCTTCCTTTGCTGGCTGGATTCATTTTTCCATCACATTATACACTGCTCATTTCCCTGCAATCCATCAGCGGTGGCCATGCTTGTGCACTATAGGAAAAAGCACCAGCATATGAGCACTCCCGTGGTCTCGTCCAACTGAGGGGCCTCCACTTTTCCTTTAGTGTGCAAGCACATCAACCACTGCTGGATTGCAGGATGGTCATAACCATGGAAATGAGCAGTGTATAATGAGGCAATATGGACAATCACAATACATTAGTAAGTGCCTCGTATGGCTGGTGTCACACACAGGTTTTCTTTCTTCTCCTTTTTTTTTTTAAGACAAAACCACCAGCTACAGATATTGCATAGACATCTGTGGGTATTAATAAATGCAGGACAAATTGGAATTTTTTGTACAGAATTTTTTCACCCATGAGGTATATTTTTTGGACCAATAGCCCTTTTTTTCCCAAATAACAGCATGCTGTGGGTTTGGTGTTTTTTTTTACCCTCACTGCCTAGTATTTTTTTTCCCATAGACCTCTATTGTTTTTCTTTGCATCTTCCAAATAATGCATGTGCATTTTTTTTGCATTTTGTTAACAAGGTGACATTTGGAATTTTTTTTTAAAAAGGCTGAAGCTTTTACGCTTTTTCCCCCCTGGCATTTTGATATCTCCCCTTTCTATACGGTAAAAAAAAAACACCGGAATAACAAACTTCTAACAGTCTTTTAGAAGAAAAATGCTACAAAAAACCACCATAAAAATCCATGCAATATGGAAAGAAACACAAGTGCAAATTCCTATGTGTAGGGGCTCTTAACCTCACCCCCTAAAGTAGCAGCCTGTTGCAGAGACCTGAAAGAATGAAGTATAAAGTATATTATTTGTCGCGGTAATTGAACATTTTAAATACATTGCTGGGAATTCCTGATGCTACATTAAGTAGTCTCTCCGTGTAGCCGCTCATTATATAGCATTTACAGATGATGAGATTTAAAGGGTTCACACAATTAGCATTCCTAGGACATTTTCATGTGTGGGCACCTTTAGCTCCTTGTTGAATTTAACAAATACCAGCAGAAGTGTGATAATTATTCTACCAGTGTGAATGTAAAATACTGCAAGCAAAAAAAAAATGTACATGCTGTATAGCACAAATTATCCTGCCCATTAGAAGGAAGGAACACAAAGCCATAGGCTGGGTATTAGCAGTGGAATATGGTAGATGTGTATGTATATGTGTGTGTGTGTGTGTGTATGTATATATATATGTATACTGTATATATATACAGTGGATAAAAAAAGTCTACACACCCCTGTCAAAATGTCAGGTTTCTGTGATGTAAAAAATGAGACAAAGACAAATCATTTCAGAACTTTTTCCACCTTTAATGTGATCTATAAACTGTACCACTCAATTTAAAAACAAACTGAAATCTTTTAGGTGGAGGGAAGAAAACAAAATAAAATAAAATAAAATAATGTGGTTGCATAAGTGTGCACAACCTCAATACTGGCAGCAGTAAATTGGGGATTCATTCCCATATAAGTGCCTCCTTATTTCCTTTTAGCAATCCTGATAGGTGTCTCTCCACATATAACAAAATGGAGGATAGCCTTATATGTCGCTTTGGGATAATTCCCTGTTAACGCCACTTTAGGTGCGACTACTACCGCTAGAGTGTCCAAGTATGGTGAGTCTGCAGTTCTCACCGCTGAGACACAATATCCCTCATGCACCTAATTTAAAAATCAAACTAGAGGTATGAATTGTTAATAAAATGGGGTGATTTATATTTATGATTTGAAAATGTGGTGCCAGTAAGATTTTAGTTGTGTAAGAAGTTTTAAGATTTGCTAAGTTTTTTTTTTTTTTTTTTAATTGCTTGCGAACTTGCTAAATTTGCTTAAAGGTTTTGGCAGTCTTATCATAATGTTCCCAAAATTACTGTAAACTGCACTATAAGCCACTTACAAGAAGTTGTAGAGGACGCTATAACTTACTGTACGGTTCCTATTTGGATCATGGAACTTAAAGTCGTCCTGGAAAAAGGTGACCTTGTGCTGTAGGCGGGTCCAGTTTGACAAAAGGCGGCCCAAACCCACAGTGCAGCAAAAAATACTATCTCAGCAGAACCAAATAACATGGTGCCACTGGTCAGGTGCATAATTACCAGATGCTCCATTAATTAATTCTGAGAGCATCAGATCACTACGTACCTGGCCAGCATCCATGAGCAGGGCTTGGGCAGTCCCCTGGGCATCAGCCCCTGGGAAGTTTCCTTTTAGGGTCTATGGCCAATCCACTCCTGGACATGGCGATACCCAGCCAACAGTGGCTTCCATAGAATAATACTACACACAACTGCAGAAATTGCGCATGCACAGTGCCATGCATCGTGTTATTCAGTGGCGGTGCTGATGAACGGGTCTGGTTACGTGTCCCTCAATCAGCGGCGATGTTCCAGGTGGGAATGTGAATAGACTGTACTGAAACAAGGGGACAGGACGTACACGAACACTGGACAGATTCCCTTATAATGTCTTATGAGTGGGCCGCTTATAGTGCTGTTTATAAGCAGACCAACCCACTCAGCTCATTATTTTCAAGATGCACAAACAGATGCAGTTAAAGAGATTTAAAGGGATTTTTGTAAAGATTCATTGGGAGTCTGTACATGCTCAAAAAGTTTTTTCTTTATACAGCATCTTTCCTTTCCACTGGCTATGCTGGAATAATCTGTGAATCGGTCCCAGCAGCCAGGCTACCACCAAGAAAGACACAATGGTATATGCTAGTAATATGCCAGGACTTGTTGTCATGGAAATACCCCTTTAAATGGCAAATTCAGCTTGCTACATTGGTAAATATGTGCTACTTTGGGTAGTAAAATGTGTGACAGGTAATTTTAATATGAATGAGAGGTTTTCTTGGTCTGCCGTGTATTTCCATATTACATTCATGACTGATTTGTTCTCGCGTGTCGTTCATGTTTTAGGTCAGTACAAAGTGTCTTTTATTAGCATTTTAGTCTACAGTAACCTTTGATGCTCAGCTGCATAATAGATGCTCACATATAATTTTATGGATAAATGGACACATAACCATCAACAGTTCCACAGCAAAAAGTTTACAACTTTACGTTTTAGGATTTTTATATATTTTTTTGTTTGTTTTTGTTTCTATTTGTTAATTTGGGGCAGAAATACAATAGAAAACCACAGCATTAGGGAAAATATGATATTTCTTGTAAGGTAAATTTTTGTATTAGGCTTCATGGCAGGGGCGTAACTACCATAGCGGCAGTGCATGCAACTGCTATGGGGCCCAGGGCAAGAGGGGGCCCAGTCTTAGTTGGAATTATCTCCTCTTCTACTGAAGGTTAAAACTTGGTCAGGAACAACTTTTAGCAAATGATGCAGTGGAAAAACGGCCCAAGGGTCATTGAAAAGAGTTTAGTCCGAAACCCTTTGGACGCCACTGATTTATGCCAATGACTGTGTCTGTATTTCTGTTTGCATATAACAGATCTGCAAACTATGGATACTGCCCATGTACATTCCATGTTTTTTCATTGCGGATTGGCCACATGGATCCGCAAAAAGTGTGGATGGAAATCAAATGGTCAATATGGCCTCATGCACACAACTCTGTTTTTGGTCCGCACCCGATCCGCATTTTTTGTGGATCGAATGTGGACCGATTCATTTCTATGAGGCCACAAAAAATGCTGCAGATTATAGAACGTTTTCTGAACAAGAATAGGCATTTCTACAATGGGGCCAGGGAAAAGTGCAGGATTCATATAGACCACACCTGTATTTTGCAGATCCATAATTTGTGGACCACAAAACGGATACGGTCATGTGCAGGATGCCTAAATGTGAGGTAACTGGACAGTACAAAACATAGCATATAATCTGTATCCATATGTGTTAGCTACAGTGCTGCATTATTACCATGTTCACGCAATGCTGAGCAGGGTCTGTGGTCCACCAGAGAACCAGAATGTTGTCCAGGAGGCCCCAGCTCTGTCACAATAATGCGACTCTAATAAAACAAGGTCCCTAAGCAGAAATCCATTTCATTTGGAGCTGACCTTGGAACTAGTGACCAGGAGTGGCCATACCATATGTGCAGCTGCAGGGCCCAGAAGGAAAAGGGGCTCATCACCATCTTATCTAGAAAACACTTATGCTTCCTAATATCTACTTAAAAAGGACCTTTCATGGGTCCGTACATTGTAAGATAACTATCTGGACAGGTAGAGCGGCGCCCAGGGATCTCACTACACTTACTATTACCCCTGGGCGCCGCTCCGTTCGCCGTTACCTGTTCCCGCACTGTATGGTAACTGCAAGTATCGGTTCACCAGGGAGGAGTCTGTCCTGTTTATCCCTGGGCGTTCCTTCAATCGCAGCACAGGGCTCACAGCCAGGAAGAAGGAACGCCCAGGGACAAACAGGGCAGACTCCTCCCTGGTGAACCAATAGTAGCAATTACCATACAGCACGGGAGAAGTTAACGGGGCCACAGAGATCCCTGGGCGCCGCTCTACATGTCCAGATAGTTATCTTACAATGTACGGACCCATGAAAGGTCCTCTTTAATTGCATGTGAAGGACTGTTTAACCATTGTCATACCATTGAACAACTTGCTTGAAGGGGCTTTATGACAAGTGCCTGTTACACAAAAGGGAACCACATCGTTTTCTATAATATTCTTGCAGAGGGGCCCTTTACAGCCAACATTGCCTCTCAACCACATATCCTATTTAATCGTATTCTTAATATACAATGATAACAGAATATTGCTTAAAAGTGGACATGCACATGTCCTCTATACACAGAATATCTTATTCTGGTGGGCCCAAGGAAATTCAGTCCGATGGTGTTGCCAAGTTTGCCAGGATACAGATATGGATTCCATGCCTAAATCCTAACAGGGTCCGATAGCATTCCTCCAATAATGCATGAAAAAAGGGTATTTTATTTCTCAATCACATAGGTCAGAAAAAAACCTGTGCAGAATCTATGCGAATGTGCTTTGAAAAAATCCTGAAAGTGTGAACATACACTAATTGTCAGTTGTGGCATCCTAATGAGAGCCAGCAATAGTGCTTCATTAGTGCCAACCACGTTGCCTCCATATGAATGCTCTTTTTGACTGTTATCCACATTGCACTTATGACTGCACCAGTCAGTTACAGTGTGTCAGGCACAGTGGTCACCATACAATTGTCAGCCACAGTGCCCCCATACCAGTGTCAGCCATAGTGCCCCCATGAACACCATGACTGCCAGTCTAGATATTAATGGGGTTGTCCCATCTTGTTGTTTCTACGCTGACTCCAGGTTTTGCAGTAAATGGGAGCAATGCAAATAGTGTAGCACAGGAAGCTATGCCCTTTCCGTGAATCGGGAGTTATAAAAGCCGCATAGCTTGTTCTGCTATGCTGTTTGAACTGCTCTCATTCACTGCAGTGGGAGCTACAGAACCAGCAGAGCACCGGCCCCAAGTCTGGCCACCTGGAAAGGACAAGATGGGACAACCCCTTTAATTTAGGTGCTGCACACTCCCATGCTGCTTTCCTGCTCTGACAAGCAGGCTTTTCATGTGAGCAGCCAGGGGTAGAGAAAAGTGTCGGAAAGGTGATAGGCTGTGTCTGTCTAAAATCTAAGTATTTGTTACTTCCTATGCCTGCCATGATTACTATGATCATCCTAGAACAGAGAGGATTAAGCTGCCGTCAAGTGATGGCAATCCGTTCATATTAGATAATTATGAATGTCTTTTACCCAACCTTGGCTCTTTTAAAGGGGTTATCGTCTGATTAATGTAAAAAATGAAAATCATACATAATCTAGTACATGGCAACCTCTAACAAAGCCCAAACCAACCTTGTAAGTCATATGGATCCAGAGATCTTCCCATTCATTGTTCTCCTAGATTTATTTCAAGCTGGCAGCCCAGGAGGCTTGTCCTTTCCCAGAGGGTGTGTGCTGCAGCTGGTTCCAGTTGAAGGATAGAGCTGAGCATGTGCTTCCATCTCAGTGAGTAGGACAGAGAAATTAGGAAAAGGGCAAACAGCAGGTGGCGCTGTACAGATAGATTTCACTGAATAACTCAGTAGCTATAATACATTTTAATTACATGCAGTTACAAGAGTATTCAGATCCAGGTTTTGGTTTGAAAACTGTAGAATATTATTCGTAGGAATTTTTTATGGCAGTAGATATACACTGTAAGAGCTTGCATCCCCCTCCCAGGGTCTATATTCATTTCAATTGCGTTTACTGCTTGGTGAGAAATTAGCTATAAAATATAGTAAGGCATGCCATTTTTTGTAATGAAAATAACGTGTATTAATAGGGTACCCTGAGGCACATCTCGCATACACATTAATTGCAGTGACATTGCAGATCACACTGTCCTTCCATGGAGCTCGAGGTGGCAGCTCTGTGGGTGGAATGATTTGTCCACCGCTGCACAAAAAGCTAACTTTTCTGTGAGTGTAAATGGTCTGTTTTAACCCGTAGAGGACCCGTGCCGTAAATGTACGGCGCAGATGTCCGTGACTTAAGGACCAGCGCTGTACATGTACGGCGCTGTGATCGGGCGGGTGCAGGAGACGCACCTGCCCGATCCGCGGCAGGTGTCCTGCAGTCACTGATAGCCGGACCCCCTCTGCATGCGACGGCATCGGTGAAATCACAGAGGCCGGCACATTAACCCTTGATGTGCCGCGGTCAGCGCTGACCGCGGCACGTGCAATGTCCGTACAGGGATCATAGCTTCCATCGGGTCCCCTGCTGCTGTGACGGGGACCCAATGGCAGGGAAGGCAGCCTGATGCCTTCCTTGGGCATCGTGGCTGCCTTCCGGGAGTGCCTGTGAGATCCAGCCCCCTGGATCTCATAGGCAAGCAGGCTGTAAGTGTATTACAGTCTGTAATACACTTACAGCCAATGCATCACAATACAGAAGTATTGTGATGCATTGTAAAGGGGATCAGACCCCCAAAAGTTTAAGTCTCAGAGTGGGACAAAAAGTAAAGTGTAAAAAAAAGTTTAAAAAAAATAAAGTTTAAAAAAATAAAAATAAATTTGAAGTAAAAAATCCTTTTCCCAAAATAAATTTAAAAAAATTGAAAAAAATAGGGAAAAAAAGAAAAGTAGACATATTAGGTATCACTGCGTCCGTATCGACCAGCTCTATAAAAATATCACATGACCTAACTCTTCAAGGAACACCGTCAAAAAAATAAAAACTGTGCTAAAAAGACAATTTTTTATCACCTTACATCACTAAAAGTGCAACACCAATCGATCAAAAAAGGGGTATGCCCCCCAAAATCATACCAATCTAACCGTCACCTCATCCTGCAAAAAATGAGCCATACCTAAGACAATCGCCCAAAAAATAAAAAAAACTATGGCTCTCAGACTATGGAGACACTAAAACATGAATTTTTTTGTTTCAAAAATGCTTTTATTGTGTTAAATGTAATTTTTTTTTTTAAAAAGAGTAGACATATTAGGTATCTCCACGTCCGTAAGAACCTTCTCTATAAAAATACCACATGACCTAACCCCTCAGATGAACACCATAAAAAAAAAGAAAACGGTGTCAAAAAAGCAATTTTTTGTCACCTTACATCACAAAAAGTGTAATAGCAAGCGATCAAAAAGTCATATATACCCCAAAATAGTGCCAATCAAACCGTCATCTCATCCCGCAAAAAATTATACCCTACCTAAGACAATCGCCCATAAAATAAAACAAACTATGGCTCTCAGATTATGGAGACACTAAAATTATTATTTTTTGTTTCAAAAATGATATTCTGTAAAACTTAAATAAATAAATAAAAAGTAGACATATTAGGTATCGCCATGTCCATAAGAACCTGCTGTATAAAAATATCACCTGACCTAACATCTCAGGTGAACACTGTAAAAAAAAAAAGCAATTTTTTGTCACCTTGCATCACAAAAAGTGTAATACCAAGCGATCAAAAAGTTATATACACCCCAAAATAGTGCCAATCAAACCGTGATCTCATACCGAAAAAAATGATTCCCTACATAAGACAGTTGCCCAAAAAAATTAAAAAACTACGGCTTTCAGAATATGGAGACACATTTTTTTTTTTTTTTAAATGCTTTATTATGTCAAACTGAAACAAACAACCAAAAAAAGTCATATTTGGTATTGTCGCATCCGTACCAACCTGCTCTATTAAAATAGCACATTATCTAACCTGTCAGATGAACGTTGTAAATAACAAAAAATAAAAATGGAGCCAAAAGAGCTATTTTTTGTTACCTTGCCTCACAAAAAGTGTAGTATAGAGCAACCAAAAATAATATGTACTCTAAAATAGTACCAACAAAACTGTCACCTTATCCTGTAGTTTTCAAAATGGGGTCACTTTTTTGGGAGTTTCTTCTACTCTAGGGGTGCATCAGGGGGGCTTCAAATGGGACATGGTGTCAAAAAGCCAGTCCAGCAAAATCTGCCTTCCAAAAACCATATGGCGTTCCTTTCCTTCTGCGCCCTGCCTTGTACCCGTACATCAGTTTACGACCACATATGGGGTGTTTTTGTAAACTACAGAATCAGTGCCATAAATATTGATTGGTTTGGCTGTTAACACTTGCTGTGTAACTGGAAAAAAAATATTAAAATGGAAAATCTGCCAAAAAAGTGAAATTTTTAAATTGTATCTCTATTTTCCATTAATTCTTGTGGAACACCTAAAGGGTTAACAAAGTTTGTAAAATCAGTTTTGAATACCTTGAGGGGTGTAGTTTCTAGAATGGGGTCATTTTTGGGTGTTTTCTATTTTGTAAGCCTCGCAAAGTGACTTCAGACCTGAACTGGTCCCTAAAAATTGGGTTTTTGAAAATTTCGGAAAAATTTCAAGATTTGCTTCTAAACTTCTAGGCCTTGTAAAATCCCCAAAAAATAAAATATCATTCCCAAAATGATCCAAACATGAAGTAGACATATGAGTTGTGTTTGGCTGTTAACCCTTGCTTTGTTACTGGAAAAAATGGATTACAATGGAAAATCTGCCCAAAAAGTGAAATTTTGAAATTTCATCTCCATTTTCCACTAATCCTTGTGGAACACCTAAAGGGTTAACAAAGTTGGTAAAATCAGTTCTGAATACCTTAAGGGGTGTAGTTTCTAAAATGTGGTGGTTTCTATTGTGTAAGCCTCGCAAAGTAACTTCAGACCTGAACTGGTCCTTAAAAAGTTGGTTTTTGAAATTTTCAGAAAAATGTCAAGATTTGCTTTCAAACTTCTAAGCCTTCTAACGTCCCTAAAAAATAAAATGGCATTCACAAAATGATCCAAACATGAAGTAGACATATGGGGAATGCAAAGTTATAACTATTTTGGAGGTATTACTATCTATTATAAAAGTAGAGAAATTGAAATTTGGAAATTTTTCAAAAAGTTTGGTAAATTAGGTATTTTTTTTATAAATAAAAATGAAATATTTTGACTTAAATTTACCACTGTCATGAAGTACAATATGTGACGAGAAAACAATCTCAGAATAGCGTGGATAAGTAAAAGCGTTTTAACGTTATCGCCACATAAAGTGACACATGTAAGATTTGCAAAGAATAGCCTGGTCCTTAAGGTGAAAAATGGCAGGGTCCTGAAGGGGTTAAGTAATAATCAGTGCAATTTTTTATTATTAGCTGATCTGAAGCAGGAAAGTAGGAGGGATAATATTAGTTTATGTTATTGATTTGAAAGCCGCCTGTCTTGGCATTCATTCTGAAGACCTGACATCTGTAGAACGCTGTTTTTGCATCTACAGCACTTCTGTCATGACCTCTGCTGGATTCAAGAAGACCTTTTCGCTCACTTCCATTTCTCCTAGGTCCCATTTTGCAGCAGTACATACTGTATGTGGAGAGAGTATTTCTACATACACACTAAATATACTAGTCAGACATGTGGAATTCTCCCGCACCCTTCTTTATAATGTGGTATCTTGCTAAGGCCATCTCATCTGGCTCACCATGTAAACCATATATAACAGGATTTCCACAGTGTCTACAAACCAGCGTGTCGGTATAAAACTTGCTGTGTTGTATACGCAGATAAGTGTGTGTATGATAGTACTCCATCGAGTTCCTTGTGCGACACTCAAGTGGTTGGGTTTCCCTGCTCTCATCCTCTGAGTGCCTCTCACACTAGACATTGGTTGGCTCAAGAGGAATGTAATCCCCAAGAGGCCTCTGGGAAAGTGCTGCCTAATTGCCGCTCTTCACCCCTACTGATCAGGTACTTAACCATTTCTCTACTGGATGAAGGTGCTATATGCAGTAACTCTGTCTGGTGTATTTGCAAATATTCACCTTTCAGTGTATTGGATATCTCTGTATTATCTATGTACATTATATATTACATATACTTTACATGACTTCCCCCATGCCATATACCCATCGGCAGTAGATAAGACCCAGCTCAATACAAAAAGAGCAAAGGTAGGTTATGGCAATTTTTACAAGGCATTAGAATTTATAGAAGTAATAAAAATGGCTCTGCGCCTCTCAAGTATTCGCTCTGCTGACCGAAATGCCTTTGGTAAACATGTGAATGTATTTTAGCAAATCACACACGTTTCAGAAAAAAAAAAGAGCAGAGCATCCGTAAAATGAAATTCCATGAATTGTTCTTGCAAACCTGACAGCAGAATATAGGCTATTTAACGCAGCTTGTATTCTACTTAAGTTACAGCACCCCAATGCTGATGCTAAAGAGAATGTGAAAATTACTAGATGTTTAAAACACGTTTTTAGGTTAATCTTTTTTTTTTTTTTTTTTTTTTTTTTTTTAAGGCTTTTTTTTTTTCATGTTACTATCTATATTTAAAAAAAAAAAATGTGTTTAAAGTATATAATGGCCTCATAATAGGTAATGATTTCCTGTTCTGCATAGGTAACTTTTCAGTAGCCATCTCACTATCATTACAAGTATGATTTCGCTGACAGATATCACCTCTATATAGATATCTCAGGATCAGGACCATTCACAAAGGTGATATCACAGCTTATCTACTGCCTTCTTACCTCTGCACAGGTCACAGAACATGACTAGAAAACTCTCCCATAGAGGACAGACAGGTCCCCTCCTGTCCATTGTGTCTATGGCCCACCTGGCTGCTCTCAAAGACAGGAAGTCTTAATATATTTTAGACCTAGTGTCCAGTGTGAAGACTGCAGAAAAAATCTAGTGACATTGAAAATAAAATAAAAATCACCAAAAATGAAAAAATTGATATAACTATAGGTCATTTTCTGAGGACACATTCCCTTTAATCAGCCTTTACCTGGGGGGCCCTGCTTGATTTATTATCTTAATGTTCTCACTGAGTACAGTATAGGGTACAGGGAACTCGTACTGTAGGTGTACATAGAAGTAAGTGGGGCCTATTACACAAATCAGTCATTAAAAAATTGCCCAGTCCTAGTGTATGTTACACCGTTATAGCCCTATATGCGAGTGCTTGTTCAGTCCCTTCTTTACTTTCCCTTAGAGGAGAGAAGGGTTAAGTCCCTCTCCTTTCTTTTTCTAATGTCATGGGACTATAGAGAGTTAGAGTCACGTGAAGGTCTGCACTAAAAATAAGGTAATGTGGTGGCTTAAATGGGTTATAATATATCATATAGTACATGACAACCTCTTTCTACCAAAGCTACAACCAGCCCTGTACCTCACATGGATCCAGAGATCTCCCCATTCTTTGCTCCAATTGTGCTGTTAGATTTATATAAAGCTCGCAGTTAAAGGGATGTCTCCTTTGAGCTGCAGCTCAGGCTCAGGGTGTGTGTCCTTTCTGCTGCAACATCTTCTCTATCACAACTCGAGAGGCAGTTGAAGGATGGAAATGAGCATGTGCGTCCACCTCAGCGAGGTGGACAGAGAAGTAACGAAAAACAAACAGCATATGACACATTACAGATACATTTTATTGATTAACTCGGGCTACATTTTTAATCACATGTAAGTACAAAAGTATTCAGATCCAGGTGCTGGTCTGAAAACGCAGAATATTTTTCATGGGAATAGGCCTTTAACTGAGCTGGTCCCATGTCCTGGACTACACCGCATGTAAGAAACTGCCACATTTAAAAGCATAGGTTATATCACTCGTCTCCTTAGTTTTTTTTATTCCTTTATGAACAGAGAATTTTGTGTGGCATGTCTGTTTGTTACTTTCATCTAACATCACCTACAATTTTCTCTCTTTTTGGTTTACATGGAGATAGGGTTTAGTAGTGCTCTCGATCCCATCATGGCTAAGTTGGGCAGACTTCACCTTTCTAAAAACATCACCGTTGTTGAGTAACTTTGCCCTAGGCTTGAGGTGATATGTGACAGCAGGGAATACGTTCTGATGATAAGAGGATAGCACAGACTGCGTCCCCTGCAGTATGCACATAAGCTAGAACTGCCGCACAGGATTATAGAAAGCGGTGATCTATCCATTTATAATTCCTGCTTAGACGGTAAAATGCCTTGTCAGCTAATTAGTGATAGCAGCAGCCTACTGTTTTCCAGCACAGTGAAAAGTGACAGCCCATTGAAAGTGAAGGAGAAGAGCTATGGAGATAAGTATTGCAGCTCACCTTAGAAACACTCATTCCCCAGAATAGAAAACATCAGATAGACCGACTTTCATGTTTTTTTATTTATACGAAACAGTAAATTATATGCAATTTTGATGCCAGCTAAAGTACCGCACGTGATGGTAGCTGGTCTCATCCTGCGCTAAGATGTCCTTAGATGCAAACCGTATTTGCATAATGGGAAAATCACCTACCCCATCATCAGGCAACAGCTTACATGGCAGCAGAACAATATTTAAAGTAAATGGTCTGACACACAATCAGGCCAGGGATTTCATTTCCTGTTGGTTAGGCTTCACAACAAGCGGCTGATTCTTTCTGTTGTGCTATAATCTCATATCTCAGTGCGACCATTTCCATGATTTACATTCCAGCATTCCACACAACCTTGTTGGTCATAGATGTAACCTTTTTTTAGGTTGGATTGCGTAGATTTCCGAATAAGCCTTCGACAAGTAAATGTCTGCCAGGCTTTGTAGACCTCTGCTGGAATGGGGAATTAGGGCTGATTACCATGTGCACAGAGAAATGGGATGTTCTACCTAAACTCTGTCTTATCTCCATTTCATCTATTGAAGAAGCCATTTTTGGATGGTAAGGGAAGTAATACAATGCTTTCAAAGGGATAGCAGGAAGTTCAGAAAAATGCCAGCCCTTCCCATAATCACCACTAACAGAACACGCTAGACTAGTCAATGCCACCCAGGGTTCCCTTTACCCACTTTAGCGTCCCCTAAGCAAATCTTTGAGATGCATGCACGACAGTGGGGGAGATTAAGACTGTTGTCACATAAGGCTAGTTTCACAATAGTGCTAAATTCTTCCAGCAGGCTGTTTTGGCAGAGCAACTTCCTGTCGAAGTTCATAGTATCCGGCATAGTCGCTGAGGGCTAAAGAGCCGCAAGGCCTCATTGACTATGGTTAGCATTGGTATCAGTACCAGGATTCAGCTGGACAAATACCGCTGCAAGCAGTGCTTTTGCCCGGTCAAATCCCAGCACTTATGCTGGAAACAGGCTGAATCCCTACTGGGTGCTATTATAGTCTGTAGGCTCCGGCGGTGAAAGGTAGTATATGACTATGCTAGATACAATGAACTTCAACAGGCTGTTCCTCTGACAGAACAGTATGCCAGGAGATTTTAGCGCTGGTGTGAAACTAGCCTCAAGCCAGTGTATAGCTGAAATTTGTTCAAGTAAAATGACTAAATATCTTAAAAATAACACACCTATTAAAAAATTTGGCGCATACTTGACTGTCCTACAGACAGAAAATGAAAGGGTTTATTCTGTGATTAATGTAAATAATAAAATCATATAATATCATATAGTACATGACAATGCATGCAATTACAAAAATATTCAGATCCAGGTGCTGGTTTCAAAACTGTTGAATACCGGTATTTTTCTTGGGACAACCTCTATATTTGTGCTGTTATTTTCACCATTTGCTGCCTTTAGGAATAATAGGTCTGTCAGTAAGTTGCTGGTCACACACCGTTTTGAAAAATGTGTATAGTTTGTGCATACTAACAGACCTTTTTTACTACACACAACTAACTACACTTCTGTATAAATAGATTATGGCATGTGTTGTTTGCATCAAGATCAGTAGGCTTATATGTCCTGATTTTCTTATGCCTGTCTTTTATGGCATCATTAAGCTGAAGACACAGCCACCTCTAAATCTTCAAGCCTTAGTGCTCCTCATTTGTTCTTATCACCTTAACAATCAAAATATGTTATGACAAGCGGACAGTATATGTGTGAGTATCTAATCCATTATTTCCTGTACAGCATGTTCATGGATGCATTAGGTGTATAATTAAGTGAAATACCTGCCAGTGCTTTCATCTAGTCTGGTTTGGTGGCTTATGTTTGAAGAACATGTGCCACGTTTCATTTGTGTGTATATATACACTCACCTAAAGAATTATTAGGAACACCATACTAATACGGTGTTGGACCCCCTTTTGCCTTCAGAACTGCCTTAATTCTACGTGGCATTGATTCAACAAGGTGCTGATAGCATTCTTTAGAAATGTTGGCCCATATTGATAGGATAGCATCTTGCAGTTGATGGAGATTTGAGGGATGCACATCCAAGGCACGAAGCTCCCGTTCCACCACATCCCAAAGATGCTCTATTGGGTTGAGATCTGGTGACTGTGGGGGCCATTTTAGTACAGTGAACTCATTGTCATGTTCAAGAAACCAATTTGAAATGATTCGAGCTTTGTGACATGGTGCATTATCCTGCTGGAAGTAGCCATCAGAGGATGGATACATGTTCTCATTCTGTTTACGCCAAATTCGGACTCTACCATTTGAATGTCTCAACAGAAATCGAGACTCATCAGACCAGGCAACATTTTTCCAGTCTTCAACAGTCCAATTTTGGTGAGCTCGTGCAAATTGTAGCCTCTTTTTCCTATTTGTAGTGGAGATGAGTGGTACCCGGTGGGGTCTTCTGCTGTTGTAGCCCATCCGCCTCAAGGTTGTGCGTGTTGTGGCTTCACAAATGCTTTGCTGCATACCTCGGTTGTAACGAGTGGTTATTTCAGTCAACGTTGCTCTTCTATCAGCTTGAATCAGTCGGCCCATTCTCCTCTGACCTCTAGCATCCACAAGGCATTTTTGCCCACAGGACTCCCTTTTCACACCATTCTTTTTAAACCCTAGAAATGGTTGTGCGTGAAAATCCCAGTAACTGAGCAGATTGTGAAATACTCAGACCGGCCCGTCTGGCACCAACAACCATGCCACGCTCAAAATTGCTTAAATCACCTTTCTTTCCCATTCTGACATTCAGTTTGGAGTTCAGGAGATTGTCTTGACCAGTACCACCCCCCTAAATGCATTGAAGCAACTGCCATGTGATTGGTTGACTAGATAATTGCATTAATGAGAAATAGAACAGGTGTTCCTAATAATTCTTTAGGTGAGTGTGTATATATATATATATATATATATATATGGTATATATATATATATATATATATATATATATATTTATATATATAGTGCAGTATGTGATAATATTTTATTAAATCTCCATGACTCTAGTACACTTGCCAATCTACTGAAAGTCAAAAACAAGCACCCTATCGTGTTGCCTGTCCCAGTATGCTAATATTAATTTACCATTGACTAGATTCTTGGACAGTGAAGGAATGTCCTAAATTTAGAAGAAGCTAATATGTTACGGCTGAAGACCACAGTTGGCTTACAATGAGAATGTGTACAATTACTTTAGATTAACATTTTCTTGGAATTATAAAGCCATGCATTTAGGAAAGCTTGACTTGCAATTGTAGACTAGCGCGAGGCCAAGATTCATTGTGCAGTAAAATTAACTCCATGTGTTAGGCATAATAATGAGGAACATTCAAAGCTTTACTAATATTAAATGATAAAAGAGAGCAAGATAGCAACTACACGTCCGTCATCTCTGCCCTTTCCATTCTTAATTTGAAGCTTTGTATTCTGAGATTTAAACACTTTATCATGTAAAAAGGCTTGTTTTAGAGACGACAGTTACTGTGGAACATATTTTTACCCACGACTGGACAATTCCCAGGCACTGGTCATCTAATGTAACTAAAGAAATGGACTTCCATTCATTTCTTTTAATATCAATAGGGCTACTAACCAGTTAAATTAATGTTTTCCTACTCAAATAAAGCTGAAGCCTCTTCATCTGGATAAAACCAGTCGGATGAGAATCATTCCATCAGAAAGTTATTTTTCTCCAGTAGCATTACAAGCCTCTACGACCATGGACAAACATCAGATGAGATTGGTCATAAACCGGCGATGAAACTTCAGGTGAAACAGACTGCCAAACAGCAGATCCAGCATGTCTGTACTTGGTCTGTTCATGGTGGCAACTGCAAAATAGTTGGAACTGACAATTATCTCATATTCAGTGGTCGCACTACATTTTTTTCCTAAAGACTAAAAATACAACTTTACAGGAGGAGTATGAAAGTTGCAGTAATTAAAATACATAATATGTAGGCCTACGTAATGTTATGGGCTTGTTCACATTACAATACACATTATCGGCTTAATAAGGTGTATAAATGGAAATCCAAAGGAGTAATAGAGAAGGGTTCACATGATGAGGAATCAAAGAAAGAGACAATGGCATTAAATAACAAGAATTCTCAAACTCACAGCAAGATGCATTATGAGGTCCCTCTAGAGCAGGAGTCATATAAATCTAAAGAGTCTCACCAACATAGAAATAGACCACAGAGATATGGTTATGATTTTAAACCTCGATATCCCCCTGGTAACCACTATCCCCGTTATCAACAAAGATATATCCAACAGCAAAGTATAGACCGAATACATATGGTATGCAGACCAACCAACCACCAAGAAGTTCACAGTATTATAGATACAGGGATTATAGATCCCAATATAATGACCAACATTTCCCAAATGGAGAGAAGAGTACATCTAGGCCTATGAATAACGATAATAGGGCTCAAGATTATGAATCCCGAAATTTTCCCTACTGAAAAATAAAGGGGATTCAAATGGAAGGAGTAATAGAAACAAGGATACAAACAGAAAAATTAAGGACACCTCAGAAAATAAATCTTATAGAGGATGCAGAGGAGGGAAGAAAAGAGAAGAACAGCCCCAGAAACAAGAGAGTAAAGGAGAATTAAATGGAATTTATAACCTTAGTTCACACATTCTAAGTGAAAATGAAAAAGCAGTACTAATGAAGGGGCTGAAATCTGCGGCCACAAAACCACTTAATACGTTTTAGATATTCATCGGTTTATAAGAAAATTTAATATAGTAAAATATGTCGCCTCTAACCCCAGAATAAACAACATAGATGAAGGTACGGGGGAAATTATACATACGAACTTCCAGGATAGATCTCAATTTTTTCCACAGCCAAAAACTAATAAATGTATTGAAGCTTTCAAGAGAGGGCTTTTAAAGTAATTAGATAAAATAGATCCTCAACCTGTTTATTATAATCTAACCCATGGAGAGAAAAGCATTAAAACAGTTGGAGAAAAATGCACATATGTCGGTGAAACCGGCTGACAAAATGGGGGAGGGTCATCCTTGATAGAAAAATATATGAAGAAGTTATGGTCAAATTACTGTAGGATGATACTACATATATGAAATTGAAAAAAGATCCAACCCCAGAGTATAAAAAACAAATTGATGTATTATTGGAAAGGGGCAAGGAAATGGGGATCCTTAATATGAGGGAATTTGAATTTCTACAGATGAAAGATCCAGTGATTCCAGTTCTATATTATCTACCCAAGGTTCATAAAAGTATTATTGACCCCCTTCCCAGACCAATTGTATCTGGGATTAATTCTGTAACCAGCCGTCTTACTGAATATGTGGACTTTTTTTCTGCAAAAATATGTGAGCAAGACCCCTTCTTATTTGAAAGGCACCGGGGATGTTTTGAAGTTGATAAAGAGTTTTGATCAATACACGGAAGATATGATATTAGCCACAGTTGATGTTGCATCTCTGTACACCATCATCCCCAAAGATAAAGGGATAAATGCAATTAAGGATTGTCTTGAAAAAGATCCAGCAATGACGTTTAAGCAAGGGGAATTTTATTTGGATTGTTTAAAAAAAAAATTGTTTGATGGTAATTTTTATTTACAGTGCACTGGGACCGCGATGGGTGTCAAATTCGCCCCCAGTTTTGCTAATTTTCTTATGGCCTCATGGGAAGATAAATACATAAGGCCTATATTGGAAAGAACAACTAAAAACGGGGAATTGATTGTGTCGAAAAGGTATATTGATGACTATTTGTTAATATGGAAGGGAGAACGTGAAGGTTTGGAGGCTTTTCTATGTTACATAAATGCAAATGATTGGAACTTGCTGTTTACAGGGAATGTAAGCTATGATTCTGTTGATTTTTTTAGATCTGACAATTTTTTCTGAAGAAGGTAAACTAAAAACGAAGACATTCTTCAAACCAACAGATGTCAATGCTTATACAGTAGTTCCACTACTAGTTGCCACTATAAACCCTGGATCAGAAACATTCCGAAGGGGCAGTTTATAGGGAGTGTATAGGAATTGCACTAATATTGATGACTATGAGGAACAAAGTAATATGATACAAAACAGGATTTTGGAGAAGGGTTATAATAGGAAAGAACTAGAGCTTTATACACGGAAAGTTATGGAAGAAAGTGTGTACACAAATCAGAGTAAGGGGAATGAAGGTAATAGTAGGACTAAAGAGGATAAAGATTTCCATATGAATTCGACATAAAAGCTTGTATAGTTAACATGTAAAGTATCGAGATGTCAGTTGTATCCTATTTTTTTCAGTGTTTTTTTTACAAAAGTTATTTTCCTAGATGTGAACATTGGGATGTCAGTGCGGTGGTTTATTATTGAGGTCTATGCGGAGGTAGAAAGAGACTGCGGCTTTTCCAGAAAGAGGGGGATTAGCCAATCTATTTGTATTGAGGGGAGGAACTAATGGAAGACAAATAGAGAAAGCTAATCATGTGATATTGAAGGGAGGAGAAAGAGAAAGTTTTATGAAATCAGAATTAGACTAAAGAGATGTTTTAACTTGTATTTTATGTGATGTTGTGAGTTGACGGTTTTGTATTTAAAGAGCTTGAATGTTATTTGAAATTAATTTTGTAAACATGAAAATTAGGGCTGTAGTAACACCCATAGTGTCTTGAAAAAGGAGCAGTCTAGACGAGTCCACAGGTGCCCCTGACGAAGCGGAGGTGAAACCCGGGTCGGGGGTTTCATGAGAGGACGTGCACATTTTATATGCGTGTTGTTTTATGGATCCTGTGAGTACAATAAATCACGTTATTTAAACTCAGTTGGCGGTATTTCACTATGTTGGGCCGTATCTTCTTTGACTTTTAGGAGATTTGAGCATCGACCTTAATGGGAACCAAAACTGAGGAATCACACCGATAGATACCTTTTGTCTCCCTCAATGTGAATTGCACTCAGTTGAAGCAGCGCGGTTTTCTATATTATATACGTGGTTCACATCTGGGCTGGAGGCTCCATTCAAGACCTCTGTCACAGATTCAGTCAAAAAGACTGGACAAAAAAGCCTTGTTTGCAGGACTTTTTTGTCTGGTAACAAAACAGGATCTGTTCGGGTCAGTTATGTACACTATCCTACCGTCATTTTCATTGTTCTGCTCATTTAACTGAGCAGAACAATAGAAATAAATAATGGTGGTGTGAACGTTCCCTAAGAGGTGGGTATTTATGCAGGGGAATCATTACTAGTCTAAATTACATCTCTCCCCTCCCATCCTACCTTCTCTCCAGTCCCTCCAACATACAGTCCCATAAAAAATGTAAATAACATTGCTCCCCACCCTCCAGCATAGGGTTAATAAGCCAATAGGAGGGGTCTGGAATGAATGCACTGCAGGCTATTATAGCAAAGTGATAAAGTGCAGTTCAATATAGTGTATCTTCCCTGTACTTTACCACTTGGCTATAATAGCCTTCTGTGCTCACTACACACTGAAATACATACATCACACACTGCACTACATATACACTGTATCACACATTGCACTACATACATTACTTAAATCTATACATCACCCACTGCACTATGTACATCACACACTACACTACATACATCACACACTGCACTGCATACATCACACTGCACTACATACATCACACACTGCACTACATACATCACACACTACATACATCACACTAGGGATCGACCGATTATCGGTTTGGCCGATATTATCGGCCGATATTGAGGATTTTGAACGTTATCGGTATCGGCATCAATTTTGCCGATATACCGATAACGTATGGGGAACACAGAACGCGCTGCTGACAGCGCTCTCTGTGTTCCCTCCGCAGCACAGGGGAGAAGGAAGCAGTGTCTCCTCCCCCTGTGCTGCCGCTGCCGCCAATGAGGGGATAGAACATAAGAGGAGGGGAGGGGCTGTGGCCGCTGCGCCACCAATGAAGATAAGCCTTTCATTCATTCATATATACAGGAGGCGGGAGCTGGCTGCAGAATCACATAGCCGGCTCCCGACCTCTATGAGCAATAGCTGCGGTCCGCGGTAGTTAACTCCTCAGGTGCCGCGGATCGCAGCTACCGCTGATAGAGGTCGGGAGCCGGCTATGTGATTCTGCAGCCAGCTCCCGCCTCCTGTATATGAATGATCGATAGACTTATCTTCATTGGTGGCGCAGTGCGCCCCCCCAAGCCCCCCAGTATTAATCATTGGTGGCGCAGTGCGCCCCCCACCCCCATCCCAATCCCGGCCAATAGTAAAAACATTGGTGGCGCAGTGCGCCCCCCCCACCCAGTATTAATCATTGGTGGCAGTGGCCACAGGATCCCCTCTCCCCTGCTCCTCCGATCGGAGCCCCAGCTGTGTAAGCCTGGGGCTCTGATCGGTTACCATGGCAGCCAGGACGCTATTGAAGCCCTGGCTGCCATGTTCAGCTCCATGCTGCTGTGTGCACAGAGCACAGAGCAGCAGGGACAGTGTGAGATCCTATTCACCCTGATAGAGAGCTATCAGGGTGAATAGGACAAAGGTTCTAGTCCCTAAGGGGGTTAAAAGTTAGTAAAAAAAAAACACAAAAATATTAAGTATAAATGAAAAAGATTTATAAAACAAAAATACACATTAACAATAAACAAAAAAAAATACACATTAACAATAAACATATTAATTTTCAGCAGATTTGTGTAGGAATTTTTTTTTTTTCTCAAAAATGAAAATTCCCAGAATATCGGTATAAATTATCGGCTATCGGCCTGAAAGTTCACAAATTATCGGTATCGGTATCGGCCCTAAAAAATCAATATCGGTCGATCCCTACATCACACACTGCACTGCATCACACACTGCACTACATACATCACACACTGCACTACATACATCACGCACTACATACATCACACACTGCACTACATACATCACACACTGCACTACATACATCACACACTGCTGTACATACATCACACACTGCTGTACATACATCACACACTGCTGTACATACATCACACACTGCTGTACATACATCACACACTGCACTGATACATCACACACTGCTGTACATACATCACACACTGCTGTACATACATCACACACTGCTGTACATACATCACACACTGCACTCATACATCACACACTGCTGTACATACATCACACACTGCACTTATACATCACACACTGCTGTATATACATCACACACTGCTGTACATACATCACACACTGCTGTACATACATCACACACTGCACTGATACATCACACACTGCTGTACATACATCACACACTGCTGTACATACATCACACAATGCACTACAGACATTACACATGCACTACAGACATTACACACAGCACTACAGACATTACACACAGCACTAGATACATCACACAGTTCAGTGGAACACCTATAGCTGGATGTCTGACTTGTAGCACATAAGCATGCAAACATCTTGTGATGGTTTTGTATAGAAACTGTTAGCCGCCCTAGGCTTGGGATGTGACGTCCAATTTCACTATCAGTACAGAGTGGATCACTACGTGCCATTCTTCTAATCAGACCATCTGTCCATGCAGAAGGTCACCTCTGTAGATCTATTGCTGTCATTCCTATTCAATCTGATGGACTAATAAACCAAGGTCTCTCAGTTCAAGCATTCTGTCCCTCTCAATTTGTGACAAGTGTAGACAACTGGCATGTTGATGAATGGGAGGTATTGCACAACCATCCCACATGACATGATCAGATTTTTGAGGTTTTTATGTGGCAAAATTTTTTTGCTTTCAATCTGGTCTTTATGCTATATGCCTCATGCCTCAGATTGGAGCTAGGTGCTTGAAAATTTGATCATTTGCAGATCCAGGTGACACCTCCTACTTCCTTGTTTGCACAACCTTATGGCTTGTCTTGGTGTTGCAATTTCAGTGTTGAGATGTGTATATTGAACAATGGAGCTGACTGTGCTTTTTAATACAAGTGTATATGTAAAAAACTGTCAATGGCAGACGTATCCAATAAATCCTGTGACATAACAGCAATAGAACATCAAGGTGACATAAGATCTCTAGGTAGGAATAGAAGGATTTTTTTCACACTATGGAACAACAATTTGTATTTTCCAGGGAAATTGAAAATTAACTTGAGTGATTCTTTAATAATCACTATGGGAATTAAAGATAGAATTTTTGTATTTTCACTTTTGCACGGAGATCTGTGGAACGGGCATATTGCTGATGCCACGTAGGAAGTTAATATGTGACCCCTTTGCTATATGTACGCTGCACAGTAACGCATGCAGCCATTCATTAATATTGCATGAATATTTATCCTTCGGCAGAACTTTATCAGGAGATATGTACACTGGGGCGCTTAAAGGTCCATTCCTGTGCAGATAGCCAGAGGCCATTTCATACCTGGAAACCTGGAGATTTCAGCAGTTATTACATTTGTAGGATGAAGACAAGGGCAAGGGCTAACATTAAAGTAATTAATATTACCCAGATGAATGAAACGACCCTTGTAACGGTCCTGAATAGTGAATTCTCATGAAGAGCCTTCTGTGCATGCATTGTGCAAACTAGTCTCCATCATTTAAGTGTAATACCTTGCAAACCATCTGCTGGCACATTTCAGGCTTTGAGGTTGCTGCAGGGACTTAAGAGTATCCTTGATTCCTGTTGAGCTATGGAAAGATGCACAAAACAGGAAAGAGAAGATAATTTCTCTGCACTTTTCTTCCACAAGTAAACTAGTACAGAACAGAGGGGCAGCCCGTTGTTCCACTTTCCCCACACAGCTTGCTTTTTAAACTCTCAAGTCCTAATGTTTTCTAGTATTAATAACTGTCCTTCGTAGAAATGAGCGAATCGATTCTAAGCAAATCAAGTTTCGCCCAAATATTCCAAAAAGTCAGGTTAAATCCGAATATTAGGACAAATTGGCATCAGCCAGTTTTTAAGATCAGAAGACAGGAAAGATGAAAAAGAAGGATTATATCACCCCAGGCAGTGTTTGTGTATACACAGTGGCAGGCATTTCGACTATTCCTTGGACTATATTTTTTTTAAACCTAATAGAATTTTACATTACAGTATCTGTTTAACCCTTTCCTGACACAGCGATTTTCTGTTTTTGCTTTTTTATTTTTCCCATTCACATGGCCGTATGAGGGCTTTCTTTTTGCACAAGTTGTACTTTCTAATACCACCATTTAATATGGAATACAATGTAGAGAGAAGCTGGAAAAAAATTCTATATCGGGTGGAATTGGAAAAAAAACTGAATTCCGCCACAGTTTTATGTTTTTTATTTATTTACAGCGTTCACTATGCGGTAAAACTGACTTGTACCCTTCTTTCTCCGGGTCAGTGTGATTACAGCGATACCACACTTATATAGTTTTTCTTGCGTTTTAATACAAAAAAAAATAAAAACTTTTGAAAAAAAGATTTCTTGTCATCACCATATTCTGACCCCCATAACTTTTTTATAATTATGTCTTTGGAAATGTGTGAGGGTGCATTTTTTGTGAAATGATCTGTGGTTTTTGTTAATACCTTTTTGGGTTGTATATGACTTTTTGATCACTTTTTATTAAACATTTTTGGGAAGTAAAGTGATGAAATTATGGCAAATCAGCCATTTTTTTTTTTTTTTCGGTTACACCATTCACCGTGTGGGATGTTTTTTCAAATATATATTTTAATAGTATGGGCCGTTTTGCCCATGATGTAATTTTTTTTTTTTTATTGTTTATTTCTATTTTGAGCAAAGTGGGTGATTTGAATTTTTATTATATATATATATATATATATATATATATATACATATTTATTTTTTAAACTTTTTGTTAGGTCCCTATTTGGTCTTCAACTTGCAATCATCCAATTGCAAAATCCATTATTCTATACAGAAATCACTATATTACAGTTCAGTACTGCCACCTGCTGGCCTGAACTGTGATAGGCAAGTAATGAGTCTGGAAGCCTAGTACAGGCTCAGGCTCATTACTGTAAAGGGAACGTCTTCCCCCATCTCCGCAGGTGGGATGCATTACTGACTCGGAAGCCCAGGTCGGATGCCATCTGAGGGGTAAAATGTCCAGGGTCAGCATTACCATCGACGGCGGACATTGGCTGCGGGTGGCACTCACTCCGGATTGGGCACTATCTTTCTTTAAAGATGTAGTGAAGGGGTTAAAGAGGCTTTTTGTTACCACCTCCAGCCATGTGTTTACCCATAGCCATTTATGTCTCTGTCACTTTGACATTACAAATGCTGGCTTGGCATTAAAGAGCTTGAAAGTTGTTGGTTACAGTCCTAGGAGACTCCAGAACGTCATCCACAACTTTTCAGGGCAATTAGAGCACTTTTGTTTTGGGTCAAATTTATTCTGATCCAAATTGAATCGCTTGACCAATTTTTGCCGAATTGAATTTCAAGAAATTTGCTTATATCTAGTTCTTCGAACATAAAGCCGCGTGTAAACTGTGGCAAAAAAGAAGTCACACCTTGCAACAGTTTTTTTGTAGTTCTAAGGTTGATTGTAGTTTTTTTTCCCATGCAGAGCCATTGACGTTCTAACTCTGATTGTGCC
The DNA here is from genome assembly GCF_905171765.1 of Bufo bufo. Taxonomy (NCBI): domain Eukaryota; kingdom Metazoa; phylum Chordata; class Amphibia; order Anura; family Bufonidae; genus Bufo; species Bufo bufo. The sequence goes on along the minus strand of NC_053389.1, from coordinate 615,756,359 downwards.
CCAATTCAATTCCATGTTTCGTAGCGTGAACCTAAAACTATTATGGCCATGACACAGCCTTAACCATCCAGAAATATTAGACATACTACAGGAATGGAACACTTGGGATTATGTCCTGGAGCTATGGCATATATGAGTAGAGGTAGCATAAAATGCCCGCAGTATGTTAAATAGGAGATTTCTTCGAATGTGTCCATCTACTGCAGTAAAATGAGTGTAGTTTTATTACAGTATGAGTTAGGGTAGGGGTCTGATGGGAATGAGGTGGAAGCCAGAGCTCATAGCATGCCTATTATTTCAGGTCTGCTTGTAAAGGAGCTTCACACATTAACTGTAAATGTACATTATTATTTTTGTAGTAAAGTACTTTACTTCTGAATTACAATGAACTGCATGGGTTCTGCGTATTCTCGAATTGTCTGATATACTCCCGATTGCGAATTTTTGCATACTTGGTTCAAAAATAGGCTGATCTGGCACCTCCGCTGCTAGCATTGCAACAGACGTCTGTAGAAACAAACGATATAGGAACGCAGAAAAGCAAGAACCATACTGAAGACGTCTACAAGCTAATAACAGCTAGCCTTGTCCTAAGGTTAAGCCCCAGGGTTTGAGCATCTGCCCAGCACACATCAACAGCTGAGGCAGTAGGACGAGTACACTGTAGCATGATGGATAAAGAAACTACTGCCGGAGACATGAAGGGAAGTCCGAGAGAAGAAAGATATCTGACGAAAAACATCAGAAGCAGTAAAAGGCACCATGGAAGTAAGGGCTCATGCACACGAACATATTTTCTTTCCGTGTCCGCTCGTTTTTTTTTTTTCCGGATCGTATGCGGAACCATTCCCTTCAATGGGTCCGCAAAAAAACAGATGTTACTCCGTATGCATTCCGTTTCTGTATGTCCGTATTTCCGTTCCACAAAAAAATAGAACATGTCCTATTATTGTCCGCATAACGGACAAGGATAGTACTGTTCTATTAGGGGCCAGCTGTCCCGTTCCGCAAAATACAGAATGCACACGGATGTCATCCGTATTTTTTACAGATCCGTTTTTTGCGGACCACAAAATACATACGGTCGTGTGCATGAGCCCTAAGGCTGTTTTCGAACTGATCGATATAAAGTATAGCTAAATCACTATATGCTAATAGTCAATGTGATCAGATCCATTGGGTCTGCACATTGTCTCACCCACATAATCGTTCCTTAATTACCATTAAAGGGTTTTTCCTCTTTGGATTGTTCCATATGCCATTAGAAAAAAGAAAATATGGACATATAATGTCTATTAGAGTAGAAAACCAACGGTACTCTCACTGTTGAGGTGTGTTTCACCTGCTAAGCCGTTTGACTGGTGAGAGAATCTACAAGGAGTTGTTAAAAAGGGCAAAACCCCTTAAAGGAAATGTGTCACCAGAATTTTTTTTCTGCCATTTAAAACCAAATAGTAAAACATATCACCTTATTCTAATCTCTTTTTGTTTTTTGATTATTTATAAATACTGATTAATACCGATGTATTTATTCTATTCCCTGAACATGATTATGGGGGCGTCCATCTTGTATGATCTGTTCTTAACAGCATTTATAAAGCATTAAGAAAATTGCTTTACGGCAGCCCCATGGGCCATGGTCCATAGACACAATGGTCAGGAGGGGACCTCATTGACTTTTATGGGAGAGTTTTCTAGGCATGTTCTGTGCAGAAGTCATTGTACAAGGAAAGAATAGATAAGCTTTTATAATAACCTACTGGGTGGTGTAGGGATTTGCTCTGGTAGGCGGACGCAATACAGAGGCAAGACCACGGTTGAAAAACAAAAGTCCAGTGTTTATTCACACAGAAAAGGCAGAAAAGAAAAAACAATGCTTTACAGGGTCCTGGTGTTAATTCACACAGCACAACATAAATCACCTGGCAGACCACAGCAGGCTTAAGGCTGGGTTCAGACCTGAGCGTATTTGATATGCGCGTTTTTGTCGCGCGTTTTTATGTGCGTTTTTTGCAATAGTAAACGCGCGTTTGACGCGCGTTTGTGTGATTGACTGCAGTGTCCTATGGCCACAAACGCGCGTCAAAACGCCCCAAAGAAGCTCAAGAACTTGTTTGAGCGTAGGGCGTTTTTCAGCGCGTTCAAACGCGCTGTAAAACGCTCAAGTGAGAACCAGGGCCATAGGGAAGCATTGGTTTTCATGTGTTGAGCGTTTTACAGCGCGTTTGAACGCGCTGTAAAACGCTCAAGTGTGAACCCAGCCTTAGGGCGCCTGACTCCCAGCAGGCTCTCAGCCTTGCAGCATGGGCGGATCTCCTCAGCTCCCAAACACAGAGCTTCCACAGCTCCACTATCACTTGGAAGATCATACCACACCCAGCTGAGCTGCTGGCTGGGTTTTTAAACCCAGCCCAAAAACTGGCCTGGACGTGGGGAACAGCCACCCACCCTGCTCTTTGGCTGCTCCCATTAAGAACCGGCCCGGATCGGCTTTTCAGCCACACTAAGTAAAACAGTGTCAGCGAGCACTAGCTGCGTCTGACACATAAAATTACCGGTTCTTATCTTACCGAGGCCAGGAACCTCGGTGACACGTACCTTCCGTCAATGACGGACCCTTGCGCCTTCCTACAGTGGATACTGACTTATCTGTCATTCTAAATACCTTTGTGTATAGATAAGCAGATAACTGCAGTAAAGTGATCTCTACAGACCAAGAAATGGTGCCTATTATTAGTGGCCAGTGCGAAAACTGCAGGATTTTATGGTTTTTGTTTAAATATAGATATTGACATGGAAAATAAAAAATAACATCAACAAAGCTTCTAATTAAAGGGGCTTTTCAGGATTTTAATATTGATGACCTGTCCTCATCAATATCCTCATCAACCAGCTGATCGGCAGGGGTGCCTGGTGTGGAACCCCCGGCGATCTGATATTTATGACCTATCCTAAGGATAGGTCATCAGTAAAAATATCCCGGAAAATCCCTTTAAATATATATTTAACATAGAAATATGATTTAAACAGTAGGTCATTTTCTGATGACACATTTCCTTTAAGGCTTCATGCACACGACCGTGTCCGTATTTCAGTTTGCAAACTATGGTTTCACAAAATATGGATATCTTCTGGGTGCATTCCACATTTTTCTTCCTCTCATCATTACTATTCTCATCTGCAATATGGACAAGAATAGAATTTGCAGAACGCCCACATGCATGGGTAAAAAATATGGATGCATGCATGACCCGATAGAAATAAATGGATCACATGGAAAGCAGATGGAACACGGAAGAAAAATACAATCATCTGCATGAGGCCTAAAAAGAACTGTGTCAAAAAGCAACTAAGGGGCACACTTCTGATATAAGCGGAGTGCCAGCCACGGTAATGGTCCATACCGCTGGAATCACCAACTTCTTCAGGGGTCTCCAGCGATGCACGTGGAGCATGTTACCTGTGCATCTTGTCTGCCTGGACACTTTCATTATGGGTATTGTTATTTGACTGTTTGATGTCATGTATATCATATGTTGCATATTGGATGTCCACTGGTAGCATACATTTGGCCGTATTTAGGACTGGATGTGCACATGGTTATGCATTGGATCTATTTCTTGTCCTGCACAAGGCCCTTATTGTATGCAATATTGTTGTGTAATAAAAGAAATAATGCTTTTACTTGGTGATGTACAGCCTTTTATATGGTTTTCTTTTGTTTTGTTTTTCTAAAAAGAACTGTGTTATGCCTAGGACTGGGCCCAAGGGAGTAATTTATGGCAAATGCATTTAAAGTGTAAGTGTCATATTTTTTATTTTTTTTTGCTAATGTGTAGGGACAGAAATAGGGAACATTTTTGTAATGTACTTTATTTAGGAAAAACCTTTATTGATACTAGAAAACTAGGGCCGATCTTTTTCCGAGCCGCTGCTAAGAGACATCCGTCTTCTTAACAGCGCAGTGCTGGGGAGGCAGGCAGGGGTAAGCTCTTCTACTGTACATAGGGACATGTAATGTACTATCTGTCCCTATATACAGTAGAGGAGCTTTCCTTGCCTCCCTGCATTGCCAGTAGCCAATGCTTACCGCTCACACAGGCAGCGCTCCCGGGAGCTGCTTAATCACACAGCGCACCAGGAGTCCTGGGGGAGAGCTCACTGACCGCGCTGGCCACGCATTTATATATTATTATATATGTCATGTATTATTACTTTATTTGCCCCACTATATGGGGGAACAGTGCGGGCAGACGCACGCCAGCTCCCAGCCCGTTTTTCTAGCCAGCCCAGCACTGCGCTGTTAGGGCTTGTTCACACAAACGTATTTTGGGTTCCGTTTTCTGCGTTCTGCATATGGTCCATATACGGAACCATCCATTACAATGGGTCTGCAAAAGATGCGGACAGCACTTTGTGTGCTGTCCGCATCCGTTGCTCTGTTCCGTGGCCCCGCAAAAATGATGAGTCCTGTCCTATTCTTGTCCATTTTGCGGACAAGAATAAGCATTTCTATAATAGGCCTCCTGTTCCGTTACACAAATTGCGGAAGGCAGACGGGCGCCATCCGTGTTTTGCAGATCCGCAAAAAACGGCACAGTCGTGTGAACAAGCCCTTAGGAAGGATGTCCTTTAGAAACGTTCTCTGAAAAGATCGCTGCTAAGGGACATTTCAGCCCTTGTTTTCTAGTATAAATAAATGTTTTCCCTAAATAACGAATATTACAAAAATATTCCCTATCTCTGTCCCTACACATTAGCAAAAATAAATAAAGACGACAGGACACTACCCCCAGGCCCTGACAAGGCATGACAGGGTATATGAGTTATGTCATATGAGTCTTCCTTTAATGACACAGTGTAAATGGTCAGAAAACTCAATTATGGATAATAGCAGGAATTGATTGTGCTTTGGTGGAAACATTATTCTAGCACAATATGCCAGGATGTAAATGGTCAGCTCATCTGTGCATAGCCCCTGCCCAAGACTTCTGCTGCCAAGAAAAACAATTAGGCGGCACATGGTAGATCTTCCACATTAATAGAAGATACTGCTCCTTGCTGCTAATTTCATTTCACAGACACCAGCTCGTGGCTGGGAAAGTGAGCTCTTTTATGATGAGATGATTACTCCGTTTTGAGGTCCTTTCTTCCGTTCATCATGTTATTTGTCAAACATGTTTCTTGCTTGTTCATGTCATCATGATCCATGAAGTGTATTGTTGTCTACGTTATTTTGTGGCCTAAACCAAGGAGCAGCATCATTTTTCTAGAAACTTGTGTAATCCTTAAGGCTTGACAAAGACAGTAAGTATTGTCTTATTGACATCCCTGATTCCTGGTGATGAATAGAACTGCATTTTCTTCGATGATACAGCATTACCTGTGTCTAGATGGCACAATAATTGCATTCTTTGGTATATGGTATATTAACCTGGCACTGTACTGTTTCCTCTGTTAAAGAAGCACCTCCACAAAATGTTTTATTCTCTGGTCTGTTAGAAAGGTACATTGTAAATGTAGTTGTGAGTTATCTACTCCATTGTGGTCCTCAGCTCTTACTGACACTGTGACGCTCCTACTGATACAACGTCTTATGTGTGGACTGGAAGTCACTTGTTCTATTCATTCCTATGATATCCTCCACGAGAGTTTCATAAGAAAAAACAGAGGAACTGTAAGATAAGATGCTGAGTCAGTTGGAGAGCCAGAGTGTTGGTCTCATGACACATCTGAGGACCAGAAGTAATCGGATAACTCTCAAATACAGCCACCGATGTTACGGGCAGTGGGTATGGACCCACTATACCGACAAACCGGGTTGACTTAGGGCCAACTCTAAGGGAATTATCCTGACATTCCACTGATATTCACCCTTAAACCTCTATACAGGGATCTGGTCTTTGTAGTGGAAGAGCCACCATTCCACTACCTCTTGAGAGTTCTGGTGTGGTTAGTGACTGACCAACAGGATCAGAGACACCATTGTAGCGAAGCACCAAAAGATCAGGCAATATGTGTATTCTGGAGACGGGCCAAAGTCAGGGTAGGCAGGGTACTAGCCTATCTGACAGTTAAGTCTGAGGTCAAAGCAGTGGCAGTAGGCCAATCTGAGAACCAATCTAAGGTCAGGGCAGGTGGCTAGTAGTCAGAGTCAGTATTTAGGCAAGAGTACGGTACACAGATAGCCAGATGGAGATTCACACCTTTGCTGGTTATAAAGACTAGAAAACCTAAAGCTCAGGCACCCTCCTACTGGGGAAGGTGCCTTAAATACCCATGGACAGAAAGCCATTGGCTAGCGAAACAGTAGAATATGTTTGCTGGCCTTTTAAGAGGCCGAGAGTGAGCCTGCTCTATAGAGCAGGCCAGGAGGCCTAACAGATGATGCTGCTGCCTGTACAGCACACACCATCAAATATGCTGGGAGCGCTGCAGGACAGCAGTGGGCAGAGTGAGTAGCACAGCATTCATGCCTGCAGGGGAGAGCAGGTTAGTGGCCAATACAGACTGCTAGCGCAGCAACTGGTTAGATTACCTTTGCTGTAATTTACATCATGTACCTTTCTAACAGGCCAGAGCATAAAAAATGTAAAAAAAATTTTGTGGGAGTACTTCTTTAAATACAGCACTAAGTATGGTCCAGCAGCTCATTGAGGATGCAGAGTGGTGTAGCCAGTGGTGAAAGCTGGCACTTTGAACTTAACGGAGGAAGTATCCACGTTAATAGCAGCAAGCTCTTGCCCTTAGGTTGAGCAGCTGCGCAGCTTACAGGGACAGCTAGCTTATCTGGAGCTAAAACGAAGGCGGGCATGGGTCAACAAGCAGGCGTCAAGTATTTGGAAGCTATTAGCTAGCCAGCTATGTCTGGAATAAAGAAACAATCACACTAGCACAAGAGCAGAATGATGGATAAATACTAATAAAAGCAGTATGTACTGTAGGTTCCAGTCTTCATAGCTGGATAATGAATAGTGCCATATGTCTGTGTAAGGCCTCCTGCACACGAATGTGTGCGCCCCGTTTTGCGGGCCGCAATGCACGAACACCGTCCGTGGGGCAGCTGCAGGGCATCGCGGACCCATTCACTTTAATGATCCGGCCATTCCGCAAAAAGATATGACATGTTCTATCTTTTTGCGGAACCGAAGTACGGGACGAAACCCCATGGAAGCACTTGCTTCCGTAAGGTTACGTTCCGCACCATACCGCATCTCCGGATTTGCGGACCCATTGAAGTGAATGTGTCCGCATCCGTGATGCGGAATGCACACGGAACGGTGTCCGTGTATTGCGGATCCGCAAATGCGGTTCGCAATACGGGAACGGGAAGCACACGTTCGTGTGCAGGAGGCCTAACAGTGAGATACATGACGACATCCATCATACATGACCATAATCCTGTCTTTTTTTTTTTTTTTTTTTTTTTACCCTGGTGAAGTGCTTCCGAAACATGAGTAGCAGACATAACTACGGCTATTAAGTATTTATTATAAGTAGTCACTGCTTTAACAATAACAACTCGCAAAACCAATGTTAGCATTATAACACAAGTATAATGTAAAGAAACATTTCATTTATACTCCTTAATTTAGTGGAGCTGAAGGATCAATATTCATTTAAACAGAGCTTTTATCCTGACTGGTACATTTGACATAATGCAGAATTCACAAGCTGTAACGCAAAATCACATACAATGTCCTTAAATGTCCACCGCTATCATGACGATTATTGCTGCAAGCTGTTCTGAACGCCCCAAGCATTTTTCTCTGTACTGAGGATGGTTGCTTCATGTAGATAGGTAGCCAGTAAAGATGGCAGATTATACCAGTCCCACCGTGATATAGCTAACCTTCATTTGCATTCTCTGGAACTGCTGAAAATTTGTCCAATTTGTCAGACCCACCTAAAAAGAATTCTTGCCCACCTACCGATTGACTGCCTATATAGTTAAAGATAATGTATCACCATTTTTTTACATATTAAAACCAGAGACCGATAAATATGCCCTTTTTCTAATCTGTTAATTACTTTCTGATGGTAAAAAAAAATCCGCACATGATGAGGGGGGGCAACCGTCTTGTGGCATTTAGAAATATGCTTTCAGTGGTCACGTGGACCATAGGAACCTGTAGACTGAAAATGACATATGTGATAGTGTTCTGGGCATACTGTGTGCAGAGAAGGAGAGGAGGTGAGCTGTGACCATCACTTGTGAGTGGTGGATCCTGTGTTATCACTGTATAGGTGATATATTTTGTTGATGATAATGAGATGACTGCTGAAAACACACACCGGTATTGTCACGAGTTGGAGGTCCCAGGAGAGACCACCGCGTCGTCAAGCAATAAACGGAAATCAGGTACAGACACATAAGAGTTTATTGCACAAACAAAAACATGAAAGGCAGCACAGAGAAAACATGAGCTCTATGTACCGTCAGCACAGTGGGAGAAAACCCCCACTGCGCCACTGTCTAGTAATACTCCAGAGGGGCATGACTAAGCAACTCCTGGTGTTCACTAGAGCCCTAGATGGTAGGGTTAGACTTTGCCGCAGGAAGTTGCCAGGGTCCACTCTGGAGCGTGAACTAGACAGTGACAGCCGGAACGAATGGACAACAGGTACCAGAAGGTACTGACGGCACATAGGCAAACATAACAGACAGGCAAATACAAAACAGGGCAACTAATAATACAAGCAGGAGTTCACGCAAGGGAGCAGGAGTGGCAATGAGCAGAGAAGGACTTGCTCCACCAGTAGTAAACTGCATGGCCTTGTCATGCCACTCTGCTGCAAAGGCTTGCTGAACACAGACATATGAATAAACACAAAGTAACTAAAACATAACTGGCAGAACAGATAACAGAAAGACAGGAAAGAGGACATCAAAATGGACGGGAAAGAGGACGCAAATGAACAAGTAGGGAAACCCACAGAGCACAGGCAGACAGACACGGATCCCATGGGTCAGCAGCATGGGAGAGAGAGTACAAACCAGGAGCAGGACAAGACAACACACACCAGGAGAGCTGACACAGAACTGAGGAAACCTCAGCCTTATATACAGGTTCCATGGGTGCAGCAGAGAGACCACACCCATGGAGCAGACAGAGGATTAACTCCTAATAGTCACACAGGGGAGTTAACCCATAAAGAACCACAAATAATACAGAGGAACGGAGCTGCAGCGAGAGCATAGACAGAAGGTCACAGCCAGCGGTAATGACTGTGACAGGTATTACACCAAATATTGACATGACATCATAGGTCTTGTCACTGTGGGTACCTAGGACATGGAGCCAGTGCCCAAACTCAAAGAAAATATATTGGTGGATTGGTGATCACAAAACAATTTAAATAAATTGAAAAAATGTGTTCATGTGTTTTGAGTTAATAAATATTGGGGTAATTTGTATAACTGGAAGAAATGCATAGCTTTATGTCACTCTTAAAGGGGTTTTCTGACCATCACAGCAGTTTTAGTTATGGCCCCATGCTTAGCCCCCCCACTGCAGCCTTTCACTGTCTTTGACGGTAATGTGTACCCAAGTGGCATGTAACTGCTGAGGCCAGTGAATGGCTGCAGCAGTTCACATGATGACCCACAGGATGTCACACTTCCTATCCAGAGGAATGAATCAGGGAATAGGTAAGTGGCTTTTTTGTCTTAGGGCTCACGCACACGAACTTATTTTCTTTCCGTGTCCGTTTTTTTTTTTTTTTTTTGCGGACCGTATGCAGAACCTTTCACTTCAATGGGTCTGCAAAAAAAAACGGAAGTTACTCCGTATGCATTCCGTTTCCGTATGTCCGTATTTCCGTTCCGCAAAAAATGTCCTATTATTGTCCGCACTACGGCAAAGGATAGTATAGTTCTATGAAGGGCCAGCTGTTCCGTTCCGCAAAATACGGAATGCACAAAGATGTCATCCGTATTTTTTTGCGACCGCAAAATACATACGGTCGTGTGCATGAGCCCTATTAGGCCTCCTGCACACGAATGTGTGCGCCCCGTGGCCATGCTGCGGCCCGCAAATTGCAGACCGCAATGCACGAACATTCACTTTAATGGGTCCGCTATCCGCCTGTTCTGCAAAAAGATAGGACATGTTCTATCTTTTTTCAGAACGAAAGTACGGGACGAAACTCCACAGAAGCACTCCGTAGTGCTTCCGTAGTGCTTCCGTAGGGTTCCATTCCATGCTTCCGTTTCGCATCTCCGGATTTGCGGACCCATTGAAGTGAATGGGTCCGCATCCGTGATGCGGAATGCACACGGAACGGTGCCCGTGTATTGCAGATTCACAAATGCGGTCCACAGTACGGCAACGGGACACCTACGGTCGTGTGCAGGAGGCCTTAGGCTGAGCACTTTCAGGACAATAAGTAAAATTGCTGTGCGGGTTGGACAACCCCTTTTAAGTGGCTTTCAGAGCGTTTTTTACTGCTGATTTATCCTCTGGATGGGTCATCAGTATCTGATCGGTGGGGATCCGACATCTTGGACCCCTGCCGATCAGCTGTTTGAAAAGGCAGCGGCACCCTCAGCTCATCGGCCACATGGCCTAGGTGCAGCTCAGCCCCATCGAAGTGATACAATATAAAGTGTGGTACTTGGTGAGCAGAGTGAAGGCCACTCCACTACTATTGAGCGCTGGGGCCTTTCCAAACAACTGATGGACCTCCACTGATCAGATACTGATGACCAAGAGGATAGGTCATCAGTAAAAAAAAACTCTCTGAAAACCCCTTTAAGTCATCCAAGCCGAGATTGCTTAGGCACACATGTGGTAAGTGGCCAAGTTTTAATCCTTCCTTGCCGCCAGCACGAAGAGGAGTCAGTATTAGAATTCAATTGTTTGATGTAATTATGTTACATATCCTTCTTGGAAGGGAAGGCAGTCATGCGACTTTATGATGGTATTTAAGGAGTGGTAAAAGTGACTATTGGATTAGCATAGAAACTGTGAGCAGCAAATTGAATGGGGCTGCTGCAAATGTGCGTGTCAGTATTTCTGTCATGCTGTCAGTGTGTGGGAGCAGTGGAACCTTCAGATCGCCAGCTAGAAGCATTTATCATTGACGATAGATCATTTCGCTGTTTGCTCTCCATAAACATTTGCTAAAGTTGCCAGCCCCGCACTTCGTGAACATCACATACATCCCCATTCTGGATATAGAACGTGAAGGATGAATGAGCCTTGCTTTACTATAATTGCCACTGCCCCTTTCTTCCCACTCCTACACTGTCTGTTAACACAATGGCGTATTAGTGATGCAGTCTGTTGGGGAATTATATAGTACATGATCAGCCTCTCTGGTAGATATAAAATATGTAAATTTTACATGGCTTTAGAATGCTTCATATTGTAAGCCATTGCACATTTTTATATCGTTACCTGCTGGGACCATGGTAGCAGACTAACATCTCTAAATGGATTTATTTTTTCTGCAGTTTCTGACTGTATGCAAATGGCACATATTTAATTCAAAACTGGTGCATGGTGGCAGTGAGGAACTTTCTCGTCACGCCATGTGCAAACAATATGGATGTGTGTCCTTCATTTGATATTGAATATCTAACAGACCATTTAACAAGAAATATTTTTTGTTAAATAATGCACATAGACATATGTATAAAGACAAAGGTACAGGGGAACATAAATAGCAATTATGGGAAATGCTTCCTTTAGCCCTATAGAGCTGGGGTGTCCTGTTTCAAAATACTTTTGAGGCTTTTGTCTGGAATACAGACTGCCATAAAACAGCCTGTAGTCTGCTTCCATGTTGGCAAAGAAGCTGAGGCCTTGCATTCCGCTAACTGCCCTGTCTGTAGTTATAATATTCCTTGTTAATCAGTTTGGACTATGTTTGGATGTGTTAGCCACATCTTGTATGATTGCATTATATACAGTATTACAATGAGCATCAGCTAAAATATGTGTCTGTAACAGGCAATAGGTGTGGACCCACAGTAGCAACTAGCCAGTCTTGCTTTGGGCTATTTCTAAGGGCGTTATCCTGGCAGTCCCCTGTTTTTCACAGTTTAACCATTGCACAGGGATCAGATCTTCGCTGCAGATGAGCCACCTTTTAAGATAGTCCCGGTGTACTTGGCAGCTGACCCACAGGGGTCAGAGACCCCTGTGCAAAGCACCGAGGGATCAGGCAGTATTTGTAGTCAGAAACAGGCCTAGGTCGGGGAATCCAAAGCTGGTGCATATCTGTGAAGTCAGGCTATAGTCAGGGCAGGTAGCAGATAATCAGAGTCAATGAACAAGCAGAGGTACGGTATATGGGCAGATAAGCACACCTTCACTGGAACACTAGCACGCTAGGAACCTAAGCTCAGGTACCCTCCCTATAGGAAAGGTGCCTTATATACCCAGGGACAGCCAACCATAGGCTCTGGAACGAGTTGTACGTGCACACGCTGGCCCTTTAAGAGGCTGAGAACAAGCACACTCACCCTAGGGTACAGGCCAGTAAGAAGAGCACAGGCTGTGGCCTGCAACAGGGGAGTGAGGTAGAACAAGGCATCTGGAATGCCGGAAGCCGAATCCACTGCAGGTGGCAATTGAGAGCACGTGGGTCCAGAGTGGCGGCAAGGCAAGATGCAGAACAGGGTAAGAGGTGCGGCACCCATGCCCACTCGGGGAAGTGGACAGCAGTGGGCACGGTCTGCAATCATAACTGACTGTATACAGCATACAACTACACATACAACTTGATTATTAGGGTGTATTCACACGACCGTGCCCTGTTTTGCAGCCCACAAATTGCTGATTCGCAAAACACGGATACCGACCTTATACTGTCTGCATTTTGTGGAACTTACAGGGCTGGTGTTATACGGTATAGAAAATGCCTATTGTCCGCGATTGTGGACAAGATTAGGACATGCTCTATACTTTTTGCGGTGTCGTATAACGGAATAACGGATTAAATGAATCGGTCCACAACCGTTCCGCAAAATTAAGGAACGTATGCGGACCCATTCATACGGTCGTGTGAATGAGCCCTTAGGAGCAAGAGAACAACTAACTAAACAACTGATAGGGATGCAGTCCAGATTGTGTTGATTTGGGACTTTGCCAAATCAACAGATTGTACTACCAAAACACCTGATCATGTAAACACTCAGCGTACAGTATATACGTATACAGGGCTGTATTTAGAGTTCATGCTGCTCTAGGCACTTTAGTGCCCCCCTGACCATTGATGTCCATACAATTTAGATAGCATAGCTGACTGCCAAACGCTCCCTGGGCGATCAGCTATCCCCCATATGCATATTAACTGAAAGCCACTGTGCAAAACAAATCTACAAAACAGCATGGGCAGATTATACTAAGGGCTCATGCACATGACCGTAAGTAATTTGCGGTCCGCAAAACACTGATCCGCACAAAATACGGATGACGTCAATATACATTTCGTATTTTGCAGAACGGAACAGCCGGCCCCTAATAGAACAGTCCTATCCTTGTCCATAATGCGAACAATAATAGGACATGTTCTATTTTTTTGCAGAACGAACATACGGAAACGGAATTCACACGGGGCAATTTCTTTTTTTTGCAGAACCATTGAAATAAATGGTTCCGTATACGGTACGCAAAAAAACCTGAACGGGCACAGAAAGAAAATACGTTCATGTGCATGAGCCCTAAGGCTGAAATTTCCAACGCCACTGTTACTAAGAAGCCCACTGTTAGGTGCACTTAAAGGGGTTGTGTCACTTCAGCAAATTACATTTATCATGTGGAGAAAGTTAATACAAGGCACTTACTAATGTATTGTGAATGTCCATATTGTCTCCTCTGCTGGCTGGATTCATTTTTCCATCACATTATACACTGCTCTTTTTCATGGTTACGACTACCTTGCAATCCATCAGCGGCGGCCGTGCTTGCACTCTATACGAAAAAGCACCAGCCTACGTGAGCTTCCGCAGTCCTGGCCACTAGAGAGGTTCACACTTTTTCCTATACTGTGCAAGCATGGCCACCGCTAATGGATTGCAGGGTGGTCGTAACCATGGAAACAAACATTGTATAATGTGATGAAAAAATTCATCCAGCCAGCAAAGGAAGCAATATAGATAACAATACATTAGTGAGTGCCTCGTACTAACTTTCTCTACATGATAAATGCCACTTGCTGAAGTGACACAACCCCTTTAATTCATTAAGAGGCATGTACCTCTTAATAAATTTGGCACCTCTTTCAGCAGTCCATGAACTAAATGCAAAACCATTCCAGCCATGAGCTATGCCAATTTGTGTTCTGCTAAAAAGGGGAATGTCACAGATGAGATCAGAAATTCACTCACACCAGAAGCATACAAGTCACTATAAGGTGACATGCACATGGAGCAGATTTCTAAGCAGAAAATCTGCATTGAAACCACATCAAAAACAAAATAAAAAACAGACACTTATCTACACGATTTATCGTGGTTTTGGTGCATTTTGTGTGAGTTTCTATGTGTTTTTGTGTTGTGGATTTTCTGTTTATATTAAAAACCCAATTCAAGTCCATGAGGAAAAACACTACATATAAGGTGAGGAATCGCACAAACAATTGACATACTGCGGATTTAAAAAATGTTCCTTTACAAAGACTTTGTTGCCCCCTCCACTGACAGAAAATGTGCAAAATTTATGATGAGGTGTGCGCCCTAATGATAAATTAGGCACCTCTATGGCCGCTCTCGCTCCTGGAGTGAAAAAACCACTCCTCTCCCTAAGTGAAGTAGTTTTTTTATCAGCATCTTACCCATATTTCAAGGACTAAGGCCCCTTTCACACGGGAGAGTATATCCCCGCGGGTGTAATGCGTGAGTTGAACGCATTGCACCCGCACTGAATCCGGACCCATTCATTTCTATGGGGCTGTGCACATGAGCTGTGATTTTCACGCATCACTTGTGCATTGCGTGAAAATCACAGCAAGCTCTATATTCTGCGTTTTTCACGCAACGCAGGCCCCATAGAAGTGAATGGGGCCGCGTGAAAATCGCAAGCATCCTCAAGCAAGTGCAGATACAGTGCTATTTTCACGCATGGTTGCTAGGTGACGATCGGCCTGGGGACCCGATCATTATTATTTTCCCTTATAACATGGTTATAAGGAAAAATAATAGCATTCTGAATACAGAATGCAAAGTAAAATAGTGATGGAGGGGTTAAAAAAATTATAATAATTAACTCACGAGTCCACTTGATCGCGTAGTTGCGGATCTCTGTCTTCTTCTGTTATGTTGAGCTGCCGGCTAAGGACCTGTGGTGACGTCACATCACATGATCCAATCACATGGTCCCTCACCATGGTGATGGACCATGTGATGAGCACAGTGACATCATCAAAGGTCCTATTCCTGTGCACAGCAAAGAAGAAGACAGAAGAGATGCCGGCTGCGCGATCAAGTGGATTAAGGTGAGTTAAATTTTTTTTTTATTATTTTTTTAACCCCTCCAGCCCCATTTTACTATGCATTCTGTATTAAGAATGCTATTATTTTCCCTTATAACCATGTTATAAGGGAAAATAATACAATCTACACAACACCGAACCCAAACCCGAACTTCTGTGAAGAAGTTCGGGTTTGGGTACCAAACATGCCGATTTTTCTCACGCGCGTGTAAAGCGCATTACAATGTTTTGCACTCGCGCTGAAAAATCACGCATTTTCCCGCAACGCACCCGCATCTTATCCGGGCAAAAAACATGACGCCCGTGTGAAAGAGGCCTAAATGTTAGTAAATTTGCCATGCTCAGGACCCTGCCACTCCCAAGTAGCGAGGACAGCATTAAAATTTCCCTGTGACAACATATTGTCGCACGGGCTTTAAAAAGTTGCCTCATTCACTTTGCTAGTACTGTATTACCCCTCTTGCCTCATAACGTATTTTTATTCTGTATTTTTTGCTGATTAGATGTAGACCTATTTGTTTTAGTGGGGCCGCAAAAATACGGACAGCACATATTGTCGTGTGAATGAGGCCTTACGCTGTGATTTTTCCACATGAAAATACAATAACATAAGTCATTTATGGAAATTTCCAACCCAACTGACCACCAGTGAGTAATAATGTCATACATACCCTTGAAGCTTGAGAAATTCACTGGGGTAATTTACAAAGATCTTAAACTTAAAGGGGTATTCCCATGTCAGACAATGGGGACATATCGCTAGGATATGGACCTTTTGTCTGATAGGTGCGGGTCCCAAAGGTGACGGAGAACGGAGCGAGGAAAGTGGTGGTTGGAGGACCCCTGGTTTCTGCGGTTCCAGCCAACACCAAGCACTTTCCCTATAGGATTAAATGGGAGTACACCGCACTTGCACGGCCACCGCTCCCATTTCTATGGGACCGATGGAAATAGCTGAGCCAGCGCGTGGCTATTTTTGGCGGCCCCATACAAATAAATGGAGGTTGGCTGCGCATGGGCAGTGCACCCTCCACAATCCGTTCTCGATGTAGTTGCGGGTCCCACAGACAATGGTGGCATAGCCTAGTAATCTTGCAATCTCTGCAGGTAGCCTAAAAGGGTTTTGTGATATTCTGATGTTAACAAAAAAACTAATAAATACAAAACTCTCTGGTGCTGCCTCCCCCGCTGGGCCCCCTAGCCACATCCCCTCGGGTGCCTAATTGTAAATACTGATATGTATATATACACTGCTCAAAAAAATAAAGGGAACACAAAAATAACACATCCTAGATCTGAATTAATTAAATATTCTTCTGAAATACTTTGTTCTTTACATAGATGAATGTGCTGACAACAAAATCACACAAAAATAAAAAAATGGAAATCAAATTTTTTAACCCATGGAGGTCTGTATTTGGAGTCACACTCAAAATTAAAGTGAAAAACACACTGATCCAACTTTGATGTAATGTCCTTTAAAACAAGTCAAAATGAGGCTAGTGTGTGTGGCCTCCACGTGCCTGTATGACCTCCCTACAACGCCTGTGCATGCTCCTGATGAGGTGGCGGACGGTCTCCTGAGGGATCTCCTCCCAGACCTGGACTAAAGCATCTGCCAACTCCTGGACAGTTTGTGGTTCAACGTGACGTTGGTGGATAGAGCGAGACATGATGTCCCAGATGTGCTCAATTGGATTCAGGTCTGGGGAACGGGCGGGCCAGTCCATAGCATCAATGCCTTCGTCTTGCAGGAACTGCTGACACACTCCAGCCACATGAGGTCTAGCATTGTCTTGCATTAGGAGAAACCCAGGGCCAACCGCACCAGCATATGGTCTCACAAGGGGTCTGAGGATCTCATCTCGGTACCTAATGGCAGTCAGGCTACCTCTGGCGAGCACATGGAGGGCTGTGCGGCCCTCCAAAGAAATGCCACCCCACACCATTACTGACCCAATGCCAAACCGGTCATGCTGGAGGATGTTGCAGGCAGCAGAACGTTCTCCACGGCGTCTCCAGACTCTGTCACGTCTGTCACATGTGCTCAGTGTGAACCTGTTTTCATCTGTGAAGAGCACAGGGCGCCAGTGGCAAATTTGCCAATCTTGGTATTTTCTGGCAAATGCCAAACATCCTGCACGGTGTTGGACTGTAAGCACAACCCCTACCTGTGGACGTCAGGCCCTCATATCACCCTCATGGAATCTGTTTCTGACCGTTTGAGCAGACACATGCACATTTGTGGCCTGCTGGAGGTCATTTTGCAGGGCTCTGCACAAAGGCGGAGGTAGCGGTCCTGCTGCTGGGTTGTTGCCCTCCTACGGCCTCCTCCACGTCTCCTGATGTACTGGCCTGTCTCCTGGTAGCGCCTCCATGCTCTGGACACTACGCTGACAGACACAGCAAACCTTCTTGCCACAGCTCGCATTGATGTGCCATCCTGGATAAGCTGCACTACCTGAGCCACTTGTGTGGGTTGTAGACTCTGTCTCATGCTACCACTAGAGTGAAAGCACCGCCAGCATTCAAAAGTGACCAAAACATCAGCCAGGAAGCATAAGAACTGAGAAGTGGTCTGTGGTCACCTCCTGCAGAACCACTCCTTTATTGGGGGTGTCTTGCTAATTGCCTATAATTTCCACCTGTTGTCTATCCCATTTGCACAACAGCATGTGAAATTGATTGTCACTCAGTGTTGCTTCCTAAGTGGACAGTTTGATTTCACAGAAGTGTGATTGACTTGGAGTTACATTGTGTTGTTTAAGTGTTCCATTTATTTTTTTGAGCAGTGTATATATATACATATAGTTTTATAAATGTATACAATATGTGTTCAGAGCAAGAGATGCTGTAGTAATTTAATCACGTCATTACTAATTTACATAAATGATGCATCGCATAGTGTAAAGTGTATTGTAACTATTAAGAATAAGATGAGTAATGAAAACTAATATCGGGCTCCGAGGGCAATATGTAAAGCTGTATAACACTTTGCTAAAAAGGTTTCCGTTTAATGATGGATTCTGTGTAGGTAGCTGAAGGTGGTAATGGTGATAAATATATTGTGATAATGCTTCCCCCTGGTATAAAGTGTGAAGTCTTGAAGAATCCAAAGACAGGATAAACAGAAAATTCACAAGGGCCAATTGGCGTATAATGGTAGACAGAAGCAGAATCATCAAGTGTATGGGTGCCAGGAAAAGGCTTTTATAGAAAAATAGCAAGAAAACTGTGAGGGATTGAGATTAGAAATCCTAAAAGGTAAAACATTCAGAATGGATTTGGAGAGTACCTGCCCTGCAGTCCTGAAAACCCATTCAACGACAAGTATGACCTGTGTACGATTCCAGTTACAAGCTTAAATTGTGGCCTGTGCTCGCATCTTCACTGACTGGGTTTCCTGACCTCTTCACAATGAAATAGATCTCTCGGATGACAGAACATTTACAACTCCTTAACACAGTATGCTTGTCTGTCCCTTGTGCTATCCAAAAAGAATTAGATCAAGGATCAGCAACATTTGGCACTCCAGCAGTGGGGAAACTACAACTCCCAGCATGCACACTTGCTTGGTTACTGAGGAATGAACAAAACACGTGGTGCCCTTCTATTCTTTTTAGTTGTAGATCCGCTAATCCTTGACCAACTTTTCTGTCATCCAAGATGACCACACCACTTCTCAGACTACTTGGTGCACACTGTGTTTTTGGTAGCCCAAGACACTTCCTACTTGTCCATCCCTGCTCTTGGATTGGTCAGTACTGTTCACATGGGCAGTGCTGGCCAATCCTTGGGCTACCAAATGCCCCTTGTGCATCAGGTAGTCTGAAAAGTGGTAGGGCCATCTTGGATGGCAGAAGAAGAACCCAGGAATTGGTGGCTCTGTAGATGAAAAAATTAAAATAAGGGCACCAAGTAAATGTTCTGTTTTTTTTCTTGAACGGGAGGGTCGCTTTAAAGGTCAAAGGATTGTCCAGTTTAAAAAAAACTGTCAGTTTTGGTAAAATTACCAAAAAGCCAATAATTACCTGTGTTTCCTGGCACTCAATAATGGCATGCTGTATTAGCACATGTCAGCTTCAGTGAAGATGCTTCAATTGGCTGCAGTAAGTCAGGGTGAGGGACTGCAGGATCATTGGTGAGGAAGCCGTGGAGGGTTTAGGGTAGTAAATGTTACATTTTTTATTATTTTCCCACATAAACAGCTGCACATTTACGTTAGAGTGAAGCTGTCAGGTGATTCCTGCTGCCCTACCCGAGAGCAGGATCTGATGGAGAGAAGCTGAACGCTGTGATATAGAAGTATACGATTCGGAATCAAGATTTGGAGTGAAAAATAAGAATAAATCCTGACAGGACTCTTAGGAGTGTCAGTGAGAGTCCTGATTACCCCACTCACTTGGCATAATTGACTTCTATGTACACAACCTGATACAAGATGAGCAGTTTCTCACTGTTTGCGGGCGGGGTAATCAGGACTCTTGCTGTCTTCTAGGAGTCCTGTCAGGATCTATGCTTTTTACTCAAATTCTTCTTTATATTATATAGACCTATATATCACTGAGCTCAGCTTCTCTCCTTCTACCATATCCTGCTGTTGGAAACAGGTCAGCATAAGGGTCCATTAGACACGTCCGTAGTGTATTGCGGATTCGCAATACACCCGGCCGGCACCCCCATAGAACTGCCTATTCTTGTCCGCGATTGCAGGCAAGAATAGAACATGTTGTATATTTTTTCTGAGCCGCGGACCAGAAGTCAGGGGCCGTGCTCCGGAAATGTGGATGCGGACAGCACACTGTGTGCTGTCCGCATCCATTCCTGCCCCATAGAGAATGAATGTGCGGACACATTCTACGGACGTGTGAATGGACCCTAAGTCGCATGACAGGCTTTAAAGGGGTTGTCGGGGCTTTTAATTTGCTGACCTATTTTCAGGGTAGGTCATGAATATCAGATTCGGACTCCTGCCGAATCTGATATTGCTGACCTAATCTGAGGATATGTCATCAATATTAAAATCCCAGAAAACCCCTTTAAGTCTAAGAGTCCTGTTTCAATGGGCAGACGACATACCTTCACTAACAGAGTATATACTTTGTCAGATATAGAGGAGGGTTAAGTCATTTGTGTTTACTACTTCTCCATTGCTGGTGAGGGTATCTTCTTACTTTGCAGAATGAGCATATGTTTTTAGATGGGAACAGACTTGGAGATAATAGCGTTCATTATGGAATGCAGGTTAGCTGGGATAGTTTATTGGTTGTGCTGGATTCCTCCGGATTAGATTTATCTGCAGCTCATGATATTATAAAAGAGAGGGGGGAAGGTGCTGCATATTTTAAGTCATTGTTGATGTTAAATTTGTTCTGCGCTTTTATGTGCTCATTAAGGGAATCTGTCACCTCCTTTCAGCCTATTAAACTAATTCCAGTGCCTGGTAGTGGATTAAAACAGTTTTACAAGCATACTCTTAGTTTCTGGGGACAGAGGTCCAGTCTAACAAAATCTCTCCGATTGATTATGCAGGTGCCCAGTGGGCAGTCGCGGGCCCACCAGGAGCTGAGGGTCTCCTAACTAAACCCAGCCCAGAGCCTCCCACATGGTCTCGGTGCAGGAGAATGTGACATGAAAAAGTGCTTACACTTTCAATCTTGACCAAGATGGAGGCACCTGGAAGGGTTTA
This sequence comes from Bufo bufo, assembly GCF_905171765.1. Classification (NCBI taxonomy): domain Eukaryota; kingdom Metazoa; phylum Chordata; class Amphibia; order Anura; family Bufonidae; genus Bufo; species Bufo bufo. The sequence goes on along the minus strand of NC_053389.1, from coordinate 615,735,229 downwards.
ATTAGAAGAGCCTGGGCACTTGTCATGCTCTGGGCCATCCACTGGGCAATTGCAAACTCATTTCCACTGTTGGATCAAACTTCATTGCTTTGGTAATTGGACCTGTGTCCAGGAACACAAAAGTATGCTTGTAAAGCTGTTTTAATCCACCACCCGTCACTAGAATTAGTTTAATAGGCAAACAGATGCTGGCAGGCTTCCTTTAACCCAATCATTTGAACCACATTGGGGTGTATTTAACTTTTCCTCATCCATTTTTCTTTAGATTGTTTGTTTCCTGTTTACTTATGCCAGAAAATTTGCAGTTGTTTTTCTGGAAAATATTCTCAACTGCTAGGTCCCCCGATAACATTGACTTCCACAGCCCTCTCCACCATAGCCACAGAACCATAGAAATAACTACCACACACAAACTTTTTTCCGTGTCCGCTCCGTTTTCCTTGTGGACCGTATGTGGAACCATTCATTTCAATGGGTCCGCAAAAAGAAAAAACGGAAGTTACTCTGTGTGCATTCTGTTTCCGTATGTCCGTTCAGAAAAAAAATAGACAATGTCTTATTATTGTCCGCTTTAAGGACAAGTATAGTACTGTTCTATTAGAGGCCAGCTGTTCCCTTCCACAAAATGCGGACTGCACACGGACATCATCAATATTTCTTGTGGATCCGTTTTTTTGCAGTCCGCAAAATACATACGGTCATGTGCATGAGCCCTAACAGACATAAACCAAGGAGGATCACCTTCTTGGATATGTGAAATGCAGTTGGTTACCACTGTGGATACCAGAATGGAATAGGGAAGGAAGAAAAGATATGGCAGATGAAGTGGACACCAAAAAGATCAAAAACATTTTGCATAAAGTGGTCATAGTGGAGTAGGGCCCTGTTTCAGGTTTAGCTATTGAGCCCCCTTGGTATGTCTCTGCATCGTATCATAACAGTAACAGATACAGACCTCCAGTAACTGTCACAGACACCCAGTTACAGGAACAGGATCTCCATTAACAGGGATGGACACTGGTGGGCAGGTCAAAGGCCACCTTCACATGGTCAGCAATTTTCATGAGTATTTGCAAACTGAAACCAGGAGCAGGTCCAAAGCAAAGAAGACATGCATATCTTTCCATTATACTTTTTTTCTGGTTTTGCCACACAGAGTGAATAGGCCAAGTTGAATCATCAGTGCATCGTTCAATAATCACGAGGCAAGCATCTCACAGTTGTCTTTCTCTCATGGATTCCGTGAGAATCAAATCTTTATATGTTCCATTTCCTAGCGGATTACAAAAGTTTTCTCTCCTAGAAGGATTGTTCACACAGCGGCATCGCATGGCGGAGTGACCACAGGTCTGTGCACACGGGATTGCCATTCCACTTAGTCTGGAACTGTAAAAATTCAATGCATTATTAAATCCAGGTCAAGTCATATATTATAAATTGAACATGAGTCTTAAATAATAATGGAAGCTCAGTGTCTCCTTTATTTTTATGAAATAACATAGGAACTAATTAAATGAGCATTTTGTTCAATGAAGAAGGAAACGATCACTGTAAAACAATGTCTAATGGAAGATTGTCTGTGACGTGACGTTTTGTACTTCTGCTGAACCTGGGCTTTTCGCCACAATGCAAGTCTGCAATTACTACATAAATGATGATATTGTACGGCATTCATTCCTGGTAACTTTCACCCTTGTGGCACAGACGAATAACATAATGCAGAGTAAAAAGTCACTGGGATCATTCAAGAATACAATAGCCACATTCATTAAGTCCGGGACTGGTTCTTCCTGTTTAGAAGTGAAAGGATGCATAATGTCTTGATCCATAATGGATTTCTTCACTAAAATGTTTTTGAGGAAATCTAGATAGCACATGTCATAAAACACTGACCATTTTTGATCACCTGGATCTCAACCCATCCTGAAGGAGCTGGTGGATAGTAGACCATGCTGGGTGGGAATTACATAAAGTGACATATCACAGTAGCTAGCAGTAAGCTCTGCCTAGTACTGTCCCTATGTAATTGCACCATCTGCCCTAAATGGCGGCACACAACTGGGTGGCAGTCCCTTCCTATATAAGTGCTGGGCCTAAATCAGGAAAGGGAGCACATGAGACAAAATAACAAATGACTATTAACTGAATGGCACAGCGGACAGAAGACAGAGCCAAAAATGTACCAAGCCGAGGTGAATACCAGGAGAGTCCAAACAAAACCAGAATCGGAAACCAGTAGCACAAACCAGATTATGTCAAATCCAAGGGGTCAAACACAAGTCTGAGTCAGGGTACAAGCAGAGGTCAGGAATCCAGTAGCAACTTCACAGAAAATACAACGTAAGTGTGTTAATCCAGAGCATAAGACCAATCACAGGCAACCTGTGGCCAGCAGGTTGCCTGTTTATCTAAGCCGCACTTCTGGGTCGCGTAACGTAGCCGGCATCACATGACTCAGGATGTCAGTATGGGCAGCAAGCGAGAACTGCCTCTGATTGGTCGGTGCTTCCTCTCCTGGATATCCGACCCGTCCCCTAACAACCAGATGCCGGTGGTGCTGCGGGGAAGCGCCATTCCGGCATAGGGACATGACATGACAGGAAGCAGCATCAGTGTTTTATGACGTGTCCTATTGACATTGGAATGTTGGTGAAACTCTTCTTGGATATTTTATCATCAATTTTTTTTATTAGGGTCTCTTTTTTATTATGTCAGCTAGTGCTTACAAGTATCTTAGTGGTGTGTGCTGATACATTCTCAATATATCCTGACATATACAGTACAGACGAAAAGTTTGGACACACCTTCTCATTCAAAGAGTTTTCTTTATTTTCATGACTATGAAGGCATCAAAACTATGAATTAACACATGTGGAATTATATACATAACAAACAAGTGTGAAACGACTGAAAATATGTCATATTCTAGGTTCTTCAAAGTAGCCACCTTTTGCTTTGATTACTGCTTTGCACACTCTTGGCATTCTCTTGATGAGCTTCAAGAGGTAGTCCCCTGAAATGGTCTTCCAACAGTCTTGAAGGAGTTCCCAGAGATGGTTAGCACTTGTTGGCCCTTTTGCCTTCACTCTGCGGTCCAGCTCACCCCAAACCATCTCGATTGGGTTCAGGTCCGGTGACTGTGGAGGCCAGGTCATCTGGCGCAGCACCCCATCACTCTCCTTCATGGTCAAATAGCCCTTACTTTCAAAGTTTTCCCAATTTTTCGGCTGACTGACTGACCTTCATTTCTTAAAGTCATGATGGCCACTCGTTTTTCTTTACTTAGCTGCTTTTTTCTTGCCATAATACAAATTCTAACAGTCTATTCAGTAGGACTATCAGCTGTGTATCCACCTGACTTCTCCAACACCACTGATGGTCCCAACCCCATTTATAAGCCAAGAAATCCCACTTATTATACCTGACAGGGCACACCTGTGAAGTGAAAACCATTTCAGGGGACTACCTCTTGAAGCTCATCAAGACAATGCCAAGAGTGTGCAAAGCAGTAATCAAAGCAAAAGGTGGCTACTTTGAAGAACCTAGAATATGATATATTTTCAGTTGTTTCACACTTGTTTGTTATGTATATAATTCCACATGTGTTAATTCATAGTTTTGATGCCTTCAGTGTGAATCTACAATTTTCATAGTTATGAAAATAAAGAAAACTCTTTGAATGAGAAGGTGTGTCCAAACTTTTGGTTTGTACTGTACAAAGTAGATTTGTGTACAGTCCATTTTGACCTGGCAGCATTGTGTTCAGTCAATGCTAAACCAGTTATGTAGCGTCCAGTCCCTAGTGAGAAAGCAGTATAATATCCATTTTCTGCTGTTTCAGTGACTTCAGTTAGTGTCCAGTCTCTAACTAGCTCAACATTATGTTATCCTCTAGCTTGTCCCTAGTTTTCAGTCAGATACTTGCTGGTGGTGCAGTGTTCAGTCCATGTTGAGGCAGTGATAAGATGTCTAGTACCTGGTGACTTATTAGCATTATGTCGTACTCCCAGGGATCCAGATGTTTGACCATGTAATGTAATTCTTTCCCTCATGATCCATTAGTTTTCACTGCATGCCCTGTGAGAGATCTGAGAAGATCGAATAGATTTGCAGCACGTAAGTCTATCTGACAAGTCTTTCTGTGTTTCCTTTCTGTTTGTTGTTGTGGGCTGGATCCCACCTCTCCACAGGTTCTCTTCGTTAGCTGTTTAAGAGGCTCTATTTAAGTCCGCCTCTTACTTTGCAGTTGATATTTTCCTTCTGGAGTTCTATACTGGTTGTTTGTGAATCTTCTACTTCCCGCTCGTCTCATGCTGTCCTCCTGTTTTCTCCTTTGTGCGTGTGTTGCTTCTAGGTCTCAGGGAGACGCTGGTCCCTTCACGGTGTCTCATTCCCCACTCCCTAAGTTAGGGTTTGCTACAGTGTTAGCAGGGCTTAGGTTCCAGCGTATGAGTTTGTTCACCATCAGGACTTGCTCATACTGTCAGCAGTCAGGGAGAGGCTCAGGGATTGTCAGGAGGTTACCATTTCCTCCTCCCTAGCTTTAAGGCCTAGTCTGTTTACCTGTTGCTGTTTGTTTACTTGGTGTTCCTCTTATCCCCACTTGCCGTGACATTAGTTTAATGGACAGTTGATACTTGGCCAAACCTACCACATGCTAATCAAGAATTTTGTACCTGGTGGACCATTTGCTGTATCTGTCTTCTTTGCTGTTTTTATGTTCTGAACATTGAGTAGCTTACAATAATATGGACAATTGGTTTCAGTAACAATTAAAAAAGAATTCAGTTTTAATTTTATTTCCTTTTTTAAAATATTTTCTAATGGGACAATGGATTAAACTGTTTAAAGTAGTTCAGGGTGATATTAGCTCTCCTTGAAGAGACTCAACAGTGTTCGTAGACTTATTTTAAGGTAGTGAGTCATGGGAAAAAAACTATGCAAATTAGCCAATAGCTGTACCTTACTCAACACCATCATCTCAGAAATGGGGGTGAATGTTAGTTGAAAAACTTGCAATGTATACAGTGTAATATTATGATGCAGCCAGGGATTTATGAACCATTTACTGTAAGGTGAGAATCAGAAACCGTACCTTAATTAGAGACAGAAGATATATAGCACAGGCAGCTAATTCTTACAGATGACCAGCCAGAAATATACCTATTTCATCACATATACGTAGCCCCATCACATTCACCACATATACAGAATAAGGTGGGTGCTATTATGCAGGGCTTGCAGCATTACGCCTAAATGCAACCAGACTGGCAGACCGCGTGTGCGCTGAAGTAATGGAAGAAATGGCATGCTTGTATTTATTAGGCAGCCGTTTAATCATGTACCATTTTCCTCCTTCAGGGTGGGAAATCTGAGGGGATTCGTATTTCCAGAGTGTCCTGCTAACAAAATGTCTACAAAATGATGCGATTAGGTTTTATTAAACATCATGAATTATTAATGGGAATCAAATATTAAGCAGAGTCAAATCCAGATGCATTTTTCCTTATATTCAAGACAGCTTTTATCAGCTTGATGTGAACCAGATGTCAAAGTGAGGCAATGTAAGTATGACACATAATGGCAGGAATGACTGGTAGGAGGTCGGGGAGATAACTACCCCACATGATTGAAGAGGCACAATTATTACCGTAAATAAAAAATCAATTCAGCATATAATCTTACATTGATGACCTCCACATACACATAGCAGTCTCATGGTAAAAAAAAGCAGACAATCTGTCATACCCTGGCTGGCCCTATGCTGGACTGTGTTTGTGGATTACAGTGTGAATAGGTGGTGGAGCTTGAAACCTTTATTGTTACAGCATAGAAAGTATACTGTACCAGATTATTGGACGATGCATAACCGGAGACAGCGGGTACACACATATCTATAGATAGTGAAGGTGACACTCTGACCCATTTCCATTACTGTTGGTTTGTCATTTATTTCGCTCTTGCTGCACATTCTCCTCTTCCCAGAGTAATGTGCATTATTTCGCCGCTCATCTTGTGTTACTGGAGAATACTTTATTATCTATGGTTACAATATGCCTTGTTTTATAGGGTCAGTCATGCCGGCAGATGCTCTTTAAGATTTCTGGCTGCCAAGTGCCACTTTTGGTGGCCACCCTTTCAGACTTTACTGGAATCCTGTCTCCATGGTGTGTGTGTGACAGATGTGAGATTTTCTTTCCTCCATGTGCACTGTTCTGCATCACTTCCAGTCACTCATCTGCTTCATCCTTTCTCCCTAGGGATCCTTGCGGGCCTTATTCTCTCCCAGGGTGTTTATCACACTTGTAATATCTATGACCGTATCTAACATCTGTGTCAGCTTCTCAATGATTGAGGTCACTGTTTTTGAGTAGAAAACCTTTTGCCTTCTGTATTGATTTGAAGTCACTTTGGAAGTCATGTATTATTGCCACATCGGCGTCGGCCTCTCTGTTTGCTTCACCAGTGGGCTTAGACATCATTTACGTAGTACCGGTGTGTGGTGCAAGATGTGTGCCTTCATGGATGAGTTAAGGTTACAGTAATTGAGCAGGGTAATTGAGCAGACTCTGGGCATCTCTAGCCGTTTAGTGTAGCAGCAGAAGCCTTAAGCATCTGTAGAGCAGAGCATTTTTCTTATGCATTGTGACTATTATGTACACGGAATGTAATGGCTATAACCGATGATAATTTGAAATTCTGGTGGTATTTCATGACTGTTCCAATACATTTTTGGTGATCAAACTATTTTCCTTTTGTCAAGACATTATATATACAGTATGTATAGGCAACAGAAGACTGTGGTATCAGACTACAGAGAGTTTGTTTGTAGTCTGTAACCATGGGGACACATAAATATTTTGAGTAGCTGTAGAATCAAAGCAGTGTACGATTTAAGACTGTTTGCAAAGTTACCTTATTTAGTATTTTAGTTACTTAGATGAGACAGGTGGTCCTGGATAGTCTCACACTATTGTTATAATTACACTGTAACCAATCATATTGCCTTTGATTTCATTAGCCTATAGACACCGTAATGATATAACAGCAGCGGCAAACCTGCTTGATGACGATTTCCAACATTGGGGGGAGATTTATAAATCTGAAAGGAAAACTGTGTTTGTGGCTTTTAGCAACCAGTCACCAGTGATGGTCAGTTCGCAGTGTTCGCCAGCAAACACATGCGGGCTGCCATCTTTAGTAAGGTAGACTCACCCGTCCGGCGATGCATAGGTAAGCCCTTACCTGTGTCGGGAGCCGGTCTGAAATCAAATGTGGTCACCGGGAGCAGGCAGTTCCGAGACAGCCGCCGGGGGCCTTCATCCGGGCTGTTCTCGGAACTGCCTGCGCCCGGTGAACGCATTTGATTTCAGACCAGCTCCCGCCAGAGGCACAGGTAAGGGCTTACCTGTGCATCGCCGGACGGGTGAGTCTTCCTTACTAAAGATGGCAGCCCGCATGTGTTCGCTGGCTGACCATCACTGCCAATCACATCGCTTTCATTTCCAAGTGTGCATTTGAAAAAAGACAGCCGTGCTGTGATTGGTTGCTGTGAGCAACAGAGTCAGTTTTTTTATTTTATTTCGACAGCTTGTCCCTAAATATTTCTGTATATTGCAAAATGTAAAAACTACGGTAAGTAGATACAACCGAAAACACTAGAGATTCTACATTTGTCTTTGCTGATTGTATAGCTAGTCAAATGTACATTGCTTTGAAGGTCATATTTTAAGGTGTTCTTTCTGACTCCCAAATACTCATGCGCCCTTGGCTCGCTCGGTGTGTTCACAGTAGGAATGGAGGAATAAGCTGCTACCACATACAAAAGGATTGGTCATGTTGAAATCCAACATGCTGGACCTTTCTCCCCCGATTATGAGGCTTGGAGGTAGTCAGGACATTCCAATACACATTAGGTGGTCTGCTGGATCCTCGGAAATGGCCGACCTTCATCTGATATATTTAGAATCTCCTGGATCCTTGGAAATGTCCGTTATACCAGGCGTCCTTTTGTTGTCCAGTATATAACCTGAATCGACTGTAGTCCATACAATTGTTTCTGGCACGTCCTCCTATCATGTGACAAGGTATTCAATCAAACAATTTCGGTGGACTATGGAAAAGGCAGAACTCTTACAGAAAGACCTATGCAAATCAATAAATGGATGTTACCTCGAGATAGAAAACAGACTTTAATACATGTTTCCTATTACATACAGTATGTGATTTGCAGAAATACAGAAGACCCAGGTGAGGCCTCTACTTTCTTCACTATTGCAAAAAGTCATATCTAAAAAAACACCCTTAGCTTATTTAAGAATTTAAAAATGTGAAACTCATGTAAAGGTTAATAATGTATTGAGCTTGGGGGGGGGGGGGGGGGGTGCTGCTGTCAGTGACAGGGTCAGTGGAGAAGGTGACTGGTAAGGAACATTCAGGGACTGATACATCTGATGCTGCTGTCCTTGGTTCTGAAAGGGTTCAACAGAAGAGAATGTTCACAAGCTGGAAAACTGGATTAAGCTCTGTTCACACTAGCGTCATGGATTCCATTTATAACAGAGACATAACAGCTGTTTGCAAACAGATGCTGACAAATTCTGATGGACCCCATTGACTCTCTTGGGATCTGTCAAGTCTCCAACAGGTTTTCTGGTAATTTTGACAGCCAAAAAAAAGCGCTGCAGACTGCCACCAAATTACCGGACAGCACAATAAAACCCAGAGGATCGCTATAAACACTAATGTGAACAGAACATTTGGGTTTAGTAAGCTTTCTGTGACTATGATGTGCTAAATTTCAGGTGCACGATTCTGGCACAAAGTAAGCCACTTAATATGACTAGACAGTTTAAGGCCTCATGCACACGACCGTATGTATTTTGCGGTCTGCAAAAAATACGGATGACGTCCATGTGCATTCCGTATTCTGCGGAACGGAACAGCTGGCCCCTAATAGAACAGTACTATCCTTGTCCGTTATGCGGACAATAATAGGACATGTCCTATTTTCTTTGCGGAACGGAAATACGGACATATGGAAACGGGATGCAGACGGAGTAACTTCAGTGTTTTTTTTTTTGCGGACCCATTGAAATGAATGGTTCCATATACGGTCCGCAAAAAAAAACGGAACGGACGCGGAAAGAAAATACGTTTGTGTGCATGAGGCGTAAGGCTGTAGCAGATTTAGGCCTCTTGCACAAGAACGTATTTTCTTTCTGTGTCTGTTCGTTGTTTTTTTTTAGGACCGTATACGGAACCATTCATTTCAATGGGTCCGCAAAAAAAACCCGAAGGTACTCCGTGTGCATTCCGTTTCCTTACTTCCGTTCCGCAAAAATATGTCCTATTCTTGTCCGCATTATGGACGAGGATAGTACTGTTCTATTAGGGGCCAGCTGTTCTGTTCCGCAAATTGCGTAATGCACAGGGATGTCATCCGTATTTTTTACGGATTCGTTTTTTGCGGACCGCAAAATACATACAGTCGTGTGCAAGAGGCCTTACCCACTGTGATAAATCTGGAGCATTTTTACACTAAGTTTGCACTTAGAGAGCAGATTTAACTTTTGTGGCATAAAAAGTCCAAAATTATGAGGTGCATCACAAGTAGGCCTCATGCACACCACCATATCCGTTTTGCGGTCCGCAAATTGCAGATTCGCAAAACATGGATCCCGTGGGCATGCCACAATTTTTTTGCAGACTTCTGTTGAAATGACCTATCCTTGTCCGCAATACAGATTGGACACCATTGAAATGAGGGGAACAAGAAACAGCATCTTACTCCAGCACACAGGGCATCAAGATTGGCGTATGGAGCGCCTGTCTTCATAAATCTCCCCCAGACAGTATTAGTAAATTTGCCCCTAGATTCTTATGTTTTCTCTATTTCCAGACATATCTTATATTTCAACAGATATACCACATTAGCAGTAATTTTCATATATTTTGAATAATCACCAGTCAAAGTAACTTCTTTAGGTACTATATACGGTGGTTATATATCTTTTTTTTTTTCTGGCAACGCTTGGTGATCATAAGGGTTTACCCTTATGAAGTAATGCAGCCTGTTTTCATTGATTTGGGAAGCTAGGTGACTGTCCCTGTGGAAGCTATCATGGTAGCCCTATTGATTGGTCATAGCGTGGCAGAAGGGGACACATCAAGGACACATATTCACTGGTGATTTTTTTATGTTAGTTTTAAGTGCTGCCTAATTGGTTTTACAGCCCTTTGTCCACCTAAAATAATTTCTATGTTACATAAGGTAGAGGAACAAGGTGACATTGTCAGTGTAATGCTTTCTGTGTAGCATCTTTGCTTTTCAGTGGATTAGTTAGGCTGATCAATGTGCACATAGTACTGCCTATGCCCCAGTTCACCGCCTAACACCATTACTGATCTATCCTGGAATCCAGGTGTTTGCTGTACTCCAGAATTGATCAGATTAGCTGATCACATTGTACCATGCGTAGCTTAACTCTTTAAGTATCTCATGGACAGACTTCTCAATTATCTAAGAGAAAAGGTAATTCTTAGGTCGTGCAACTGTAGACTTGTTCAGTCATTCTATAATCAACTAAGTGTTGGGAACTGAATGAAGGGAAATTAAAAATGAGGGAAATCAGCGTTGGCAACGAAAAATTCAATGTCGACATACAGTCTGCAGGCATACAGCGTGCGAAAAAGGCTGAAGACAAGAGTAACATAGGATAGGCTGATACAAAGAAAATAATAAAGGATCTGTGTCAAATATGAAAGATATCCCCTATCCACATTAACTGATTGCCAGGGGTCTGACCACTGGGACCATCACCAATCTCATGAACTGGGTTCCCTTATCTCAGATCTCTGGCAGTCCCGTAGAGAATGAATGGAGTGCTAAAGTTTATGCTCAGCCTACCGCTCCATCTGGATGGGAACATTTTCGGGTTCTAGCCACTCATCCTTCTGACAATTAACACTTGTGTGTATATACTGTAACATGGACAGGCATTCTACTCCGATTAAGGCATCATTTTTGGATACTTGTGCAGAACAAGCTACTGTTTCACATGACAATGTACAGTATGTGTATAAAAAGAGGCAGGCATCTGCCTCCATTGAGGCATAATTTTTGGACACTTGATCAAAACAAGCCACTTTTTTTTCCTCAAAAGCCATGTGTGCTTTAAAGGGCTATTGTCACCCCACTAAAGTCATATATTTTTTTTTTGGCTACTTAAATTCCTTATACTGCGATATATCAATATATAATGCTCTTACTCATTTTCGTTCAGTAGTTTCTTCTAAAAACTGACTTTTATAATATGTAAATTACCTCTCTACCAGCAAGTAGGGCGGCTACTTGCTGGTAGCAGCCGCATCCTCCTTTCATAAAGACTCCCCCTCCTCATGTTGATTGACAGGGCCAGCGAACGCGCTCGTCCTCTAACTGGCCTTGTCTGCGTTTTAAATCTCGCGCCTTCGCCGTACCAGTCTTCAATCGGCGCAGGCGCACTGATAGGAGGACGCTCGGTCGGCCGCTCCTTCCTCAGTGCGCCTGCGCCGGGTGTACCTTATTCAGTTCAGTGGCTGCAGTGATACACAGAGATTTTTGGTTGTACAACGGGTATTGCAAGCAAGATCATTGTGTAGCCCCCGCCTTAAAGGGAACCTGTCACCGGGATTTTGGGTATAGAGCTGAGGACATGGTTTGCTAGATGGCCGCTAGCACATCTGCAATACCCAGTCCCCATAGCTCTGTGTGCTTTTATTGTGTAAAAAAAACATTTGATACATATGCAAATTAACCTGAGATGAGTCCTGTCCCTGAGATGAGTCAGGGACAGGACTCATCTCAGGTTTATTTGCATATGTATCAAATAGTTTTTTTTTACACAATAAACCCATAGCAACCCATGTCCTCAGCTCTATACACAAAATACCGGTGACAGGTTCCCTTTAAGTGTGTTGTAGTATCAGCATTGATGTCCTACGGTCACACTGCTGATTTGATGGCAAGGATAGCGCATCATGCAGCTACTTTAGAGTCAGAGATTGAAACCCACAAACCCAGATATAAGTCACAGAGCTCTACTGGGCGCCTATGGCATGCATCTTATACGCACTGAACGCTGTGCCATTCCTCTGAATGGAAGCCACAATGCATATGTGAACAAAACCATAATTATGCATTTAATTACTTTTATTTACTAAATGGAAGAAATGTAGATCACTTTGTAAAAGCTTGGGTTTCAGCCTAATTAAGCCCAGTGTGATTCATTTTTATTGCGCAATAAAACATGAATAAGTCCAAGCCTGGTGGAAGGGGGTGTGATATTTATTATGGGAAATATATTTCCTTTTTACCTCTGTTATAGTTACTTTTTTCATGGATCCTACAACTTTAATAAGCCTGGATTGTAATGCACAGGAGGCACATTAGGGAGATTCCCTTTTACTCAAATGCTGAGAGAAGTGCTATTAAGTTTAACTTTTTATTAGATGATTACCTTTTTACGACCATTTGTCTGAAAAAAATTATATTATTTAAACATTATTTTAAAGGACATCTGTCAGCAGATTTGTCCCTATGACACTGGCTGACCTGTTACATGTGCGCTTTTCAGCAGGAGACGCCTGTGTTGGTGACATGTTCATATGTGTCCGCATTGCTAAGAAAAAGGAAGTTTTAATGTATGCAAATGAGCCTCTTGGAGCAATGGGGGCGTTGTCATTACTCCTATAGGCTCAGCTCTCTCTGCAACTGCCACGCCCTCTTTACTCTGATAGGGCCAGTCATGATGTTTTCACTGCCTGGCTCTGTTAATCAAAGTACAGAGCAGAAAGACAGCAGAGCCTCTAGGTGTAATGGCTACGCCCCCGTTGCTCTTAGAGGTTCATTTGCATATATTAAAACTTCCTTTTTCTCAGCAATGTGGGCACATATGAACATGGGACCAACACAGATGCTTTCCGCTGCCAAGTGCACATGTAACAGGTGCCCCTTAATCTTCAGAGTTTTCCCTATTTTATGTGAACAGATGAGGGGTAAATTTCTTAGGATATTTTCCAAGCAAAATAACAAATCAAAAATGAATTAAGGGTTTCTATACTGGGAGCACTGTGTCCCCTTAAAACAGCTTATTTGTGGGAGCGCCACGAATCAGACCCCCCCACCGATCTGATATTTTTGATGGCCTGTCCTGAGCATAGGCCAACAGTATTCTGATTCCAGAAAATCCCTTAAATATGCAAGGGGACAGTGACAGTCACACATCACCAAGTTTGGCAGAGCTAAACAGAAATGAAACAGGGAGATGGAAAAGAAAACTTAACAAATGTCCCCATTAATGTAAGTTAAGAATGTTTGAAATATAAAAATAAAATGAGAGCCATTACAATATTCTCACTGGTTGAACTGCTTTTACGACCTGTTTATTAATATGTTTGGGGTGGTTGCAATGCAACTGAATTGCAGCGGATCCATTTACTGTGGTCAGCTAATCTCTGATGCAGGCCAAGCTCATTTGGGAAGAAGTTACTGATTGGATCGCTTTCCTTTAAATATTTTTAGTCTGCTGTTCTCATGCTGGTGATAGCGTAAGCTCTGCACGTGTATCCGGTATAGCTCTTGTTTCCTCTGAGTATCCTTTTTGGGTCCTGTTTCTGAGTCTTGTGTTTGCAGTTAGCTTTTTCTTGTTTGCCTCTTGTCACCGGGTCCTGGAGTTCCTCAGTTGTTGTCTTAGGGCTCGTTAAGGCGGATCCGCAAAACACAGATACTGGCCAGCCCTATGATAGAAATGCCTATTCTTGTCTGCCATTGCAGACAAGAATAGGAAATGTTCTAGCTTTTTTTGCGGGGCCACGGGATGGAAGTATGGATGCGGACAGCACACGGTGTCCTGTTTGCATCTTTTGTGGCCCCATTGAAGTGAATAGGTCAACTTCTGAGTCCCTTAGGGTCAGTATTGCAGAGTAGGGTTTCAGTGGTTAGATATGATGGTCAGTGATGTTAATGTTAGGACTTGTGTTCAGGGACAGATCTAGGGAAAGATGCAAGAGGAGTTAGTTAGGGTCAAATGCGTCTGTTCATTTGTCTCTGTTCTTCATAATTCACCTGATCTATTACCTGACCGCCATCATCATCTGTTTGGACCATCATTTGTTATCATCACTATTTGGGTCCTGTCATCTATTGATGAGTAAGTTATCTTGTATTCATGTTAGGGCTGGTTCACATCGTGTTTTTTTTTGTGTCCGTTTGACGTATACGTTAGAATAAAAATGATGCAAAAACACAGAAAACCACGTTTTTGTATCCTGCAGAGACCAGTAAATACGTATAAGTTTTTCTTTTTTTTTTCACAGTGGAACTCTATGGTGAATGGATGCCACTGTATGGTATCTGTCTAAGGCATCTGTTTAACGTATTCCTTTTTTGTGTACCTTACATGGATGGTAAAAATGCAGTGTGAACCCACCCTTACCTGCCAGGGTTGATACGTGCTTCATCATATTATGCTTGCGAACATCCAGTTGTTCTACAATTCAGCCCTGCTGAAAGTCTTGTTGATTTCTGAGTACTGGAAGACACCCGGAAAAGGCGACTGCTATAGGTGAAGTCCAATTCTGCAGTGTTTTTGAAAAAAAATATTGTTACACCTGCCAATACATGAAACGTGGGTACAATCAGGAACATTTGCAAGAGTAAGGTAATGTTCACATTTTAGATCCTTCATTGCACATTCTGTTATTGTTGACAGATAAAATAGTACTGGAAGCAAAACTAGTGATGCCTCAACAGATCGCCTTCAGCCCCCTAGAAATCAATGCAATCCATCGGGATCTGCTGGTGTCCGTCATGCAGAGGATCTGATACAGCATAGTGGCCATCATTTATAGTGAAGATGCCTTAAACTAATGGCCATTAAATATATCCGGAAAAAGGAATGCTTCAACCAGACAACCATTTTATAGTCTATCTCTGCCTAACATACTTACTGTCTGAAATGTTCAAGCTCATTCTGTTGTGTGTTGCGTGTTTCTTAGCCCCAAAGGGGTTGTCTGACTTCAGCAAATGGAATTTATCATGTAGAGAAAGTTACTACAAGGCACTTACTAATGTGATTGTCCATATTGTCTCCTTTGCTGGCTTCATTAAATTTTCCATCACATTATACACTGCTCTTTTCCATGGTTATGACCATCCTACAATCTAGTAGTGGTGGCCGTGCCTGCACGTTATCGGAAAAAGCTCTGGTGGCCAGGACCGCGGGAGTGTGCCTATGCCGCTGCTATTTTCTATAGTGTGCAAGCACGGCCACCGCTGCAGGATTTCAGGGTTGTCGTAACCATGGAAATGAGAAGTGGATAATGAGATGGAAAAATTAATCCAGCCATTAACTGAGTGTCAAGGACCTAACTATTATAGAGTTGAACATGCAAATGACGGTTCTCCTCCAGAAAGAAGAAAACTGTCTTTCTAGTGCCCCCTATAGATGGCTACCCTGTAAGTCAGTATCTGAACAGAATTGCGTGCGGATTTGCGTGTGGAAAATCCCCACTGTAGGTCATGTACATTGTATTCTATGAGAATTTGAAATTCTCATGCACACAATGTGGATTTTTTCTGCGCGGATTTTGACCTATGGTGCGGATTTAAAAATTCGCAGCATGTCAATATATATATTTTTTTTCTGTCCGGATTTTTTCCATTCACTTCAATGGGGAAAGTAAAATCCACATGCGGAAAATGCACATGCAAATTCTCACCAATTGATGCAGATTGACCACACAAATTTCTCTGCGAACACCTGTAGATTTCAGTGCGAATTGTCCACATATAAATCCTGAACGTGTGCATTTACCCCTAAAGAGACTCAAAAAATAACCAAGGGATATTACATGAGATATCATCCAAACTAGAGACATAGGGCCAGATTTATCATTAGCTCAGGTCAGAATAATGGAGTGAAAAAGTCCCAAACGCTAAAACTGCGCACAAATTTGCGACTTTTTTCTGCTTTGCACTATGCTCGCCAGTTTTCTGAAAGTGGCCGTGTTTTCTTATGTAAATGAATCCCTAGACAGATTTACTATTGGGACTATTTAAAAAGTCGCAAAAAAGTCGCAATTTCACTCCAGTGAGGACCATGTTTATCTTATGAGACTTTTTAATAGAACATGCGACTTTTTCATAAAAACGTGCGACTATTTCGTAAAGATGTGCGACTTTTGTAAAGCTGCTTACTGACGGATAAACTGCTACCGTCAAACCACATTTATTACAGTCTTAAAGGGCCGATCATAAATCTGACTTGGCTAAAACTGACTTTAGCCATATGTTAAAGTGGAGTGAGCTGTCAGAGTAATGATAAATCTGGCCCATAGTTCTTGTTTCTTGTCAGTACAGAGGAGGGTGCTGCCTACTCTTTACTGGTGAGAAGCAAGAACCCTGAAGAAGCAGCCTGCAGATGGGTTACTCTGTTTAGCTGATATCCTTTTGTATGTTTTAAAGGGGTTGTTCAAGTTAAATAAAAACATGGACAACCCCTGTAAATGTGGTAAAATAGCAAATGAATGGACATTATTATTTATTTTAAAGGGCCATTAATTCCATAGCGTTGTACATCAAGATAAGGTTACACATACATGATATAAAAAATACAAATACAATAAACATATGAGACTATTAACAAAGTGATACGGAAGCGGAGAGGGCCCTGGCCACAAGAGCTTACAATCTACAAGGGAGAGGGGAGGACACAGTAGGTGAGGGCAAAAGCTTTCTCATCCGGCAGTGTGGTGGCAGCATGCTTATTGCAGGTGGTAGGCTTTCCTGAAGAGGTGGGTTTTAAGGTTACTTTTGAAGGTTTCGATGTTGCTGGGGTGGTGAGTTCCAGAGTATGGGAGAGGCACATGAGAAATCTTGTAGTCTATAGTGTGAAGAACAGGTGAGAGGAGAACAAGAAGACGGTCCTGTGAGGATCAGAGATTACGTGTGTGGATTTATCGGGAAAGCCCTTCAGAGATGTAAGGATGGGACAGATCAGATCATAGACGGCCATATATGTAGTTGTTAGTATTTTAAACTGAATTTGCTCGTCAATGGGGAGCCAGTGAAGGGATTGGCAGATGGGAGAGGCAAAGGAGAAACGAGAGGAGAGGGGGTTAACTGGGTAGCAGAGTTGAGAATAGATTTGAGAGGAGCAAGAGTGCTCGATGGGAGGCCACAGAGGAGAATGTTGCAGTAGTCCAGGCAGGAGATGATGAGGGCATGGTGAGGAAGGAGAGAATACGAGAGATGTTCTTGATTTGAAAGAGCCAGTTGGAGGTGAGGGTTTGGATGTGTGGCTTGAAGGACAAGACAGAATCAAATATCTCCAGGCATCAGACCTATGAGACTGGGGCAAGCATGGTGCTGTTAACTGTAATGGATCACCCCTTTTCTCCCCTACTTCTTCCAGTGCTGTGCTTGGGTCCTCCTTGCTGCTGTTTGTTTTCCTGGCTGCAGCAGTGACGCTCCATGCACAGAGAAACCAACATTAGTCAGCATATCCTAATAGACAGATGAGTATCGCCATAGCTTAAAATGCTAAATCAAAGAGGGTGCATCAGCACCCTGCATACACAATGATACATGAACATAAATGTATAAACTAATGGTATACTGAATATATAAATTAATGTGAGGTACTTATTTAGTACTGTACATTTTGATCAAAATCATTTGTGCCCATCCACAACAGCAAGGAGACCTCTTTTGGACGGGAACGTACTAAATGCTAACTCTTATGGTGCCACCCGCCATCCAAGGAATTTAGGGAAGGCAAGTTCCATATATAAACTGAACCAACTCTGTATGCTACCTTTCCTGGTGCCAGTGGACCTCCAATTAATACAGGGAGAGAAGACCCCAGCTTTATACTACATTAAATAAAAGCAGCTTTTCAGAAAGATGGGATAGTCAGGAGTGCATGACCAAAATTAAGACAGCCTGCAGTGATGTTCTGTGCACACAGGTCACTACTGCAGCCAATCACTGGCCTCAGTAGCAATGCCGTGTATACTGTTGAGGCCAGTAATTGGTAACAAAGGTGAGTTGTGTGCGCAGAACATCACTGCTGCAGCCAGGAAGATGACGTCAGCAGCAGGAAGGACTGGAGACAATGGAGAGAAAAGCGGTGAGTATTAGTTCTCTTGTTGTTTTACCATCTATGAGGCTGGTTGAGTTTTTGTTTTACTTGGACAACCCCTTCAAGGCCCTCGAATGGGCTAGATACTGACTTACAGGGTTACGTATAGGTGGCGCTAGAGAGACATTTTTCCTCTTTCCAAAGGAGAAATAATTTGCATACATTTGCCAAGGGAGCATTGCCTATAAAAGTCCCTACACTAGCTGCATATCTGCAAGGAGAATCAGTAACTCCGGAGAGCTGCACTTTATTGTAATATTGTGTTGTTCTGGGAGCACATCAGTAAAGGTGGCTACATTTACTTCACGGAAATGTATCACCTACATTTATTTGCTATGTAAAAAAACTAACACTAAGACATACTCTTTGTCTAATATGTTTTTATTTTCTGATTATAGATTTTCATCTTATTCTTTTTTTTTCCACTGTAAATGACTGAGGAGCAATCCATCTTGCCTGAGCTGCTATTAACAGCATTTAGAGATTTGCTTTATAGCAGCCACATGGCGCATAGGAACCTGTACTCTGGAGATGACTCATTGGCTCATGTGGGAGAGCTTTTTAGACATGTTTTGTGACCTGTGCAGAGGTCATTGCGTAGGAAGGGAGAGGAGCTGAGCTGTGACCATCTCCTATTGTGAATATTGTGATCTTGTGTTAGATATATACAGGTTGCAAATGGTGGATCCTGTGCTACGTAATATACAGTAAACATATATATATATATATATATATATATATATATAGTTTATACCTTTCCTTGTACTCCTGCCTGCAATGATAATGAGATGACTACTAAAACGGGATCTTTAAAGAACAGGGAGTTTGATCGTATTATGAGGCTCAGTGGCCAGCCATGAAAATTGCAAGATTTTAGAATTCATTTTTTTAATAGCTAGGAACACGAAACTTAAAAAAAACATCAGCAAATATTCTTTAAAAAAGATGCTAAACATAAAAACTTGATTTAAACAACAGATCATTTTGTGATGGCACATTCCTTATAAGTTGTGGCGATTGGTTTTCTGGCAACTTGGAGTGGCACAGAAGTTCTGCTAAAGGAGAAATTAACGTAGATTCTGAAAAGGTATGTTACACTAATTAAACTATGGATGTGGTTAATGCAGTGGATTTGAGTCGGGTTCACACACCTCCTGACAACTGGCTGTTCGTTCAGTGGTGGTGAAGCGCTACATTGATCTCCTCCACAGTATGAGAATGGGCAGTCGCTACTGCATTCACTCATCCTCATACAGCTGCATTGTCTCTGGGCGGCAGAGTGATGTTTAGACTGTACGATCTGCTCCCGAGAAATGATAAGTTACTTGCCTTCAGGATCGACTGTTTCACCCATTAAACAAGCGTTTTGCTCGTTCATCAGGTGATTGGCTGCACCTTTCGACAGGCAGATTGTCGAGAATGAGCTTTTGTAGGAACATTCGTCCCCGATATTCTGCCTGACAGTCGAGCCATGTAAAGCCGCCATTAGGCTTTACTGAAGACAATGATGCGGTTAGTTGAGATCTTGCTGGAAAGAGAAAACTATTAGGCCCCTTTCACACGAGCGAGTTTTCCGCAGGGGTACAATGCGTGACGTGAACATATGGCACCCGCACTGAATCCTGACCCATTCATTTCAATGGGTCTGTGTACATGAGCGTTGTTTTTCGCGCATCACTTCTGCGTTGCGTGAAAATCGCAGCATGTTCTATATTCTGTGTTTTTCACGCAGCCCTGGCCCCATAGAACGCATGGTGAAACTCATTGCATCCGCAAGTAAGTGCGGGTGCGATGCGTTTTTCACTGATGGTTGTTAATAGATGTTGTTTTTAAATGCATCAAAACGCATTGTATCCGCGCTGAAAAAACTGAACAATTCAACGCAATGGTAGACCAAACTGATTGAACTTGTTTGCAAAATGGTGCGAATTTCCCTGAATGCACCCTGAACGCATCCGGACCTAATCCGTCACTCTCATGTGAAAGTGGCCTTACAGACCACCCTATGTTTCAGCCTTTCAACCCCTTCTGTAAAAGTGGACAATTTAGGCCTCTTTCACACCAGTGTGACGGATTGGCTCCGGATGCGTTTAGTAAAACTCGAACCATTTTGCAGGCAAGTTCAGTCAGTTTTATCTGCGATTGCGTTGAGTTGTTCAGATTTTTCCGTGTGGGTGCAATGCGATTTGATGCGTTTTTCACTGAAGGTTTACAAACAACATCTCCTAACAACCATCAGTGAAAAACGCATCGCATGTGGACTTGCTTCCGGATGCAATGCGTTTTTCACTGAAGCCCCATTCCCTTCTATGGGGCCAGGGCTGCGTGGAAAACGCAGAATATAGAACATGCTGCGTTTTTCACGCAACACAGAACTGATGCGTGAAAAAAAACGCTCATGTACACAGACCCATTGAAATGAATGGGTCCGGATTCAGTGCGGGTGCTATGCGTTCACATCACGCATTGCACCCGCGCGGAAAACTCGCTCGTGTGAAAGGGGCCTAATAGTTTTCTCTTTCTATGCCAGCAAGATCTCAACTAACCGCATCATTGTCTTCAGTAAAGCCTAATGACTCGTGTGAAAGGGGCCTTAAAGCGTGATGTAATTAGCAATAGTGAAACAGAAACAGCATAAAATATAAAACTTTCTGACCGATTGAATTTTTTTCAACAGTAATATTGTGGAGGAGTATTATGACCACTTTTGCTTATTACTCACAAAGCAGTAGTAATGAAAATATGCAGCTAATTACTGTTCTGGTTGAACTTTCCTAGCTTTCCTAATGCTGTAATTTCTTATGGTATGGTTTTATTACAGCATGTTACAGTCTGAATGCAAATTCCTGACCCTTACAGCTTTTAGTGTATACAAATGGAATGGCTAATAAAAAGTATACAAAACAGGTCCACAAAACAAACATTTCCAAGATCTAGGTGTGGTATGCTTAGATCTCGGAAATGAAGTTCTTCTTTCTATAGTGTTTATACTGTACTTGTATCAGAATTGTATGTCTCAAAAGGGGTTGTCCATTTTATTTTATTTTTAAATCTACCTCCCCCCCAGCTAGGGGGAACTGTGGAGAAATCCAAACCCACCTGGCCCCTGCCGCTTGGTTCCAGCTCCGTGGCTGTCTTTACTGGACTTTTGGTCCCTGTCTGTCAACTTCCTGCACAGAGGAGGTCATGTCCCCCACTGCAGCCATTGATTGGTCTCAGCTGTGACATGTCCATAGTGGACACGGGGACACATCACTGCTGAGGCCATTCATTGACTGCAGCGGCGCACGTGACCTTGTCCATCTTGAAATTTACCAACGGGGGCTGAAAGTCCAGTGCAGCCAGCCCTGGAGCTGGGACCGAACATTGGGAACCAAGTAAATCTGGATTTTTTTTCACGAGTCCCTATGGCTAGACTGCTGGAAAACCCCTTTAATTGTTTCGTTTTATCCAGAATTGCGTTCTCTTCTGCTCTCAGATGTAAAACATGAGAATAAAAAGAGTGATAACCATTCCCCATAAGCTTTCCAGCATGGTCACCCGCTGGCTCGCACACAGAGCTTGCAAAAATGATTTATTATGGAGTCAAATGACTCTCTAATGAGTAATTACAATGGAAGACTCTGGAGTTTCCTCTATAATCTTTCAACCTATGTACCTGTTTTGGGAATGCTTTCTGTGAACAAAGTGATTTCCTTTATAGGATGTCATTCAGATATAGTCATATAATATGTAACACTCAAAAAGTAAATGCAATGGTAATATAAACCAACTGCACATCATATAACAAACAGTAGAGGTAATACTTGCATATACAGTGCTGTTAGAACTGGTGGAGAGAGCAGCTGCTGCCATACCTGCCTAACACATCTTGATAGACCTGTAAGAC
Source organism: Bufo bufo (assembly GCF_905171765.1). NCBI lineage: Eukaryota > Metazoa > Chordata > Amphibia > Anura > Bufonidae > Bufo > Bufo bufo. The sequence goes on along the minus strand of NC_053389.1, from coordinate 615,713,155 downwards.
ACTTTTCTGTACCTCTTGGTTACTTTACTTTAGTATTTTACGCTAAAATTGCACACATGAATACGTTGACACATTTTATGGCTTCCATTAGCTATGCCCCCTTTTCTAGTCCCCAAAACATCAGAACATCGGCATACACACCCGTTTGCTATTGTAAACCTGCCCTAACGTCAGTACTCTGAATTGTTGATATCCTCCCGGATCTCCCCTGTAACTTGGCATTTCCAGTTTATGCTGTAAATTATTGGTAGTAAGAAATTATTGAATGACGGGTTCAGTGGAAGCCAGCAAATTGTTTTCATGCAGAATAATAACTCAGTTCCAAATATTATTCTGAATGTGTCCACTGACCTCATAACCCACTTTAATTGAGACACGTTAAATAGTATGAATGCACATAAAGTCATGACAGTTATTATCCGCTATGTGATCAACCCGTATTTTAAATATGTGTGAATTGCCCTCTCAGTGACCTTCTCCTGTCTCTACTCTAATCGCCTCCTCCCACTCTTAGATACAGGACTTCTCTTACAGTGGTATGCACTGGTCAAAATTACTGCTACTCTGAACAGATAAGCAAGTTGAATATTAAATGATCTCCAAAAGGCAAGTTAAAGGGGTTCTGCAGTTTGTTTTAACTGATGATCTATCCTCTGGATAGATCATCAGCATCTAATCGGCGGCGGTCCGACAACCGGGACCCCCGCCGATCAGCTGTTTGAGAAGGCAGCGGCACTCCAGCAGCACCGCGGCCTTCTCACTCTTTACCGCTGGCCCAGTGACGTCACGACTAGTATCAACTAGCGTGGGCGGGGCTAAGCTCTATTAAAGTGAACAGAGCTTAGCCCCGCCCACGCTAGTTGATACTAGTCGTGACGTCACTGGGCCAGCGGTAAACAGTGAGAAGGCCGCAACGCTGCTATAGCGCCAATGCCTTCTCAAACAGCTGATCGGCAGGCGTCCCGGGTGTCGGACCCCCGCCGATCAGATGCTGATGATCTATCCAGAGGACAGAGCATCAGCTAAAACAAACTGCAGAACCACTTTAAAGATGAAACACACTTTTCAACATTTTAAGCAATATCAGTTATGATTTTGGTTTTGTACAGGAAAAATTAAACAAGTACCTTGCAAAGGTATGGGTACTCAGGGAGATTTGAGCCCTCAGATAACTTTGACCGATGCTCCAGGCCTTAAAGGGTTTCTATCACTTCGTTTCACCTATTTAGCTTTCAGACACTAGCGATCCGCTAGTGTCTGCTTTATCTAACCATCCTAATATAAGAGCTTATTGTCCTGCCGTTTAGCTAAAAAAATAACTTATATAGATATGCAAATGAGCCTCTAGGTGCTATGGGGGCGTGATTAGCACCTAGAGGCTCCGTCTACCTTAACAAACTGCCGCCGCCCAGCGCGTCCCTCCAGCCCGCCCATCTCCTCCGGAATGCGATGCTCCTCGTATTCGGCGCATGCGCAGTGAATGTCTGATCGCTTCCCTGCTCAGACATCTCCACTGCGCCTGCGCCGATGACGTCATAGTGCTCCGAGGAACAGGCGCAGTGGAGATGTCTGAGCAGGGAAGCGATCAGACATTCACTGCGCATGCGCAGAACAGAGACGCGCACGGAGAGGATCGCTTCAGCTGGAGATGGGCGGGCTGGAGGGACGCGCTGGGCGGCGGCAGTTTGTTAAGGTAGACGGAGCCTCTAGGTGCTAATCACGCCCCCATAGCACCTAGAGGCTCATTTGCATATCTATATAAGTTATTTTTTTAGCTAAACGGCAGGACAATAAGCTCTTATATTAGGATGGTTAGATAAAGCAGACACTAGCGGATCGCTAGTGTCTGAAAGCTAAATAGGTGAAACAAAGTGATAGAAACCCTTTAAAGAGCCTTTTAAGGCTTGTTCACAATCACCATTAGGAAAGGCAAGGGTGATGCAAATTTCAAAGCTTTATAAATACCCAGACTTCCATAACCTTGTCCCCAAAAAACAGCAGCCATGGGTTCTTCTAAGCAACTGCCTAACACTGAAAATAGAAATGGTTGAGGCTCACAGGAGAAGCCTATAAGAAGATAGCAAAGCGTTTTCAGGTTTAAAGGGGTTGTCCGCAGTGGCGTAGCTAGAAATGAATGGGCCCCACAGCAAATTTTTTAATGCCCCAACCCCCCACAAGCAACTTATTTGCAACCCCCACTTCTGTGGCTAGTCAAAATCGCTTTCTTAGACCAGGCCCAGCAGTCGCTCTGTCCGTTTCCTACAGTGTCTCTGTATATAATGTCTTTTTTATAATATTGTTGAGGGGGTCCTGACAATAACATTTTTTAGCCCTCATCCTGGGTGGGCCCATTCTGAGCTCGGGCCCCAAAGCAGCCGCTTCCCTTGCTTCCCCTATAGCTACTCCCCTGGTTGTCCAGGTTCAGATCTGAACCCGGACATACCCATATTTTAACCCCCCCTGATGTTTGCATTGGGATTTTTTTTATTTACAATAATACACTGCTGGGTAGAAGCCTCAGCCTGGCAGCCCTAAAGAGAGCCTGGTACGTCACTGGATCTCCTGAAAATGCCTTTCGATTTAGCGCAGGGCAAAGGAGAGCATCAAATGCTCTGATGCTCTTGTCAGGGGGCTGCCTGGGTAAAAATATGGCTATGTCCAGGTTCACCTCTGAACCCAGACAACCCCTTTAAGAAATGGCAGTTAGCAGGAACAGTGGAGGTCAAGAGAAGGTCTGGTAGACCAAGAAAAATTTCTGAGACAGCGGCCTGTAGGATTAATGTGTGTCCAATATTATATGTGCTGTGATTTTATTTATTATTTATATCAATAAAAATGTATTGCTTTATTCTTTCACAGGGTGTATTTATTCATGTTATTTTAGAAGTTTTTAGTTTAGCTTATACACCTTATCTGATTGGTTTCAACAGTGAGCCCAGCATGTTTAGTGTTTCAAGCTGTTATACTTGCCAAAGGGGGTGCTACTAAGTACTAACCATGCAGGGTGCCCAAAGTTTTGCTTCAGGACCTTTTCCTTTTTTGTTATTTTCTAAATATGAAAGATCAAAATAAATAAAAATAGTTTTTGCTTAAAATACAAAGGGAATGTGGCATCTTTATGCCTTTTTGGGAGATCATTTAATTTTTAACTTGTTTAAATGATCACAGTATTAGTAATTTGGACCAGGGGTGCCCACATTTTGGCATGCCACTGTAGATCTCTCTTCTTCTATGGAATCTCCGTGCTTTTTCCTTCTCCAGCAATGCAATCTCTTAACCCCTTAACGACTACCAGTGCACCTTTTTGCTGCATCCATTAAGGGACCTTATTATAGAAAAAGTCCTTTACAAGTGTCCTATGCTGCCCTTGTGCAAGTTATTAGAGATTCCTATGATCCCAGCTATGTAAACCTTTGTTCACCACAGTCAAGAGTGAGTAGGCTCCCTCCTTTAATCGGGTCAACAGGTTTCCCAGTTTAAAGACATTCGGACCCCTGTGTAGTCAGCCATAGGGACTGGGTTGTCTGTTCCCTAAGCCTAGGCAATACTAATGGTATGTTCAAACAGAATGTGAATTACATCATAAAAATCCACCACCGATCCACAACAAAATCTGCTCCAAATGTTGCCCTAACAACTCTGGAGCAGATTTACTAAGTCTGTAGATTACATTAATTTAGACAGGCTGCCTAGACCTGTACCAGGATTATCACAGGGGCTCAGGCTGGATGATATATCTGGTGCAGGAATAGACACTGTTATAAATAACTGTTAATCCCCTATTCGTTGGCTTACGTAGAGACAGAATTTTATACCAAAACTGTGGCGCATTTTTTTGCCAAAAGGTTATATCATAGGCTATGCCCCTTCCCACAAATCCACATCCCTTTCCACTAAACCCCACCCAAGTGATTCCGAAAATTGGAAAAACCATAGTTCACCAATTTGCGCCAGAATTGTGCCAATTTGTGCCACTTTTTAGACAGTCTAGGGACATTAGTAAGTCTGGATCACTGTGCAACAGTGGCATAGATCATAATGTATTACATTACAACAGTATGCTAATACTTAGATGTTTAAAATAAATATGTATAATAGTATCATTTAATCAGATAATGTAATAAAAATATAATAAAACAATAACAAAAAAGGAACATTTTTTTGTGCTTATTTAAAAAAAAACTGATGGTGGCCCACGAAAAAGTAGCCCGCCTCCAATATCTCCAAATCAAGCTGCCTAATAGTAAATCTGTCTTAGTTGTCCATAGCAACCAATCAGAGCTCAGCTTTCATTTTTTTCAGAGCCCTGTAGTAACTGAAAGCTGAGCTCTGATCTGGTTGCTTTTGGCAACTAAGACTGATTTATTATTCAGTTTGATAAAAGGGGCCTATTGTGTCAAAAAGATGGTGTTCTCCCTGGAACAGCGAATAGCGATTGTGGAAGACTATGTGCGAAGCAGATCGATTAAGGAAACGCAAGAGACCTTTGCCAACAAGTACCCAGGAACAAAACCAGCTAAACATTGTACTCAGAGTCTGGTTCGGAAATGGCATCAAACTGGCTCTGTTGCAAACATGAAGAAACCGAGGCCTCCATAGGTCAGGACAGCTGAAGTTGTGCAAGAATTTCAACAGCGGGTTGCAAGTAGCCCCCAAAAATCAACTTGAAGACCGTCTCAGCAAGTTGGTGTATCACGATTGACGTGTCAGCGAGGGCTGAAATCTCTGGACCTGAAACCGTACCGAATAACGTGTGTGCAGGAAATGACTGGACTTGGTTGTTGACTATGATTGCTGACAGACATTTGGACCCGTTGCTGTACTTCATGATGGACATTTATCAGGTCCCAGGATATGAGGTACTGGTTGGCTGAAAATCCTCATTTGACTCCTGAAACACCACTTAGCCATACCCACAGCTGTCCATGTGAATTCCCATGTTCTTATTTTGTAGTACTCTTTGTCCTAGAGCTCATGCACATGAACATATGTTTTTTTCCGCATCCAATACGCATTTTGTGCAGGTCGGATGCAGACCCATTAACTTCAGTGGGGCCGTAAAACATGCAGGAAGCACACCGTCAGCATCTGTATGTCCACTTCATGGCACCCACAAAAAGGTGGAACATGTCCTATTCTTGTCCGTTTTACAGACAAGGATAGGACTGCTCCATTGAGGCCAGGACGTTCTGTTCCGCAAAATGTGGACCGCAAAACACAGTGCGGACGTGTGCATGAGCCCTTAGCTGTAAACAACCTGAGCTCTCATTTTAAAGGTCGCTGGATAAGCTCAGGCACACAATCCCTGTCTGCTACTGCAATCCTGTGAGCCGTTCTTTGCTAGATTACCTTATGCACTGGATCATGAATTCTATTTCAATAAAGAGATTGGAGGACATTTATCATTTACCTACGCCAGCTTTTTGGCCTCAAAAAGTCAAATTATGGCACACAATACACTTGCACAAAACGTAAGCTTTTGAACTTTTCCAAAAAGTGCCCAGAGGAGTGAGGGGAGTAGGTGGTGTGGGGCTAGGCATAGCTGACCGGGCATGTGTATTATAATTTACAGTTTCTTTGGTGTAGACAGTATACCTAAAATCAACACCAGCATCCTTGCGGTCATAGATTTCACTTCTGGCGTATGAACCTGCACAGATGCGCTAGAAGGGGATCGATTCAGGGGATTGAGTGTAAAACAAGTGTGCCCCATTATTTCTAAGGCAATTTGATGCAAGTTATCCAAATTAACATCTTATAGGGGAAAAACAGATGCATTTTCGCAGGCATAAGTAATTGGCCGCTGTCACTCTAGCAGTCCCAGACTGTCCATGTATTTCATTGGTCACCAGTCATTTGCATGTTTCCTGCAGTGTTTTTAAGGTCCAATCCACGACTATCAGCCGGTCAGGGTACATTCACACTAGCGTTTTTGTTTTCCGGTATTGAGTTCCGTTGATAGGGGCTCAATACCAGAAAAAAACTGATCAGTTTTATCCTAATGCATTCTGAATGGAAAATATTCCATTCAGGATGCATCAGTTCAGTCCCTTTTCCGTTTTTTGGACGGAGAAAATACTGCAGCATGCTGCAGTTTTATCTCCGGCCAAAAATACTGAACACTTGCCGGAATGCCGGAACACTTAATGCCGGATCCAGCACTAATAGACTTCAATGTAAATTAATGCCGGATCCGGCATTAAGTGTTCCAGCAAAACATATCCGGCTTTTCCGTCTGCGCATGCCTAGACCTTTAAAAATGCAAAAAAATCTGCATCCGGATCCGTCTGACCAATGCCATCAGTTTGCGTCCGGATTGCCGGATCCGGCAGGCAGTTACGGCGACGGAACTGCCTGCCGGAATCCTCTGCCGCAAGTGTGAAAGTACCCTTACTGGGCTGACTATAGTATAAAAGGGGTTTTCATAGTTAGGCCTCCTTCACGCTTCAGTGAATCTCTGAGTCTCCACAGACAGCACATGTACTTGCTTGACTTTAATGTGTGTATTCACATATCCATGGTGACACCACGGAAGCATGCCCTAATTTTGTCATGACAGATCCTTCACACACGTTATAGTCTATGGTCTGTGAAAATCATAGACGCAACATAGATGCCATCCGTGTTTGATCCGTGGTTTTCATGGATTGTTGCTAGGAGATGCTCTGTAAATTGACTTTCAGCCTAGCAGTGTCCGTGGAGTACAGATGACACTTGAAGGGCAAAAAATGGATACATGGACTAACCAGGGATTCTTCATAGACATCTTTACAAATGAACTACTGACCATCTCGTCACAGATGTCATCTTGGACATGGACGTGTGAATGAGGCCTAAGTGTGTCAAATCCACTTAGGAATAACATGAATTGCATTTCTCCAGATGTCCAAAAATGTTCTCTTTTGTCTTAAAAACTTTCCACATAGTCTTTCCAGGCGACTCGGTCTTCTCTTAATTTTCACATGTCCAAATCATGTCCAAGACAATTATTCTTGTCAAGCTACCAAGTCATTGCTTTCCTTGACATTCATGTTTTTCTTAATCAGCATCCCCAAGGCCTGCATGATTATTCAGAGACTTCATTGTGTTTTCTTTCCCACTTTTTTTTTGTCTTTTCATAAAGAGCCAGTAAAACAGCCTACCCCAGTTCTGTGGTTTAATTCTTAGGATACTGGAGGGTTTTTTTGCGTTTTCATTTCTCTTCCCTATCTTCCTTGAGCCATAACTTTTTTATATTTCTATTCACATAGCTGTATGAGGGCTTATTTTTTTGCGGGAGAAGTTATACTTTCTAATGCCACCATTAATTATGGCATACAATGTAGTCAGAAGCAGTAAAAATTCCAAATGGGGTGGAATGGGAAAAAAACGCAATTCCTCCACCATTTTACGGGTTTTATTCCCACAGCGTTCCGTTTACGGCAAAACTGACCCATGCCCTTCATTCTCTTGGTCAGTACAATTACAACGATACCCCATATGTTTAGGTTTTTTATGTCTAAATAGTGTAAAAAAAAAAATTTACTTTGGAAAAAAATTTTTTTTTTACATCACCATATTCTGACCACCATAACTTTTTATAGTTCTATCTACTGAGCTGTGTGGGGGGCTCATTTTTTTGCGGGACAATCTGTAGTTTTTATTGATACCATTTTGGGGTGTGAGTTTTTCATTACATTTTTAGGGGTAAGAGAAGCAATGAAAAAATGGCAAATTGGCCATTTTGACCCTTTTTTTCTGTTACGCCGTTTGCCCTATTGGAAAAATATTTTAAATGTACGGGCGTTTTCGGTCATGGTGATACCAATGATGTTTATATTTTTGGTTATTTAGGTATTTATTTTTTATTATACGGAAACTTAAATTTCTTGAATTTTTTATATATTTTAAAACAGGTGTTTTTTTTACTTTTTTGTAATGATTTTGAAGCTCGTATTTGAGCATACAAAATGCATTTTTTAATTTTGAACAATCATGGATTTTTAAAATGCATTTATTACTGACTATTGCTCATTTCCTATGCTGCTCTTCCACCTGATGGCCAAAATAAGAATTGCAGCTTAAATGCCCTCAGACTCTTCAGCAAGGCTGAGCGCATTTAAATCAATTACCAACATCCTCATTGGCCACAGAGGTTTTTGACCCTTTAGATGCTGTGATCTCACTTAAACACGGTATCTAAAGGCTTTAATTAGCCGCGGGTCTCTGCTGTTTGAAACAGCACAGACCTGCCGGTCATGCGAGCGGGCGCCATGTTTGCCTATCGCTCGCGCTGGTAGCGAAAGGGTTAAGGGCCCTTTATACAGGCTGAGAATCGCACAGATTATGGTTAATGAGCGTTCATAGTAACACTTGTTACCGGTGATCGGGCAGTGTAAATGTTCCACCGATTACCCAATGAACGAGGGTTCGTTATCCGATAGCCTGTTCGCATGCAAAAATGATCGGTTACTAGCAGAAGATCGTTCTGTGTAAACACGATCTGCTGCCGGCAAAGAACGTGTCAGTATAGGGAAGAGCAATGGCATTAGCGATTGCTCTTCCCCATACTCTGGAGGAGATCGCTGCATGTAAATACAGCGGTCTCCTCCACCAGTGAGCAGCAGACTATCTGCTGAAATATCGTCCTGTGTAAAGGGACCTTTAGACATCGTTACATGTGAAGTCCCTGTTTCTCGATCACTGGAGCCTTTATTGTTCATACCTAACATTGATTAAATGCATAGGGATGTTATAAATGGCTGCAGTCTGTGGTCCAGAATGCTGAATGCTACAGGATACTGTCCGCCAGCTCTAGGTGACTGCCATGTAGAGCAGGCATTTAGCTAACACTCAGCATGCAGTCTGTTTTCTGCCCGTCACGCCTCCTGTAATGTCTTGCTCCTGCAGACTATACACTTTGCCTGCTCGCTCCCTTCTTTGTGACTAATTAAAGGTGAGAAGTTGTCGCTTCTCAGTTTTCAATGTCTTTCTCACATTAGTATTACCTTGAGTAACACTTTGCGGGCCAGGCACAGCGTCTCTCATGGCTGTTTGCTTCATCTCTTCCTGCTTGCCATCTCCCTCCGTTATTACTTTTTACTCTAATCATATTCTTATCATTAAACATGACTTGCCCGCAGCTTTCATCTCACGTCCACTTTGTTTTTCTCTTCTCACCTTGTCTCCCGCTTACCCCTGAGCCCGTTCCTTGTGTTTCCTGCCTTCCTTAATATATGTGCGGTATCACCAAATCTTTTATTATGTTGCTGTACTCCTTGCCTGTCCCTCCTGTCCTTTTCTTTCTCTCCTCTCTTCTCACACACTGTACTTTGTCCTTGTCATCTCTGTGTAAGTGGCATATGGCAGCTCAGATTAGGGACACAGTGCCATTGCCCTTGGCTTTGCTACCAAACCAGACAGTGCTGGTGACATGTGTCCTGAATCGTCTGCTGGGTCACCCTGTGGTGAAAACACCCTTCCATTATCCCTGGAGATTATTCTGTTGCCTATGTTGTCTCGTACCTGTTTATGACAGCAAAATATGACTTTCTGCTATTGCAGTGGATTCTAACACGCCCTATTTGAGTAAGTGCTCATAAGAGTGCGCCCTAAGCTTGTAGCCCACCATTCCTACGCTGGAAAATGGCATACCTAAATACCGGCAAATTTTAGGAATATCAGGTCCGGGAGTTTGCTTTTCATACAGCCCAGAGTTGTTCCATGTCAGGAACGTTGCAGGTGCCTAGGCACGGGGCGAGTACTTCAACACACTCACTGTGATTCTGTGGAACATTTACTGCTGCCTAGACTTACCGTAGTACTAGGGTTGTGGAGCGAGAAAATCTGGGTAAAGTCCAGGACAGATATTGTAGATGAGAGCATTCACACACAGCTCATCTGGATAAGCTACAAAAAAATGTCTGTATTACCCTAAAAGTGTGAAGGGAGCTTTGAAAAGTTGGGTGATAGCCCCATTAGGAACGTTCATGACAGCCATATTGTTCTTCACCCAATTTTATAGAAACCAAAAGTATTCAGCCATTTTTTGTTTTTGAGAAAGCTGGATGATAACAAATATGGCTGCTATTACATGTCCTCTGAGGCTTGCAAGCATTTCAGACAAGGCTGTGAATACTAAATGTGGTCTTTTGTGTTGCGTTCAGTAATACACCCATCATCCCTGCATCAGTGCATAACAAGGCATATTCGACATTCTTGGGTCGGGGAAAGCCTGGCGAGAGCCATTTCCTGTTGTTTTGCACCTCTGTTTTGGTTTCTATCTACTCTCATTTATCCCTCTCTCGTCGTACATATCTTCTCACAGGCCTGGCACCTTTCCCTCTTCAATTCTCCCCCCCTCCTCCTTCCTACCTTCTCCCTCTTCTCCCTCCTCCACTCATCATGCTGTAATTACACAGATCAGTCAGTAATCTGTGATACGCTGTGATTACACATTAGACTGTGTGACTATCAAGACATTTCTTCGCATTGCCAGTCCAAGAGGTCTCTGCACTCCTCCTCTGTCTGCAACTTGAGCGTATCTCCTGCCTTCCCTGCAAATAAGAAGATTAGTTCTGTTAACTATCTGAATTATGTATCACGCGCTGAATCACCAGTCTTCAAACTATTTCAGGTCTTTGTGCTAAATGGAAACTCATCCATGAGAGACATTACTGTCTTTTCTGCAATGGGTGGTTTTAGTTTAATTTTGTAAGACAAACTGGAAAACTCAGCTGAGCTTTTTACTATATTTTAAAGTACTTTATATATTGTGTTGTAATGTGTGTGTTTTATATATGTGTGGGTTTTGTATCTGTCAATGGTGATTCACTAAAAGAGTTGTGATGGAAAGCCACCATTCTGTTTGGTGCAATGGAGAATTGCGGCATTCATCTTTTTCACAGATTAGCTCACAACTGAGTGATTACAGTCTGTCAGGCCTACGCGGTCCTTTTCTATTGGGGCTTCGGCAGCCAAGAACATGTTAAAGGGTTGCCCAGTGGGAATTAACTTATAGGAAAGGTCTCAGAGAGGCTTAAAACAGTAATACCTCACCAACGCGTAGGGTCTCTACATGCATGAAATTGGCCTGGCGTTTTTCCACTGCTAAAAAAAAAGCCTTGAAAACCACTTACATTTTTTTCCATGCCACATGCACTTTTATGGCTTTTTTAGCTGCATTTTCTTTCTAAACAACTGTGTGAACCATGTTGTTTCCCTATAGAGATGTCAAAATGCCCAAAAAAAAACGGGTATTCCCATCACAGACAATGGTGGCATATCGATAGGATATGCCCCCATTGTCTGATAGGTGCGGGTCCCGCCTCTGGCATCCGCACCTACACTGAGAGAACGGAGCAGGGAAAGGTGGTGAAGAGGCACTGCAAGTGCGCAGCTGCACTCCATTAATTTCCATGAATGAGCACTGCCTTGGGTATTTTCGTCAGCCCCATAGAAACGAATGGGAGAGGTGGCTGCGCAAGCATGGTGCGCTCCAATTCACTTGTATTGAGAGAGCGCTTAGCGGTGGCCAGACCCCAGGTTTCCAGCCACCATTCTCCCTGCTCCATTCTCATGTAGCTGCAGGTCTCAGAGGTGGGACCCGCACCTATCAGACAATGGGGGCAAATCCTAGCTATATGCCCCCCATTGTCTGTGATGGGCATACCCCTTTAAGTTTCATCATGCTGTATTTTTCAAACATCATAAAAAACCCTAAGAAGTCACTAAACAAAAACACCAGTAGCATAAAAATGCTTGTGTGGCCTGCATTTCATATTTCCCATATACTTTCGACTAACATCTGGAGATGGAGTTTTGATTCAATAAATGCATAGTAATTGATAGCATTCTCTGCGTGTGTATACAGAGATAGGTGTCAGTCACTGGTAGTTGTACATGTGGGAGTTGTTATCAGTGATTCTCTGTGTAAATGTGTATACAGAAATAGTTATCAGTCAATTATAGCTGTACATAGGTGAAGTGTTATCAGTGATTGATAGCATTCTCTATTGTAAGTGTATATATTGAAAGAGCTCTGTAAGTGTTCTCTGTGTATGTGTGTATACAAAGATGGGTGTCAGTCACTGACATTTGTAGACGGAGAGGTGTTATCAGTTGTTCCCTGTATAAGTGTTGTGGTGATGTGTACAGTATAAGTCCTGGGAGGCGTGTATATCCCACCCAGATACCTCAGCTGGGTGAGATAACTGAAATCCAGAAAGCTGCAGTGGTTTCAGCAAAATGTAGTTCTGAGACAGTTTTGTCTAGATGTTGTTCTGGGCTGGATTTCATGTGGACTGGGGGATATGTTTGGTGGTGGGATCTGCCAGTCCACACCCTTCCACTGCATATATTGTCTTTTGCCGGAGGTGATCGCAGGTGAGGCCTGCTGCTGTAATCAAGGAGGGATAAAACAACCCTCTGTGTATGACTTGGGGGAGAAAGGCTGAGGAAGCCTGAGAAAGAGGGGAGCCTGAGAGGCTCTGTGTGGTCTTAGCCAGGAGAGCTGAGGGGCCGCAAGGCTTTGTAAAGCCTGAAGTTTGGGGGGGGGGGGGCAGCGACGCCTAAGGAAAGAGGGTCACACGGTCAGAGTCGGGAGGACTTCTGAACCATCTCCCCCCAAGGGTGCTGGTGTGGTCACAGCCTGGAGGCTGCTGGACCGTATATGGCTGAGGAATCCGGATCTAATCCTGTGTGTGAACGGCGCTCTATAGGTGAGATAGAGACAACACGTGTATTAGGTTGAGCCCAGACGGGCAGGTGTTTATTTTCGATGTTTATATGTGTGATGTTGCTAAAGTGCCAAAATAAAGCACCTTTTGGACTTGAAACCCCGTTGTCAGAGGAGAAGTCTGTGATTGCGACCCCCTGAGAGAGAGCGATCCCTTACAGTGTGTATACAGAAAAAGTTGTCAGTCACTGATAGCTCTGCAAGGGGGAAGTGTTATCAGTGATTGATAGCATTCTATGTGTAAGTGTGTACAGTATACAGAAAGAGCTGTCAGTCACTGTTAGCTACAGAGGGAAGTGTTATCAGTGATTGATAGAATTCTCTGTGTAAGTAAGTATACAGAGATAGCTGTCAGTCACTGATAACTGTACACGGGAGTGGTGTTTTCAGTGAATGATAGAATTCTCTGTGGAAGTGTGAATACAGAGTGTGGGGATTCGCTCTGGTAGTTAGGATTAGCGGGTGCACACCCTGTTGGAAGTTCTGCCTTGTCAAGTCCACAGGCAGGCGTTAGGCGGCCTGTTCGCCCATACAGGGGTCTGAAACCTCCAGCCCGGCTCAAGCCGCGAATCCTAACACAGTCCTCAGATCACAGCACACAGACCTCCTGAGCTCCACTGTCAGACAGAGGTAATCCTCCTCACCTGGCAGTGCTGGCTGGTTTTTATGCCTGGCAAAACACAGCCTGGAACATAGGGGGTTATTAACCCACCCAGCACTTTGACTACTCCCAGTAAGAGCCATCCCGGATCAGCTATTACAGCCATACTAAGTATCAAGGTGTCAAACAACAACTGCTGCTGACACATAAAAACCGGCTCTTACTCCACCAAGGCCAGGAACCTCGGTGACACGTATCTATCATCCACAATGATTCCTTGTACCTTCTTACATACCTCCACCCTTTGTTCAACCCTGAGGGGATGAACACATGCCATACAGTATACTCGGGACAGGGCATCCGCGTTTTCCAGCAACCGGCCTGCCCTGTGTTCTACGGAGAACTTAAAGGGGTTATCCCACCTTCTAATTTCATCGCAGCGTCTCCTGTTCACTCTGTACTAACTCCTATTTCCTGGGGCGTTGTCCTTTCTATTGATGGGCAGCTCGTCAGCGCTCTGCTGATCAGTTGACTCCGCCTCCCTTACTTGCGTGCGCGCTCCCGTTATAGCCGAACTTCATTCTGGGAGACGCAGCAGTGCTTTCTCTACCCTCTCACATCCTGCATTCCGCGGCTCTGATTCAGAAGCAGCACAAGGGAATGAAGAACCGCGCATGCGCGGCCAGCGGCGTTGCGCGTTCATGTAAGAAATGCAGCCACACACTGGAAGGTGGTTTCGCTCGCCGCGCATGCGCGGCCATTGCATTCGGCCGGCGAAAGGTGGCCGTAACTAAGGGAGGACACAGTACAACAATGAGGTAAAAGGGGGAGGTTTTTAGTGAGAAGGGTAGGAATTGGCTTAAACATTATATTTAGGAAAATGATCATTGTCGCAGCGTGGACAAATTAACCTTTGATCCTTTTGATGGGATAACCCCTTTAAAGTTTTGTAAGGACAGGAACCACCTGGTGACTCGGGCATTTCTCTCTTTGGCCTGGCTGATCTGCTTGAGAGGGGAGTAGTCAGTAACCAGACGGAATGTTTTCCCCAACATATAATAGCGGAGAGACTCGAGTACCCACTTGATAGCCAGGCACTCTCTCTCCACTATACTGTACCTGGTCTCGGCTGGGGTGAGCTTGCAGCTTAGGAATTCCCGCTTGAAGTCAGCTGTCACCAAAACCGGGGGCCCACAGAGGGCTGACTTCAAAGCGGAGAAAGCCTCTTCTGCCCGGTCATTCCAGTGAACCATCGCTGACTTGCGTCCCTTCAATAACCCTGTCAATGGCGCGGCTACAGTAGCAAAGTGGGGAATAAATCTCATGTAATAGCCTATCATACCTAGGAATGACTTTACTTGTTTGGTGGTGACAGGTCGGGGCCAATTTTTTATCGCCTCTATTTTGTTTACTTGGGGTTTGATCACTCCATGCCCAATGACATACCCCAGGTATTTTGTCTCCTCTAACCTTATCCCGCATTTTTTGGGGTTAGCGGTTAGTCCAGCTTTCTGAAGGGAGTCTACTACAGCCTGCACTTTGGGCAGGTTACTTTCCCAGTCGGTACTGTGGACGACAATATCGTCCAGGTAAACCGAAGCGTACCGACGATGTGGATGAAGCACAATGTCCATTAGTCGCTGAAAAGTGACGGGGGCACCATGCAGACCAAAGGGTAAGACCTTATATTGATACAGCTCCTCAGGCGTGATGAAGGCAGTTTTCTCTTTGGCAGCCTCCGTTAAGGGTACTTGCCAGTACCCTTTGGTGAGGTCCAAAACAGAAAAGTTTCGGGCTTGTCCTAACCTCTCAATCAGCTCGTCTACCCGGGGCATGGGATATGCATCGAACTTGGAGATTTTGTTTAGTTTCCGGAAATGGTTACAGAATCATAACGAACCGTCCGGCTTTGGTATTAAGACTATTGGACTGGCCCACTCACTTTTGGACTCCTCAATGACGTCTAGTTGCAGCATTAGCTGCACTTCCTCGGAGATGGCTTGTCGCCGAGCCTCACGTACCTGGTATGGTTTCAACTGGATTTTGGCCTGAGGCTCAGTGACAATGTCATGCTGGATTATGGAAGTGCGTCCAGGGAGGTCTGAGAACACGTCCGTGTTCCTGCTGACAAACTCCCAGGCCTCCTGAGTCTGTTTAGAGGAGAGGCTGTCAGCAATCTTCACTGTGTCAACCGCTTCCCTTACATCAGACTGAGGGGCCGGCACCTCTCCTCCTAGAAAACTCTGCCGCGGGCTATCGTCAATAATGGTCTCCCTATCTTTCCAAGGTTTGAGAAAATTCACATTGTACACCTGCTCTGGCTTCCGCTGCCCTGGCTGGTGTACCTTGTGTACCTACTGTAGCAGAGGTAACTCTTGGTTTTCCTTTCCTAGGGCGGTCCTCATGAGAGACAGTTTCATCATAGTGCTTAATGGCTTTCATGACTGTATTTGAGGATACCTTCAAAGTTCTGGAAATTTCCTGGATTGACTGACCATGTCTTAAAGTGATGATGGACTGCCGTTTCACTTTAATTAGTTGAGTGATTCTGGCCATAATGTTGATTAGAACAGTAGTAGAATATAGCTAAACACTGAACTGTGTACCAATCCTACTTTTGCAAAACACAACTGATGTTCTGAAAAACATTATGGAGGAGAGAAATTTCACAACATAACTCTTGACAAGGCATATTTGCTAATTGAGCTACAGGTCCCAGAGGAGGAGAGCCTGAAAACACAGTTTTTCCATGCAGCCCGAAACTAAAGGGAGCTCACAGCAAATAGCTATTGCAACTTCCATTGCAGTCTATGATAACTGTTGAAATTCCCACTAGTGGTGGCTGCAGGCAGACAGTTTTGTAATATATTTTCTGAAGTGAAGCAGAGATTTAGAGCTGTATGGGAGAAATTGATCAATATATTTATGCCAGTTCTCTAATGTAAATACATTGAAAAATATTCCTAAAGTTGTAAAAATAGTTTGAGGCTAAAGGTTACTTTTTTAATTACAATTTTTTTAATTAATTTTTCTTCCACTTAATAACAAAAACGTAAATTCATCAGAAATCTAAATCTGGCTAGTTTTGCTGTGGGCCCTATAAGTTCTGTGTACACCCCTGGTCATGAAGCTGGTTAAGAATGCCAAGTGTGCAAAGCTATTTAAAAAAAAATCTATTTTAGCATATGTTACTGCTGCAGCAGCATTATGCATAAAGCAATCTTTAGTTTCTTCACATACCACTGTTTTCCTTGAGTTTTTCCCTTAGTTACGGCTGTTTAAACATTTACAATATGAGGACCTTCTCTAGATGGCTCCTCTGCCAGTTCTCTGAGGCCAAAACTGCTTTACCTCACTTCCCATACACACTTGCTGTAGCCAGCAGCTCCCTGCCAGCCAATCAGATTGGATTACTGAGAGACACGCCTCCTCACTCTGAAGCCTAATGCAGGCATGCAGTGTGAAGGACCGCCCCTCCAACTTCCTGTCTTCTTAGCTGGAGACAGAAAAGCCATAGCAACTGTCTTTTAACCCCTTCAGGACCCTGCCATTTTTCACCTTAAGGACCAGGCTATTTTTTGCAAATCTGACATGTCGCTTTATGTGGTGATAACTTTAAAACGCTTTTACCTATCCAGGCCATTCTGAGATTATTTTCTCGTCACATATTGTACTTCATGACAGTGGTAAAATTGAGTCAAAAATATTTTTTTATTTATAAAAAAAATGCCAAATTTACCAAACATTTGGAAAAATTAGCAAATGAGCAAATTTCAATTTCTCTACTTTTATAATAGATAGTAATACCTCCAAAAATAGTTATTACTGTACATTCCCCATATGTGTACTTCATGTTTGGATCATTTTGTGAATGGCATTTTATTTTTTGGGGATGTTAGAAGGCTTAGAAGTTTAGAAGTAAATCTTAAAATTTTTCTGAAAATATAGAATCATCCAAACATGACCCCATTTTAGAAACTACACCCCTCAAGGTATTCAAAACTGATTTTACAAACTTTGTTAACCCTTTAGGTGTTGCACAAGAGTTAATGGAAAATAGAGATACAATTTCACTTTTGGCAGTGTTTCCATTTTAATCCATTTTTTCCAGTTACAAAGCAAGGGTTAACAGCCAAACAAAACTATATTTATGACCCTGAGTCTGTAGTTTATAGAAACACCCCATATGTGGTTGTAAACTGCTGTACGGGCACATGGCAGGGCGCAGAAGGAAAGGAACGCCATATGGTTTTTGGAAAGCAGATTTCACTGGGATAATTTTAAGCTGCCATGTTATATTTGAAGACCCCCTGATGCACCCCTAGAGTAGAAAATCCAAAAAAGTGACCCCATTTTAGAAACTACACCCCTCAAGGTATACAAAACTGATTTTACAAACTTTGTTAACCCTTTAGGTGTTCCAGAAGAATTGATGGAAAATAGAGATGAAATTTCAGAATTTCACTTTTTTGGCAGATTTTCCATTTTACTATTTTTTTTCCAGTTACAAAGCAAGGGCTAACAGCCAAATAAAACTTAGTATTTATGGCCCTGATTCTGTAGTTTACAGAAACACCCCATATGTGGTCGTAAACTGCTGTACGGGCACACGGCATTGCGCAGAAGGAAAAGAGCGCCATATGGTTTTTGGGAGGCAGATTTAGCTAGACAGTTTTTTGACCCCATGTCCCATTTGAAGCCCCCCTGATGCACCCCTAGAGTAGAAACTCCAAAAAAGTGGCCCCATTTTGGAAGGGACAGGGGACATTAATGAAAGCTGTTATTATAAGGTAATTATTACAGATCTTTTGACAATCATTGACAGACTAACTCAGGTATACATGCCTAGCTCTAATAAAGTAGCAAATAAAAAAAATTATAACAGTTACACTTCAACACTTTTTTGTTCGCTGTATAATTCCATATGTGTTCCTTCATCGGTTTCATGCCTTCAATATGAATCTACAATGTAGGGAAAAAATGCATGGAATAAAATGGTGTGTCTAAACTTTTTACTGGTACTGTGGCAGTAAGGCAACTGAAAATAATCCATATATTCAGTGTTTGCATGTATCTTAGCACTTGCAGAGCTGCAGCCTCTTTTGTGTTTGTGTCTGAGTCTCACCACTGGCAAAATAAAAAATTTATCTAAACTTCTCTTTTATTTTGTTACTCACCTCACTAGGCTCCTGTGGCGATTTCCAAGTGTGGCCATAGCTCCTGTGTACAGGCGCATCCAGTTGCTAGGCAACCTTACCCAGAATCTGACTGGGAAACTTCATACCTCCTTGAGGGAGTTAAGAGTTAAAGGGGTTATCCCATCATAATGATCACTGTTAAATCTGTTAATGATTTATATTTGATTAACCAATTCCCACCGTTTAGGAGAAAATTCATCCCCACTTACCTCATTGTTGTCATTCGGTCTCCCCTGGTTACGGCCACCGCTCTTCTCCGGAATCCCGGTGTCCGCGCTTGCGCAAAAGACTCCTTCTTTTCTCCCGGCCAGGCCGCTCGCTGTCCTGAACGCGCACGCCGCCGCGCATGCACGATGGTGACTTCTTCCTGGCCATAAAAGTACAGAGCCGCGAACGAGCACGCCGGCTCTTTACTATACTGGCCAGGAATAAGTCACCATGGCGCATGCGCGGCAGCGTGCGCATTCAGTCCAGCGTGCGGCACGGCCGGGAGAAGACTTCAATCAAGATGAAGCCCACCCCCAGCCAGAATCCAGGAAGTGAACGGCGCGCTGGCAGCAGGTAAGTATGAAAATGCAAAGTGGGATAACCCCTTTAAGAAAAGGTGATTCCATAGAATACCCACCCTAGTGAGAATCATGACACACTAATCTCTTGCATTCCAGTATATCCTTTAAAGAGAACAGGTGACCTCACCTGACATGTCTGCCAGATACTTGCATTCCCCATTTAATAACAATTTTGAAGCTTCTATTCTTATGACTCTATGATGTGCTATTGCTTTATTATACCTGATAGCAGTTATGAACAAACTAGCAGCAGTTTGCTGTGAAGGTCCAAATGGGTGTAACCAGTTGGGATTGTGTCCCTGCAGAGTCTGACACTATCCAGTCAGTGCTGCCAATGTCAGAAAGTGCAGGGACACATCCCCAACTGGCAACACCCTAATAGACCTTCATTGTAAACTGCTAGCAGATTACTAATAACTTCTGGCAGGAATAATAAAGGAATGGCACAGCACATAGCCATAAGAATATATGCACCACAATTGTTATTACATGGAGTATGCAGGGAGTTACTAAAACAGACATGTAAGGACAGGTCCTCGCACGTGCAGCGGGTGCCATGGCCAGCGGGTCTCTGCGTTTCAAACAGTAGAGGCCCACGGCTATTGACTGCAATCGGCAATAATGCTGATCGTGGTCATTGCAGCCTTTAGATGCCGTGATCAAGTATGATCACAGCATCTAAAGGCTGAAAAACCCGGGTACGCGCTTCCGGGTTATTACCTGCATACCCGTGCGGAGATTAGGGATGCCAGTAATGAATTCTAATAGGCTGGGTCTCTCTGAACAGATCCAGCGTATTAGAAACGCAGTTCCTATGTTGGCCAGCAGACCAACACAGGAAATCAGTAATTTATATATTACTATTTGATACATATGCAAATTAACATAAAAGAGTAATATCTTACTTGTGTGACCAGAGAAGAGTCATATTTTCAAGCTCTGACTCATCTCAGGTTAATTTGCATATGTATCAAATCGTTTTTTTGTTTTACACAATAAAAGCACACAGAGCTATGGGAACTGGGTATTGCGGATGTGCTAGCGGCCATCTAGCAACCCATGTCGTCAGCTCTATACCCAAAATCCTGGTGACAGGTTCCCTTTAATTTATTTTTAAAGCATTTAGACATATAAAACCTATACATATGTGGTATTGTTGTAATCGTACTGACCCAAAGAATGAAGGGCACAGTTTTGCCACAAAGGGAACGCCGTAGGGACAAAACCCGTAAAACTGTGGAGGAATTGCATTTTTTTTTCCAATTGCACCCCATTTTTTTCCCACTGAAATACAGAGATACAGTACCATAACTCAGCACATAAAGTGCCTACAGCGCTGTGGTTTGGTTACTTTTTTTGTCTCTGGAAAAGCTGACTCTACCATGTGCATGACGCCATTGTGCTTAAAGTAGTTCTTGACAGAGAAAAGAACATTCGACTTAGGCCTGTTTCAGACTGCATTTTACAGATGCGGCAGGCTGTTCCCTGCCGGATCCATCACCGCTGGACACTGCCAGAATTCCACCCGGCCCCATTCACTATAATGGGGACTGGCGGAGATCCGGCTGCTGTCAGGTAGCATCCAGCAAACATCTCCGGCAGGCTGTTACGTCAGGGAGTGGGAAACTAGCCTTAGCTAGCAGTCAGGTTTAGAACCTCTGCTTCTGAGCAGCATACTGTATATATGGGTTTAGCCAAGGGACCGTAAGTTAACATTTCATGACAATTGGCCATAAATAATAGGAGTTCATTTATGTTTTACCACATTTACACGCATTTATTTGACTAAATAGTTTATATATTATTCCAGTGGGGATGAGAAATGCATAGACCACTAAAAATGCTGTAAAACATTGCTGAAATGTGAATGTTTCAATGTATAAATTTAACCTAAATCTATATCGGAGACATTCAGCCTCATCCATAATGACTGTGTTTATGCAGTCTTATATTAGTAACATTATTAATATCATTACTAAGATGGCATAAGCCTAATGAAGTCTCTGCAGCTTATTTGCATTTGACTTTTCCCTTCCCAACATTTCCAACAAAAGAAGATGCCGCAGACAGGGCGAGGACGCTGCCGAACACCTCGGTGCCCATTGCCTCAGTATTATATAAATAGAAGCCATAAAAGTGAAAGGCATGCTGGTTAGTACAGCACGCACAGATGGCGGTGCATCAGTTTTTCAGCAAGTTAACTGTGCAAAAAAAAAGGTGTTTCCGCTTCACAGGAGAAGGCTTTTGACATGATAATCTACATACTGACAGTCTCTACACATTTTACTTGTCCGTAGAGTGCAGGAATTAGCAAGGTGCTCTCCATATCTTCATTGTCAGTTGGTTAAGCAGAAAATGCCCCAACCCCCATGACCGCCGATTCTCCGTACCAGGGCCAAGTACTGCTTCCTATTTCACCGCAATCTACACAGAGACCTGAAGACTGGGTAACCTATATAGAAAAGCAGTGCATTATTACCATTCCCTATGATTTCAACCCATTACGTTCAAGAATAGATGACTTCCATAGTTAGTCATTGTAAGGGGGATGCTGCGGTGCTATTATTCATACATTTATAGGTTTTGCACCGTATATATTGTGCCCCCACCACCATGTTGCAAAAATTTGTCATCAGTCTTTTCATCCATTTGGCAGCTGACTGTCTAGTCCTAGAGGTTCCCTTCCATTTTACAGTTAATTATGGCTCCATTGTGCGTAATGAGATAAGTAAAAAGGTCAGTAATAAAAGAGTGATTGTGAGGGACGGGAGAGAAAATGGGATGGGGGGGGGGGGGGTTGATAATAGACAGAATATGAGCTAAATAGAATTCAGTGCATGGAGATTTAGAGAGGATGATATGGATGGAGGGGGTAAAGGAGAGGCACCCCTCAGCATGTATCACAGAGAAAAACAAAAAAGCTTAGGAATTTGCGCGACATGCGATTTCCGTGTTTTTGTGACGTCTTCTAATCTGCTTGCCCCTCAGAAAGGACATGTAATTAAATGGATGGGTAGTATAGCAAGGGTCTCAGTATAACAGGCTGTGTGTGGGTTGAGAACAGGGTGCGTGAATTTGGCAGACATGTTAAAGTGTTATTTATTCATTGTCCTGTAATGAGTAAACATTTAATTAAGTTCTTGTAGTCAGCTCCATCAAGAAACATTCATCTCTATTTAGAAAAATGCAAGGATATTGCATTTATTGTATTACGAGTGCTAAGTATGCGTGCCATCTAGAATGTGATGGATTCTGTTATGCAACCATTTACTGCTCTAACATCCTATTACTCCTTTATATGAATGTTCTCTTTTAACGTCATGTTTTCAGCCTAATACTCCAAATTGAATCATCATTTATTAATTTCAAATATTATCATTTGTGTTAATAATATTTAAGATTTATGGATTTTTACTATATTTTAACCCAGCTAGTTATTTTTGATTTCCAGGCAAATTGTAAAAATGACCATAGCTGGTGTTTCCTGATTATCTGACAGTTAAGCATCAATTACTAATGGATTTAGATGAGACGATTCTGCAGCCAATTGTCAGGAAGGAAGCGTTCCTTCCCGGCAGTCGGCTGCTCGCTCAGTGAAGAAGAACTCTACATTTACATGCAGCGATCCCCTTCACTGTATGAGGACGGGTGATTACTATTGCGATCCCTCTTCTTCATACACAGTCATGGTTTCTGAGCAGCCGATTGCTGTTTAGACCACATGATCTGCCCAGAAAATATGATTGGTGGTGTCTGCATGAACGACAGGATTACCTGTTGCACGAGCGGTTTGCTCGTTCATCAGGTGATCGACGGCACATTTACATGGGTAGATTGTCTAGGATGACCATTCGCAGGAATGGTCGTTACCGATAATCCGGACGATTATTGCTAATCTAAAAGAGGACCTTTTATTACAATAAAAAATCTAAACTAAGTATGCTGACATGGAGAGCGGCGCCCAGGGATCTCCCTGCACTTACTATTATCCCTGGGCGCCGCTCCGTTCTCACGGTATAGGCTCCGGTATCTTCAGATTTTCGGCTCAACTGAGAGGAGCCTGCTCTTGTTCTTCTGGGTGTCTTGTTCAACTGAGAGGTTTTTTTCTCCCAGGCTATGAGCTGAGCTGGAGTGCCGGAGGTTGCTGATCCCTGTTGTAGGCCATTAATACTGATCATGGGGATCTGAACATCAGGTCCTCCACCAGTCTTCAGTTAAAGGCGCTCCACTTTCCAGCAAGTCATGCACCCAGTTTTTCTTTACACAGACACAATGTCACCATTAGACGGCTGTGCCAAACACTGCATCATGTCCTGTTTAAGTGAAAAAGCACAGATACAGCCATATGTACATGGATAAAGGGAATGCAGAACTCACAGGAATGCCATGTTCCCTTTGAAGTGATGATTGGCGGGGCACTGGACCCCTACTAATCAGACATATATGGCCTAAGTTCCAGTGGGAATTGATATGCTGCACAGAAAATAAGATGATAAATACAGATAATGTAGTAGATGTTACCTGCAGTCCTATGTAACACCACAGATAACAATGTGATAACTCTCGGAGAACAGATAATGTGGTAGATGTCACCTGCAGTGCAGATCTATGATGGGTATACAGTTATTGTGTGTGTGTGTGTGTGTGTGTGCAGGGGGATTGTCTACTATTAGGGATGAGTGAATCGACTTCGGATGAAACATCCAAAGTCAATTTGCATAAAACTTTGTTCTAATATTGTATGGAGCAGGAGCTCCGTACAGTATTAGAATGTATTGGCTCCGATGAGCTGAAGTTATTGCTTCGTGAAGCCTCGCGAGACTTCGGGTAATAACTTTATAAAATAATTTGTACTGTAAAAAACCATTTCTCAAACTCCGGTTCGGTTCCAAGTGGTACCTTGGGACCAAACCCGAGTTCGGAAAATGTTTTTTTAGAGTACAAATTATTTTATGACGTTATTGCGCAAAGTCTTGCGAGGCTTCGCAAAGCAATAACTTCAGCTCATCAGAGCCAATACATTCTAATACTGTACAGAGCTCCCTCCTGCTCCATACAATATTAGAACAAAGTTTTATGCTAATCGACTTTGGATGTTGAAAAACTAAAAATGCCCAATTTTAGGGCCCTCAGGATAATTTCACAAATACTCAATTCAGTCAGTGGACCGACAAAATTCCCTGTAGGGGTCCTAAACTAAATAACTTTATTGTTACATATGTAAAATCTAAAGACCTACAGGGATAGGTTAAAACTATCAGGAATGAGAGGGGGGTGACGGTTTCTCACTTGCAATTGGTGCCGCCTCACACTTTATGGACCATTTGGTTATTTTATGGGCGCAGAGCTTGTCACAGAACTGAGGATAGCTAGACTACATTAAGGATCAGGTGTGGTTTACATGTGTGGTACTGCTGTGCGAGACTGAGAGTTCATTAATAAACAATTAGGTGCAATCTAAGTTGCTACCATTGAATGTTATCTTGCAGTCTCCCTTGACATGACACGCTCTAGTATTATAGCCAAAAATTTAGCCTGCACACCGTTTTAAAAACTGGTGGTGCCTGTTGAGGTTTTGGCAGCCGGATTATAGGAGGAAAAAATCAAGGGCTCTCCACTCTTGTATGCTTTTCACACAAAGTCCTTTATTGATGAGTAATACTTATCCAAGCATAAATCTCCAGCCTGATCCAGATAATGAGGCTTATGTAAGGTAAGCTTGATACCATATAGAGCAATTGAACATTTTGGCTTTATAGTACTGCATTAAAGTAGGGCAGTGCTGGACAAAGGAGTCAAACGCCATGCCATGCCTGGGGAAGTTACGCCCCTGATAGACGTGTTCATACAAAACAGTTATATACATTGTTAGCTATATATCCAGCAGGACCCAACCATGTGCTGTGTCATCATGAAGGTGTCATAATATACCTCTTCCAAATCTCAGCACAGAGACCTCATTGGCTCCTTAGAAACATCATGACTCTTGCCTATTGTGCTGAATGTCTAAGAAAGCTCTCCCTTTTCTCTAAGTAGTTAGGGCAGAGCTCTAGGACCCTGATTGTTCTTTAGTGGATGTCAATGTACCCATAATTGCCTAATTTAGTTGGCTATTGCTGACCATCATCAAAACAACCCCTTTCCATGCCTGGTTAGTGCATATGAACATCATAGAGTCCTGCTTGAGACCCTCCTCTGGCAGACCCAGCCTGTCTAGGTATTACAAAAAAAACGGATCCTGCAAGGAAAATAGATGGATGGCCACAACTTCGTGGTCACAGTGATGGAGCTGGTCATCAAACTTTCTGAAGCTTAAATTAAAATCATGTTACATATGTGTAGACAATAAGGATCATAATTTAGATTATTGCCTTGATGTCACGTTCTCAATCATTTCCGTGCAGATTGGCTTTATAAGGATTGGGTTCATGGGTTGGGATTTGCAACACAAATTTAGATAGGAAAGCACAAAAATGATTGCAGCGTTTTAGCGATGGGTTATTCCTTTAACTCGCAAGTTTCTATTGCCCTTGGCTCTTGGTCCGATCTTATTTCCATTTTCCATCTTATAGTGAGATAAAGGACTGTTTTGTCCAATTAACCATGTCATTTAGACGATCACCTCTTCCCAAACATGGGACTAGCACTTTAACCCATTAAACATATCACTGTCATTTAGTCTCTCTTACTGCCCCTCTGGCGGAGAAGTTATTATTTTTTCCCTCAGGTGACAGGAAGAAATATATAGGGCAGAATAAAATTTTCCACAACGAGAAGGCGAATGTAGACTTCTGGGAGTTTTGATGGATTCAGAAAGTCAGGCACGATTGAAGACGCGAACAATCGCCTTTCTAGAGTCTTTGTTTCATCTTCCAGTGCTTGGTTGCATATAAACTATGATTATAATATATGTATAGATGTAAAATTCTAGACATTTATTCAGGCATCAAAATGTCCCCCATCTCCATAGCCTTGTTAAAACACTGCCCCACATGTTTACCATTCATCCTGACTCCTGACCCATCTCAAACATTTACTCTGTGGTGAAATTGATTGGAATTTTGGTGTGCCAATATCATATACTTTCTTAGCCTCACAGTTATGTGTTCGGCATGTTTTCTATACATCCGTGGTTTTCAGGCCTTGTCAGTGCTGTGTAAATCCAGGCCTACATCTATTTTCATCTTTTTACTAATCTCTCCCTTTCATCGCTGGCCTTTATTCCCTCCTCCCCTTCCGATTATATCTGTCATCACATTTTTATCCCTGACTTTCTCATTAATTAATTTTTTAATTAGAAGTATCACATATGGCAGTGGGGGTTTGTTAGGATGCCAGCCAAGTCCTTCAACACTACTCCTGCACTGTATGCTCTACTACCCCTCATGTCGATTTCTGTATTTTGGGGCCCGCATGCAACCTCAGACTAAGTGGCATATAACAAGAGATGTTGTGGTAGTTGAAGGAGAGGTTGGCAAGTGGAGAATACAGCAGCAGAGGTGAATTCAGAGGCATAGAAATGAGGGAAATATGAATAGAGGAGAGAATAAAGTGGAGGGGGAGGGAGGTGAGAGAAGGAGAGACGGATCGATTAAAACAGCAGCTTGAAACCCTGGCAGTTCCTGCCTCTTACATGGCTTCATGACCTGGATTATAGGCATATACACTGCCTTTGTGTGAGGAGCCCTATAGAATCGAGTTGATTTGCCTTCCAGTAAAGAGAATTGTGCTGATCTGTAAAGATATCATGGCACTACTATTAATAATGAATTCCTGTATTTTATATAATCCCATATATTGTTTCGGTTCTACACCATTGCTGTGGATGCTAGTCCTGTAAAAAGATAATGTGCCTATGTTGGCTGTCACAGTTCAGGACTGCAGACAGCAGCATCTTTCATGTCTTTTGTCGCTCCCTTGCCAATAACTTTCTTAAATGGGTAATGTTTCCTTTGCCTTTGTCTTCCTTTCTATATCTAATCTCTTTCATATCTCATCATCCCCCTTCCATATGATCTTGTCTTATCATTATTTTATAATCCTCATTCTCTCATTACTTACTTGGCCTGATCGCCTGATCCACAAAAATGCATCATAGCTACCAGTATCGCTTGCTTGTACAGCACCTCTTTTCCCCAGCTCTTAGCCTGCTCCCTCTCTCTCCATCTTCCCCCTCCTTCCATCTCCCCAGTGCTCTGTATTTAACAGGACAGCCCAAGCGGATGGCTGGATGCTCGCAGTGCTTCGTTGAATCCTATTATGTGTGCAAAAACAAACCCCCCCAAACCCTCCTCCCATCGAGAATCCTCCTTCTGTCCTTCCCCCCCTTCTCCTATCTTCATCTGATTCTTCTCTTATTCCTTTGCTTTTCTTTTTAAGACATTAACTTCCCTCTTTCAGAAGATGCTGCTTCCGTTGCCTTTGCATCTTCCAGAGACGTAACACATTCACTGCCAGATAAAATGGCGATAGAACCCAGCACTATAAAGGAGAGACTCTTATCGTTGGGCTGTTTTCTACTTTAGCTTTTCAATCATCATATCATTCATGGTAGTTCATGGTAGTTCATGGCCATCCATCAGATTGTATATTGAATATTTGAAAAGCTATAGAAGAGAACATTATGGGATTGCTAATACAGTCTGCCAAATGTGCTTTACCATCTGTAAATGTGTTTTTGTTTTTTATGGCTTATGTTGAGGTTGGGG
This sequence comes from Bufo bufo, assembly GCF_905171765.1. Classification (NCBI taxonomy): domain Eukaryota; kingdom Metazoa; phylum Chordata; class Amphibia; order Anura; family Bufonidae; genus Bufo; species Bufo bufo. The sequence continues at coordinate 615,685,364 of NC_053389.1, read as the reverse complement.
GGGGGGGTGTGCTTAATAAAATTATCTGTTTGTGGTGAAGGAGAGCTTAAGCTCCTTGGCAGTGTAGTGTTAATTCCACGTGTTATGACTGCAGCTGTTTGGTACATAGCCACTTAATCATCGGTGTCTCAGCCACCTTAAAGGTCAAGGACGGATTCTCCATAATTCTGTTGAGGTGCGTGTCGTAGTGCCACACAAGATACCTTCCAGTTTACAGTCAATCGAACATGAAGCTAATACAAAAGCTGTTTCTGCCAGAATTGAGAGTAGTGTGTCTTTCTGGAGAGGGCATTGGAATATTGAAGCCCGGCTTAGTTTGTTATGGCGCGCCATGAGTATCTAACAACATGTTTCATGTGTGTTCCATCATACACCCATCAACTGTTAGACTGACATTAAATACATACATCCATGGCATCCTTCTCTTACTGTATGCCAGGGCCTTATATTAGAACTGACGATGGTTCTCACTAAAAGAGTCTTTAACTATCTATACTAGGTGGTATCTTCTCATGGTTGACCCTTTGTGGACCACCTTTAAACATTGAGAGTACTTTCCACTCCAGACACTCTGGCACTGCAGAAAACGTATGTAGTCAAAGATATAGTTATATTTATAGAAAGTGCTAATTGCCATGCCACTTCCTCTCTTTCAGAGTACATGATTGGGCATTGGAAGGAAAAAGCACTCCAAATCTGTTTGCAGCGGCCTGTCAGTGTCCTTCTGTACGACTCATCAAGGTAAGCAATGTAATATCTATTGATGTATGGCTTGCTTACGTAAATATATTGCAGTCTTACTATATATATACCATTTTTAACATTCTTTTTTACTTCTCACTCACCTTCAAGGAGTTGGAAAGCGAGTGGAGAGGGTGCTTGTTTTAATATGACTAAAATATATAGCTCTGGTAGTTGTGCGTTCTGTTATTGTGCCGCCTCTTTACCCAGAGCTGCCAAGGAATGTGATTGTAGACTATGGCAGTTTTCTTTTGATCTATGATGCCACAAAGAAAATTTTTTTTTCTTTATTTGACTAAAGATCAAACGGCATAAGAACTGCTCACTAGCTGGACAGATGTAGAGCGACTCTCCAGGTTCCCTCTTACGGGGGCTTATCTGCCTCATTGTGTTTGTCTTTTGCACGCCAGTGATTTAGTTGCCTGCACTTTATAATTATCCCCTTGCTGTAAAAGAAGTCATCTCTCCACACAATGACTTCCTGGTGAGCCTGTGATGGGCTTGCGTATTACATAGCAGCCAATCTGAAGAAGCAGAGCTGCAGCCTGGACCAGTGATGAGACAGTAGGTAGATTTTAGACTATCTCTGACTAGCATGTAAGTATCAACTATAGGTAATGCATTATGGAGCATGTTTAAGCTCGAAACGGGACATCTGCTTTAAGAGGACATATAAAATAAGGTATTTTATGGTCAGGGTGATTTTAAATTAGACCTGCTCCCATCTCCAGAACATGCCCTCCAACATAAGGGAGAGTGCACCAAGCATGTACAGTCTGCTCTCCATTCACTGAGTTTTGAAAATAGCCGAGCTGTGTCCACCAGTCCCATAGCAGTGAAGGGGATAAGAGCAGGTCCGAGAGGTGGAACCTACCTGATATTGATAGCATATCCTAACAATATGTCATCAGTGTCTGAGATGGGTATAACCATGGGCATCACTAGGTCAAGACATCCAGTTTGGGCCCAGATGTTTTGTCCAGGGCCCCATACGTTGTGGCTGCAGACTAGGACGGCGATAAAATTGAATTACTGCAGCAGGACATGTGAGACAATGGCCTGCTGCTCACTCATACATAGGTCACTATGCCTGAGGCCTATGTGAGAGTTTAATGGCGATGTGCAGTTGCGATGTGATGATGTAATCGTGACTTCCTACGCCTGAGTCTCAGGCGACATGATGATGTCATTGTGCATGGCTGTGTCAAGCTGAAGGTGACACGTTGATTCCAGGCGGCAGTGGGGAGTGAGGTGTTTTTTTTTCTAATTGACATTAGAGGAAAGATGCTACGGGGGGCACGTTTAAACTGCAAGGGGGCTCTATAGATGCTGGTGACATTATGCCTAATGGGGGCACTATGTAGGGGTGTGTATTATAAATGCAAGGGAGCTCTGTAAGTGTTAAAGGCATTATACCTACTGGGGCACTATGTAGGAGGTTGCATTATAACTGCAAGGGGCCTCGTTAAGAGCTGGGGGTGTTATACCTGTAAGAGGCAGTAACTAAAGGGGAGCACTTTTGAGTACTGGGGACACTACAGTGGGGTACTACAGTCCTGATCAAAAGTTTAAGACCACTTGAAAAATGGCAGAAAATCATATTTTACATTTTTGGATCTTAACAAGGTTCCAAGTAGAGCTTCAACATGCAACAAGAAGAAATGAGAGTGAGACAAAACATTTTTTGAGCATTCAATTAATTGAAAATAACGATTAAACTGAAAACAGCCTGTTTCAGTTTATTCATTGTTTTCATTAAATTGAATGCTCAAAAAATGTTTTGTCTCACTCCCATTTCCAGCCATGCTAAATATGATTTTTTGCCATTTTTCAAGTGGTCTTAAACTTTTGATCAGGATTGTATAAGTACTGGGGGCACTATAGGGGACTTTATACCTACTAAGGGCACTTCAGAGAGCAATATACCTACTGGGGGCACTACAGAGTGGGGGGCATTCTACCTTTTGGGCAATACAGGGGACATTATAGCTACTGGGGGTTCTATGAGGGAGCATGATAACTACTGAGGGCACTTTAGAGGATGCTTTGGGAAGCTTTATCATTACTGGGGGCACTGTGGGACATTATTACTGCTAGGGGCTCTGTAGTGGCATTATTATTGGGAACAATATGGGGGGTACTACTACAGGTGCACTTTTGGGGAGCATTAACTCTTGTAAGCGCATTATTACTAATGTGGAAGCACTGTTATCTAAAAATTATAGTAGTTTGGGGCATTGGGGAGCACAGCTGGCACAGTATTGGGGGTAGCAGCAAGATAACACTGTTGGGGCGCCAGGAGGGGGAGGATGATTGAAAAGTGAGGAATCTAAGATGTCTGTGTGGCAATCTCTGCAGAGATGAGACATGGCTGAAAGATATTGTCATGTGTTGTCTGGGCTGATTGGAGAAGATGAGAAAAGAGAACATCTACATATGAGTAGACGTCACTGCATGTAAAAGGTACAGTATTTAGTACTGAATTTTCCTGTCCAAATATGCCTTTAGTACTGGGCTTTGGGGCTTGGGTCCTGAATCTTTTGAGACCCTAGCAACTCCCCTGGGTATAACCCTTAAGGCTACATTCACACGACCGTATTTTTTTTGCAGATCCATTGTAACAATGCATATCCTTGTCCACAAAATGGACTAGAATAGGACATGTTCTATTTTTTTTTGCGGCGCTACTTAACAGTCGGACGGATGCGGATAGCACACGGTGTGCTGTCCGCATTTTTTGCGGACTCATTGAAATGAATAGGTACTCATCCAATCCACAAAAAAAAACGTAACGGACACTGAAACAAAATATGTTCATGTGAATGTAGCCTTACTGGTAACCTCTAAATGATTTACCTCCTCATGGGTAGGTAACAGGTTTTTCTGACCAAAATATTATGCGTAGAAACTGAATGACACTATGTATCAGGCTGCCTGTAAGAGGGTCTGTGTGAGTCAACCTTACCAGGATCTTTATGGCCAGTGGGTTTGTACATGGCCCTCCCACTCAAGAATGATGGAAGGAATACGAGGGACAGAGTTGTAACTTGGAATATTTTTACTCAACTCACTTGCGGTAACAATTTTGATGTTAACAAGAGTCTCATGAGAGGCAACAGGTTTAGTGGCTACAAAGTCTCTGTAGAAGCTCAGCGCTCTCATCTATTTAGCTCCATTGGGATAGTGTGGCAGCATTCTTAGTGTACTGGGATCTTCCATTTGCATTCTGCATATAGGCCCTCATGGGTACCTCTATTTAACAACTTGAAGAACATGTTGCACAATATGGGGACCCTGACTCAGCCCAGTCTTGTGATTTGCATGCCAGTTTAGTCACATGCCAATATACAGTGCAGTTTAAGGGGAACCTGTCACCGGGATTTTGGGTATAGAGCTGAGGACATGGGTTGCTAGATGGCCGCTAGCACATCCGCAATACCCAGTCCCCATAGCTCTGTGTGCTTTTATTATGTAAAAAAAACAACATTTGATACATATGTAAATTAACCAGAGATGAGTCCTGTATGTGAGATGAGTCAGGGACAGAACTCATCTCAGGTTAATTTGCATATGTATCAAATCGTTTTTTTTACACAATAAAAGCACACAGAGCTATGGGGACTGGGTATTACGGATGTGCTAGCGGCCATCTAGCAACCCATGTCCTCAGCTCTATACCCAAAATCCCGGTGACAGGTTCCCTTTAATCAAATACAGTGCGGTTTGTACATATCTGCAGTGGCCATCAGCAACCTTCCTGGAGATACAGTATATGGCTCACAATAGTTTCACAGGCCACCTCTGACTTCACTACTCACAGTAGTGGTGCCCATTTATTTTGGAATTAACTCAAAAGGTTGTCTAAAATAAATTTCATCCATTCTCCTTTTAAAGTGGTTTATTGATATAATCTTCCTAGGGATTACAGCTACAAAATCTCCATAGTGTTTGTTGTTTTAGTGACTTTATATGTATGTGGCATATTCTTCTTTGACGTGACTATTCAAGATACAACATAGCACTGGCTCGAACACTACGTTTTTATGGAAAAGGTTGCCATGCAAATGACGTTCCTCAGAGAATGGACTATGGGGGTAATTTACAAAAAGATATACCCCACTATTGTGGCATATGTCTGGCACAGATTCTGTCATAAGCCATGTTGTGACAGTATCTGCGATTTCTTCGCCGCTAATGCCAGGTCTAAAAGGGGGCGTGTGGAGGAAGGGGACGGGTCAGCCGGCCTGTCTCATTCATCATTTTCTATGCCTGGTTTAGGAGTAGAAAATGGTCTAAATGTAAGATGGCAAGGAATCTGTCTTACTAATAGAATCGGCGGTGGGTAAGCTGAAGTTATGTAGAGGCCAACGCCTCTACATAACTTAAGAAACCTACAAACAACTACCAGACCGCCTATGAACGAATGTCTTTTTTTTTTGCATAATTACAAATAGCCATCTCACAAACATGATTAAAAGAACATAGGTGCAGGGAAAAAGCGACATCCTCTGGAGGATGAACACAACGGATACTACGTTCATTAGTCTGTCCATCTACATAAACATGATTAACAATAAAGTGCAAGAAACATGTTACATGATAATCAAAAGGACACCGAACGGTTACCCATGCTGTGCTCCCTCCAGGATGGCGCCAACCCCGACACACGTTTCGGCGAACCTTCGTCTGGGGGTGGCGTCATCACTGGGGGACACAGATTAAATACACCAGCCAACCAATCGCCATGAATAAAATAATTGTCTTACTCAGTATAACCTATATGTTTCTGAAAGATGAAATGCGGGCGCGCCAAACGACGCTCGGGAGTTATGTGATCATGAATTTTTCCTCTCTACATAACTTAGTTGATCCACCGCCAGTGCAGAGGCTAAAACGCCGGTCTTAATAAATGTGCCCCAATGTGTGGTAATTATACACAGATACATAGTGAAAAAACCATGCTGTGCCAAGGTCTAACATTTTTCCATTTGTTGCTTTCCATTAGTTTTACCTCTGCTAGCGCATAATGTAATAACATCTGTAGTTTACATTACGCCGGTGTCCCTAGTGGTTACAATTATGACAGATGAGATATTGTGTATTTTATTCTATTATGTGTTGCTGAAATACAGCCATGGAGATGTTATAACTTTATTTAATGAAAGAGGTTAATCAAACATATATATCATCTTCTCTGGATAATTTCCATGTGATTTCAAGGGTTATACAGTCATTTTACTTTTTTTTCTGTTGGCTCTCAGTATACTCACATTTTTGTTTTTCAAGCTTTCTGCCACATTGTCTGTTCATTGGCTGCACCATAAGTTGTGTTCATTACCATTGGACAATGGTTATATGGCTGCACATCACAAATGAATAACTGAGAGCTTTAAAGATACAAAAGAAATAGATAAACATGTGCTAAATATATTGGAAGTAGTACTTATCTAATAGAGTAGGGTAGTAAGACCTCCATACACATTAGTCGATGGTTGGCATAACCGTCTGAGAATGTTGGGTTCAGCCGGCAATCTGATATGTATGGGGAGCTCCTGCCTCTCCCCGTTAGAGGATATTGGAGAGAAGAATGGAAGTGAAGTTAATACTTTTGCCCAATACTTTGGTTCTCCCTGGAGATATCCCCAGGAGTTCTCCTCCCCCATGTTCGGCTGAACCTAATGTGTATGTTTATGGGGAAGTCGAAAAGATAGCATTTGATGAATGATTGTTTGAATGGCAACTAATGAATGTGTATGGCCAGCTTTAGCCAGAACCCCAACCACTGGGCAGATAATGTACATCTACTCATTCGTTATAGCCAAGACATACTCAGTCCTTTGGGCAGAATGAAATACTCACAGGCTCCCACATTATCAGTAGCCACTAGGTGGCTCCCCTCCAGCTTCTCCCCACCTGGTCTCTCTGTATATGTAAATTGCCAGAGACCTGTCAATCAAGCCAAACTGGGCGGGGAGAAGTCACAAGGCATGAGGAGAATTTATCAAGTGGTTTGCACCACTTATGTTGCACCTTATACTTGCACAGTAATTTCAGCTTTTTCCTTTTCCACTTTTAAAATATATTGGGAAAAGTGGACAGGGTCAAAAACTGCTCAACAAATTTTTTATGTTTGAAGCCAAAGATCAAAGGCGTACTTTTCATTTGCCAACTTAATACAGCCCAAGAGGTTTGCCCCCACTCAATATATTTGGCTAATTGTACTCCAGCACACTTCAGTTTAAGACTGGCATATGAGTTTCCTCTAAAACGCTGCAGCTGTCATTGTGCCAGTCGTAAACAATAGTTTGTTGGAGTAAATTATGCCAAATTTATTAAGAGGCCCATGCCTCTTAATTTTTTCCTCTTTGGAGTGCCTGAAAGTCAGAAAATTTAGAATGCACCTCCCATAAATGCGACATTTTTTTTTACCTTTCAGTGTAATAAATTTGTCAGAAAGCCGGGGACCAAGCCTCCTTCAAAGTGACCACATCCTCTTTTTCTGCTGTAGCCTATCTTGCTGTAAACTGTGTAATATTAGTGTAAATTTGCAATGTATGCACAATGATTTCCAACTGTTTTAGGCATACCGTAATTTATGCCAAAAAGCTTTGAAAATACATTAATAAATGTGAGTTATAATTCTTTGTAAAGTGGGAGTCAGTCACTATTTCATGCTGAGCACGAATTGTACTGACAGGCTCCCTTTAGTCCTTTCGCTGCCAGGATTGTTTGGACATTTTGCACCTCTCGTAGCCAGGACAATTTTTGCAGTTTTGCCATATACAAATAAAACCTAGATTACAAAAAATATATATCATACGAAACCCCCATGTCCATATACTTTCTGAAAGTAGACAATCGGCACATTGTCAAAATGCCACTCAGCAGTTAACACACAGAGACGCCTTCATGCAAGTTTGCGTCAAAGTGTAATTTTCCCAAAAATTCCAAAGCAGTTCATGTTAGTGGGTAAAAGTGTAACCCAAGTAGAAAGCTATACGGACAACACGTCTTAAAAATGCTCAACATGCATTCTATTGAATGCTGAATACGACTTACTGTAAGATGCAGATGCGGTGCCGTCCCTGATTAGTTAGTAGTACATATCTTCATAAAATCACCAGAACTGGAAAAAACTAAAATCTGGTTTTAAGCTTTTAAATACAGGGATTACAGCTCTTGAAAAGTAAGTGCACCTTCAAAGCATATATTTCCCGAAAACAGACAACCTGATGATTGTAGTTGCCTTGACGGACTGTTGAAAACCATTTCCACCCTCATGTAACTTTGTGACAAACAGGAATTATTAATAATTTTTTTTTTTACTAAAACAAATATTGGGAGCTAAAGCTCACATCCTTTGAAGTCTTGTACATAAAAAAAAAAAGTAAAATAACATATTGGTATGCAAATCTGATATACACTCACCTAAAGAATTATTTTCCCAATGCATTGTATGCAATAGTAATTTGTGCCATTAGAAAATACAACTTGTCCTCCAAAAAATAAGCCCTAATAAGGCTATGTGAACGGAAAACTAAAAAAGTCATGACTCTGGGAAGGCAGGAAGCAAAAAACGAAAATGCAGAAACTGAAAATTGCCTGGTCCACTAAGGTTTAAAGGGCATCTGTCATTAGATTTGTACCTATGATACTGGCTGACCTGTTGTATATGCTCTTGGCAGCTGAAGACATCTGTGTTGGTCCAACGTTGATATGTGGCCACGTTGTTGAGAAAAATGAAGTTTTAGTATCTGCAAATGAGCCTCTAGGTGCAACATGGGAGATGCCATTACACCTCAGCTCTCTCTGCAACTGCCGCACCCTCTGCACTTCGATTGGCAGGGCCAGGCATTATGATGTCTTCATTGTCTGGTCCTGTCAATCACAGTGCAGAAGGCACGGCAGTTGCAGCGAGAGCAGAGCCTCTAGGTGTAAAGGCAACACCTCAGTGTTTCCTAGAGGCTCATTTACATATATTAAAACATTTTCAGCAATCCGGACACATATGAAAATGGGACCAACACAGATGCTTTTAGCTGCCAAGGGCACATGTAACAGGATCTGAGTATATTTGCAAATGCCTGGAATTAAAAATGTAGTAAAACAGCTGAGTTATTCAACAGTATCTGTCTATATAGATAGCGTCACCTGCTGTTTCTTCTTTTCCTCATCTCACTGTCCACCTCGCTGGGCTGGACGCACATGCTCAGTTCCATCCATCAACTTCCACCAGCCATATCTTCTGTTAGAAGCTGTCACAGTTACAGGATCTGCTCTCTGAGAAAGGAAACACTCCCTAAGCTGGCAGCTTGAAATAAATCTAGCAGAATAATGAATGGTGAGATCTCTGGATCCATGTGGTTCTAGCTTTGTTAGAATGAGCTTGTCATGGACTATATGATGTCTGATTTTCATTGTTTTACATTATTCATGGGATAACCACATAAATGTCAGAAAGCAGAAAACACATATAGAAAGACAAAAAGAAGAGCGCTCAAGTGAGATGAGAGATAAGGTGACTGTAAAACCAAGTGGCCAGAAACACTAATCCATGAACTGATATAGCATTAGGAGGTAGACAGCAGTCACATCTCATCCAACAGAAAACATCAATAGCTTGTGGTCAAAAATAACGTTAGCTTATTTCCAGGCATTATTCTGGCATTCACCTCCTTAGGATCCTTGAAGGGTGAGCGATTATCTTCTTCCCAGGCGTATAACTTGAAGCTCCTCTGCCCCGATACAAAGTGTGTAAGAAGGATCCTCACGTATCATATACCATTTATGATACTGGTATCTTCTTAGGGACTCGTCATGCCCCGTGTCCTGGGTTCACCTCTACCTCTGTCCCCTATAGCTTCCTCCCTGCTCATATCCACTAATGCGAATACAGTAATTGTATTTCTCATCTTACTGGAGCATTCTCCTGTGTGCATTTCATTTCTACACGTATCATCGGCTGCACAATATGTTCCCTTGCTCAAAGTATTCTTCCTCTTGGCGCCTGCAAAAAAAAATAGGCAACGTTACCTGCTTGATTCTTACAATGTATTACAATTTATTGTTGACTTCTGTTTGACATGGGCCGAGCAACTAAGAGGGACTCTGTGATAGAGGGAAAGTGTCCAAGAAGATCTACAGGATTCTACTTGGGATGACTGAGGTGTGCTGCACACCGGGAAGGAAAATGTGAAAGGAAACTCCAACATTTTGCAATAAGGTTATATTATGACTTGAGTCAATACAGAAAAAAAACAAAAAACCCAAAGAATGCACTTTTATATTCAGGGATTTTGACACAACACGATTGATGAGGTGCCTTTGCTTTCAAGGGACATCATAGTTATCAAGCCGCTTCCTTTTCTATATAGATTTTTTTCCCGTGCCTCTCTGAGAGCCCTGTGTGCCGACATTCTCATGCAGTACCTCATTCCTGATGCACCCTCTCCAGCTCTCTTCGTCTCCTTGCCCTCTGGCTGAGTGTTACATACTGTGACAGCTCTGGCTGGACGCAGTCATATAATTTACATCACTCCGCTGATCTCTCTCTCCCCTTTCCTACATTCTTTATAGGCCAGATGGGATGGTCAGTCTGTCTTCTAGCCTGTCCATCATAATATATAGTGATGTCTCATCTGCTCCAACCAGTTCTCATCCAAGTCCCCTCTTTCTTTTGAAAATGCATCGGCACAAGTCAATCACCAAAAAACGAGCAGGCAGGTTTTCTCATCAGTTCTATCACTGTCATAATAACGTACATCATAGCTTACAAGAAAAAAACTGAAATAGCTCTGCTCAGAGCAAGACATAAAATATATTATGAGACTTGTCATTTGAATAACATTGCAAAACTTTCCAGCATTTAAAAAAAGGGTCTGAGAACGTTGTATACAGGGGGGTAACTACCATAGCGGCAGACCATGCAACTGCTATGGGGCCCAGGGCAAGAGGGGGCCCAGTCTTAGTTGGGATTATCTCCCCTTCTACTGGAGGTGAAAACTTGGTCAGGACTCCACCCTCTAAGGGAACAACATTTAGGGTAGGGCTACACGACGACATGTGCCGCGCGACAATAAGGGCACAGCTACACGGCAACATGTGTCGCGCGACATTGATGTCGCACCAATGATGCGCGACAATTTTTATAATAATAGTCTATGGTGTCGTACTGCAACATGCTGCGATGAGACAGTCGCAGCAAAATCCATTTCGAATTGATTTTTTGCGACTGTCGTGTCGCAGTCGCAGCATGTCGCAGTGCGACACCATAGGCTATCATTATAAAAATTGTTGCGCATCATTGGTGCGACAAAATGTCGCGTGACAAATGTCGTTGTGTAGCCCTAGCCTTAGTAAATGATGCAGTGGAAAAATGGCCCAAGGGTCATTGAAGAGGGTTTAGGCAGAAACCCTTCTGTCCTGTGTGGAGGGGCCTGGTTTGATCCTTGCTATGGGGCCCTTACTTCTCGATGTACGCCACTGGTTGTATAGATAGGGGAACAAGATGGGGTGACCTATATTTAATAAAAGAGCCTCCGTCACCGTTTCTCTTTTTTACCAGACACAAAAGCATGGTAGACTTTGCTTTTTCTAAAGTACACAGTAACGGAGATTCCTTTTTAGACATTGATGTCTATGTAAAATGGATCTGTTAACTGGATCTGCTGAGCGGATGACAGAATAGTGACGTGAACCCAGCCTAAGATGTGCCAGATTTTTGAAGAGACGAAGGCTACTTAATATTTTCTGCATCTTTTGGCTGTCTGTGGAACAGAAACTGAAATCTACGCCTGCTCGGGTGTAAAACAAAAAGGTACTTGCTCAAAAATGTGCAACTTTGTGATGTCTAGAAACTGGTGCACAGGGTTTAATAAATTCCCCCCTGTGTCTTTATAGGATTCTGAGGTTAGTTGTTGCTATAGATCTGCAGCTCTCCTGCTTTACACAACCCCAATAGTCCTAGTGGCAGCGACACAGAGCCTGATTTTTATTATTTAAAACAGAAGTCCACCATTAAAACTAAACAAGCAAAACACACATGCACTATGCATGAAGGCAGTAGATGCTCTAATATAGTGAGCACAATAATATTCAATGATGAAAGCAGGTTCTGTCTTGGTAGTATTGATGGCCGCATCAGAGTTTGCAGGAGGGCTGGAGAGCACCTACTGCCATCATGCATAGTGCGGAGACACATAGGACCACCAGGTGTCAAGGTGTGGGGCACCATTAGCTACCATTTCCTTTCCTGTCTGATGTTTCAGCCAGCCCCTGAGAAGCGGAAGCAGAGGTGGGAGCGGTAGTGGCCCTGATGATAATGTGTACAGTGTACGCCCTCCCTGGGGTAGGAGGGGGGTGCCCTGTGTTCCCCTGGGGCACTCCCTGTAGCTGTGGCCTCCCTGCCTGATGGTAGTTTGGGGGTGCCCATGGTGTTAATGTCTATGTGGGTGCTAGACAAGGCACGTGTAGGAAATGCAATGTCCAGCATTTGGTGTTGAGAGAGTCAGAGACCAGGCCAGATTAAACTTGACAGAAGTCTGTTTACTGTACACAGGATAGAAGTTGTAGTACATCGAGCAGTGGTTTGTGCACAGTTCAAAGTCCACCCAGATGTCCCAGCATGGGCTAATCAGATGACATCTTCTATAGGGATCTCTGGCTAATAGCTATACTCTGACAACCATGGCTGTTGTAGCCACTATTTTGGGGTGCATAGGGTGTTCTAACTTATTATAAGGTATCCAGCTGCTTCCCTGGCCAGCTCAATCACCAGATCTATTTCCCATTGAGAATGTCTTGAACTGGATGGGGTGGCAGATCTCCCATGCACAACAGCCAACCACCTTCTTGGCTGCGCTATAGGTCAAAGGTGAAAGAACTTGGAATAGCAGGATATTCTGCATCTGTATGACTATTACTATGCCACAGCGGCAGCCTGTATCACACCAAGGGGAGATACCACCAAGTATCAATTTGACCCTGCCTCAACATATACCCTGCCACAGAACCCAAAATAAAGGGTGCACCACCTTGGTTGTGTGATCATTGACCAAGCACCACTAGCAGTTTATACTTTGTCAATCTCAGTTCAATCTCATGGGGTACTTTTTTTTATTTTCCGCTAGTGTCTTATTCAGCACAGCATTTTTGACTTCTTTAAAGAAAGAAAATTAACATTTCAAAGTGTAATTGTCATTTCAGGTATTTTTTTTTAGAATAAACTGCCATGTGTGTGTACATAAGGAATTATTCTATTTCTGGCTATTGTATAACTTGTATCTGGCATTTTTTTTAGCAGTTTTTTCCCTCTGCAATCTGTCAGCAATTCTCTTTTTTTTTTCAGAGCTAGTGGGTGGAGGCTAGCTGGAATTATGTCTGCCCATACACAAGACATGGGATAACAGGGTTTCCTGCTCCCTGTCTGTAGCACAGCACATCCAAAGAACCAGCAGCAGTCATGGAGGACACTATACAATACACCTGAGCAGTTAAAATTCTGCAGAAAAGTGAGACAGTTTATTGCTTTCAAACCAGCAGCAGTCTCGTCAGGCTCTTTGTCTCTAGTAGCCCCTCCCTTCTTCTCCCCTTGCCCCTCCCTTCTCCTCCCCTTCTCCTCCCCTCTTCATAGACTCCTATGTAATCTGAGCAGTTTAGAATTCAGCAGTGACGTGAGACCTTACAGACCAGCAGCATTTCCTGTGTCAGTCTTTCAGTCTCTGGCTGTCTCCAGCAACCCCTCACATCTCCTCCCCGTTTTATAGACTTCTGTGTAATCTGAACCTTCAGAGAGCAGGCAGCCAGTCTTGACTGTAGATGGATTTGAGCAGTGAATTGAGATTTAGTGACGAACAGAAGGGAGCAGGGAGGCAAGTCTGGTAAGAAGAGAAGGAAGTATCTTTCTCAGATCAGATATATTACAAAGTTATTTGTATTCGCTTGTACTATTCATTTATGCGGATAGAAAATGAAATGAAAGTTACTCTTGAAAGGGGTTGTCTATTTTAGATGATTCCTTTTTATTAGCTCCCGCTGCAGAGAGGACCAGCAGCAAGTGTTTAATTTTTCTGCAGTACCACAGCAGCGCACTGTATAGCATTGCACAGTTTCAATGGATTATTGTTTAACGCAAAAACATGCTGGGTCCTCTGCAGTGTGAGATACCCCTTGTGTTATGGTGTAATACATTTTTGTACCATATATAATTTCACCCTTCAATTTTTTTTATTGTTGTTGTCAGTGAACATAAAGTGAATGTGAACTGGTACATACCTAAAACATCTCCCAGTTAAGAGTCTGCAACTGGTGCAGTCAGTCTAGGCAAAGTCTTGTGAGCTAAATTATCTTTTATCTCCTATCCATTAGGGGATATCCTTTAGGCCAAGAACCCCATTATAGTCAGTGGGGTCTGTTTGGCTCCGTTCCTGGCATTTATGTGTTGAACCTGGCACTTCCGTCATTTTTGTTGTTCTCCTATAATGGAGTAGTAGAACAATGGAAGTAATAGCCTGCTGTAAACATGCTCTTACATATACTTGGACACCAGTGCTAACCTTAGCATTTTCCTTCTTGAGAGAAATTTGTGTACCATCACTAATGTCATCCTTTTCATATACCATGCTACATTCTTTTTTTTTTCTATCTGTCAGCATATTGGATAATTGTGCACAATCACTGATCTGTAATGCACCAAGCCCTGTAACCCAGTGTATCTTATAATCTACTGTATTTTCTTCTGTTTGCACAGGCGCATTATAAGGGTCCATTCACACGTCCGTAGAATGGGTCCGCATTCGTTCCGCAATTCTGCGGAACAGGTGCGGACCCATTCATTCTCTATAGTGCAGGAATGTGCTGTCCGCATTTCCGGAGCACGCCCCTGATCTCCCGGTCCGCTGCTCCGGAAGAAAATAGAATATGTCTTATTCTTGTCCGCAATTGCGGACAAGAATAGGCAGTTCTATTGGGGTGCTGGCCAGGTGTATTGCGGATCCGCAATACACTACGGACGTCTGAATGGAGCCTAATATGTACATGGTAAGAAAATGGAACTTAGCGAAACCCACATCCGAGTAGGGAGAGGACTCAGATTCCTTCACACTGCACACTGGAATAAAAAAGGGGGCTTCTCCAGGCTGCACATATTGATGACCAATCCATAGGATAGGTCATCAATTTCAGATCGGTGGGCAATATAAGATCGTTGGACCTTGCACCCCCGCAGTTTTGAGCAGCTGAGGCACTAGAAACGGAAGCAGAAGCCTCTGCACACTATGTAGTTTCCGGTGCCAACATACGTTCACTTGAATGGTAGCTGAGCTGCAGTACCCAGGTGCAGCACCTGTAGCCCGACAACCTCTTTTTAAACCTAAAGCCCCACTCTGGAAGCACGATGACCATTATTGTATTGCCTCTTAGCTGTTAAAGGGGTTGTGTCATCTTCTACATATGGGGACATATAGTTAGGAAATAGTAGTAAAGGTCCCGGGGCTAGTGACCTTGACATGCCATATGTATATACCGGAAAAAGAGATATCATACAAGCAGATCACTTACTTTACAAAGTCCAGTAATAAACATTGACAGTCCGTCGCCAACATAAACTGAAGAATATCAGTGTTCACTGGAATGCAGCGAGAGCTTGTAATTACATTATGCCGCTGCTCCACAGGAGACAACATGTAGCGTAATGACCAGCTGATCAGCGGAGGTGCTGGGCGCCAGGCTCCAACGATCAGATATTGATGACCTATCCTGAGCATAGGTCATCAATATAAATCACTGCAAACCCCTTTGTGGAGAATTTTCTAACACTAATAAATTAGGAAATTGCTATATAAGCAGCTTCCTAATATTTTTAAAGGTAAAAGCTTCATCGTAGAACTAAACTCTAATTATAAAGCGGTTTTCCAAGATTTTAATACTGATGATCTATCCTGTGGATGACTGATCAGTGGGGGTCCGACTGCCGGGACCCCCGCTGATTAGCTGTTTGAGAAGACATTGGTGTACCTGTGAGCGCCACGGCCCTCTCGCAGCTTTCCCTAGGCCAGTGACGACATGTTCATTGGTCACATGGCCCAGGCGCAGCTCAGCCCCATAGAAGTGAATCAGGCTGAGCGAGATACCAATTACAGCCGCTATACAATGTACGTCAGCGTGCTTCGAAAGCTACGAGAAGGCTGCTCTGGTGCCTTCTCAAACAGTGGATCAGCAAGGGTCCCCACTGATCAGATACTGATGACCTATTCTAAAATCTTGGAAAGCCCTTTTAAATGAACCTGTCACACTGAACATGGCTTCTGATTTGCAGGCAGCTTGTTACATAGCAGGAGGAGCTGAGCAGATTGATATATTGGCGCATGGGGCCGTCATTGATGGAAGGTATGTGTCACCGAGATTTCTGGCCTCGGTGAGGTAAGTGTCAGCGGCAGCTAGTGCTGGTTGACACTGTTTGTTTTTAGTGTGGCTGTAAAGCCGATCCGGGCCAGCTCTTACTGGGAGTAGCCAAAGTTCTGGGTGGGTGGCTGCTCCCCACGCTCCAGGCCGGGTCTTTATTGGTCTATATAAAACCCAGCCAGCAGTCTCGGCTGGGTGTGGATTATCCTCCATCTGACAGTGGAGCGCTGTCAGTCTGTGTGTTTTGGAACTGAGAACTTGTGCCGTGCTAAAGGGCTGAGAGATGCCTGCTGGGAAACAGGCCCTAAAGCCTGCTGTGGACTGCGGGTGGAAAAACTGCTGACCAGGTGAAGGCCTTTCTTCTGTGGACTTTTTATGGTGTGAACAAACACCAAGACTGCAAACCGTTACTTTTTGTTTTTCCCTATGTGTGAATAAAACATTGAACTGTTTAAGTTAAAGTCTTTGTGGTTGCCTCTGTACTGCGTCCGCTAGCCTGTCTACCAGAGCAAATCCCCACACTATATATACTATCTTCTACTTTATAATATTTTCATATGTTGCTTAGTGACTAGGTTGAATTTTCAGTATGACAGGTTCCCTTTAATAAGTGTGCCAGGTTTCTTAGAATAGATGCTTGTGTAAAATGAATATGCTTTTATCAATATGAAAATGGTTTTATTATTATATTCAAACAGCTTCACAAAGATTTCAAAAATCTTTTGAATTTATCCATCCTTGGGGGAGATTTATTAATTCTGGCGCACCATGCAAGCCGTATGACCAGCATCTTTCCCCCACAGTGTGCGTCAAATTGTCAACTGGGCATGCGCCAAAAATAATGACAATTCGGATATTTTAGGGAATGCGTTGCAATCAGTGTACTTATACTGGTAAATACCTTTCCGACTCCGTGTAATATATCTGAGAATTCTGCATTTATTCTCCTCAGAGCATCATTTTCACCACTCATTTCTTCCATTTAACGCTGCTTTCTTCTATCTTCAGTGTCAATATCAGTAGACATAAGATCCTCTCAGACTGATCCATCCTCTATTAATCCCCTGATCAATAGTAGCATCAAGCACATTCCATTTCCCAGTGTTTCCAGGACCTTCCGACTTGAATGCAGGTAATAGATCATGGCTGCATTTTAATCGTTGCCTGCAGCCAGTGTCACATAAACACTAGATGGCAATTATTGTTACACCTATCAAATTCGAGACCAGCCAGCCACACCAATGGTTGCCAGGTCATATACAGTAATTGGACAGTATTCCATTTTACGCCTGGTCTTACATGCCAAGGTATGAACTGAATCCAAAGTTAGGAATTTGCTTAACTGATGTCATTTATATCTGACCTTGTAGCTATATTTTATGCATGAAAACTATACAGTGTGCATGTTTATAGAGCAGCATCAGTTGTATGGAGTAGGGGGAAATTGTGTGACATCTTCTGTGGTAGCCAAGGTGGTGACCATATTGGTTGTCTCACCCACAAACATATTTGACTAAGAAATGGCTTAATCGAAGAAGACCAATGAAAACATTTTTTATTAATGGGAAATGTATTGAAAATGAAATCAGAAAATTCTTAGTCTTAGTTACCAAGAAAACTCAGACTCACAAATACAAGTCTTGAGATGTAGAGAAGGAAGATGATTCCATAAGGTACACCCACAATGCTTGCAATGGGCACTGTGTAATTCTTTACATCCCCTGAGGAGGCACTGCACATTCTCCAAAGATTATAGACATTTCTAGAGTTCTTGGCAACAGAAGTTTCTGTGATCAGCCTATTGCCCAGGAGAACTTTATTTGAAAAGTGCCAGAGTTTTTGGGGAAGCTTTACATGCAGTTTTTGTTAGGGTACTTTCACACTAGCGTTTAAGTTTTCCAGCATTGAGTTCCGTCATAGGGGCTCAATACCGGAAAAAAACGCTTCAGTTTTGACCTCAATCATTGTCAATGGGGACAAAACTGAACTGAACTGAACGGAATGCTCCAAAATGCATTCCGTTCCGTTTAGTTGCGTTCCCAGACCGGAGAGCAAACAGCAACATGTCGTATTTTGCTTTTAGTCCTGGGATGTGGATGCAAGACGGATCCGGCATTACCCTAATGCAAGTCAATGGGGACGGATCAGTTTTCTCTGCCACAATAAAAAAACGGATCCGCCCCCTATTAACTTTCAATGGAGTTAATGATGGATCCGTCTTGGCAATGTTAAAGATAATACAACCGGATCCGTTCATAACAGATGCAGACGGTTGTATTATCAGTAACGGAAGCGTTTTGCTGAACCCTGCCGGAACCAGCAAAAATGCTAGTGTGAAAGTAGCCTTACTGTGTTGTGTTTTTTTTTTTATGATGGCTCTTTTTGTTCCCCCTATATATAGCACAGTGCAAAAGTTAGGCAGGTGTGTAAAAAAATCCTGCTAAGTAAGAATGCTTTCAAAAATAGAAGCCTGATGATGTCACCAGCACTAATGGGTGGGCTTTAACACTGCCCTAGCCTGGATAGGGCAGCTCTGAAGCCCACCTATCAGTGCCAGTGATGTCACCGGCAACACTGCTAGACAGGAGCCTCCGCCTAGCAGTGTAAAAAGTATTAACAAACAGCCCT
This sequence comes from Bufo bufo, assembly GCF_905171765.1. Taxonomy (NCBI): domain Eukaryota; kingdom Metazoa; phylum Chordata; class Amphibia; order Anura; family Bufonidae; genus Bufo; species Bufo bufo. The sequence goes on along the minus strand of NC_053389.1, from coordinate 615,666,596 downwards.
TTCCGTGCGCAATACAGTGCAGGGCAAGGGAGAGCATGAAATGCTCATATCAGGGCTCTACCTGGGTGAAAATGGGGATATCTCCGTGTTCAGCTCTGAACCTGGACAACCCCTTTAAGTCAGAACCCTTTTTCAGACTAGGCGAATACATTTTCTCTAAGCCTACATGCTCCAAATTGTGCCAATTTTTGTGCAATTTATGCCAGAGTCTAGGGGCTCTCATGTCAGTAAATGCGGGCCACTGCGTGGGAAACCACCCTAATGTTGGTCATTTGGAATCATTTTAGGCCTCGTGCACACGACCGTATTTTGTATCCATGTCTGATCCGCAATTTTTATGGATTTCATTCATTTCTTTGGATTTGCAAAAAAAAGAAAACTGACCGCATACATTTGTCATCTGTGTGCTGTCCACATCTGTGTGTCCATTCTGAAAAATGATAGAGCATGCACTATCTTTGGCCGCAAAATGCGGACCACGGATCCATTGAAGTCAATGGGTTGGCAAAAATAAACGGACGTCACGCAGACATCTTCCGTATTTTGCAGATCCCTGTTTTGTGGGCCACAAAATGGATACCGTGGTGTGCATGAGGCATTTACAGTACAAAGCAGAGGTAAACTGCTGGCTGCCTGCACGTGGAATTGCTAAGCTTTTATTTGGGAAAATAGAGCGTCTAGTGTGTGTCAAAGGGGCACCGGTGCGCTTTGCTTTGATTAAACTTGCATCTGGGGGTTCTAAGAACCTTTCATTGCCTTCCCCGGGTAACTGCAAGCGTCAGTGAAAAAATAATGGATTTTTTTAGGCTGTAAACCAAGCACAGATGTATGCACAAAAGCTTAATGGAATCGAGCATGTCACATTACATCAGTATATAGTGTATAATTCTCTTTTTTTTTTCCCTCTAAATCTGGTAATATTGCATTTAAAAAACCACGAGAAAAAAAATTATTAGAAATTGGGTACTCGTTCATTTAACCATATTGGCGACAAAATGGTTAACGATGGTCAGGGCAGTAGATTTGGTTTCCATAGATATTTGCAAGATGGGAACAAAATGTTGCGCGGCGGGCTGCAGAGGCAGGTTAAGGGTTAATCTTGGTAAATTGTTTTACTGAAGCTGCTCAGTGAAGCAAAATATTACAGAGGAAATCAATATCTCAGTGTGTGAGTGGTATATAGATATGTCTGTGTGGTCTATAGATATATCTGGATGGGGAATATAGAACTAGACCTCTGTGACAAAGCCGCCCTGTATTTTTACAATTTCTACAAAAAGCAAAACCTGCGACATCACCTGCAGCGTAGGGCTCATGCACACCACCATATGTATTTAGCGGTGCGCAAAAAACGGATCCACAAAAAATATGGATGACGTCCGTGTGCATTCCGTATTTTGTGGAACGGAACAGCTGGCCCCTAATAGAACAGTACTATCCTTGTCCGTATTGCGGACAATATTGGGACATGTTCTATTATTTTTTTGTTGCAGAACGGAAATACGGACATAACTTCATATTTTTTTGCGGGCCTATTGAAATAAATGGTTCCGCATACGGTCCGCCAAAAAAATGGAACGGACACGGAAAGAAAATACGTTCGTCTGCATGAGGCCTTATAGGCAATGGGACATGACTAAGTGTGATGATGTCATACACTATTTTTTTCATGACATCATGGGTTGTGCAATGTGTTAAATGTAAGTTTTCTCCTTTTGACACCATTTCACGTCCCTACCCACGTTTCTCTTTGAAAATGCCCTTAAACGTTACCTTACAAAGGCTCGGCTCTAGCGATTTCCTAGAGTAGCCAGCTAAATTCAGACAAGACATGTCATTCCTTGTCTTGTACAATTTATGATCACTACAGTACTTTGTAAAGACCCCAGTGCCACCATCTGCGGGGTCTCCTTTGCATTCCTTCCCTCTTCTTTCAGGACTGACCTCTCATAATATAGTCATGTCTACCCTGCCATAATCACACAACAGGACAGATGGTACCTAACACGAGATCACAGCACATCTCCTGCCGAGGATTGTCTGATGATCTGATTGGCTAATAAAGCAGATCCAAACGGACTGGCAGGAGATGAAGACCGAACAGCATTTTTGCTGCAAGCCTATTCACAAATATTAAATCACGGAGTCACTGATGATTTTTTGATGTGTTGGTAAAACTGTAGTTTAGCAAATAATATGACACATAAAAGTACTAAATGCCTTAGTCTACTTATTAACAAGAGTAACATGGTGGATTCACTCTAATTCTCTTGTATATACACAAAAAGGATAGAAAATCATCAAAGAAAACTTTAAAGGGAACCAATCACCTTGAAAATGCAGCATGTTATAGAGGAGGAGAAGCTGAGCAGATTGATATATAGTTTCATGGGAAATGATTCAGTAAAATGTAGAATGTATTCATTTAAAGGGGTTGTGTCACTTTGCACGTTGGTTCCATATCACTAGAATATGCCACCAATGTCAGATATGTAGGGGCGGATCCCATCTAGCTCTCGAATAGCGCCCCCCAACGTAAACGAGAGCACACCACACATGCCGGCGCTCTCTCCATTCACTGCTATGAAAGTTCCAAAAATAGCCGAGCGAGTGCGCTTGGTTATTTTCAGGAGTCCTATAGAAATGAATGGAGAGCTCACCATACAAGTGCAGCCAGTTCTCCATTTACTTCTATGTGGGTGACGGAAATAGCCAAGCCAGCGCTCGGCTAAGTGCAGAACTCCCATAGAAATGGGCCATGCATGTGCGGTTTGCCCTTGTTCATTTTGAGACTCCGTTCTAGCGACATACCACCAATGTGCAAGGTGAGGCAACCCCTTTAAATCTCTGGGCTTAGGAGTCATGTGGGCGGTCTTATTCTGTGATTGACAGCTATAACTATATCCAAACTCATACAAGACAAGATTGTGTATCTGTAAAACCGCCCACATGACTCTCAGATTGAATTACAAGTTTTGCAGAATTTTTTCCCATACGACTATCGGCTCAGCTCTCCTGCTGTACGGCATGCTGCCTGCAGATTGCATTCCGTTTTTATGGTGCCAGTTCTCTTTAATGATGTTTTATTATATTTTATCTATGTTAAATCAATCATAACCCCATTTATCTGAATAGCATTGTCTCTTTTTTTTTTTTTTTTCTGAGGAACATGGATTTGCAGTTTCTACAGGTTATTCTATAGCAGCAGTCCATGTAGAAACAAGATGACTACCATCTCTGTGCTCAGGTTTCAGTGTAATCTAGTAGTCACCAGGGGAAGTAGTACTTGGGATTCATATTGCATGTCTTTCCTTCAACCAGAGAGAGACTGCAGCATGACCACTGACCACTCCTTTCCAAGTGATGGCCTATCCTTAGAATAGGCCATCAGTATCTGATCGGTGGGAGTCCAGCACCCTCTCCAATCAGATGTTCTGCAGTAGTTCCAGCATTAAAAGTCAGTGCCCGAACAACACAGCAGGGGTGTGTGATGCTGGACCCCCTCCGATAGGCCATCACTTATAAAAGAGTGGGCAAACCCTTTTAAGAAAAACGGTAACTAACTGATCGGTAAGGGTCCAAACACTGGGACACGCAGCAGTCCTGAAAATGGGAGTCCCTTTCCCCCATTCCTCATGGAACGACAGTTTCAGCATGCGTCCTTCCGCTCCATTCATTCTCTATGGGACTATAGCCGAGTGCTGTACTTTACAATGTATTAATTGCAGCAGAATATGTTGGCTCAATAAAGGGAACAGTAGAATAACTCAATTTACAATCTCCTATGAAACAACAGTATAAATGATTGCAGTCATTCCCTGCCTGAATTTGATTATGCAGGTCCCCTCCCCCGCTTCCAAAGTCAAGACTAGGGGTGAGCGAACTTGTGTTTTATGGTACGTCATAGCGGAATCCATAACGGAATTCTTAGATAACCCAAACCTTGTATGCTGAACTTGAAACACAACTTTGCTCATCCTTAGTGAAGACATCTTTAGATAGGTACGCAGGTGTCCTATATAGCATGGAATTTGTGGCTATTCACAATCATTTTTGGCAGGTGAAGGTTGCTGTTCTCTTCTTAACCACAACTTGAACATGCAGATTAGACTCCAAAATTGCAGATACATTTTGGTGAGCCAGCAAATCTGTAGAGAGTGACATGAGAAGTCTAAATCCCTACTTGTAGACACTTGGAGACTACAATATAAGCGTACACGCCGTGTGCTCATTCACAGTGAGTTGATGATCTCTTATAGCATACAATTCACACTGCAATTTCAATACCCTTGGATATTAGTCAGGCTGCAAGTCTAGCTTAAAGCTGAGCATGGGGGGAGATTTATCAAACCGGTGTAAAGTAGAACTGGCTTAGTTGCCCACAGCAACCAATCAGATTCCTCCTTTCATTTTAGACAGCTACTTTGGAAAATGAAAGGTGGAATCTGATTGGTTGCTATGGGCAACTAAGCCAGTTCTACTTTACACCAGTGTTAATAAATCTACCCCATGGAGTTCTGAATGTGAAGTTAGGCCTCTTTCACACTTGCGTTGTTAGGGTCCGGCATGCACTTCCGTTGCCGGAGGTGCCTGCCGGATCCGGAAAAACGCAAGTGTACTGAAAGCATTTGAAGACGGAACCGTCTTCCAAATGCTTTCAGTGTTACTATGGCACCCAGGACGCTATTAAAGTCCTGGTTGCCATAGTAGGAGCGGGGAGCGGGGGAGCGGTATACTTACAGTCCGTGCGGCTCCCGGGGCGCTCCAGAATGACGTCAGAGCGCCCCATGCGCATGGATGACGTGATCACATGGATCACGTGATCCATGCGCATGGGGCGCCCTGACGTCACTCTGGAGCGCCCGGGGAGCCGCACGGACGGTGAGTACACTGCTCCCCCGCTCCCCACTACACTTACCATGGCTGTCAGGACTTTAGCGTCCCGGCAGCCATGGTAACCACTCTGAAAAAGCTAAATGTCGGCTCCGGCAATGCGCCGAAACGACGTTTAGCTTAAGGCCGGATCCGGATCAATGCCTTCCAATGGGCATTAATTCCGGATCCGGCCTTGCGGCAAGTGTTCCGGATTTTTGGCCGGAGCAAAAAGCGCAGCATGCTGCGGTATTTTCTCCGGCCAACAAACGTTCCGTACCGGAACTGAAGACATCCTGATGCATCCTGAACGGATTACTCTCCATTCAGAATGCATTAGGATAATCCTGATCAGGATTCTTCCGGCATAGAGCCCCGACGACGGAACTCTATGCCGGAAGACAATAACGCAGGTGTGAAAGAGCCCTTAGCGATGTCTTCACACATAAGGGTACTTTCACACTAGTGTTTTTCTTTTCTGGCATAGAGTTCCGTCCTAGGGGCTCTATACCAGAAAAGAACTGATCAGTTTTATACCTATGCATTCTGAATGGAGAGCAATCCATTCAGGATGCATCAGGATGTCTTCAGTTCAGTATTTTTGACTGATCAGGCAAAAGATAAAACAACAGCATGCTACGGTTTTATCTCTGGCAAAAACAACGGAAGACTTGCCTGAATTCCATAGGAATGTATTAGTGCCAGATCCGGCATTCAAAATACCAGAATGCCGGATCCGTCCTTCCGGTCTCCGCATGCGCAGACCGGTAAGAATGTGAAACAAAATCAAAACGGATCCGTTTGTCCGTATGACAAACGGACAGATGGATCCATTCTTGCAATGCATTTGTAAGACGGATCAGGATCCTGATCAGTCTTAAAAAGCAATCAGTTGGTATATGTTTTCCCGGATCCGGCAGGCAGTTCCAGCGACCGACGGAACTGCCTGCCAGATTCCTCTGCCGCAAGTGTGAAAGTAGCCTAAGTCCACTGTTAGGCCACATGCATGTGTAGATTTGTATGTGGAACATTCTGGAGCGTACTACGGTACTAGCTACATAGATGACTGAAACAGGAACTCTTTATTGAACACACAAGCATTGACTTATATACACATTTTCCAACAAGGGTACCACCCCAGTGGACCTGGTTGGGAACTGAGGACATAACATAGCAGCCAATCCTTACAGTTTTACAGTTTAAACACAAAAACTATACATTTAACAAACACAATGGCATTGCCTATGACCAATCAGATTCCTCCTTTCATTTTAGACAGCTACTTTGGAAAATGAAAGATGGAATCTGATTGGTTGCTATGATGCAATTAACAAACACAATGGCATTGCCTGTGACGCACTCAATAACAGAATAGGCATGGTCTTTGACGCAATCAACAAAATACAATTACCAAAACACAATGGGCTCTGCCTGTGATACAATTACCAAACATAATGGGCTAACTTAATCACTCACAGGCAGAAAACACACATTTTTCCCCAAAACACAGAAACCACCTCAAAACCCCCCATATCCCCATAATTTAGCTCTGATCTGGGTGAACAACATATCCAAAAATCACCCAGATCCGAGCAGGGGTTCCCGAATTCCATGGAAGTCACATTTGGCCGACCACAAGCATGGCTTTCCTGCCCAAAACAATTCCACAGATTTAGGCTGTGCGGCCGGTCTGTCTTCTCCTTCAAAGTTAGTATTTGGGCCATAATCCTGAGGCAAGAGGCTGGCAAACAGGCCCCTCCAAAACCCAGTGGCGAGGTTATTTTCGCCACATGCACGTTGCAGACATTTTCTGTGCCTGTAAATGACATATTTAGCACGTCATTTGTTTCAGATTTTAAGCATGCCAGTTGTTTCATCAGAATTTTTATTGTGGATTTCACCCTTTGGAGCGCATAGGGTGAAGTCTGTGGCAAAGCCGCAACAAAATCGGCATGTAAGGGTGCTGTCACACACAGCAGATATGGGTGCAGAAATTTTCATCAGCATGGGGCTTGTAGAAATCCACTTGCATGCCGCCAAAAAGCTCATTCAGATGAAAAGAATTGCTTTTCAGTTGCCGAAATTTCTGCTGCAAATTCCCCCGCATGTGAAGGCATCCTTACAAATGCAATCTAGGTAAAAAGAAGAAAAAATTGCTTAACATTGTGATTGTGCAATAAAACGTGTAATTTTAATATAACCCAATGGGGCAAAAAATTGTAAGCAATTTGAGATCATCACAGATGAATCCTGAATAGCATGGTAACGTGAAATCTTACGTGCAGATCTCTTAGTCTACTGCACATACACACTAGAGCCCTTGCATTAGGGTAGCATGGTGATGTCCTTATTTAAAAAGTGTAATCCCACTATAGTCATGTGAAGAGAATCTGGGAATTTCGAGATTAGTGAGGGTCAATTCACACCCTTACTTTTCGAAGGAGGTTTTGAGGCAGATTTTCCTTTAGTTTTTTTTAGTCAAAGCCAGGAGTGGATTAGTAAGAAATCAGAAATATAAAGCAAGGACTCATGCTTCTCCTTCCTGCTGAATCTACTGGCTTTGCCTGAAAATCCATTTGGACTCACTTATGCTACATGGACACGACAGTGAAAAATGGACATGTACTGGACATTTTTTTTAACGGCCATCACACGTCCGTTTAAAGACCAATGGTATTCTATGAGGTTATTCACACTGCATTTTTTTTTAGTCAGTGAAAAACGGACGTGAATAAATATAGAACATGTTCTATATTGTCCATTTTTCACTGACCGACTGCCCCCATACAATTGAATGGGTCAATTTTTAACCTCCATTTCTCAGAAAGGCATCAGTGAAGAAAAGTCTGTTAAAAATGGACAGTTTATCCGTCTTCGACTGAAGTTTTTTTTTCACTGTCGTGTGAATGTAGCCTAAAATTAAGAAAACACTGGGTAGCCTTTAATGTGGGGAGATAGCCAAGGTGCCTAGAAATTTTCTGTTGGTACTTAACTTTTTGGATTATTTTCTTTGACTTCCTATAGAAGTTTTTGTTGCTTGCTGGCTACTACAATAAAGAGGTTGAACTGGCTCCCAAGGTCTAAATTAGTGAGTCCTTACCTTTTATTACAATACACTTCCAGATCACTTCTGATTATCGCTCATATGAATTGACGAGGTAGGTGCGCACAGAAAAGCTTCACTGGGTGGACTTCTTGACAGTGAACATGAAAAAATAAAGTGTGTTGCATCGAAAGAGCATTTTGTGCTTCTGCTGCAGAATATCTGTCAAGAATAATTTTCCACCTCCTCTAAAAGTCACAGAGGAGGTGGCAGAAAATGAAACTCGCATTTTAATATTAAAATGGTGTCCTATCTGTGACATGTTTAATGGAGATCTTGGAGGAGGCTAATGAGACTTGCTGCTCCAGAACACAACACACAAGCTACCAGCATTCCACCTCCTCCTGGTCTCCTGGGTCCACACTGCAGTTGCTGGAATATGAACTAACTGGGGTAATGTGCTGGCTAATAAGTAAATGATATATTATAGATAAGTAATGAGTTGTGTTGCATGAATGACTTATGGGAGTATTTTTGTGATGGTGGTGGTGGGGGTCGGATAAAGTCACTCTCTACATTGCACTTGTGGATTGCTCAGTGGCTAACACTGTTGTCTTAAATAAATCCGCAAAATGGCAGGCACCATTAAACATTAAAAATGTGTGCGCAGCAAGCATACTTGAAACCGCTAGAGACTTAAAAAAATTGTCAGCACTACAATTTGAAAAAAAAAAATCAAACACTGCTCAATCCTTTATTCATATCCAATAGCAGCAAAGTTAAAAATATAATTTGAAAACAGATAATAAATCTGACCCAAATTTGCCATCATAAGCCCCCAAATATCAAACTCTCTCTCTAAGGCCTCATGCATGTGACCGTGTGCCGGTCGTGCCCGTGATGCAGATTGCACAGGCACCGACCGTGTGCCTGCTGTCTGCGGACACAGACCCATTCACTTGAACTGGGTCTGCATCCAAAGGTCCACACCGGACAGAAAACCCACACCCACTCCGTAGTGTTTCCTTGGGCTTCCGATCCGTGCTTCTGTTCTGCACTGTATCTCCCAGATGGCGCACTGATTCAATTAAATATGGCTGTTCGCAATACAGGCACGGACCTGCTACGGTCATGTGCACGAGGCCTAAAGGACAAATCCAATTACAACATAATATATACTAAAAAACCACACCTATGTATAAAGATACAAAAAAATAATGTGTTACATAGCAATAATAACAAAAACTAATAATAAGAATGAAACAAATATAGTGGCTCATAGCTGGGATCAGACCAATAGGGGGTAGGGACAAAATCCCCATGCGCTTCTCCACTTCACTGTGGTCAAGTCTGTAGCACTGTTGCCTTACTACACTTGTGTTCTTGGTTTGAAACTGACAAAAAGCAACATTTGCATGTTCTTACCATGTTCGCATGGGTTTCCTCTGGGTACTCCAGTTTCCTCCTATGCTCCAAAAATGTATTAATAGGGAATTTAGATTGTGAGCGCCACTGGGGACAGTGAGCGATGTCTGTAAATTGTGTGGAATATATTGACGTTATATAAGCAAGAGAAATAAATCTAAGTAAACCATCTTGATGGTAGTGACAGGAGGGGACAATAACTCATGATCATAAAAAAGGTTTTCAGAGACTTTAATATGGATGATCTATTCTTAGGATAGGTCATCAATATCAGATTGTTAGGGGTCCAACTTCCAACATCACCACCAGAAGTTAGCAGGAGTCACGTTGTGCCTGCGCCAGCAGACAGTTGATAATTGGAGGTGCCAAGAGTCTGATATTGATGATATCTTAGCTGGGTTGTCTCACTTCAGCAAGTGGCATTTATCATGTCAAGAATGTTAACAAAAGGCACTTACTAATGTATTGTGATTGTCCATATTGTTTCCTTAGCTGGCTTGATCCATTTTTCCATCACATTATACACTGCTTTTTTACAGGGGTTATGACCACCCTGCAATCCATCAGCAGTGGCCGTGTTTGCACACTATAGGAAAAGGTGCCGGCCTCTCTGGTGGCCGAGACCGCTGGAGTGCGCATAGGCTGGCGCCTTTTCCTGTAGTGTACAAGGACGGCCAACACTGCTGGATTGCAGGGTGGTCGTAATCCCTGGAAACAAACAGTGTATAATGTGATAGAAAAAATTAACCAAACCAGAAAAGGAAGCAATATAGACAATCTCAATACATGAGTAAGTGAGACAACCCCTTTTAAGTCCCGGAATACTCTTTTAACAAGCCAAACATAAACCTGATGAACCATCTGATGAGATACATAAGATGAGAATAATCCTTTCATACAAAAGTATTACAATTCTGTGTAAGCTCGGTATATTTAGTGCCATGGATGATCAGGACCCATATTGTAAGGTCAGGAAAGCCGTTCCAGACTACACTCCTCACTTTATAGCTCCACTCTTAAAGGGTATCTGTCATCATGAAAAAGCACCCAGAGCTACTATAATGTGTGCACACACTACTAATCACACTGGATCCATAATTATAGCTAAAAGTTTAAAAAACATTTTTTAATGCAGAGGTGGTGATGCCCCACGTATGGTAAAATAATGAAATTGTGAAAAACCCACAAAATATAAAGCACCTTGTCACAAGAAATATTAAGTGCAATAGGGAACAAAGATGAAACTGGTAAGAATACCAACCCGGGTGAGACATGGTGAACTGTAAAGAATAACGCATATTACCTCTGTTACCCCAACATGTGTTTCGCCATCAGCTTTCTTAAGCGTTACAATCATTTATTAAAGATTCACTAACTGTTAAAGACTTACGGTATGAGTTTGGAGTGTTGGATCGGGAATGGTATAGATATGCTAAACTTTAAAATGCTTAGAATTCTACAGAGAATAAAGGGGTGATTACGGTGTTATCACTGCCAACGCTAGATTATTTGCTTTCTGCATTTCTGGAATTTATAGGCTCCTGTGTCCTGAGTCATTGGGGAAACCCAAGTAAGCTCTTTTTTCACAGGCAAAATGGGAAAAGGACCTGGAAGTTGTGACAAAGTTAAGATAATAAATATAATTTTGACACCACTCACTCTAGGTTTGAAATTTAGGGGGGCCAGATGGCTCAGACAGATCACCAGTGGGAGGATTGTTTGATCCACCGACAAGCAGAAGCATCTCACTGAATTTTGCTGTCCATCATGCAGGCGGCACAGGTGGCACCTTCATTACACATCTCTGTCACTGCCCAGACCATTTTCAGGTGGTTAGCAGAAGGGAATTTGGTGTCATGGCACCTATTACCTGTCCAGCCATTGACAGTTAGCCGCTGTTGCCTTCATTTGTAGCTTTTTCATTGTTGCATTTTTCAGTAGAATAAAGTTCGCCCACAGCAAGGGTTTACCAAGAATATATCTACCAGATTACAACACATTCCTGACCTGCCCAGTCACAATTGTTATCACCAATCGAGTATTTATGGTACCAGCTGGTATGCAAGCTTTGGCAACCTATGAGTATGCTGGATCTACAGCCCCAGCTGCAGCATCTGAGGGAAAATGTGCCAGAGTATACTATACAGAACCTGTATGCCTCCATGCCCAGCCATATCTCAGCTTGTATCCAAGCTAGAGGCGACCCAACAGGGCAATAGAGATCCTTTTAATTGTACAGTTTTCACCAATAAATATATAATTTTTCTCTAATATGTAATCACTTACAGATATCATCATTATTTTCTTAGTGGTTAACCAAATCCTCTCCGGATAAAAGGGAAGGGCAGAAATAGAGTAATCTTATATGAAAATAGTTAATATTATATTAATGATATGTAGCACAGATTAAAAAATTGATATCTAAGTTGCCTCCCTGATGTACAGTGTAAAAAATTACATGGTATATTATTTTCTTTCCCTTTCCCTGGTTATTGGGTGGGGAGGGTAGTTTGGGGGCATTATTATTTAGATCTTTCCGATGGCTTTAATTCATTGATCAGTTGTTGTTTTTTTCCATTTATTTCACCATTGAATGATAGATGTAATAGCCAATGCAGGACTGGGGCTGGTTATAATTACTAAAGAACCAACAAGATGAGCTTCATGTAGTAACATTGGCATTCCTCTATGCTATACTATGTACATTGTGTATATCCCCAGTAGAACATGTGCTTGACATTTCAGCTCCCGAGGACATTATGGAAAAAATGACTTGAATAAAAAAAACAAAAAACATGAGCTCTGTATAGCCATAGTTTTCCTGCTTGAAAAGATTGTAGAAATGATTAAAGTGCAATGTTCTCTCCCGTAAAGGTCACCATTAATTAGAAGATCCACAGGAAATTGCATGGTTGGTTAATTTAATGGAACAAATATTGATAATGTAGTTACACCAAATCATCTGTAGTTCACCTCCATGATACTGTTGTAGTAAACAGGCTCGGCAGTTTTTGTTAGGGAACATTGCCATCATTCAACTATTTGGTGCAGACATGTAAAATAGTTTGGTATAAACAGAGCCTTAATGCGAGTTATTGAGGTAAGATTATAAAGTGGGAAGGAAATACTGATTTTCAGATAAATGTCATTACTGTTATTCCCTAGTTATTGGATTACTTCCAGAATTTATAGCATTTGGACTACTCTTATGATTTCGGGCCTACTGCTCATTTTCTAATTGAAGATGAGTTAATCTTGTGTATTAACTCCTGAAGTCACATCATCAATATACTGTCTTACTGACATCATCAATCACAGATATTAGTATAGGTGATTTACCAAGCCATTTCATCCAATTTTATTTCAAATCATGGAACAAACTGTTACCTTTAAGCGAGGTTTAGCTGTTTCCATCATGAGGCTTTGAATAGTGGGAAATATAATAGGATGAATCTGCCAAATACTGTAATTAAAGGGGTTGTCCAGCTTTAGAATGTCTTAAAGTTGCACTCACTTTACCAATCTCCAGCTGCTCTTGTTCTTACGCATCCTGGGTCCCCGACGATCTCTATTTCCAGGTCTCTCATCACCTAAATTATATACAGAGAAGTGGCAGATGAGGTTTAACACTGACGAATGTAAGGTTATGCACATGAGTAGGAATAATACAAGTCACCCATACATACTAAATGGTAAAACACTGGGTAACACTGATATGGAAAAGGATCTAGGAATTTTAGTGAACAGCAAACTAAGTTGTAGAAACCAGTGTCTGGAAGCTGCTGCCAAGGCCAATAAGATAATGGGTTGCATCAGAAGGGGCATAGATGACTGTGATGAGAACATAGTCCTGACACTTTACAAATCACTAGTCAGACCACACATGGAGTACTGTGTACAGTTCTGGGCTCCTGTGAACAAGGCAGACATAGCAGAGCTAGAGAGGGTTCAGAGGAGGGCAACTAAAGTAATAACTGGAATGGGGCAACTACAGTACCCTGAAAGATTATCAACATTAGGGTTATTCACTTTAGAAAAAAGACGACTGAGGGGAGATCTAATTACTATGTATAAATATATCAGGGGTCAGTACAGAGATCTCTCCCATCATCTATTTATCCCCAGGACTGTGACTGTGATGAGGGGACATCCTCTGCGTCTGGAGGAAAGGAGGTTTGTACACAAACATAGAAGAGGATTCTTTACGGTAAGAGCAGTGAGACTATAGAACTCTCTGCCTGAGGAGGTGGTGATGGTGAGTACAATAAAGGAATTCAAGAGGGGCCTGGATGTATTTCTGGAGTGTAATAATATTACAGGATATAGCTACTAGAGAGGGGTCGTTAATCCAGGGAGTTATTCTGATTGCCTGATTGGAGTCAGGAAGGAATTTTTTTTCCCCTTAAGTGTGGAAAATTGGCTTCTACCTCACAGGGTTTTTTTGGCCTTCCTCTGGATCAACTTGCAGGATAACAGGCCGAACTGGACGGAGAGATGTCTTTTTTCGGCCTTATAAACTATGTTACAGATAATGGGGGAAATTTACCAAGACTGGTGCTTTCTGCATCGGCCTTGATATCCACCGCCCTGCCGAAAGATGCACTTAATTTATGATCATGCGCACACCTTATCATAAATCAGGCACAGCTTCCAGCAGTCCATGCACCTAAACATAAATGTATGTCTGCTCAGAGCTGCCATAGATTCTGTCTTCATTTGCACCAGAAAACTGGGGAAAATGAAGATACATTTGTCGTGGCCGTTGGCCATGCCCCCTATCTGCCCTCACCTTGCTTATTTTGGAAAAATGGCAACGATATCTTGTCACAGTGGTTTGCAACTTTTTTACGCCAGGAATTAGGCGTGGGGAGATGATAAATCTCCCTCATTGATCCTGATGGATGTTAACAGCCAGTGAGTGCTTGTTACTTACAGTTTGCTAGATGGCAACAAATACCCTATGTAAACCAGGAGTTCACATCTCACCCCACTTGTGTTTTAAATTTGTGGAATTTTATCTAATGTGTTAAAAATACAAACGTACATGTAGTATAAAAGAGTTCACGGCAGCCGCCTGTCTAGTCACTGTATACACTTTACATAGGCATTTATATTACAAATTGTGAACAGCAGTGACTTTAGTATCTGAAGGGACTATTAGTATTTATTGTGACTCCATTCTGGGGGTGGATTAATCAGAGCAGAACTCATTTAGTTTAGATTACTGTATATTGAGTCCATTTTTGTACTCTTTATGTTTTTATAATAAATTATATTTATATGAATTAAATTATAATTTTATTAGGGGGTGGGAATATGTATTAGGCAGGGCATTTGTTGTCATCTTTGGCCACTGGCTGAGGCAGGTCACTATAGGTAGATCAACATAGGTTGGTAATACTTATCTAGTATTTATTTGCACATAACAGAGCACTGACACTTCTGGTAAAGGGGTTGTCCCACTTCTACAGTTTTCAAACCAGCACCTGGATCTGAATACTTTTGTAATTGCCTGTAATTAGAAATGTAGCTTAGCCACGGAGTTATTCTATAAAATGTATCTGTATAGCGCCACCTGCTGTTTTTTTTTCTTATTTCTTTGTCCTACTCATGGAGAAGGCCGCTCATGCTCAGTTTTATCCATCAGCTGCCTTCTGAGCTGTGAAAGGGAGAGCTGAGACACGCCCCCTGAGCTGTGATAGGGAGAGCTGAGACACGCCCCCTGAGCTCTAGCAGAAAAGACCCTCCCCTTGAGCTGCCGGCTTGATAAAAATCTAGCAGAGCAATGAATGGGGAGATCTCTGGATCCATGTGAGGTACAGGGCTGGTTCTAGCTTTGTTAGAAATAGCTTGTCATGTACTATATGATGTCTGATTTAAATTTTTTACATTAGTCATGGGATAACCCTTTAAATGGGTAATCCTACCTGGGACATTGATGGCATATGTCTAGGATATACCATCAATGTCAGATGGGTACTCTCCAGAGCAGGACCCCTAAAGTGAACAGAGAGCAACCGCACATTCGTGGCCACCCGCTGTTCACCACTATGTGAATGCCGAAATAGCCGAGTGATCACTCAACTACTTCCAGCAGTCCTATAGCAGTGAATGGTGAAGCTCTCCATTCATTGTTATGGGACTTCCCAAAATAGCTGAATGAGCTCCCTTGGTTGTTTACTGAACTCCCATAGCAATGAATGGAAAGACCGCTTCCCATGTCAGGTGTGCTCTCTTTCCCTTTAGGGGCCCTGTTCTCTAGATAGAATGGGATCCAGGGCTCCAGATGGCGACCAAAATGGTCGCCAATGCGACTTAGAATTGCTAAATGGCGACAAGACTTTGTAGTCTTGTCGCCATTTGCGCCTAGACCCTCCGCTGCTCTGCCGCTTTCACATTAAACTGTGCTGTTCTTCTCAACAGCACAGGGGAAAAGGAGGCAGTCCCTCCCCCCTGCACCGCTGCTGCCGCTGCCACCAATGGGCTGATAGAAGCGAGGAGGAGGGGAGGGGCTGTGGCCACTGCAGCACCAATGAATATAGTTTATGCTTAATACAAACGCAGGCTGCGCTGCGGGTGCCGGCCATATCCCATACCCTGCACCCAGCCTCTATGACTGCACGCTGCGATCCGCCGCTATTAACCCCTCAGGTGCAGCACCTGACGGTTCAATAGCGGCGGATCGCAGCGCGCAGTCATAGAGGCTGGGTGCCGGGTATGGGATATGGCCGGCACCCGCAGCGCAGCCTGCGTTTGTATTAAGCATAAACTATATTCCTTGGTGGCACAGTGCACTGAACCCCCCCCCAACCCCAGTATTATAAAGTAGAATCATTGGTGGCGCAGTGCGCCCCCCCAAGTGTTATAATCATTGGTGGCATTGGCAGTTCCGATCGGAACCCCAGCAGTTTAATCCTGGGACTCCGACCGGTTACCATGGCAGCCAGGAGGCTACTGAAGCCCTGGCTGCCATAGTCGGCTCCCTGCTGCTGTGTGCACAAAGCACAGAGCAGCAGGGAGAGTGTGATGTCCTATTCACCCTGATAGAGCTCTATTAGGGTGAATAGGGATGAAAAGATCCCAGGTTCTAGCCCCAAGGGGGGAAATAGTTATTAAATAAAAAGTAAAAAAAAAAAAAAAAGGTTTAAGAAAACAAACACCAAAATATTAATTTTAAATCACCCCCTTGCCCAATTTTACATATAAAACATATAAACAATAAAAAAAATTACATATCGCCACGCCCGAAAAAGTGCGAACTATTAAATTATTTAAAAATATCTCCTATCGGTGAACGCCATAACAGGAAAAAAAAAAAACGTAGTCGCCTTGTCCCGACAAAAATTAGGTTAGGACGTTCCATAAAATGTGGAATGCACGCGGCTTTTTTGGTGTTTTATTTTTTTCACGTGCTATCGAGTATCGCAATACGTTTTTATGGTATTGAAATCGAGTCAAAATTTTGGTATTGTGATAACCCTAGGTAAGACATGTGTTTTTTTTTTTGTTTTTTTTTATTATACCGTAATGATATGTATTTTAAATTTTGCGACTAAAAATGTAAATTTGGCTCCTAAATTTTTCAGGTTAGGAGCCAATGGCTCCTTGATATTTTTTTTAGTCTGGAGCCCTGGGATCCCACACCCAGAGGTCGTGCAAATTTTTTTCTGGAAGAGTAAAAATACTCCTCTTACCATTTTTGAGGAGTATTTTTAGCCGATGAGGAGTACGAAAGTTACAGTAATTCAAATAGTTAATGCGAAGGCCTACATAACATTAAGGGGTGCTATTTATGCAGGAAACCATTACTAGTATTCTAGAACTGTCTTCCATGCATAAATAGCAAATTTAGACAATTTAAAATTTAGCTGACATCATATACTAAACATAAGACCACTGCCACCTAAACAGTGCCACCTATTCTTGCCGGTATAGATGTGAACAGTAGACTCCTTATTACAGTCATTCCTCCAACGCCTAAAGCTGGGGACACTGTTAGGCTACTTTCACACCTGCGTTCGGGTGTCCGCTCGTGAGCTCCGTTTGAAGGGGCTCACAAGCGGCCCCGAACGCAGCCGTCCAGCCCTAATGCATTCTCAGTGGAGGCGGATCCACTGAGAATGCATCAGTCTGCCAGCTTTTAGCCTCCGCTCAGCGAGCGGACACCTGAACGCTGCTTGCAGCGTTCGGGTGTCCGCCTGGCCGTGCGGAGGCAAGCGGATCCGTCCAGACTTACAATGTAAGTCAATGGGGACGGATCCGTTTGAAGATGACACTATATGGCTCAATCTTCAAACGGATCCGTCCCCCATTGACTTTCAATGTAAAGTCTGGACGGATCCGTTCAGGCTACTTTCACACTTAGAAATTTTTCTAAGTTATAATGCAGACGGATCCGTTCTGAACGGATGCAAACGTCTGCATTATAGGAGCGGATCCGTCTGATGAAACATCAGATGGACCCGCTCCGAACGCTAGTGTGAAAGTAGCCTTACATGAGAGCTTCCCCCTCTGCAGTGGTCTCAGATTGTAGTTAACTGCTTTTT
The DNA here is from genome assembly GCF_905171765.1 of Bufo bufo. Lineage (NCBI taxonomy): Eukaryota > Metazoa > Chordata > Amphibia > Anura > Bufonidae > Bufo > Bufo bufo. Next base: position 615,648,710 of record NC_053389.1, on the reverse strand, counting down.
GATAGAAAATGGACGTCCTGCTATTGAAAACTATTAACTGCCTGAATAAGGTACGTTAAAAACAACTTTATTGTGTTCTTTTATAAAAAAAAAATCCGTTCCCCACCAAATCTGGTGATCAGGCTAGTAGTGTGAACTGGTGTATAAAGGATATTTATAAATACTTCCTCCTCAACTCACACCAGAGTGAGTTGAGGAGGAAGTATTTATAAATATCCTTTATACACCAGTTCACACTACTAGCCTGATCACCAGATTTGGTGGGGAACCGATTTTTTTTTTTATAAAAGAACACAATAAAGTTGTTTTTAACGTACCTTATTCAGGCAGTTAATAGTGGTCTCAGATTGGATGCTAATGCTACGTAGTCTTAGGGTGGCACAGAGAGCTCTGCAGAGTCAGGTTGGCACAGTATGAGGCTATGTAGGCTTAGGGTGGCACAGAGAGCTCTGCAGAGTCAGGTTGGCACAGTATGAGGCTATGTAGTCTTAGGGTGGCACAGAAAGCTCTGCAGGGTCAGGTTGGCACAGTATGAGGCTATGTAGGCTTAGGGTAGCACAGGGCTCTGCAGGGTCTGGGTGGTAGGCTTAGGGTAGCACAGTGTGATAATGTACTGTATGTAGTGCACATAGTGGGATGTAGTGGGATTGTGTACTGTTATACTATTATAGTGTACATAGTGTGATAATGTACTGTATATACTGTTATAGTGTACATAGTGGGATGTAGTGTGATTGTGTACTGTTATACTATAGTGTGATAATGTACTGTATATACTGTTATAGTGTACATAGTGATACAGTATACGGTATATAGTGTGATTGTGTACTGTTATACTATTATAGTGTACATAGTGTGATAATGTACTGTATATACTGTTATAGTGTACATAGTGATACAGTATACGGTATATAGTGTGATAGTGTCCTGGACTATAGAGCACATAGTTTAATAGTGTACGGTATATAGTGGGACAGTGATGCTTTTCCTTGGCCACTTCTGTCTGTGTGTGAACCCGACCCTACCCCTCATGCAGCCTCCTGTTCCATGGTGCTTGCAGCCTCCTCTCTTCTCCCCTGTTATCTCCAGGACTTGCATTGGCAAGGAGAGTAGGGGTATCTGTAAGTCAGTCATGCTGTGACATCTGTGTATCAGCCAGGAGGCATGTGCTGGGCCCCGCACCGGGTACACAGGCACATCACAGGGTGCTGCACCTATAAGCTGCTCCTCCTTTATTTTTAGGCTATGGGACAATAGAATGACCTGCCCTGAGGGTCTCCCTCCCGTGTCCTCGCTGTCTTGCAGCTGGCGGTCAGACCCAAGTCTGAGGTTGGTGTTGCTTGCTGCTGGTCTCCTGTTGGCGTGTCTAGCGCTGAGACCCTCGCTGACTTCTATAAGCAGGAGTCTGAAGCGCTCAGCCACCTTTCCTTACTGCTAAGCGCGGTAGTGAAGACGGTCTCCTAGACCTTCTATTGAGGCTGTCTTCAGTACCGCACTCAGCAGAGAGGAGAGACGGCGCTCGGCTGAGCGCTGCAGACTCATCACTATAGGGAAAAACAAGGCGCTCAGATCCGGGACCCCCACTTAATTTCACTACACAGCAAGGCCACTTACCCCGCCAGTGAGGATTGTGCGCCTGCTTCCTTATTTCAGAGCGGTGTGGCATAAGCTCCGGCAGCCCGCTCAAACTGACCAATCACTAAGCTCCTTACTGTAAGGAGCTTTGTTATTGGTTGTTTCAAGCAGCCTCGGTGCGCTGCCCTTGCCGTTCACAGCGCTCACTGCGCTGATTAATGGCAGGGAAAAGTCTAAGGTGTATTGGTACGCCTTAGACTTTTTCCAGGGAGTAAAATGGCCTGAACAGGCGTCTATGACGCTTGTACAGGCGTTATTGCGACCTCTGCCCACACCTATCTGATATTGATGGCATATCCTAGCAATATACAATCAGTGCCCAGGATGGGCCACCTCCTTTAACTCTTGGTAAAGTTCACCATGGTCATTACATGTTTACTGGTGGCAACCGAAAAATTGTCCAGCCTAGAGTTGTCTCTTCTGACCCCTTCCTGAGAAAGCGTCTGCCAAACACTGGTGGCATCTATCTCCTGGGAGAACAAAAGAAACGGGTGAAAATATTCACTTTGCCTGATTCTTCTCTCCCCCAACATCTGTTGGAGGAGAGTCAGGAGATCCCCATACACATTAGACCAGCAGGTTTGGCCATTACTAGACTAATTTGTAATGGGGCCTTAAAGGGGTTGTCTCACTTCAGCAAATGGCATTTATCATGTAGAAAAGTTAAAGGGAGTCTTTCACACAGATTCACCCTATTAACCTAATAACATTTTCATACGAAGCCACTCCCCCTCCGCCGCGTCTGCCCGCCCTTAGTCTCTGCTCTAACCTCCCTCCTCCCGTCCGTAATCCCGCGCATGCGCCAATGAACGCGATAACGCTTGGTAAACTGCGATGCCCCGGCCCGACTGTGCTCATTCAATGCGCACGCTCCGATATCGCGTTCATCGGCGCATGCGCGGGATTACAGACGGGAGAAGGGAGGTTAGAGCAGAGACTAAGGGCGGGCAGAGGCGGCGGAGGGGGAGTGGCTTCGTATGAAAATGACCCAGGGGCCTGGGCACCGGCCGTTGTAACACCTTCACAGCCTCATTTGCATACGGATTAAAAGTGTTTTTCTGCCCAACGATGCTAGCAGGGAACTAACGGTAAGCACAGTTTTAATAGGGGGGATGCCGTGGACATAACACTGTTATTAGATTAATAGGGTGAATCTGCGTGAAAGACTCCCTTTAATACAAGGCACTTACTAATGTATTGTGATTGTCCATATTGCCTCCTTTGCTGGCTTGATTAATTTTTCCATCACATTATACACTGCTTGTATCCAGGGGTTACAGCCACCACTGCAGTGCAGATACAAGGTGGCTGAGACGAGAGATGCTGCACATGTGTGCTTATCCACACTCCACAGTCCTGACCACCAGAGAGGCCAGCGGTTTTTCCTATAGTGAGAAATCACGGCCACTGCTGCTGGATTGCCTGGTGGACGTAACCCTTGGAAATGAGCAGTGTATAATATGATGGAATAAGGAACAAAGCCAACAAAGGAGGCAATATGGACAATCACAATACATTAGTTAAGTGCCTTGTATTAACTTTCTCTACTTGATGCAATTTGCTGACGTGAGACAATCCCTTTAATGTCTATAGGGCCAGGAAAACTATATTTCTTTTTGAATTCTTCTCTCCCTCCAGTTAGCTGTTCTGTGTCTCCCCCTGTATTCTGTTTAAAGTACTGTATGGTGAATTGAGACTTGAGCAATCAAGAGACCTCTGATAGCTGGCTAGATTGCTACCTTAACAGTAAGGTTTCAAAAGTATTTCTGTTTGAAATTTAGATATTGGTTTTTTTCTGAAACATCCTTTCTTTTTTTTTTTTTATAACAAAAAATACAGCCAAAAGCTTACTAAAATCTTCCTTGAGCCAGGATTCTTGGTTGTGAAGACTACTACAATTTTAATAGAGTTGGTAGTCTTAGGGCTCTTTCACACTTGCGTTGTTGTGTTCCGGCATAGAGTTCCGTCGTCGGGGCTCTATGCCGGAAGAATCCTGATCAGTTTTATCCTAATGCATTCTGAATGGAGATAAATCCGTTCAGGATGCATCAGGATGTCTTCAGTTCCGGAACGGAACGTTTTTTGGCCGGAGAAAATACCGCAGCATGCTGCGCTTTTTGCTCCGGTCAAAAATCCTGAACACTTGCCGCAAGGCCGGATCCGGAATTAATGCCCATTGAAAGGCATTAATCCGGATCCGGCCTTAAGCTACACGTCGTTTCGGCGCATTACCGGATCCGACGTTTAGCTTTTTCTGAATGGTTACCATGGCTGCCAGGATGCTAAAGTCCTGTTTGCCATGGTAAAGTGTAGTGGGGAGCGGGGGAGCAGTATACTTACCGTCCGTGCGGCTCCCGGGGCGCTTCAAAGTGACGTCAGGGCGCCCAACGCGCATGGATGACGTGTCGCATGGATCACGTCATCCATGCGCATGGGGCGCTTTGACGTCATTCTGGAGCCCCCCGGGAGCCGCACGGACTTTAAGTATACCGCTCCCCACTACTACTATGGCAACCAAGACTTTAATAGCGTCCTGGGTGCCATAGTAACACTGAACGCATTTTGAAGACGGATCCGTCTTCAAATGCTTTCAGTTCACTTGCGGTGTTACGGATCCGGCGGGCACTTCCGGCAAATGGAGTACACGACGGATCCGGACAACGCAAGTGTGAAAGAGGCCTTAGTTATGGACATGTGTTAGAGTATTTCTTTCATGTTTCTCAAGTTTTTCTTATTCCAACACAAAGTTTTAACCAAAGATTTGATTCATTGTACAATGCATTTGGAAATTCTCCAGACTGTTTCACTTTTTTCACATTTTGTTAAGTTGCAGCAAATTAAAGTTTTTCCCCAGTCAATACCCGATAATGAGAAAGTGAAAAGTGAATTTTAGATATGTTTTCAAATTTATTAAAAAAGTTTAACTAATATTTCACATGGACATAAGTATTCAGACCCTTTGGTAATTTAGCTCTACCATTTCTCTTGATCATCTTTGAGATGTTTCTACACCTTGATTGGAGTCCACCTATGGTAAATTCAGATGATTGGACGTGATTTGGAAAGACACATTCCTGTCTATATAAGTTCTCACATCTGACAATGCATATCAGAGAAAAAACAAAGCCATGAGGAGGAAAGAACTGCCTGTAGAGCTCAGAGACAGGATTGAATGGAGGTACAGAACTAGAGAAGGGTACAAAAATTTCTGTTGCACTGAACTGTTCAGTTCTCCATAATTGTAAAATCGAAGATGTTTGGAACAAACAGGACTTTTATTAGAACTTGCCATCCCGCCAAATTAAGTATTCAGGAGAGAAGGGCCTTGGTACGATAAATAACCAAAGAACCAAGTGCTCACTCTGGCTGAGCTGTAAAGATCTTTTGTACAGATGGGAGAAACATCCTGAAGGTCAACCATCAAGGCAGCAACTTCAGTTTCACCAACCTGGGCTTTATAGCAGATTGGCTAGAAAGAAGTCTCTCCTCAGTGAACTTTTTTTGGGGAAAAAGCACCTAAAGGACTCTCAGACTATGAGAAACAAGATTCTTTGGTTTGATGAAAACAAGATTGAACTTTTTTGCCTCAATTCTAAGTTCCATGTCGGGAGGAAACCAGGCACTACCCAATACCATCCCTGCAGTGAAGCACGGTGGTGGCTGCAATATGCTGTGGGGGGGGGGGGGGGTTCAGGGGTTGGGACAGGGAGACTAATCAGGGCTGAGAGAAAGCTGAATGGAGAAAAGTACAGAGATATTCTTAATGAAAAACTGATCCAGAGTGCTCTGGATCTCAGACTGGGCCAAAGGTTTAACTTCCAAAAAGATAATGGTCTTAAGCACATAGCCAAGACAACACAGGAGTGGCTTAGGGACAAATATGTGAATGTCCTTGAATGGCCAGCCGGAGCCCTGACTTGAACCTAATCGAATATCTCTGGTGAAACCTGAAAATGGCTATCCACTGATGGTCCCTGTCCAACCTGACAGAGTCTAAGAGATATTGCAGAGAAAAATGGCAGAAAATTCCCAAATACAGGTGTGAAAACCTTGTGGCATCATACCCAAGAAGACTGGAGGCTATAATCCCTGCTAAAGGTGCTTCAGCAAAGTACTGAGTAAAGGGTCTGAATACTTATGTCCTTATGCCTTTTCTCACTAATGGGGTATTGAGTGCAGAATGATGGGGAAAAGGTGAATTTTATTGTATTTTAGCACACGGCCACAACATAACAATATGCACGCCGAATGCACTTTATCTCGCGAAGATTCCATTTGATTTATGCAAGCTGAATTTGTGTCTGAACAGTGGACAGTGAAAAGAGCTCTTTACATCTGATGGAAGTATTATTTGGGTAAAACTTTGCTCTCTGCAGTTTATAGTATTCTCTATTCCCTTTCAAACTTGCATCCCTTTATTCTTCAACTCGCAGTTTGTAAGAAGAGGATAAAGCTTTGATATCCATAGCAGAATGTCTGGAATTCTAGTAAGAGTATGTTTGGGTAGTTGGCTATTGCATTATGTATGTTTCTTTTGGAGGAATAGCAGCACAAAATCACAGGGTAATTGTGATCCTCATCCGAGGTAATAATTTGATTTATTGTGCACCATTCTCAGTCAGCAATGTCAAGGCTAAAGCTAACCATAGATATAGGTTACCCGAAAATTGTCAGTAATAATGCTCCTGGCTTAGCCAGACTTGCGTACATCATGTGAAGATAAGCAGTCACCAGACACATTTGGTAACTATCTCTGGTGGAACTATAAGATTGAATAGGAAAATGCATTCTATAGGATCCTTGTTTCATGTCTGATCATCAAAGGACGTCCTGGCAGCTTACCACTAGGATAGTGGCTGTGCTTGGTAAGGTATTGCAGCCGATGCCCATTGACTTGAATGTGACTAAGCTGCAAGTAGTCCATGGGACTGATGAATGTGATGTCGCTGGCCTAGGGCTCACCAGAGCGCCGTAGCTTCTTAAAGGGGTTGTCCCATGACTAATGTAAAAAATGAAAATCAGACACCATATAGTCCATGACAACCTCTTTCTAACAAAGCTAGAACCAGCCCTGTACCTCACATGGATCCAGAGATCTATCCATTCATTGCTCTGCTAGATTTATATCAAACTGGCCGCTCAAGGGGAGGGTCTTTTCTGCTGCAGCTAAAAGGGTATGTCCTTTCTCCTGCAGCTCTCTCCCTATCACAATTAGGCCTCATGCACACGGCTGTTGCCCAACCGTGGCCATATTGCAGCCCGCAAACAGTCTGCACTTGAATGGGTCCGCCATCCAGAGCTGCGGTGTGGAACGGAGACACGGAACCCCACGGAAGCACTACAGAGAGCTGCCGTGTTTCTGTCCGTGCCTCCGCACTGTAAAAAAATAGAACATATTGCGGACGGATCACAGACCCATTCAAGTTGAGTGGGTCTCGATCCGTTCCGGCCACTACACGGACGTTGCCCGTGCATTGCGGTCCCCAATGCATGAGGCCTTAAGGAGGCAGTTGAAGGATGTGCGGCTATCTCAGTGAGCCGGGCAAAGAAATAAGAAAAGAAAAAAAACAACAGGTGGCGCTATGCAGTAGGGTTGTCACAATACCCAAATTTTGATTAGATTTCGATACCATAAAAAAGTATTGCAATGCTCAATACCATTCGATACCATTCGATACCACACGAAAGAAACAGACAGAGTGCTGACCAAAATGTGGATTGGGTGCGGAAAAAAAAATACGGCCATGTACATGAGCCCTAAATGTTGTGGTTCTAAACTCGTTTTAAGACTTTGGACATCCATGTGCCCAATTATTAGTAAGTGACCCCATCTGCATTCTGTAACTCACATTAACCCCATTTTGCCCACTATTTGAGGAGGTGCTTGGGGGTCACTTACTATTAATTAAGGCCTCATGCACACGGCTTTTGTTTTGGTCCGCATCCGAGCCGCAGTTTTGGCTTCAGTGGGGCCGCAAAAGATGTGCTGTCCGCATCCGTTGCTCCGTTCCGTGGTCCGCAAAAAAATATATAACCTGTCCTATTCTTGTCTGCATTTTGCGGACAAGAATAGGCAGTTATAGTAATGGCTGTCCGTGCTGTTCTGCAAATTGCGGAACACACACTGACGCAAAACACACAATGGTTGTGTGCATGAGGCCTAACAATAAGTGACCACCACTGTGAGGTGCATTTATGGGGTGATGTTTGAGGTGCATTTATGGGGTGATGTGTGAGGTGCATTTATGGGGTGATGTATGAGGTGCGTCTATGGTGTGTTGTGTGGTGCATTTATGGGGTGATGTGTGAGGTGCGTTTATGGGGTGATGTGTGAGGTGCGTTTATGGGGTGATGTGTGAGGTGCGTTTATGGGGTGATGTGTGAGGTGCATTTATGGGGTGATGTGTGAGATGCGTTTATGGGGTGATGTATGAGGGGTGATGTGTGAGGTGCGTTTATGGGGTGATGTATGAGGTGCGTTTATGGTGTGTTGTGTGGTGCATTTATGGGGTGATGTGTGAGGTGCGTTTATGGGGTGATGTGTGAGGTGCGTTTATGGGGTGATGTGTGAGGTGTGTTTATGGTGTGTTGTGTGGTGCATTTATGGGGTGATGTGTGAGGTGCGTTTATGGGGTGATGTGTGAGGTGCGTTTATGGGGTGATGTGTGAGTTGCGTTTATGTGGTGATGTATGAGGTGCGTTTATGGGGTGATGTGTAAGTTGCGTTTATGTGGTGATGTATGAGGTGCATTTTTAGGGTGATGTGTGAGGTCACTGCATTTTTGGGGTGAGCTGTAGGTACATGTGGAGTTCAGTTTTCCAGAGATTGTAGATGGAGTTATTCTAATAATGTGTAGAACTGGATGCTATAAACTGAAGATGTTATTATCTGCCCCCAGGGACATATTATATCTAGATCATATAAATATTGTCCTTTTCAGCATTGTGCTGTCTGAGCGTGAGCTGCACTCAGAAAGTGACCTTCCTTCCCTCCTGCCCCTGCTCACCTGAAGTTCTTCCTTTCATCTTTTCAATCTTTGTGAGCTGCGGGGTGTGTAGCCTAACAGAGTCAGAGGTTTGGCGTAGCGGAGTGGTCAGCGGCTTCAGAGTTCCTTCCTTAGTGTTTTCATTGGTGGCAGGGGCGGACGCACACTGTGGGGAGGGACTCCCTCCTTCTTTCTCCACTGTGTGGCCGCTGATCGCGGAGCGCGCCATGTTCTCTAATGAGAAAAGATACTAAGCTGCGCAGTAGCACGGCCTAGTATAAAAAAAAAAAACACAGCAAATCCCGGTATCGTATTGATCCAGCTGAAAAGTTATCGATTGGGTAAAGTTCGATACCCAGAGCAACCCTACTATACAGATACATTTTATTGAATAACTGCATTTTTAATTACAGGCAATTACAAAAGTATTCAGATCCAGGTGCTGGCTTGAAAACTGTGGAATATTTTTTGTGGGACAACCCCTTTAAAACAGCTAATTGTTTTGGGTGCTGAGAGTTGGATCCTCAATGAGATATTGATGATCTATCCTGAAGATAGTTCATCAATATATGAAGCCCGGAAAATTCCTTTACAGCCAGGAAGAAGGAGACGCCCACTGAGAAACCCTGACGTCTCCTCCTCCCTGTTCCGATGCTCAGTATTAGTATACTGAGCAGGAGAAATCTGGCGGGGTATAGGAGGTAGATTTTAAGAAATCAAGGAGGTTTCCAGCATCAGCGGTACAGGTATGTATCTCCCTTAATAAAATCTCATGAAAGGTCCTCTTTAAGTTTCTTGTCTGCCCCTGGGGGTAAGTATATGCCCTGTGAGGGGCCCGGCATATGGGGGGGGGGGGGGGCAGTTTATAGTATTGGATAACCCCTTTAACTTTTTTAATTGTCAGGGAATCCTTGGAAAATTAGCTAAAATACAGGGTTTTTACTTTTAGACTAGTTAAGTACAAAATATCTTTGGATTATATATATATATATATATATATATATATATATACCGTACGTATGAAATTGGACAGCACTCCAAGACTTGAAAAGACGTGATGTATTTATTCACCCATGTGGAACATTTGCAACGTTTCAGCTCACAACTGAGCCTTTCTCAAGCAAATTCCCTTGGACCTTGCACCTGAGCCCATTTACTGGTGCCGCCGAATTTCTTTATCTTCTCTATATATATATGTATATATATATATAGCAAGATGAAGGCAACCAGATGTGACAGAACATTACAATAGCTATGGGGGCAGTTGTGCATTATTTTGGTCATATTTTAGCCTTCTGAGTGCACACATGCAGATTTTTGCCACATTCTCCCTGAAAATGGCTAATAAGAATTGGCATTTGTCAGTGACAAATTGACTTTACCTGTGGTTCAGAATTCATAGTCGTTATCGTTATGATCATAACATCACCGAGCTGTTACAAACGACCCCATCATAAGGAATTACTAGGGCTTTATCTTGCTATTATGATAATAGTATAAGAATAATTTGCCCTGTAAATTGCTCCCATCCTAGCAAATATCTCTGTGTATAAATGACCAGCTCAGCCTGCCCGATGATGAATTATCCTGATATCAGTGCGGTTGGGGACTAAATCACCTAAACTGAACATCACAACTGACATCTACATACAGTGCAGTCATTCATGTGACAGAAATGCCACCAGTACCCATTCCACACAAAAAGTTAAGGTTAAGCAGTGTAATAAAATAATGTGGCAGTTTCAAGTTGCAAACATTGAACACAACAATAAGAGTTTAGCGCTACATCGCACTTCAGCCCCGATTAAGCTCCGATCGATGATCAAGGTCATCGGTGATTGTTTAAAGGGCAGATGCAAACTGTATGCCCTGTTTACATGGGGAGATGTGCGCACTGACATTTATAAATGTGCACTCTTATTTACATGGGCCAATTATTGGGAACAAGTGTTCGGATGATTATTGGCCTATGTAAAAGTGCCTTTAGAGCAGGGGTGCACAACCTGAGGCACGGGACAATTGAGGCCTTCAGGGATGGGTATTCACTCATGGTGCATCATGTGAACACACGTGTATTGTCTGAATTAAGATCTCCTGACCCCTGTGTGGCACTCCAGAGAGGAGTAGATATTGTGTGGGAGGTGATCATGAATGTGTGCATTTACTTTATGATATTTTATGGGAGTAGTGAACATTTCTTTGCTTCAGCAGTTCACGTCTGATTGGTGGGAATCCTGGAAGTGACACCAGCACCCATGAGACATTTATGGCATATTATTCTGATATGCCATACAGTTCTCAGATGTTAATATCCCTTGAAGTTTTACTGCAGCCCTTGGGATCTAAAAACGTGGGCCTTGGACCAGAAACGTTTGTACATTTTTGCTTAAGGGCCCTGTTACACTGGCTGAGGAACATTCGTCCCATAGGGGCCTCTTACACTAGCTGAGGAACATTCGTCCCATAGGGCCCTGTTACAAACTGGCTGAGGAACATTTAATCCAGATTGTTTTACTTTCTATTGGGCCTTGTGAAAAGCATTTTAAACTAGTGCTGATAGACTTATTGTTGATCAGCACTCGTTTACTGCCTGGAATGAGCCCGTTAAAAGGACCCTGAGGGTACAGCTACACTGCAGTGTTGGGCGTGACACTTGTCACATGCCCAGTGTAGCAGGGCAACCATAGGAGTGAATGGGGTCTCAGCAGGACTCTCACGTTTACCGCGACCCTGGAATCCCGCCGTTTTGGATTTTGTACGATTCTGGGGTTGCAGTCTCTGTAAACGTGTGAGCCCCACTAGATTTTCTGTGGAGGAAACATGTTACTATGTAGGTTCTCCGAAATAGGATGGAACTTCATTTTCTGAAAAAGTCTAGTTTCCACTATTGATTAATGAATTCATCATGGGCCTATAATCAATCTCATAAATACCTGATCGAATTGTGAGATGCCTGACAAGCAAAAGAGTAAATTGTTTATCATGACTTCTAGTACTGCTGTATAATTGCAGCATTATATATGTAAATCGTGAAAGCTCGTCTCATGCGTCTTAAGATGCTTTCATTCTCCTGGCATATTTTTTCCATCTTTCCTCTCCTTTCCCCCCCCCCTTCTTCTCCTGTTTCCTTGATTCCCCCTCCTCCTTCTGCGTCTCCCTCCTCCCTCTCCCTTGGTTCCTCGCACAACTCCTTTCACATTATCGATTGATTGTTTTATCGGGCCTCCCTGACTTCGTCCTCAGGGTGCGAGAGAGAAGGGGTTTGGCTTATGATAGCGATCTGCAGGATTTTCTCACAGTGTCACCACACATATCACATATACGTGCTGCTTGTGTCACCTAAGGCTATGAATTTTGATTTTTTTTATAGAATACTCGGATGTTCTTTTTGTCATAAAGTTTCTTTATTCTGTGAACACCACGCCATGCGTCTTTTTTATGTGGAATAAAGATAGTATATGAATCTTTTCCCAGTAAATGTCTACATTTTGTGCTTTTCTAGATTGGATTTCTGAAAAGCAGATATTTAAATGACAGGAAGATGTAAGGGCTTGACTTTTATGGGGCATTTTACAGCTTTAACGTCTACATTTCTAAACGCAGTCCACATAGGATGTGTGACAGTCCTAGAACCTTCACTAGGTCATAGCACAGCTCATGCGTGTATGTCTTGCTGCTGGACCAAGCATTAATTCCTCACATTTTCCATGCACTATTTTTACCATGTAGGTGAAAATTTGCAAAGCCAAGTGAGAAGCCAACACATATATCCTTATCGTCTAGCACTCTTTGACAAATTACTGTCATTTAACCGCTCATTTGCCTCTCATATTGCGACCAACCAGCTCATAGGAGTGAGGGACATAGGGGGCTGTTTGTTATTCATGTAGCTTGTCTTACAGTTCCAAGCATTTAATTATGTTTTTTCCTGTAGCATTTAATTATAATTCTCCTTACTTTTGTCTGAGGCTCCAAGTAGGCCATCTCCCAGTGAAAAATCTGCGTTACTCCCAGCAGGTGTAAACATTGCTCTAATAAGGTTTATACTTTATAATTCTCAAATTGGTTAATAAGGAAAACAAATAGAAAGTTCAAATAAAAGAAAGTTTTAATAACTTTGATTTACAGGAAAAAAAAATACGAAGTCCCCCCCCCCCATCTCCTTATATCGCCAGCTCAAAAAGTATATGGATCGGATATGTTCATGTGCCTTATAGAGGCTTTTTCCTCTAAAAGCCTCTATAAGGCACATGACCATATCCGTTTTGTGGTCCCCAATCGTGGATCTGCAAAATACGGATGCTGTCATGGGGCCCACTGTAAAAAAAGCCTATTCTTGTCCACAAATGGTCAAGAATAGGAAAGGTTCTATAATTTGCGGCCCGGTCGAACGGATGCAGGCAACGCGCAAATGACGTGTGCTGTCCGTTTTTTTTAGGACCCAAACAAATGAATGGGTTTGTGTGTGATCTGCAAAAAATTCGGATCGGACACGGACGAAAAATACAGTTGTTTGCATGAGGCCTAAAGGTAGTATCAGACACCGCTTTTTGTGGTAGAATTGATGCCATTTTCTGACCAAAGCCAGGAGTGTATCCATAAGTATTGAGCAGTATAAGATATTCCTTTATATTTCTTTTGAATTCACTGCTGGTTTGGGCTCAAAAGACTGCATAAAAAATTGCCACAAACTGTCTTTTATTCTTTCAAAAAATCCCATGCGTGAAATCACCCTAAAGAACCATCATATTAGTTTTGCCAAACCTACCGATGACCCTGTGTGATTGAAGCCTGTAGTACCACCAAAGACATTTAACCAGAAATTTCTGTGAATAAGGCCTGTGATACCTCCACAGTATTAAATCAATCGAATAGTATCCTGTTCCATCTCTTATTACAAACCTCCCATTTCTGTATACTCTCTGATTTGGTGAATGTAATGTGTTCTATGTCTTTTTCTCTGCCTTCTGCATCTTTTCCCTTTCTAATCCTCCCATCTCTTGCCGTCCTTTAGTGACAGCCGTTAGAATACAGGAAATCTACCTAATCCTATAATAGTATTAGCAGCCTGAGGGGGCAGAGAGGACCATATAGTCGAGGTTAACCCCAGATACACTAGGAATTAACAGGACACAGCACAGAACCTCAAGGATGTACTGGCTTCCAAAATCAATGGTGGCTCCCTTGTGTTTTAAGTAACATGGCAGTAGATGCTTTATTGTTATGGTATTACTCTGTGAATTATCCAGATATTGTTCTACTGTGTCATGCCGCCCAGAAGTACTGAGGATTATGAAGTACAATTTAATCACTGCTTCTCCTTCATTTCGAATAAAGATTCTGTCTGAATTTATCACACCTTGCCCTGCACTCCAGAATTTGAGCTTTATAAAGTTCTAAAATAGGGCTTTTGTGACTTTTTGTGGTCACATGCGCAAAAATCCAGTTTTGAAATATGGGCACAGTTAGATATGTTAATGAGTTTCATAGAAACATAGAAGATTAACGGCGAAAAAAGACCACCTGGTCCATCTAGTCTGCCATAATATTATTTCTCATTTATCTTAGGATAGACATTTGTGATCCCAGGCAGGTTTAAATTCACTTATTGTAGATTACCCAACCACATCTGCTGGTAGTTTGTTCCAAGCTTCAACCACCCTTAGGTAAAATAATATTTCCTGACATTGCTCCTGATCTTACCCACAGCTAATTTCAGATTGTGTCCCCTTGTTCTTGTGTTTAGCGTCTTATTAAGAACACTTCCCTCCTGAACCTTATTTAAACCTTTAACGTATTGATCATGTCCCCTCATTACTCTTCTTTTCTGAAGGCTATACAGATTAAAGGGGTTATCCAAGAGTGAATAACTCCCCCCCCCTACCATGCCCAGACCCGCCATATTTATAATACTTACCTGGCCCCTGATGCTGGTTTCCTCCTGGATTGCTCCACACCATCTTAACATCTCCCCTGCCTGCAGAAATCAACATCCTTCCACGGAGGGGGTGCAAACAATAGCAGGCCGCAGCGGTGACCTACCCCCTTGCGTTGTGTGGATAACCCCTCTTGGATAACCCCATTATGTTCTTTAAGTCTATCCTGGTATGTTTTATACTTAAGACCCTCCACCATTTTTGTTTGCCCATCTTAGCACCTGTTCCATTTTATCTTGTCTTTTTTGTAGGTGGGGTCTCCAAAACTGGACGCAGTATTCCAGATGTGGTCTCAATAGCGCTGTATACAGTAGGATCACAATCTCTTTCATACCAGTGGTTATACTTCTAGCTATACAGCCAAGCATCCTACTTGCTTTCCCTATTGCCTGTCTACTCAATCCAGTAAGAGGTAGCGTAGGAAAACTGGAGTGGCTTTTCTAGACAAAAGTGTTAGGTTTAAAGATGCACCAGATTCTACGAACAGAGAGTGAGACCGTTAATAAATTTGGTGGAAAGTATGCCAACGCAGACTACTGCAAAACTTCAATATCACCCTCATGATACATAGCCATACCCACATGATAGATTCCCCCCTATGTCTTTCCAGTGTATTCCTTCCTATATGGCCACTGACCATGTCCACACTAAATATTTCCCTAATTTTATGTGTTGCCCACTGAAAGCATCTGCAGTGAACACATGCTTGGACATTCTCTCACATTTCTTGCAGCCGTGTCACAGATACATATAGATACATTGCTGTAAAATCATCTTAATGTGTTTGTGCAATCCACTTAAATCACACAACTGAAATTTCCCACTCCAAATCCAGCTGTTCTCCAAAGATCTGGCAAGGGGGCGCAGTATGTGCCATGATACCCTGTAGTGATATTAGTCTCTCTCTGATGTTTACTCGTCTAAGCCATTAATTATTAATGAGCCACTGCTGTAATTACCTGCCCCGGTAGCGACACTACTTTTCCTGAGTAAATGCTACCCTCTAGGAGAATGAGGCTGCACAGCTATAACTCAGGATCTAGTGCGCGGCAGCACCGTCATCTTACCACCCACCTCTGGGCAGCACAGTTGTTTCTTATTATGTAGCAGAGGGGACCAGACTCTGCTTATACTGAACCATGAGCTCCACTGTGAAGCTTATTTTCAACACAGTTATATCTCTTCATGAATTCCTCGATAGAATAAGGACTTTCCTTCTGTATCAATGGACAGCGGGGCTTCCTCATCTTACCTGCTGGACACTATTGTTACCTTTCCTTCTGTACTACCGGACAGCATAGTTACGTCTCCTTCTGTACTACTGGACAGCATAGCTACCTCTCCTTCTGTACTACTGGACAGCATAGCTACCTCTCCTTCTGTACTACCGGACTCCATAGTTACCTCTCCTCCTGAAATACTAGACAGCATAGCTACCTCTCCTTCTGTACTACTGGACAGCATAGCTACCTCTTCTTCTGTACTACCTGCTAGCATAGTTACCTCTCCTTCTGTACTACCAGACTCCATAGCTATCTCTCCTTCTGTACTTCCTGCCAGCATAGCTACCTCTCCTTCTGTACTACTGGACAGCATAGCTACCTCTTCTTCTGTACTACCGGACAGCATAGTTACCTCTCCTTCTGTACTTCCTGCCAGCCTAGTTACCTCTCATTCTGTACTACCAGACTCCATAGCTACCTCTCCTTCTGTACTTCCTGCCAGCATAGCTACCTCTCCTTCTGTACTACCGGCCAGCATAGCTACCTCTCCTTCTGTACTGCCAGACTCCATAGTTACCTCTCCTTCTGTAGTACTGGCCAGCATAGTTACCACTCCTTCTGTACTACTGGACAGCATAGCTACCTCTTCTTGTGTACTACCTGCCAGCCTAGTTACCTCTCATTCTGTACTACCAGACTCCATAGCTACCTCTCCTTCTGTACTTCCTGCCAGCATAGCTACCTCTCCTTCTGTACTACCGGCCAGCATAGCTACCTCTCCTTCTGTACTACTGGACAGCATAGCTACCTCTTCTTCTGTACTACCGGACAGCATAGTTACCTCTCCTTCTGTACTTCCTGCCAGCCTAGTTACCTCTCATTCTGTACTACCAGACTCCATAGCTACCTCTCCTTCTGTACTTCCTGCCAGCATAGCTACCTCTCCTTCTGTACTACCGGCCAGCATAGCTACCTCTCCTTCTGTACTGCCGGACTCCATAGTTACCTCTCCTTCTGTAGTACTGGCCAGCATAGTTACCACTCCTTCTGTACTACTGGACAGCATAGCTACCTCTTCTTGTGTACTACCTGCCAGCCTAGTTACCTCTCATTCTGTACTACCAGACTCCATAGCTACCTCTCCTTCTGTACTTCCTGCCAGCATAGCTACCTCTCCTTCTGTACTACCGGCCAGCATAGCTACCTCTCCTTCTGTACTGCCGGACTCCATAGTTACCTCTCCTTCTGTAGTACTGGCCAGCATAGTTACCACTCCTTCTGTACTACTGGACAGCATAGCTACCTCTTCTTGTGTACTACCTGCCAGCCTAGTTACCTCTCATTCTGTACTACCAGACTCCATAGCTACCTCTCCTTCTGTACTTCCTGCCAGCATAGCTACCTCTCCTTCTGTACTACTGGACAGCATAGCTACCTCTTCTTCTGTACTACGGGACAGCATAGTTACCTCTCCTTCTGTACTTCCTGCCAGCCTAGTTACCTCTCATTCTGTACTACCAGACTCCATAGCTACCTCTCCTTCTGTACTTCCTGCCAGCATAGCTACCTCTCCTTCTGTACTACCGGCCAGCATAGCTACCTCTCCTTCTGTACTACTGGACAGCATAGTTACCTCTCCTTCTGTACTACCAGACTCCATAGCTACCTCTCCTCCTGAAATACTAGACAGCATAGCTACCTCTCCTTCTGTACTACTGGACAGCATAGCTACCTCTTCTTCTGTACTACCGGACAGCATAGTTACCACTCCTTCTGTACTTCCTGCCAGCCTAGTTACCTCTCATTCTGTACTACCAGACTCCATAGCTACCTCTCCTTCTGTACTTCCTGCCAGCATAGCTACCTCTCCTTCTGTACTACCGGACTCCATAGTTACCTCTCCTTCTGTAGTACTGGCCAGCATAGTTACCACTCCTTCTGTACTACTGGACAGCATAGATACCTCTTCTTCTGTACTACCTGCTAGCATAGTTACCTCTCCTTCTGTACTTCCTGCCAGCCTAGTTACCTCTCATTCTGTACTACCAGACTCCATAGCTACCTCTCCTTCTGTACTTCCTGCCAGCATAGCTACCTCTCCTTCTGTACTACCGGCCAGCATAGCTACCTCCTCTTCTGTACTGCCGGACTCCATAGTTACCTCTCCTTCTGTAGTACTGGCCAGCATAGTTACCACTCCTTCTGTACTACTGGACAGTATAGCTACCTCTCCTTCTGTACTACCTGCCAGCATAGTTACCTCTCCTTCTTTACTACCGGCCAGCATAGCTACCTCTCCTTCTTTACTACTGGCCAGCATAGCTACCTCGTCTTCTGTACTACCAGACTCCATAGTTATCTCTCCTCCTGAACTACTGGCCAGCATAGTTGCCTCTCCTTCTGTACTACTGGACAGCATAGCTACCTCTCTTTCTGTACTACCAGACTCCAAAGTTACCTCTCCTTCTGTACTACCTGCCAGCATAGCTACCTCTCCTTCTGTACTACCGGACTCCATAGTTACCTCTCCTCCTGAACTACTGGCCAGCATAGTTACTTCTCCTTCTGTACTACTGAACAGCATGGTTACCTCCTTTCCTTCTGTACTACCGAGCAGCATAGTTAGATATCCTTCCTTATTACCAGACAGCATAGTTACCTCCCCTTCTGTACTACTGAACAGCATAGCTACCTCATCTCTTTTTGCACAAATGGACATCATCGTTCCATCTCCTTTTGTACTACTGGACAGCATGATTTACATTCATTTTTTGCAGTCAGGATATGGCAGTGAGCTCTAAAAAGAGTCCTGTCATGCTCTATTTTTTACTCATTTAAACTGTTCTATCAGTGCCCAGTTCCTGCAGAGGGCTGCAAGTGCACAGACCAGTTAACATGTCTCTTTAGGGTCACATGAACGGAAAGCTGGCTTCATTGTTGAGTTGCAGTTATCAGACCTGGGCAGGAGTGCACATGCTGCAGGAGGCCGTTGCAGGATCAATGAACGGAAGAGTCTCCCACACCTCCACTCCCGACCCCTTCGAGCCACTGAGTGGATGTAGACAGATAGTACAGTGAAACCATTCTCTTGTCAGAAAAGTGACATTACATTACAATACACCATAGACCTGTGCTACTAGTGCACCTGCTGGGCTCACCTGTGCCTCAGATCCACCCACACTGCGAGTCCGCACTGTTTTGTACCCTCTGGATATGGGGCTGGTGATAATTGGCATGTGTTATTAATTTCACACATTAAATGCTTTTCATTTTAATTGTACTGTATTATATTGTAATTGTACTTAATTTGTAGGTGGACAATGAGGACATGTGTATGCCCTGCATGGTTCTACAGATTTTTCAAACTCGATAATGCCAGACTTCCTTACCAGAATCTCTGGGGAAACTCCCAGAAAAAAAAAATCTCCAATAAGGTCCAGAAACACTCCTGACATTCATCCCTCTAAGTTTTTGCACCAATGCAGAAAATATCCTGGTGGTATCACCTATGTTGCCAGCTCTGCCTATGCTGCTTCAGACTCTATAGTGAAGGGCACTTACAGTGCTGCCCATAATTATTCATACCCCTGGAAAATTTTTACTTAAAGTTTTTACTTAAAGCCAAAAGTGACACCTGTGCTGGCCAGGAGGATAGATAGAGAGGTGAAAAAGAATCCAAGGATCACCACCTAGGCCATCCTGGTGAATCTGGGCCCTGCTGGTGGCAATGTCTCAAGGCAGACAAGCCAACGGACACTGCACACTGCAGACCAAGGAGGACGCCACTTCTCCAGATAAGGCACACAAAAGCTCGCTTGGCCTTTGCAAAAGCTCATCTGGACAAAGAAGACGACTTCTGGTCCTCTGTGTTATGGTCAGATGAAACAAAAATTGAATTGTTTGGTCACAATTATGTTTCCTTCATTTGGCGTAAAAAAGGAGAAGCCGTCAACCCAAAGAACACCATCCCCACTGTCAAACATGGTGGTGGGAACCTAATGCTTTGGGGGTGTTTTTCAGCCAATGGACCAGGGAACCTAATCACACTAAACGGCACCATGAAAAAGAGCAATACATGAGGATTTTCAACGACAACATCAGGCAGTCTGCAGAGAAACTTGGCCTTGGGCACCAGTGGACATTTCAGCATGACAATGACCCAAAACACACAGCAAAAGTGGTGAAGAAATGGTTAGCAGACAACAACATTAACATTTTGGAGTGGCCCAGCCAGAGTCCAGACTTGAATCCAATTGAGAATCTTTGGAGGGAGCTAAAGATCAGGGTGATGGCAAGAAGACCCTCCAACCTGAAAGATTTGGAGCTCATTGCTAAAGATGAATGGGCAAAAATACCTGTGGAGACATGCAAAAAGCTGGTCTGCAATTATAGGAAGCGTTTGATTGCTGTAATAGCCAATAAAGGCTTTTCTATTGATTATTGAGAAGGGTATGAATAATTTTGGACTGGACACTTTTTGCTCAAATGTAATTAAAAGCTGAGAAATGTTTTTTTTCCCACAATAATGCCTCTTGTACATCGTCTTATTATCTTTTGGGAGACACCTATGTCATTTCCCGTCAAAAAATGACTTGCTGGTTGAATAAAAGTAACTTTAACTCAAAATTTGCCAGGTGTATAAATAATTATGGGCAGCACTGTATATTGTTCGGTGTGGGGGGGGGGGGGGGGGGGGCTACCTTCTGGGTATTTGCATGTTTATTAGCGATACAAGGAGGTATTTAGCTATTAATGAGAAAGTTACAGCATAGAGGCACATATTTCAAATCAACAGCAACTCTCTGTATATATTACGTTGGTATCTTACGCAGTTATCTTTCACTGTACACTGTAACTCTGCATTGCAATACTTCCATATGATGGCACGGTATAATCTTTCAGTAAGCAGTGCTTTTCACTGTAGTCATTCATCACTGCCATTATTTCTCAGTATACACACAGCTCTAAGCAGATGCTTTTTTGCAATGCAGTCCAGTAGAGTTGGCCCCCTCGATAAAGTCTGACCACATTGGATTCCTCTCATTTTGTATGGCCCAACAGCACATTTATTTTTATTGCGGCATAATTATAACTTGTAGGAGCTGAATTGCCTCTCATTGTACAGTGCTGGTCAATACAGTAATCTCTTATTGTGCAGCAATGGAGAGCGTAATTATTTCTTTTTACAGTGCTGGCAGCGGTGGTTTGTCTAACTGCATAGGCCTGGCAAGCAGAGCTACAGTGGTGGGTAGCACAGTTATCTATCATTGTCCATTTCTGGCCTGCACAGGAGCGCCTCACAGTACAGTATTGTGCAGCATCAGTATATCTCATGGTGCAGCCTTGTCACTATGCAGATCTGGGAGAAAAACTGCTTTATGTCTTACTGAACATTGCAGGTCTTCTCCGTAGTCTCTCAAACAGGCAGATTTCTGAATAAGATCACGGTGCAGTGTTGGAAGGTAGCATTGCCGTGGCAGTGGCATTAGCTTTTGCTATGTATTGATAGACATTCTATAATACAGTCTTGTTATGACAATTTAACTGGTGCAAAAACACTGGAAACGATGCTTGAAATGTGTACCAGGTTTATTAGTATGTACCAATATGAAAGAGGACCTGTCAACATGAAAATGCAGTGTAAGCTGCAAGCAGCAACTTATAGAGCAGGAGGAGCTGAGCAGACTGATTTAGTATAACTTATTCATCTAAATCTCTGCTATTTTTATGCTTAGGAGTCCAGTGGGTCCTATCAGTGATTTGCAGTCTTAGCGTATGACTGTGTGTTCAGAGATAGCTATCAGTCACTGATAGGACCACCCACTGGACTCCTAAGCATAGAAAGAGCTGAGATTTAAGTGAACAAGTGACAAGTTTTACTGAATCATTTCCCACAAAGCTATACATCAGTTTGCGTCGCCCACAAATAGGACAGCAAGTGCATCGTGACAGATTCCCCTTTAAGGGGATGTACCACTAATAACACTTATCCCCTTTTCCCAGATCAAGAGATAAGTGTTTGATCGCTGGAGTGTACTGACCGCTAGGACCCCCAGCAATCACGAGAAGGGTGGACCGAAAAGTGCCGCTAAACAGTCCCATGAGAATGAGCCTGCGTGTCCACCGCTCCATTCACATCTATAGGAGTACAGTGCTTGCAGCAGTGCCATAGAACTGATTGGAGCAGAGGACGCACATGCACACCACTGCTCCATTCACATGGGGCTGTTTGGCAGCACTTGTGGAACCCCATTCATGTGATCGCTGGGGATCCCAGCAGTCGAACCACCAGTGATCAAACACCCCCGTCCTCTGGAAAGAGCATAAAGATTATTAGTGGCATAACCCCTTTAAAGGGAATCTGTCACCCTGATTTTGGACTACCCCAGAGTTGTGTTACCACTCCTGCTCCCTGCTACTATCTCAAATGGTCTTAACATAGATGTCATCTATGTATTCTGTTCCAGGTTCATCACAATGTGCATCTATGATATTTTTTGCAACTGTTATGTTCATGTAATATGCCTGGTTCACCAGCAGGTGGCAGCAAATATGGCAGAGCTAGCTTGGATATAATGGAACTTTCCATTCCATTCTAACCCCCCTCTGGAGAGAAGTGGGCCAGCCCTACTTCCTGCAGGAAGGGTGGGGACCAGTTAGTTCCAGTGTAGTTTACCCCCATCAAGGGGAAGGGTGTGCAGGGGCATGTCTCTGCTGGACATGCCGATGCCAGCCAGAGCACCTTAAGCCCATAAGTTCTGCCGGCCATGGAGGCCAAAGCTTAAAGCCTCAGGAGCCAGAAGGAAAGTTCCCTGGTACAACCTAGAATCAAACTACAAAGTAAAGTGAAGCATATAGAAGAAGCTGAGTTATATAGCCAGCCTGTCAGAACAGCAGAGTCAGAGAGAAACAGATAAAGCAGAGTAGAGTTTGCCTGCCGGTCTTAATGCTAAAGCCTGCTGGAACCAAGACAAAGCCTGTAAACCGTTTTGGAGAAACGTTTATTCAAGTAAAGCTGCCATTGAAATTCATCTCAGGGTCTGGACTCAAGTTATTATTCTATTCCTCAATTATTCCCCCTATTTATTGCTTCGGAGCCAAAGCCTGGGGTCCAGCGGTATCCAGGCGGGAGCATTGTGACACACATAAAGAGACATTTTAGGCCACAACATACCACTCGTCATTTCCTATACCTGGGACGCGTTATATAGAGGGCCCTAGGGGAAGGCTCCCCTTGCACATGCACAGCAGTCCTGACAATGTATTTTAGTGCAGCTTTGAGTGCTAACAGCAGGGGAACTGGGGGCAGTAGGAAAATAAAAAATAGTGATCTGGGCTCGAAATAGTAGATAATAGTCCAAAATCGGGGTGACATATTCCCTTTAAGCTTCAAATGCTGATGTTCAGGTAATGGTGAGCACTTCACAACCCACATCCAAAAACATAGTGATAGGTAAATTGTGTGAGATGGGGGAAATTAGATGGTAAGCCCCATAGGGCAAGGGACTGAGCAGCTCTACAGAATATGTTGGTGCTACATAAGTGATGAGAAATAAATGATATGTTTGACAGCATGACAGGAAAAGGAAATGTAACATACTGTACACATGACACTGATATATGATGCTGTATATCTCCATTTATCAGGGAGAATCTGTGCGTCATAGCACTCACTGTACAGTATAGATGGAGCGACAACATTTACGTATATTATAATGTCCGTGTACAGACCTGTTATTAAATCTCTCCGTTACTGTGGAGCCTGTAGATCCTGACTACATAATGCACCAGATACAGAAAATAAGAGGTCATGACATCCTGAATGCTTGTGGATTAATAGATTATTAATCGTGATTATTTTTTGCAGGTGTATTCATTATTATATGTAACAGTCATGTACAGTGAAGGACAACCGTGAACCAATTAGAGAAAAATATGCATTCATCATGAAGGGAAGCACTTAGTAAAGCATGTCATTACTGGAAATCAATTGAAACCTTCTCATAAAATTGGCCACTTTCAGTTTATTGAGGTTCAGCAGATATATTCCTGATATGTATCATGGTGCAGTGGACTTTATAGGTTTTCTTCACACAGTTTTAGGCTTTATGTCTGAGCCGTACATTTGTGCGCTAGAAATAGTATATACACAAGTATGGCATCTAAGCCTAAAAACTCAAATATCTGTATGATTTTTTTTTTTGTCTGTAAATGTTTAAAAAGCATGTACTGTATACCTGAAACAGTATAGCCCGATGTGAAGAGAGCTTTTTAAATACAGTGTAAAGTAGAACTTGCATAGTTGCCCATAGCAACCAATCAGAGTACTTCTTACACTTTCCAAAGGTGCTCTGAAAAATGAAAGGTGGAATCTGATTGGTTGCTATGGACAACTAAGCCAGCTTCCCTTTACACCAGTTTTGATAAATCTCTGCCAATATACATGTCTCAGAGCAAAGGGATGAGTCTTTGCTCTGAAAGCTGCCTGAATTCTTCATGGCATGGAAGTTGCAAGATGATGGAACATTCCTTAGAGATTCTGGTCCATGGTGACATGATGACATCACACACTTCCTCTTCTAAGGGTGCCCTAATGGATTGAGATCCAACAGCCATGCAGGCCATTACAGTAAACGGAACTATTTGGAGTTGAGTGCTTTGTGGCATGCCTCAGTACTCTTCCGAAAATAGACATTAAAAGATGTGTAAACTGTAGTCATCATCCATGATTTCTAGGTAGGATGTGACACGTAAAGGCATTCAGATGGTACTAAGGGGGTAATTTACTAATCTAAATTAGGCGTATTTCAGGCGTAGATGGCAGCGTAACGGTCAGTTGCGCCGCTGTCTGTGACTTCTCTCAGCTCACGGCAGGTGTACAATTGTGGGCAGGGAAGGGGGCGGGCCAGCACGTCCATCTCATTTACCATCTTCTACTCCTGTTTTAGGCGTAGAAAATGGTCTAAATGTAAGGCGGCAAGGAAGCTTGCTTACATTTAGAACTGGCGCTGGATGCGCCAAAGTTATGGAGAAGCCGGCACCAACCAGCTATGGACTTTAATGATAATCTTAATGATATACACTTAGGGTCATATTTATTAAGACCGGCAGTTTAGACGCCTGTATCAATAAATGTTACCCTAAGTGTATATCATAAAGACTTCCTACACCAGGAATCAGTAACCTTCGTCACTCCAGCTGCTGTAAAACTACAACTCCCAGCATGCACACTTTCTTGGCTGTTCCTGTAACTCCCACAAAAGTGAAAGGAGGATTCTGGGAGTTGTAGTTTCAGAACATCTGGAGTGTCAGCTGTTGCTGATCCCTGTCCTACACCATTATACCATCAGCCTGAACCCTTGACACAAGCTAAAATACATCCATGTATTCACTGTGTTCACATCAGATCCTAAATCTACCACTTATGGTGCAGCAGAAATCAAGCAGTGCTTTTCCGTGCTTCAGCTGCCTAGCTGTGGGAGCCTGTGCCCACCACATCTCCATCTCCTGTTCTTAACTGATGGAAGTGGTATACAAAATGGTTTCCTTGCACTCACTGTAGCCCATACCTCTGGTGTCACCTGTGTGAGAGTAATTACCATATATCTCTGGTATATTAAGTGTATGTATATTTATATATGTTAGCCTCAGTAGTTCTAGAAGAGTGTAACCTTTATCATATATTCCACTGTAACACAACATCTAAGAATAGATGGAGACAGCAGTCTGTAAGGAGAAGGGGGAGTATGGCATCCAAATAGGAGACAGGAAAAAGGGACTTTTAGGGAGATTTTGTGTTATTGTGCAAAACTGTTTTTCTGGTAATTATCAAGTGTGTCTTGTGATCCTGTGTTCTTGAAATTCCAAGAACTGTGGACATTGATGGGCCAGATGTGAGATGTGTCCAAGCCAACTGTGGGAATATGACCTTAGAATTTTTAGTCTTGTCCGTTTGATCTATTACCCAGTTACGTAAGGTTCTTTATTGCCATTATGTACCACGTGAGATTATATAACTTGCATTATCCAATCATAATGCTGTAACCATCTTAATTATCTTGTAAACTCCTATAATGAGATGTGTATAAAATAAAGACCTTAAGGGCGGTCTAATCAGATCTCCTCAGACATATCTTTCTGAATCTGTCTGTGATTTCTCGGCCGATATAATTGATCAATCTCTGCCTAAAGAGAACCACTCTGACAATTTGGAGGGGGCACCCGGATACCCAGCCCGTTCATGTGTCTGGACTGAATCAAAAAGGAGCACCCATGGTCCAGGAACGCAAGTCCTTGGGTAAGTGTGAGCTGTTGACTCACAAGCTTTCCAGAACTGTGGGGGCCTTCATAATCAGTCCAGCGTGAGGGGTTCGGGTATCATCATTGGCTCTGCTACTAACATGCTTCAAACTTAGAAGGCGTGTGTATGAAGATATGAGTTTTGTCTCCTGTGAAGAGCAATCTGACCATAAATGCACATGTCGGGACATTTTGGCAGATCTAGTTTAGAAACATCCAGGGCACCTAGTTCACTATGGGACATGGCTTGAGCAAACTGGGCTGTGGTTCACGGTGCAACATATTCACCAGAATTGTGCCATTTTACCATAAAATTCTGTCAGAAAAGAAACCAAATAATAGATGGAATATGCCTAGCCAGACACCAAATTTATCATCCAACATGAGCAGCCATGATAAATTCAGTGTAGCTTTAGACTGGTTCAATTTACACTGTCTACAGAATTAGTAAATCTGCCCCAAGCTGGTTCCATGAATTAGTAGATACTGTATTTGCATTATATAGGGGATCTGTCACCTCCCCCCAGGCCCTACTAGATACAGTACTACTTCTGCATAGTACTGTTCCTGCTGACCTCGGGTCACTAATTTGTATGTCTATACTCACCCCCGTTCCCCTTCTGTGCGCCCGCAAACCGGCCGTGAAATGCATTAAGAGAATGAGTGCTCTTATATGTATTCTAGTCCCACAGTGGGAAAATGGGGGCAAATACGGGCATACAAACTAGTGATTTGAGGTCAGCGTCAGCAGTACTATTCATGTAGTACCATAGTTAATAGCACTTGCGGGACTTGATATATTCCTGACATACTGAACAGTGCAAGCTCTATAGCTCACTTACCTACAGTTCTGTAACATGCACACGGATCAGCCATAATATTAAAACCACTGACGGGTGAAGTGAATAACATTTCTTGTCTTGTTCAAGGGGTGGGATGTACTGTATTAGGTAAACAGTCAGCTTCTTAAGTTGATGGTTTGAAAGGAGTAAAAATGAGCAGGCATGAGGATCTGAGTAACTTCGATAAGGTCCAAATAGTGATGGCTAGACAACTGGGTCAGAGAATCTCCAAAACAACAAGTCCAAGTCCAACTAGTCCAAGGGTAGACAACTGAAGGCAAGGTCATGGGCACCCAAGGCTCATTGATGTGAATAGGAAGCAAAGGCTAAGCCATCTGGTCTGATCCCAGAAAAGGCCTACTGTAAGACTGCTTGCTGAAGATGTTAATGCTGGCTATGGTGGAAAGGTGTCAGAACACACAGTACTTTGCAGCTTGCTGTGTAGCTGCAGATTGGTCACAGTGGCTGTACTGACGCCTGTCAAACGTCAAAAATGCATGTAAGCGTCAGAACTGTGCCCTAGAGAAATGGAAGAAGGCGGACTCGTCTGATGAATCACAATTTCATGTTCATCATGTAAACGGCTGGATGACTGTGTGTCCCTTACCTGGGGAAGAGATTGTACCAAGGTGCAGTATGGGAAAAAAGCGAGCCAGCGAAGACAGTGTAATGTTCTGGGCAGTGTTCTGCTGGGAACTTTGACACTCACCTTAATGTTTTTGTAGACCAAGTACAATGCCAGTGGCCTGTAATGGTTTGGGGACATTGACTTGGCTGGTAAAATCCAGTTGAACATCTGTGTGATTTCCAATCCATGGAGGCCCACTGAACAACTTACAGGACTTAAAAATCTTTTCCGAGATTTAAATACTGGGAGCGCTGCAGTCTTCTCGCAGCTCACCAAGCACAGCGCCATACATTGTACAGTGTCTGTGCTTGGTATTGCACTCAGCCCCAATCACTTCAATCAGGCTGAGCTGCGCCTAGGCCAGTGATGGTGAACCTTTTACAGACTGAGTGCCCAAACTGTAACCCAAAACCCACATATTTACCGCAAAGTCCCAACACAGCAATTTAACCTGAATACTACAGTCCAATATAGTATATCTTCCATGTACTTTATCATTTAGCTATAATAGGCTGCCTACATCCAATGCGCTGCCTGCTGTACATAGTGCGCCCTGCGCTGATGAATGGCAGAAAAAGTCTAAGGCATATTGGTTTACCATAGACTTTTTCCAGGGCGTGGGTGCCCACAGAGAGGGCTCTGAGTACCACCTCTGGCACCAGTGCCATATGTTCGCCACCACTGGCCTAGGCCATGTGACTGATGAACGTGTCGTCACGGCCTAGGGAAAGCGCCGCTGACTTCTCAAACAGCTGATCGGTGGGGGTCCTGGGTGTCAGACCCCCACCAAGGTCATCAGTATTTATGCCTCAGAAAACCCTTTTAAAGTATCCACTGCAAATGTCTTGGTTCCAGGTACCACTGGACACCATCAGCAATCTTGTGGGGTTCATACCTGGACAGGTCAGAGCTGTTTTGGCGGCATGAGGGGTACCTACACCGTATTAGGCAAGCGTTAATGTTATGGCTGATCAGTGGTGTTTTAGACACTGTTCTTAACAAAGCCCTCGACTGCCCTAGATGCAGGCCTCTCCATAACTTTGGCGCCTCCAGCGCCAGTTCTAGATGTTAGACCACTTCTAGGCTGTCTTACATTTAGATCATTTTCTAGAAAATGGCGAATGAGACAGGCCTGCTGGGCCATCTCCTTCTCCGCCCATGCCACGCCCACAATTTTAGACCTTGCATGAGAGGGGCGAAGTCACAGATCGCGGCGCAACTAACCGCTGCGCCGCTATTGCCCCTGAAATATGCGTAATTTAGGCGTATCTCAGCATAGTAAATGACCCCCTTAGGTTTTAAATGTATCGCCTGATGATGAACAGTTGATCATAGAACCTACGTTAAGAATAAGACTTATCACTTATCTCGCTTTGTCCGGGACAGGAAATCATCTGCCGCTATACGGTGCATTTATTTTTTCGCGCTATCAGGCCGGGCAGTGGAGTTATCTGGTAGTATATTATGTTGGATAGCATGGCTGTTTCTGTATAGCTCATAAAGTAGTGCAGATATTTTCCAGCATAAATGATTCTCCTATCCTTCAGAGCAGCGCTCGGCCAGTCCACTTATCTGGTAGCAGCCAGATGTACAGTATGTCAGCATACAGAGGTGAGAAGAGTAATTATCTCTTTATATGTAGTTCTGGGCAGCAGAGTTATCTCGCAGAGTCCAGCAGTGGCCAGAGAAGCTGTGGACATTAGAATTCTATCAGCAGTAGCATTGCTGCGTAGTACTTGTATATAGGAAGAAGGAGCAGAGTCATTGCTCACAGCTGTTCCTTCTCTCCAGCTCATTGTCATAGTTCCTCCTCTGCTCTCCTCTCCCCACTTTCCTCTCCTCCCTGCTTCTCTCCGCTTCTGTATCTGTATGTCCCTCCTCTTTGCTTGCTTCTTCTCCCTTGCCCTGTGTGTTTTCCCTGCTATCCTAGCCTTTTCTGTCTAATATGTGCCACATTTTGGCCACCTCCGCTATATAGCTGACGTGGGTCCATGCCATGACATGCACGGTGTGTGCTGCAGCTTCCCATCAGCCATCAACCTCTGGATTTTTCTTTTTCCTGAGTGGCAGTGGATGCTTGTCCTTGTGCGTCGCTGTCTCGGTGTAAGCGTCCTTGTGTGGATGTGAACCTGGGTGGCTTCTTCATTATACGTGCAGGGGGTCATTGTCTGTGTGATTAGAAGTGAGCCTGGGTTTAATTGTGTGAGCGCTGCTGTCACTGCAGATCAGGCTGTGATTCTGCATGTTATGCTCTGAATGCGAGGAAGAGGTCCTTCAGTGTTGTTCTTTCCCTGGCGATGGAAAAGAGAGAAGGCGTCTCGCAGCTGCGAAAAATGAAGGCCAGGTACAGATATCATCTGTCTATATATTTGCTATGGATGTCTCCAACTATGTAACATACCAGACTATCACGGGCTGTCTGCAAAAATACATGTATATTCCAAAATGAACGGGTATCTTTGCACACATCCACATTCTGCTCGTCATAGTCTTCAGTACATATAGTTTGGTGTAACATGTCTCAGAAGAGACATTCCTGAAAAATATATGTGCATTTATATCATTGTGTTCATATACTTCCATTGTATTTTTAGTTTTTCCTGTCTTTTGTCCATTTCTGGACCACACTGCTCTACTACATATTCCTCACCCAACCTATCTCTTCAGCAACCCATCCTCATCCTCTCTGTTTTTTCCCCTTCCCAGTATCCCGGCATGTTAATATTCAGCTAGTATGGTGAGAACATATGTGCATCCTGCCTGCTCTCTGTATGCTTCTCATGTACATGTACTTCAGCACCATTATTGACCCCATGTTCTGCTAGCTAGCCCAGGAGACCTGTGTGCAAAATAAAGGAGGGAGAATGGTTTGGAGAGAGTGTTAGTAGCATGCAGAAAAATGGAGATGGAGGACATTGGCCACCGCTTTGCTATTCCTTTGGGTGGAAATACCTATATAAAGGAAGATTAAGCTTTGAGAGTAAATCTCGTTTATATGGGCACTGTGAATTTTACAGCACAAAGGGCAGAACCTGAAGGTGTCCGTAGATATGACTGAGGTAGAAGGAGGAATATGGACCCAGTACAAAGGAAGAACGGTAGAGGGAGACTGCACTATACAGTCTACAGATAGACATGGAGACAGATGACTGTACAGTTTATAGATAAGCAGGAATAGATGGTTATATCAATACCATGATATAGCCGCACATTAAAAGGATTATGGGGTTTGTCACAAGAGAATCTGCCTAGAAACCCACCAGAGCAAAAACGACATCTGAGCTCCTCACTGATTTCACAAGATCACAGCAGCTTCTCACATCTCTCGCTGGAGGATTAGCTCTTTGAATGGTTTAGATGCGAATAAGCCCACTATAGAGCAGCCACCCTTCCCAGGTCCTGCATCACAGTGTGCTTCATCAGCCTTAGGTGGCCCTGCTGGAGGTGGTTACTTTTTTATTTCTTCTTTCCATGACATGTTTTACCCTCTTTATACTCCACCCATTATACCACCAGCCTGGTACGTTATTTCACCATCCATTATATAAGCTCTATTATATCTTGACCTCTTTAGAATCACCACCTTTGCTGTGATTCCAGTTTAATCTGTTCTCTTGGTTGTCAATGAAAGGATTCAATCTATTCTTCCACTGTTTTACTGACGTACCAAATGGTTTGTTTTTTTATTTGTGTTTGTTAGGAGGATTGTGACAGTTCCAGATGTACATTATATATTCAGCATATGCTCTTGAGCGTTAGTCATAACACCATTGTATGTAGTGGCTAAACAAGCCATTTTATAAGGAGAATTTGGCAATTTGTGTCCCGCTCCTCCAACAAATAATGCATATTTAATAGAGATGAGCAGATTTTTTTCAAGCTCAATTTGGTTCTGATTCGGCCAAATCAACTGTCCAAATCAATTCCGGTCAAATGCTTTGATTGCCTGGAAGAGTCTGTCTCTCTCACCTTGCATCTCCTAAATGGAATGACACAAAATGTGGGTTTGGTAGAATCAGAACCTTTAGAAAGATGTGGGTCAAATTAAAAAAAAATTAGAATCGATTCACTTTGAAATTCGGAAAAATGCATTTCACATAGAAGTTCTTTTTAACAAGGATCTCCACTGCTGATATGGCTTGCTTTAATTGGGATTTAATTATTAATAAGATTCTACTCTTATGATGAGCGTTCACTACACTCTTGTAGACATTGTGTAATTTAGAGACCACTACCTATTGTACACGGCCGATTTCAGTGGCATAATGGTTTTAAGTGCTTTAATTACCGTTGGCCCCTCTTGTACCCTTGCTAGGTTTGTTTTCCTGTTTTATGGACCTGGAGAATGGTTAATATCAGTGGGGCCTTCACTGATCATGAAGTGATGGCATATCCTAGTGATATTGTATTTCCTCTAATGGACTGAAAACCCCTTAAATGTTAGCTTTACGGAGATGAAATCTTTCTGTCGTAACACCACGTCACTGTTTTCCTGATCTCTAAACAGTAACAGTCACCAAGAAATCTATGACATTGTTTAAAGGGGTTGACTCACCATAACAACACCTTCTGAAAATGAAGCCGGGCCAGAAATCAGCTAATTGCTGCAGTTTCAGCTGTAGTAGTAGTAGTAGGAATTCACAGCAATATCAAGTCTCGTGTATTGTAGCCTATAGAAACCACTCCGTTTGTATATATTAAAGATGGAGACAAACCGTAAAGTTGTCTTTTCTTCTTTGACTCTAACTATACTACTGTATATAGCATTAATAAGAGAAACACTATGGGGAGATTTATCATTCAGTTTGTGCTAGAAAAGTGGTGTAACTAAGTTGCAAACTGCATATCTGCAATTTTTTTAACGAGTTTTAAAAAACTTGTCTCAAGTGGCGTTTTTTACATTAGTCTTGCCACTTTTCTTTAAGGGGACAGGCAAGGGCAGGAAGGGGGCATGACCAGCTGTTTACATTTACGCCAGTTTTCTGGTTCAAATGAAGCCAGAAATCTACCGCAGCTCAGAGCTGTCGTAGATTTCTGATTAAGCGCATGGACTGCCTGAGGATGCACCTTATTTATGATGAGGCAGCGCAGGGGATATCAAGACGGGTATAGAAAGCACCAGTCTTGATAAATCTCCCCCTAAATGTAGAAAACAAATCTAAGAAATTCCTCCCAGATAATATATATATTTTTTAAACTGTTTTATTCACAGAAGAACAAGTCAAAGGTACAGTACATTGACATATACAATCTTCTTATACAAGAAGTTATAACAAATCCAGTAAACTTCAGTTAACTTCGGTTCTACAAACATGTCAGTTGTCCACTGCACTGCTGCTGTCTCCTATTTCCTAAATGATATTCCTTGCATACATGAATCAGGTATTCCCACTAAGCCTGCTATGCCATGGAGCCCTGAGCCGCCAAAATGGCTCGTCTTAGGCTCGAGAATGAGTACTGTGTGTGAGGGGATTCACACCACAAGCCCCAAACTTTATCAAATTTTTTGGGTTTATGATGGTGCTTGAACACCAGTACAATATATGGAAGGATTTTGTTTATTTGATGTTTCCAAATGGCCAAGGTCGGTGTACTGGGATTATACCAACTCAGAGCAATGCATTTACGTGCCAAAATAAAGGACTCTGTTGTCATGTAGTGGTCCGAATTGTCTTCTTCCATAATTCCCATCAGGCAAACCTCAGGGCTGCATGCCACTCGTGTCGGCAGTATATTCAACAAAAAGGAAGTCACTTCCTCCCAAAACGCAGCAATCGGTCTGCATCTCCAGATCATGTCCCAGATAATATTTTACTATAAAGATTTATATACAGTACAGACCAAAAGTTTGGACACACCTTCTCATTCAAAGAGTTTTCTTTATTTTCATGACTATGAAAATTGGAGATTCACACTGAAGGCATCAAAACTATGAATTAACACATGTTGAATTATATACATAACAAATATGTCATATTCTAGGTTCATCAACAGAATGCCAAGAGTGTGCAAAGCAGTAATCAAAGCAAAAGGTGGCTACTTTGAAGAACCTAGAATATGACATATTTTCAGTTGTTTCACACTTGTTTGTTATGTATATAATTCAACATGTGTTAATTCATAGTTTTGATGCCTTCATAGTCATGAAAATAAAGAAAACTCTTTGAATGAGAAGGTGTGTCCAAACTTTTGGTCTGTACTGTATATATATATATATATATATATATATGATCAACCATACTCCTCCCCCCATTTCTTTTCACAAACCTCAGATCAGACCTGGCTGTAAGACAACTGGCTGCAGTAATAGCCCTTCTTCGCAGAAATAGAAGACCAGGTGCCATCTTTAACAAAGCCATGCCTCCTTCATAACCCCTTTTTATGCCAGATCTCTACAAGTCTGTTTGTTTAGGGAACATGCAGACGGACAAGCAAAATGATCTCCCGTCTTCTTCTGTCATTCACTCCTGGTATAGTGCTGATTTATAAAACACATTTATTACACGGCAACTCAGCTGGTGTATCTTACTTTACTCCCTCTTTTATCATTCCCCCTCCCTGCACTTAGCACCTGGTTTATTTTTTGCAGAAACATACATTAAAATCCATTAAAGCTATTACGTTTCACCTTTTTCATAATGGCATTGTCGTTGTACTGCAGCATTTATCTGCGTTTTAAAATACCTGTATCAAAAGGGGGCTTTGTTTTTTATGATCGAGCAACGTTTGGTATACAATGTAGCGTATTGTGGTAAACAAATTTACATATTTATTTGCTAAATTCTTAGAAGCAATACAATGGAAATTAATGGGTGCTATAATCATTAGAGGAAGAAAGCAGAGGCAGAGAGCTGCACACTCCCATACATCCGGCTCCACTAATGTATTGTTACCCCTACCCACACACCTCCCTCCAGTCCTCTGTCATCAGCTGGGTACACTCTGTACCAGCACTCCTCAGCTGTTTTTTTTTTTGCTGGGCCTCACCAGCTAGACTTTGCGCCCAGTATAGCGCTAAAAGAAGCGCAATGGGATCTATTTTTGATGCTACACCAGAGTATGGTGCAGCCAGAGAACAGCCTGTCCTGCATATGATCACATCTGTCAAAATTGACCATCCAAATGTATGTCGCCAACAGTTGGGGTCGTCCACCCTTAAAGTTTAAGAAATGCTTTTCTGTACATTAGCTTTGCCTGGTCATTGCCACCTAATACAGCAATATTGTCTTCTGCACATGACATTGAAGACTTATGTGCTAGAGCATTCTTTTGTGTCAGCCAAGTTTTGACATCAGAGGCACAGAATTAGAGGTTGCAGCTGTCACCAGGATACTATTTTATGCTACTCTTGTTTTCTTAATGGAGACCATAGCCAAACAATACATCCTAAATGTCCATGGAGGAGCCTGGGCTTAGTGACCTTCTGCTTACACATCCAGATTGACCAAGCACCATACAAGCAGAGGAGAAAGCAGGCTGCGCATACATGCTTCCCTCTCTGCTTTAGGTTATGGGAGTTCCAAGACCAGTCAAGCTGCAAAAGATGCAGTATACATGTGGGAATGCCTCCATTTATGACATGCTTACCCTGATCCTAGTGTCTTGAATCCAGCTTACAGTCTTGCAATAGTATTACAGTGGGTTTACACGGTCTGCGGAGCAGCCGATGATTGGGAAGGAAGCGTTCCTTCCTGACAACTGGCTGCTCATTCAGTGGGGGATCACCTCCACAGTATGAGAACGAGCAATTGCTATCGCGATCACTTGTCCTCATACAGCTGCGTTGTTTCTGGGCAGCAGATCACTCTTTGGACCGCACAATCTGCTGCCCAGAAATGATCATTTAGGTGCCTGCACGAACGACAGTTTCACCCCAGGAGCGAGAGTTTTGCTCGTTCCCCGGGTAATTGGCTGCACCTTTAGACAGGCGGATTGCCAGGAACGAGCGTTCATAGAAACATTTGTCCTCGATAATCTGCCCGACTATTGGGCCGTGTAAAACTGCCATAATAGTTACTCAGCACCTCATAACAAGGTGAAAGACATCGGAAGACCTGTTGGGACTGCAGTACACATCAAGCAAACACGAAGAGGCAGCAGCACTCCACGTGGGGTGGCGGGCGCTAAGATTTAGGCGAGCCTGCAATCTTTTATTATGTTGAATTCTGTTACTACTAAAACGTATAATTAGAAATCGGAGGATCTTAGCGTACATTTTGATCACATTTTGTGGGCCCACCTGCCACAGCAAGCCAATATAACTCAGATGGGTCCCTACAATAAACCACCTGTGCAATTGGTGACTTACCTCTTTCTCTTTTGGGCCTAGGCCTACAAAGTTAACTTAGGATAGGTAGGAGCAAGCTAATAAAAAACAACCCTGAACGGGTGGGAGGAGTGCACAACCAAGATGGAGCCTCTCATCCCCACCACATGTACGATGGAACAATAAAAAAATATAAAAATAGCACCTACCATCAAAGTGGTATAAATGGGTGAAATAGATGGTAATTACATGGTCCACGAAATAGCAGATTGGAAAAGTAATATGCTTTTAATATTTAGACCCATACAAGTGACTCTCTTCGGTTTAGTGTCAGCATACTCCTTCTAAGGGCTCATTCACATGGCCGTATGAATGGATCCGGACCCGTTCCGCAATTTGGAGGAAGGTCTGCGGATCCATTCAGTTCTATGGGCCCTCAATAGATGCGGACAGCACACCGTGGGCTGTCCGCATCCGTTATTCCGTACTGCGGCTTCGCAGAAAAGATAGAACATGTCCGATTGTTGTCCGCAGACAAGAATAGGCATTTTCTATTATTGTTGCGGCCATGTGCGGTCCGCAAATTGCGGAACGCACATGGGCGGTATCCTTGTTTTGCGGATCCGCAAAACACTACAGCCGTCTGAATGGGCCCTTAGGCCTCCTGCACACAAACGTGTGCGCCCCATAGCTATGCTGCGGGCCGCAATGCATGAACACCGACCGTGGGGCAGCCGCAGCGGATCACTGACCGATTCACTTTATTGGGTCCACGATCCGCCCGTTCCGCAAAAAGATAGGACATGTTCTATCTTTTTGCGGAACGGAAGTACGGGACGAAACCCCACGGAAGCACTCCGTAGGGTTCCATTCCGTGCTTCCGTTCCGCACCCATTGAAGTGAATGGGTCTGCATCCGTGATGCGGAATGCCCACGGAACGGCGCCCGTGTATTGCTGATCCGCAAATGCGGCCGCAATACGGCAACGGGCAGCACACGTTCGTGTGCAGGAGGCCCTAGGCTGAGACGAAACCCTATTTTCTGTTCTGGCATAGGAACAGAAAACGGGAATCGTAAGCTCCGCCATATGCTGGACATGCTGACGCCTGAAGGAACACCTTGACTATTATGGGGTCCGATGGGTTTCTGGCATTGCCGACATTTAGCCAGAATCTGAGATAGAAAATACTGCTGGAACCTCCACTGCAGATATGATCCTAGCCTAGTAATAATTT
The DNA here is from genome assembly GCF_905171765.1 of Bufo bufo. Lineage (NCBI taxonomy): Eukaryota > Metazoa > Chordata > Amphibia > Anura > Bufonidae > Bufo > Bufo bufo. The sequence continues at coordinate 615,611,660 of NC_053389.1, read as the reverse complement.
TTCTTCTAAGAAGACTTGGAAGATTCCTTTTTGCCTTTTTAAATAAACATTTGTTTGGCAGTTTATAAAATAAGAAATCCACAGTTATAAAATATGTATATCCCCTGTTTGTTAGACAAAGGAAGAATAGAAGACCGTGGTGCATCACATGATTTATTCACAAAGATAACTTTATTTTTTGCACTTGCAGTGTGCATTAAAACTGCATGAGGAGATTGCCTCAGCTTCCATCTTATAATTGATATATTGGGTCATTTACTAAGAGCTTATTGGTTTATGAAACACTTACTTGTATTATGGAGGTGATTCCAGTATATGGCTGACGGTCAGATCCTGCCTGTGCAATGCATTCTTGACACTATTTACGACTGGAGAAAAAGGTTCTCTAAAAATGATCAGAAAGTGTATCCGTTACCAGACAAGCCTGTCTTCTAACTACTCTACAGATCTCTTTAATGAGTTCAAACAGAGTATGCTAAGTGTGACCGATACACATCTCTCTAATTTGCCAAGTGGGGTTTGCACTCCATTGGACTGCAGATGTAAGCTCCATAATTACACAGTACGGTGGGAGAAAGCTCCAGCTCCCGGTGAACAGCACACTTCATGGAAATATGGGGGCCCTTTATCTCGGGAAGCTATTTTCAGACTTCACCTATTTCAGCTGAGCAAATCTGCATTTTAAATCCACCTATAAATCAGCATGCATAATGGATTTACAAAGAGGGAAACCTGAGGATGTCTAGTGGAATATTTTTGCAGAAATCAGCACCATGTGAATATACAGTAAGGTTCATTACATGACGATTGTCCATCTTGTTTTTCTGTATTACATTATTTCCCGTTGATCAGTGTATATCATTTGATTTATGATAAAAAGAGATTATCTGTTTACTCCTAGCAACATCAGATTAATCTCACAGTCCGAAATGGGAAAGGACATGGTATTCCCTTCGTCAAGAATCATGGTACAAGATAGGCATAAACGCCTAACCGGCTCCACCTCTGAGATGCTTATGTTTTGGTAGAAATGTTTGCACTTTAGTGCTCGGCCCTTTCTGCATTGCCACTTTTCCATAAAATTCTAGGAAGACGGCTTCCAGTGTAAATTTACAAGTTTTGGACTGGGGTACTTTGGGCCCACCAGGGGAAATTATTCTTAAGACAACCCCTATGTCATCATTAATGTTTAATGTTTTTTTTGAATGAACAAAATAGACCCCAGTGATAAGTGATTGGCTCCAAAGCCCCCCAAATGTTATTTCTTCTCCTGGATCTCTGGGGCCTATTGTAGTATCAGAGCCTGAACCCAACAGAGGATCCTTTGGTAATCAGGTGGGCCAAGCCCAACCCTGATTGATAGGAACCCCCAGAGGTGGAAAATGTATTGAAGTCCTGACATTCTGTTATGTGAAAATGCTAAAGGAATCGAGTAAGTCTTTATAGAAAGGATGCGGAGCAGTAATTCTGAACAAGCAGGTTCATGCTAGATGATAGAATGGGTTGGTATTGCATGTGGAATATCTGAGTACAGTAAGCAGAAGCTTGAGGGATCACTATACGTGTTATATGTCATAATGTTTATATATATATTATATATATATACAGTACATGTATAATGAACCTACAAAATGAAAAGTAGCTGTAAGTGCTCGCATTCTCTATATACCAAACACTGTGCTTACCATCACGTCATGTGTTAATTCATCCTCTTTTTTCCCAGACTAAAGTTCCTTGTCTGTAATTAACGTTAATCGTCTAATTGCCCTGTCTGCAATGAAATAGCAGAGGAGGTGGGGGCCATGTCTTTGTTTACATCTCTAATGTGCAGAAAAGGTGGGGCAAAACGTTTAGAAAGGGCTCCTGGTGGCCGCGCTGCAGCTCTCTCTTACTGGCGATGTTCAGTGCTGTATACTACCATTGTATGCTCTATCTTCTATATTTATGCCCATGGAAGCTAGTGTATACGTCGAACATGTATATTCCACGTACTGCTGGGCAAACTGCTACGCAGCTCACATTAGTCACAGTATTGCAGACTGTTTTAGGATTGTCTACCGTTAGTTATGCAATTGTCAGCGAGATCACGCAAAAGAAATATATGTGAAGGTGCATTTACACTTGGTGAGGAGATGCCGATTGTCGGCAAGGAAGTGTTCTTTCCCGATAGTCGGCTGCTCGATAAGTGGAGGTAAAGCAATGCATTTACATGCAGCGATCACCTCCACAGTATAAAGATGAGCGATCGCTATTGCTGTCACTCATCCCCATACAAAATCTTTGCTCTTGGGCAGCACAATCCGCTACCTGGGAAAGGTGATTGAGGTGTCCATGCCAAGATCGCCAACAATCATTTCATCCAATGAACAAGCGTTTTACTTGTTCACCGGGTGATCTGCGGCAGATTATTGGGAACAAGCTTTTGTAGGAATGTTTGTTCCTGATAGTTGGCCAGTGTAAATCCCGCTTTACTGAAAGCTGATCAGATAACCCTTAGTCCACATTCAGATGACCCTATTAAAAACTGCCCTGTTTTGGTCACAACACGCAGATGATTTTTAATACAGAAGTAGGTTTGTACAACCATGTGTGAAGATGACCCGGTGAGTGCCGGAAAAAATTGTCTCTGATGGCCTCCAGGTCTGTGAACCTCAGACCAGAATAGCTCATGTCCTGCCTGGAGGTGTTACTGTACATGCTTGGATGTATAGGGAGAGGTATAAGCAGTAGAAAGAGTGAAGTGCTTATGCCGCTGTACAGAACACTGGTGAGACCTCACTTGGAGTATTGTGCGCAGTACTGGAGGCCATATCTCCAGAAGGATATAGATACTCTAGAGAGAGTTCAGAGAAGAGCTACTAAACTAGTACATGGATTGCAGGATAAAACTTACCAGGAAAGGTTAAAGGACCTTAATATGTATAGCTTGGAAGAAAGAAGAGACAGAGGGGATATGATAGAAACTTTTAAATACATAAAGGGAATCAACTCGGTAAAGGAAGAGAGCATATTTAAAAGAAGAAAAACTACCACAAGAGGACACAGTTTTAAATTAGAGGGGCAAAGGTTTAAAAGTAATATAAGGAAGTATTACTTTACTGAGAGAGTAGTGGATGCATGGAATAGCCTTCCTGCAGAAGTGGTAGCTGCAAATACAGTGAAGGGGTTTAAGCATGCATGGGATAGGCATAAGGCCATCCTTCATATAAGATAGGGCCGGGGGCTATTCATAGTATTCAGTATATTGGGCAGACTAGATGGGCCAAATGGTTCTTATCTGCCGACACATTCTATGTTTCTATACTGCAGAAACAACGCTACTCACATGTATTGAATCCATTTTCAGTTGCTGAAATTTCTGAACCCAACTGGACTGTCACCTTACCTGTACCGCAGTGCAAACGATAGAAAGCATTAAGGCTGCTTAGCTGATAGATAGGATATGAAATCTGGATTTGTAGTGGACTGGATTGGCCTCCACTGCCCACACATGACGGGCGTAGATACACCTGCCAGCCAACAGACACCCTGCCGGTAGATTAATGTGTAACCAGCTTAGTTCTTGTCCTCCTTATTTTGTACATAGTTTTTTAGCCTTTTTTTCATAAAAAATAATAAACTAATACTATGACTTAGTCCTACCTGTTAGGATCGCCTCAGTGATATGCAGTTTGCCATATATTGTCATATTGTCCTCATGATCTGATTTATCACTATTGGTCCTCATAACATTTTTGCATGGTGGCTTGCAAGTGACATAGCAATAATCCTGTATTGTGTCTACAGAGGACCAAATCTTTTGAACTGTAGCGCTGATAATGTCCAGGCAGTCACCAGGTGTCAGGGCGACAGCCTGTCCATTTACATTTATGTGCTTTTATATCCATATACATTGTATTAAAAACCATGTTAAACCTGGCAGATTTTTGAATGGATGTATCTTATGGCTTATTCACATATCCGTGTCCATTTTGTGGAGGCAGAATCTTGGATCGCTTTGCATCCACAAAAGATGTTCAGAATGTGTCTTTGTGTTTTTTTTTTACCATCGGTTGATCCATTTTTTTTTTGTGGTTGCAAAAACAGCAACCTTTATTTCCGGTGAATCGGTGAAAAACCGGTCCATTAAATAGTGTGGGTGAATTGTGTTGCAATATGGACCAGTCCACTGACTAGGTCTCATTACGCATACAAAATTCATTGGATCTGTATGGAGTCCATGTAGAACACAGATGTGAATCACTGACCTGTAAATAAGCCTTTATTCAAAATAATGTAACATTTTCAGTATTTATTATAAGTAAAATTAAAGGATTTGTAAAGGATTAGAAAAATATGTCTGCTTTCTTACAAAATACAGCACCACACCTGTCCATCTGTGCCTGATATTGCAGTTGAGCCCCATTGAAGTGAATAGGACTGAGCTGCAATACCACACACAACCTGTGGACAGGTGTGGCACTGTGTTTAGAAGAAAGCAGACATATTTTTCTCATCCTGTACAACCCTTTAATCTCTATGAAATGGGTGGCAATAATATTTCAGTTATTTCAATGCAAGTACTAATAATATGTCTTATTTTTTCTAGGTGAGTCCACGGTCCAGTATGATTCTCCCGCTGCCACCCTGCCTGTGTCCCATCCTCTTGCTTGTATTGGGCTCCTACCTGTCTGGCGCAGCCTCAGGTTGTCCCCAACGCTGCGAATGCTCCGCTCAGGATCGTTCTGTTCTCTGCCATCGTAAGCGACATCTCAATGTTCCTGAAGGCATCCCTACTGACACGCGTCTGCTGGACCTAAGCAAAAATCGCATCAAAACACTTAACCAGGACGAGTTTTCTGCATTTCCTTATTTGGAGGAATTGGAACTTAATGAGAACATTGTGTCCATCATTGAACCAGGCGCCTTCAGTGGTCTCTTCAATCTACGTTTTCTAGGGCTCCGAAATAATCGTCTAAAACTCATTCCGCTAGGTGTATTCACAGGACTTAGTAACCTTACACAGCTTGACATTAGTGAGAACAAAATTGTTATTCTTCTGGATGATATGTTCCAGGACCTGTACAATCTCAAATCTCTGGAAGTTGGAGATAATGATTTGGTATACATCTCTCACCGTGCCTTCCGTGGACTCAACAGTCTGGAAGAGCTGACACTGGAAAAGTGCAACCTCACTTTGGTGCCCACAGAGGCTTTGTCCCACCTTCATGGTCTCATCTCTCTACGGCTAAGGTACCTCAATATTAATGTCATTCGTGACTATTCTTTCAAAAGGCTGTTTCGGCTGAAAAACTTAGAGGTAGCACATTGGCCATATATGGACACAATGACATCCAATAGCCTCTATGGGTTGAATTTAACTTCTCTAACTGTCACTTATTGCAATTTAAGCAGTATACCGTATGTGGCAATCAGACATCTTGTTTATCTTCGATTTCTTAATCTTTCATATAACCCCATCACATCTGTCGAGGGATCTACGTTGCATGAGTTGCTCAGACTTCAGGAGTTTCACCTGGTGGGTGGACAACTAACTGTGGTGGAACCCTATGCCTTCCGAGGTCTTAACCATTTGCGAGTATTGAATGTCTCCTCCAATCTTCTCAGTACACTGGAGGAATCTTCCTTCCATTCTGTGGGTAATCTGGAGACACTCATTTTAGACCACAACCCACTGGCTTGCGACTGTCGCCTTCTATGGATCTTCCGGCGACGTTGGCGTCTCAACTTCAATCGACAACAACCGTCCTGTTCCAGTCCAGAGTATGTGCAGGGTAAAGAATTTAAAGATTTTCCTGATGTCCTGCAGCCTAATTACTTCACTTGCCGGCGTGCGCGAATCCAGGATCGAAGTCCACAAGTGGTACATGTAGATGAAGGTCATACCGTACACTTTTTCTGCCGGGCTGATGGTGATCCACCACCAACAATACTTTGGCAGTCCCCACGAAAGACTTTCATCACCAGCAAAAGCAATGGGCGTCTGACTGTATTTCCAGATGGAACGTTGGAGGTACGTTATGCCCAGATACAAGACAATGGGACTTACCACTGTGTGGCAAGTAATGCAGGTGGTAATGATACTTCATTAGCTCATCTCCATGTACGCAGTTATTCTCCGGATTGGCCTCACCAACCCAACAAGACCTTTGCCTTCATTTCAAACCAGCCGAATGAAAGTGATGTCAACAGCACTCGTGCAAGTGTCCCGTTCCCATTTGATATCAAGACTTTAATTATTGCAACCACAATGGGCTTTATATCCTTCTTGGGGGTGGTTTTGTTTTGCTTGGTTCTTCTTTTTCTTTGGAGCAGGGGCAAAGGAAACACCAAACACAATATTGAGATTGAGTATGTGCCACGAAAGTCTGATGCTGGGCTCTCCTCTGCAGATGCTCCTCGCAAGTTTAATATGAAGATGATCTGATACAGGTTGAGCACTGGGGAAGGTGAGAGATGTGGTTATATGGGCAATTAGTGGAATGCACAAAGCCTGTTCTCATCCTACCTTCCTTATGCAACTGTTTAAAAACAAGCAACATTACTTTTTTAAGGGAAGGAATGACAACAGGGATTCCTTATCCTGTTGTTTTCGATCCATGGACTTTGTATCTTTGGGGAATGATCTCTGCACTTTTAACCTTGTGAGTTTGCTCCCCAAAACTTCCCCAGATCTCAAAAAATGCCCTCGGTCCATACCAACAATACATTTGTTGATATGGCCTTCATGAGGCTAGGCTATGTTGAAAGAATATAATAAAAAAAATAAAAGAATTGGTAAATTTACAGAGTAAAGAACAAGGTGTTGAGAGTGTGGGAGGCCAAGAGACTAAAACTGAACTTTGTCCTCTGTATCTTCTCCTGATTTCAATACCTGTGATTTTTATGAAAAAAATAAATAACAATATTATGGAAAAAAAATTAAAGAAAAACTGTAAAACTCCAAAAAGTTATCTTATTTTAAAAAAAATATTACTGCGTTGTCTGTTTTGTGGCATTTGAGGTTCATCGATTAAATGCTGCCGTCTCATCATGGACAATGGGGGCATATCGCTAGGATATGCCCCCATTGTCTTATAGGTGCGGGCACCGCAAGTGAAGGAGGCTCGGCTATTTCTGCGCATGCGCAGTACGCTCCCATTTACTTCTGTGGGGAGCCGGCTTGGTGGTGGCCGGACCAGAGTCCTTCAGCCACCACCTTGCGGGGCTCCATTCTCGATATAGGTGTGAGTCCCAGCGGTGGGACCCGCACCTATAAGACAATGGGGGCATATCCTAGCGCTATGCCCCCATTGTCTATGATGAGACAACCCCTTTAAGTAAAGCAATAGAAGAAAGTCAAGGTTTTATGAAGTGTAAATGTTAATGACAGTATTTACATTGTTCCAGGAATTACTAGAATGACTGCTTTCCACTCACACTGATCCTCAGAAATTCCCAATTCTATATGAGACCCCACAACAGCCTGTCCTAAAATAACTCATACATTGAGTCATTTTGTATTCCTGCTAAAATCCTTGATCCATGATCATTTGTTGCATCTGCACAACCATGACTTGTTTCACCTGATTTGAACAGTCAGCTGTGTCCATTTCACCTCAAATAATAATCCCCAGTACCAGCTAGACTTAAGTCTCCTTTACACTGCCTGATGTTCCGAGCGATAATCTGCCAATGAAAAAGTGCTGCCGACTACCCTAAGAATGAGCAAACCTCTCATGCATCGGGTAATAGGATTTTTGGTGCGGACAACTAAATCATTGTTCACCGACAGCACATTGGCAAACAATGATTCTGATTGGGAACACGCGATGGCACTAGCGATCTCTCTGACCCATACTGTGGAGGAGATTGCTGCATATAAATGCAGTGGTCTCCTCCACTGACGAGCAAGCGATTGCCAGGAAGAAACGCTTCCTTCCTGACAATCGTTTGCTTTATCAGGCCATGTACAGGGGCCTTTATACATGTATGTAAATGTATGTGATGTTTTATACTTCTGCATTAAAATGGACAATGTATTATAGCAGTGATACCTTTATTGGCTAACCATAAAAAATATATTTGAAAGCTTTTAGAGCACAAGGCATCTTCCTCAGGCAATATACAAATGAATAACCCAGAGAAAATGACAGCTTTTAAAAGATGTTACAGATACAGTAGAGTGTACATGGAGTACAGTGTACATGGAGTGATACGTCATTAATATAAGCCAGAGCAATAAAACTGAGGTTTTTATTTCATATAGACAGACAGTAGGGGTAAAGACTAAATGCTCCTATACCCAGGCCAATGATCAATCAGGGCAATTATAGGCAAGGAGGGTTCCTAGGAACTGTCCCGTGTAAAGGTGTCGCTGATGAACCGGCACATGCATGTTCTTAGGTTGAAAGTATTGCTGATGCTGTCACCTAAAGACCTCTTTACAAAGGCCAACTCAGGCAATTATCTGGAACAATCCACTTATTCCTGATAATTGCATACTCCGTCAGAGGAGGTGAGAACTGCATTTATATGCACCAGTCACCCCTACTGTATGTGGATGAGGAATAGCTGTTTAGACAGCACAATCTGCCGCCCAGAAAGGATGATTTAGGTGACCGATTCAGTGATGGTGTCACCTGATCAACAATCGCTTGCTTGTTCATCAGGTGATAAGCGGCACCTTTACACAAAGCAATTATTATTGTTTCTGGGTAGTAGAATATGATATCTAAACAGCACTGCTCAGAGATGACCAACTGAACTGCAACAGCTATCCCTTGCCCCTATACAGTGGAGATGATTACTGTATGTTACTGCAGCTCTCACCTCCTCTGATGAGCAGGCAATTATTGGGAACAAACGGAACATGCTTGATAATTGCCCGCTTTGTTGGCTGATGTAAAGGGGCCTTTAGGAACTTAGGAGATCAGAGTCTAATGAGGAAGGTCAGGTGTTAGAGTGAGTCCTTGTGTCAATGACTGGCATGTTATCAGTCTGAATACCCTTTTTTTTTTCTCTCCCTGATGTTCTTAAAATTGCTTTACAGTATTTAGACTTTTAAGTCTGCCCCCTCCTACCCTATTAGACTCGTAAATTCCTAATGGCCCCTTTACAGATGTTCGTAGGAAAGCTTGTTCCTGATAATTGCCCTGTGTAAAGGTGCCACCTTTTGCTCATTCATTGGGAGAAAGCAGAACTAAATAGTGTTTTCAGAGCAGCCAGTTGTCTTCTGTAAACAGGGATATGCCGCCCAGAAACATTGAATCTATATGTTATACATTGTGAAAGTATTCACCTACAGATGTAGCAGGGTTAGCACTCAAGCTCTTAACTCAAATTTCTTAACTCATCAGGTTATCTTGATACAAAAGCCATTGAAAAGCAATTGAAGGTGTTTGCTTAACGCATTTAGTTTAGATAACACGTCTCATAAAGCATGTGTGTTAACTTCACTACATGTTTTGCTTGTTTTGTTGTATTACAACCTGGAATTAAAATGGATTTTTGAGAGGTTTGCACCATTTCATTTCATGGTGCAGTTTTTTACGGTCACACAAACAATAATTAAAACAAAAAGAAATGAAAGTCATTTGTGCAGCCACCTTTTACTGCACTTACAGATGCAGTTCTCTTGGGGTTGATCTCTGTAAGCTTAGCACATCTAGACACTGGGATTTTCATCTTTTGTTCCTGGTAAAATTGTTCTAACTCCTTCGAGTTACATGGGTTACATTGGTGACAGCAGTCTTTAAGTCGTGGTACAGATTCTCAATTGAATTGAGGTCTGGGTTTAAACTAGGCCCTAAGACATCTATAGATACTTCCATCTCCTCTGGTTCTTTGAAGACCCTTCTGTGTTATTGTAAGCAGTTGAATCACTGATTAATTCTCTCCTTGCCCGGTCTGTGAGTTTTGGTGGGCGGCCTTCTCCTGTCAGGTTTGTAGTTGTGCCATATTCTTTGTATATTGTTATAATGGATTTAAAAGGGTTTTCCAAGATTTTTTTTACTGATGACCCATTCTCTGGATAGATCTTCAGTATCTGATTGTGGGGATCCCCGCTGATCAGCTGTTTTCAGAAGGCAGTCTGCCTACTTCCAGCTCACCAAGCACAGCACCGTACATTGTATTGCAGCTCAGCCCCATTCACTTGAATGGGGCTGAGCTGCTCTTAGGCCATGTGATCGATGAACGTGTCGCCACTCGGCCTAGGAAAAGCATAGAGAAGGCCGCAGCACTTTCAGGAGCTTATCGGCTGGGGTCCCGGGTGTCAACCCCCATCAATCAGATACTGATGACCTATCTAGAAGATAGATCATCAGTAAAAAAACAACAAACGGAAAACCCCTTTAAATTTTCTCCTATTTTTTATTAGCCATCCCTTATCTGTACTTCTCCACAACTTTGTCTTTGACATGTCTGGAGAGCTCCTCGATCTTCATGTTGCTTGCATAGTAGTGTTGCGGACTCTTACGGAACTTTCAGGGTTGATTTATACTCATATCATGTGACAGATCATGTGACACTGCATGCACACAGGGGGGCTTTATTATGTGATTTATGATTGGTTGGACCTTATTTAGTGATTTCATAGCAAAGGGGACGAAGACACATGCACTCAAAACTTTTCAGGTTTTATTTATTTTTTAAACAAGGCAGTTTTTATCAATCCACTGTAATAATTTGGACTATTTTACTAGTTCCATTTCATTAAATCTAATTTAAAATTAATTTTATTTTTAGATTCTAATACAACAAAGCAGGAAAAGCCAGAAATAGAGGGGTGAATGCTTTTGAAAGGCACTGTACAGTACATGTTGTCTTCATGTCTTCTGCCATCTTGAAAACCAGGTTAGCAATATTAAGATGAATGGCAGACAGGGGCTATCAATACATGTAGGTTGAGTTTCCATATTCCTTTTTCAATACAGTGAGTTCTAAAAGAGGAGACGATTCAATCTTTCCTTTATCCATTTTGTTTATATTCCGTCAATGGCTTTGGCTTCGAACACTGCATCAAAAAACCTAAAAGTGGAAACTCAGTCATACAAACCAAAGAATTTTAGAAGTAACTGTGATTGGAGACACCTACCTTCTAAACCAAATACCACTGCCGCAGGATTTAAGCATCTTCTATAGTATACAGTAGATATGTTTCACAGGGGTAGTGAAAAGTGAAATATTCTGACAACTAAAATTAAAATAACACCTGGATACCAGAAAGCTACACTTATCATTATCAGTGAAAAGTTCATTAGCTATATATTAAAGGGAACTATCATGTTAACCATGCTGTCTGAACTGCTGCCAAAGAAGAAAAGCCGAGCAGATTGTGGGAAATTATTTAGTATAACTTGGATTTTATTTTTTTGAATTCATTATTCTTCTAGGCTGAGGAGTCCAGTGGGCAGTCCTGCCAGTGATTGGCATTCTTCCTTGTATAAGTGTACATATAAGGATATGAGAAATTTTACTGAATCTTTTCCCAGAACACTGTATATCAATCTGCTGAGCTCCTCCTGAATGACTGGGACTTTGCTCACTTGGACAAAAATTGCTGCCTATTCCGCATCCAAGTTGCCACCAACATCTTTCCAATGATTTCATTAGTTTTGCATAGATGTTTTAAAAAACTCAGCAGAAGTTTCATGTCACTTCTTAGAAGTCTATTTTATTTTGAAGTCAATTTGGAAAGGGGTTAAATACATTGATGAGTAGGAGGCATACAGTATATGGAATATATTTGGTGGAATTTATGCCATTAAAAAAACAAGCAATCAGAGGCAAATTTCCATTCCCATCTGCCACTGATTTTTCAGCTTTGTTTTTGCCATGGTATCATGCAAGTACAGTAAATAATCCACTCTTAGGCCTCATGCACACAGCTGTAGCCATTGTTGTGTTCTGCATATTGTGGATCCGCAAAATATGGATACTCGCCATATGCATTCCGCATTTTGCAGATTCATACTTCCCGCCCTCTATTATAAACGCCTATTCTTGTCCGCAACACGGACAAAAATAGAACATGTTCTACTTTTTTGCAGGGTCATGGAATGGAAATATAGATGCGGACAGCACACGGTGTGCATCTTTGGTGGTTCCATTTAAATGAATGGGTCCGCATCCGATCCCATATTCTGTTTTAAATTGGCACTTGCAACAAAATGTGCGACTTTTCTAAGGGAGTAGAGCCATAATAACTCCCTCTATTTAGGTACTGTAAATAATGCTAAAATAACACAGCGCCTATAGAGGTTTAATCTGCAAATATAGATGGCACTAACATTTTGTCCCTGAATGAGAACCTGCCACATGGATCTGGGAAATATATGGCCATTTTAAGGATTGGAGAAAAATCCATACCATGTGTGTGTAAGGCAGAAGATAGGGTGAAAACTGTGGCAAATATGCATTCAAAGTGGAATAGCCACAAAATCAGCAGAGGATTTTCCACTACGGAATATCCACCTCATGTGGACCTATCCTACAGCATATCGCTTGGATTTGATTTTAGTCTTGGTTGTGTTTCCAGCAGAAAAGTGGCCATGCATGACAATGTACATTACTTTTACCTGTTGCATGTATGGAACCAGGAACCTCATTCTCGAAATGGGTGGGGGATGATGGTCTCTTATTTTTTTTATTTAGATTGGTTTAAGTGTTACATGAAATGTTACACCATTATCTGAATGTATTTGATATATTTTATATATGTAGTGGCTCAACAGGTTTTATCTACTCTTGATTTCTTTTATATACAGTTGTGACTATATATGAGACTGTTGATGGTTTACAAGGTCTAGAAGCAGCATGTTTTCTTGGGGGGTTTGTTTTTTGCTTTCTTTCCCTTGAAACCTAAAAAGCTTTCTTTCCAGAGAGTGCTAAAGGCTTTGACCTTTGGGAGTATCTCATCAGACGTCAAACTAAAGGATGTTATTCCAGTCTTTAGAGGTGTGAACGCAGTTCCCTGACAATCTGAGAAGAATGAGTCTCTTTTCTTTTGCAGAGCACCTGAAGATGACACCATTGTGCACTACCTAAGAGCATGCACATAGAGCTATGAACATTTTTAGATCACATGAAATAGAACACTATCGTCATGGGTTAGGGAGCCTGTAAGGTAAGTGAACCCTGTCACAAGTACAGTAGATGACATTTCCATACCCCCGAGAGCTGCAGGTATAAAGCTATTATATTCCCGTGAGATACAGTACAAGGCAACATCATGACAGATGAGCGACAGTAAATGCGATATCAAGGGATGGGATACAAGGGCGCCGCAGCAAAGTGAGACACCAGGTAACACCAGCACAGGTGGGTAGCATTTGACAAAAGATTGGATAAAGATCAAAGGAGGAACTATCATAAGCTAAAAGAAGGTTACCAGAACAGGTGGTTGGCAGAATAATTGAGACCATAAAATGGGGTGGCTTTTCGTAGATAAGTAAATCAGAGGAAAAGCTCTCATAGCTGGATAAAATAAAAATGCTTGTGTAACGGTGCAATCTGGGACACTGGGAATACTGGTTAGCGTGGGTGCGGTATAAGGAAATGCAACTATAGCTTTTTAAGATGCGATATTACTGTCATAGTTAGTGGAAGGCGAAGACACACTAGCAGAGCTTGATGAGATAACTGAATATTATTAAAAAACGGTTAAGACACAGGGGAAGATGCTTGCAGAGCAGGAGAAGATTCAAGGGATAGTATCACATGAGATAAGAGGCAATGTAATTATAGCTAGGGAACACTCATGGGAAAAACATCATACTTTGGTGAAATGCATAGGCAGTGAATTAATGTGGAATTGTTTGGCTCTGTAAGAAGAAATGGTATTTTTACTGTAGTAACAGGAAAAGACATAGATTCTCTTTCAGGTAAGATTTATAACAATGTTGTCATTAATGGATAAGTTAGAAAAGAACTATGTAAGACAGATTAGATAAAAAGCTTTCTTACTACTAAGATGGGAAATCTTTTTACTACTAAGAAGAGAAAAGAAGGAAAATCTTGTGTAGATACTTTCACACCACTGGCATGGCTGTTCCCAGTAGACAACCGGAGACTTGACGGGACACTTGAGAAGGTGTGTTAAATTTGGTGTTATCGCTCTCACTCTCTCATACTGGTCACTGGAAGTTCAACATGGCACCTCATGGCAAAGAACTCTCTGAGGATCTGAAAAAAAGAATTGTTGCTCTACATAAAGATGGCCTAGGCCAGTGGTGGTGAACCTATGGCACCAGTGCCAGAGGCGGCACTCAAAGCCCTCTCTGTGGGCTCCTGCACCCGGTAAAAAGTCTATGGTGTACTAATATGCTTTAGACTTTTCCTGCCATTCATCAGCGCAGGGCACACTATGAACAGCCCAGGCAGCGCATTGAATTTAGGCGGCTATTATAGCTAATTAATGAAGTACATGGAAGATACACTGTATTGGACTGTAGTATTCAGGTTAAATTGCCGAGTTGGAACTTTGCGATAAAAAAGTGGGTTTTGGGTTGCAGTTTGGGCACTCGGTCTCTGAAAGGTTCGCCATCACTGGCCTAGGCTATAAGAATATTGCTAACACCCTGAAACTGAGCTGCAGTACAGTGGCCAAGACCATACAGTGGTTTAGCAAGACAGGTTCCACTCAGAACAGGCCTCGCCAAAGAAGCTGAGTGCACGTGCTCAGCGTCATATGCAGAGGTTGTTTTTTCAAAATAGATGTATCAGTGCTGCCAGCATTGCTGCAGAGGTTAAAGAGGTGGGGGGGGGGGGGGGGGCAGCCTGTCAGTGCTCAGACCATACGCCGCACACTGCATCAAATTGGTCTCTGCATGGCTGTCGTCCCAGAAGGAAGTCTCTTCTAAAGGTGATGCACAAGGAGGCCCACAAGCAGTTTGCTGAAGACAAGCAGACTAAGGACATGGATTACTGGAACCATGTCCTGTGGTCTCAAAAGACCAAGATAAACTTATTTGTTTAAGATGGTATCAAGCGGCAACCAGGTGAGGAGTAGAAAGGCAAGTGTGTGTGTGTAAAGCATGTCAAGCATGGAGGTTGGAGTGTCATGGTTTAGGGCTACATGAGTGCTGCTGGCTGTGGGGAGCTACAGTTCATTGGAGGAACCATGGTATGATCCCCTACCTTCAGAAACTGGGCCGCAGGGCAGTATTCCAACATGATGACGACACCAAACACACCTCCCAGACGACCACTGCCTTGTTAAGGAAACTCAGGGTAAAGGTGCTGGACTGGCCAAGCATGTGTCCAGAGCTAAACCCTATTGAGCATCTGTGGGGCATCCTCAAACGGAAGGTGGGGGAGCACAAGGTCTCTAACATCCAGCTCAATGATGTCATCATGGAGGAGTGGAAGAGGATTCCAGTGGCAAGCTGTGAAGCTCAAGTGAACTCCATGCCCAAGAGAGTTCAGTCAGTGCTGGAAAATAATGCTGGCCACACAGTATATTAACACTTTGGGCACAGTTTGGCCATTTTCACTTAGCGGTGTACTCACTTTTGTTGCCAGCAGTTTAGACATTAATGGCTGTGTGTTGAGTTATTTTCAGGGCACACCAAATTTACACTGTTATACAGCTGTACACAGACTACTTTACATTGTATCAAAGTGTCACATCTTCAGTGTTGTCCCATGAAAACATATAAAAAAATATTTACAAACATTTCCTGGGTGTACTCACTTTTGTGAGATACTGTCAGGGGCGGACTGGGAGCTTAAAGTGGCCCTGGAAAAAATACTGAAAAAGGCCCCGTTTTGTAGTCCGGTCCAAATTGATGATAGGCCGGGCCAGCAGTAGCATATTATGGCACATTATACCACCCTAACAGAGCCAAATACCACAGTCCATCACAAAATACACCCTCAAAAACTTCCGCCGGCTGTGAGGAGGGCCCAGGCAGCCCCCTGTGCATCAGCCCTCCGGAAAATTTCCCTGTAAGGTATTTGGCCAATCCGCCCCTGGATACTGTACATGTGCAACTGAATAATGCCTGTGAACGAATCTTTCAAAGGGAGATCAGCATGCTGCCTCCATATGAAACAAAAGATAAAAAGTGAGAGTCCTCAGTAAGTAGCTTGTAATGGCTAACTAAAAGGATGGTGACAAGTAGCAATATTTTGAGACTACTTAGGTATTTTTATTATTAACTATGCCTGATGAAGACACCTAAGTAGTCTGAAAGTTTATTATTTGTCATCAGTTTTTCAGATAGCCAATAAAAGGTATCCACAACTGAGAACTTTAACTTTTTATCTTTTCTATCTAAGATACAAACATATTTTTTCCTATAAAGGATATGCTACAAAATGCCATCAATGTCAGATAGGAGCAGACTCAGAGGTGGGACCCGCACCTATCTCTAGAAGTGAAGGCGAGCATGCCATGAATGCAAGGTTTGTTCTACATTCAGTGGTGTGGAATTTACGAAAATAGCTGAGCGAGTGCACTCACCTATTTTCAAAAGTCCCATAATGGTAAATGGGGAGTGCACTGCGCATGTGCGGCCCTCTCTCCATTCACCACTATGATACTGCCAGAGTTAGCTGAGCCAGAGCTCTGCCACTTCTGCAACTCCCATAGCAGTGGATGTAGGATGGCTATATTTGTACAGTGCACTTTTCTTCACTTTGGCAGCCCAGTTCTGGAGATAGGAGCAAGTCCCAGAGGTGGGACTTGCATCTATCCGAAATTGATGGCATATCCTAACAATATGCCATCAATCTCTGAGATGGGAATACCACTTTAACATTTGAAAAGAAGCATCCATAGTTACAGTATGATTGAGTAGGCTTCAATGGGCACTGCATAAAACCTGGAGCTTGTACGGAGACACAATACAGCTATGTGCATGAGGCCTTACACCGTACAAACTTCAGCGTATCAGCTACCCATTTTTATATAACTAAAAATATAGGTAACAGAGACGTAACTTGCGCCCCATTTAAAGTCTGCAACAGGACAACCTGCTATTACACATGTTTATAGGGCACAAGGTTTTTTGTCCCCTTCAATATCCAAAGCTCAGGTATGACTGCAACCTCTGCACCCTTTACAGTTACACCTCTGCTATATCATCTAACCTATCTTGTGGCTGGGTCGTAAGTATCTGATTGGTAAAGGTCTGACTGTTGGCAGGGCCGGTTTTAGACAAAATGTGGTCCTGGGCAAAATCAAAAGTGGGGCCCCAAATCTTGTAATAATGTGTTAACAACAAACACAGTTACATTCTGTCGATTCTGGCCCTCCCTCACAGATTTACGCCCCGTAAACCTGCTCACACAGTTCTTCACCCTCATGGCCCCAGAATACGCCACATGCCCCTCCCCTCACAGCAATGAGTTCCCCTTACTCACGGCATCTAACAGTGTTAAAGACCGGTAGTGCGGGATTCCTCTTCAGGAGCACTTTCCCCCAGCAGAGATCAGGGAAAGCACCCTGTTCTAAAAATGATCCGCAGCCTTTACTTGGCTTCCAGGCTCATTGTTAGTATATCCCAGTTAAGGCCACTAGATGGCAGCACTGAACTGTGATATACTGATTTATATACAGAATAATGGAGCAATTTACAAAAAAAAAAAAAAAGTTTTGAAAATATAAAAAAAAATTTTTTTTATCACCACCCATTCCTCAAAATAAAAAGAAACAAAAAAATAGCATTATGGGCATCGCGGCTTGCGAAAACACCCATACTATTAAAATGTATAAAAATAGTTAGCCCATATAGTGAATGGCGTAACAGAATTTTTTTTAAAAAAGTCAGATTTGCGTTTTTTTCATCACGTTATCTCCCAAGAAAATTTTATGAAAAGTGATCAAGTCATGCACAACCCAAAATGGTATTGTCAAAAACGACAGATCGTCCCGCAAAAAATGAGCCCCCACACATCTCCGTGGACATAACTATAAAAAAGTTATGAGGGTCAAAATATTGCGATGAAAAGAAAAAAACATTTTTTATAAAGTGAGTCCTGATGAGGCTTAGCTTGCTGCAGTGAGCGGACCTATAGAGGTCCTCAGTGGGGGTGCTGTTAGGGTTGCCACCTTTACCAACAAAAAATACTGGTTACACAAGTTAATAAAGTTGGTGTGGGTTAATAAGGGTGTTATCTGATCATATTTTACGTTTTGCTCCATTTTCTTCTCAATAGAATCAAACTTTTTATTGTTGGGGGACACCCTATGTATTTAAGTTTTATTTAGCCTCTATTTTTAAAAGGTTTCTGTGATGATTTGAACTCACAACCTTCTACATTAAAAGCAAAAACCTTAACCACTGGGCTGTAGAGCTCAATGATAAGTCCTTGCTGAAAAACCTCATAGAAGTTTCTCTTGTTTCATACAAGAGAAACTTCTATGAGGTTTTTCACCAGTAACTTAGCATTGAGCTCTATAGCTCAGTGGTTAAGGTTTTACCTGTAATATAGAAGGTTGTGAGTTCGAATCCCCACAGAAACATTTTAAAAATACTGATACACAAGTTAAAAAGGTTGGTGTGGGTTAATACGGGTGTTATTTGATCATATTTTACGCTTGCTCCTTTTTTTTCTCAATAAAATAAAAATTTTCACTGTTAAGTTTTATTTAGCGTCTATTTTTAAAAGGTTTCTGTGATGATTTGAACTCACAACCTTCTACATTAACCCTTTAAGGACCCACACCGTACATGTACGGTGCTGGTGGATGTGACTAAATGGCCCAGCCCCGTACATGTAAAACAGGCTGATCGGGCAGGTGCAGAAGCTGCGCCCGCCCGATCAGCGGCAGAGGTCCGGCAGTCACTGATAGCTGGACCCCTGCTGTATGCACCAGCATCAGTGAAAACACTGATGCCAGCGCATTAACCCTCGCACTGCCGCAGTCAGCGCTGACGTGGCACGTGCGGGATCCTGCCGGGTGCGGGGTGGCGCTGCTGTGACGGGGACCAGATGGCAGGGAAGGCAGCTTGATGCCTTCCTTACGCATCGTGGCTGCCTTCCGTGCCAGCCTGTGAGATCCAGCCCCCTGGATCTCACAGGAAGCAGGCTGTGTGTATTACAGTGTGTAATACACTTACAATACAGAAGTATTGTGATGCATTGTAAAGGGGATCAGATACCCAAAAGTGGAAGTCCCAGAGTGGTACAAAAAATAAAGTGAAAAAAGAAGTTAAAAAAATAAAGTTTTACAATTTTTTTTAAAAAAATAGGGAAAAAAAGAAAAGTAGGTATCGCCGCGTCCCTATAAACCGGCTCTATAAAAATATCGCATGAACTAACCCCTCAGATAAACACAGTTAAAAAAATAAAAACTGCTAAAAAAAAACATTTTTTATCACCTTACATCACTAAAAGTGCAACACCAAGCGATCAAAAAGGTGTGTGCCCCCCAAAATAGTACCAATCTAGCAGTCACCTCATCCTGCAAAAAATGAGCCTCTACCAATCGCCCAAAAAAAAAAAAACTATGGCTCTCAGACTATGGAGACACTGAAACATTATTATTATTTTTTGTTTAAAAAATGATATTATTGTGTAAAACTTATATAAATAAAAAAAAGTAGACATATTAGGTATCGCCGCATCCGTAACAACCCGCTCTATAAAAATACCACATGACCTAATCCCACAGGTGAACATCATAAAAAAGATATTAAACCGTCATCTCATCCTGCAAAAATAACACCCTAGGTATTGCCATGTCCGTAACAACTTGCTTTATAAAAATATCACATGACCTACCCCCATAGGTGAACACCGTAAAAAAAATTAAAATAAAAACGTGTCAAAAAAGCCATTTTTGTTACGTTACATCACAAAAATTGTAATAGCAAGCGATCAAAAAGTCATATACACCCCCAAATAGTGCAAATCAAACCGTCATCTTATCTTGCAAAAATAACACTCTACCTTATACAGTCTCCCAAAAAATATAAAAACTATGGCTCTCAGACTATGGAGACACTAAAACATGATTTTTTTTGTTTCAAAAATTATATTATTGTGTAAAACTTAAATAAATGAAAAAAGTATACATATTAGGTATTTCCACGTCTGTAAGGACCTGCTCTATAAAAATATCACATGACCTAACCCCTCAGGTAAACACCATAAATAAAAAAAAACGGTCAAAAAAGCCATTTTTTGTCAACTTTCATCACAAAAAGTCATACTCACTCCTAAATCATACTAATCAAACCGTCATCTCATACCATAAAAAATGAGTCCCTACATAAGACAGTCGCCCCAAAAAAAATATATATATGGCTTTCAGAGTATGAAGACACAAAAAAAATTTTTTTTTCAAAAATGCTTTATTATGTAAAACTGAAACAAACAACCAAAAAAAGTTGTCATATTTGGTATGGTCGCGTCCGTAACAACCTGCTCTGTAAAAATACCACATGATCTAACTTGTCAGATAAACATTGTAAATAACAAAAAAAAAAAACTGTGCCAAAACAGCTATTTTCTGTTACCTTGCCTCACAAAAAGTGTAATATAGAGCAACCAAAAATCATATGTACCCTAAAATAGTACTAACAAATCTGGCACCTTATCCTGTAGTTTCGAAAATGGGGTCACTTTTTTGGATTTTCTACTTTAGGGGTGCATCAGGGGATCTTCAAATGTGACATGAAAACTTAAAATTATCCCAGTGAAATCTGCCCTCCAAAAACCATATGGCGTTCCTTTCCTTCTGTGTCCTGCCGTGTACCCGTACAGAAGTTTACGAACACATATGAGGTGTTTCTGTAAACTACAGAATCAGGGCAATAAATATTGAGTTTTGTTTGGCTGCTAAACCTTGCTTTGTTACTGGAAAAAAATGGATTAAAATGGAAAATCTGCCAAAAAGTGAAATTCTGAAATTTCATCTACATTTTCCTTTAATTCATGTGGAACACCTAAAGGGTTACCAAAGTTTGTAAAATCAATTTTTATGTTTACTTTGCTTTATTATCGCGTAAATTATTAGAAACCCTAAATCTAGGGTTTGCCTATATCTTGAGTGAAAAACAACTCGCTTATCTAGTAAGTAAAATATAAACCGACCAATCAGGGCCTAAGAGGAGAGAGTGAGTAAGAAATAAAGATGGAAAACAATATGTATACGTCCCCAAGGCAGCCAATATACAGGTCGGGAAGAGGGAAATGGAAGAGAGGGAATTGTGTGGGCATATTACAATTCTATTTATCCCTGGACCTCATCCCGTCATCTATATTAGTATTTTCTCCAACCAATCTCGAGAATTCCGTAGAATGAAGAAATTCCACGAATGAATTCCATCTAGTGTAGAACAAGCCTTCCAGACTATTCGAGTGTGCTGTGAGTTCTTCCATTCTCAATAGATGTCTGAGTTCGGATGCCCATGAACAGAGAGAGGGAGCACCCACCTTTTTCCATTGTCGTGGAATTACCATACGTGCTGCTATAAGAAAGAATCGTAGCGGGTTCTTCTTTAGACTAGCTATCAAACCTGGGATTAGCAATAAAAGAGACATTTTAGGGGAGTTGGGAATGGTTTTACCTGTGAATTTGTTGTAGATAAGGAAAACTTGGTCCCAATTTTTTTTTATTATTGGACATGCCCACCAGATGTATAAAATTGAGCCTACCTCAGATTTGCATCTCCAGCATAGGTTAGAAACATTCGGGAACATTTTGTTGACAGTCGAGGGGCAATAATACCACCTAGCTAGGATCTTGAAGTTCTTTTCCTTTGCGTGAGCTGCTATAGACAATCCATGAGAGAGTGTACACATCCGACGAAAAAGTCACCTGAAGGTCAGACTCCCATTTTTTGAAGAATGGGACTATATCAGGATTGCTGCAGTCCATTAGGAGCCCATATAATTGTGATATGAGCTTGTAATGAACATCAGGTTTTATGTAAATGCTGTCAAAGGCTGTTAAGTTAGGACATGACCTTTGGTCAAACAAACTGTGTATGAAAGATCTTATCTGGGTGTATGCGAACCACATGGAACCTTTGCATCTATCCTCAGGGACAAGAGATTCATAAGTTTGTATGTTTGTTTTTACCATAATATCTCAAACCCTGGGGCATTGAGATTTGTGCCATATCAATAGATTGGATGCTTTTTCACCAGCCAGAAAATCAGGGTTACCCATGATTGGGGTCATAGGACCCTTTTTTTGCGAGATCTGAAACCTCAAGGTCCAATAATCCCAATAGGCCAAGGTGTGCCTCACCAAAAAAGGCCAACTTTCATGAGCTGGTCTATTGTTCGCCCAGGGTGCTACTGACAAGTCTATTGGGGAAAGTTCCCTTTCCATCTTAATCCAAAGTTTCGGGGAATTCCCATCTGACCAATTTATGATTCTCATCAGTATCGCTGATGCATGATATACCTTAAGATCTGGTAATCCCAATCCTCCCTTATCTCTATGTTTGGTCAATATTGAGGAGCTGATCCTAGCCCTATTGGACTTCCAAATGAATCGTGTAATGGCCTTCTGAAGAACCACAAAATACCCTCTAGGTACGCTTATTGGGACTGTTTGAAAAAGATACAGAACTCTTGCAAGGATGTCCATCTTAATGACTCCCAGTCTTCCAAACCATGAGATGTGTTTCAAGGAGTATTTCTGTAGGTCTTCCAATACTTTTTTTTGCAAGGGTAGATAGTTGAGAGGGTAAAGCAGATGGAGCTGCCTTGGAATTTGTAATCCTAAATATGTTATACTAATGTTCTGCCATTTAAAGGGAAAGTTACTTTGAGTCTGAGAAGCTACGTCTGACGAGAGTGAAATATTGAGCATCTCACTTTTAGTGGGATTTATTTTAAAGTTGCTAAGAAGGCCAAATGTTTGGAATTCTTGTAGAATAGATGGGATAGCAACATGAGGGTTTGAAATGTACATAAGGAGATCGTCGGCATAGAGGGCCAATTTATGATGTGTGTTTCCTAATTTTATGCCTGTGATATCCGGGTTAGCTCGTAAAGCATTAGCTAGATGTTCCATAGCTATTACATACAGTAAGGGTGAGAGTGGACACCCTTGACGGGTCCCATTTTTAATGTCAAAAGAAGAGGCAAGTATACCATTGGTCCTCACTCTGGCTGTGGGATTCGTGTATAAAGCACAGATTTTCCCTATTACTGTGGGGCCCAAACCAATCTGCTTCAGTGCTGCAATCATAAATCTCCAGTTAACTCTGTCAAACGCTTTTTCTGCGTCGATTGCAAAGAGACAGAAAAGATCCCCAATAGTTCTTGCCCTAGAGATGAGATTAATCGTGCGAATGGTGTTGTCCCTAGCTTCCCTACCGGGAATAAACCCTACCTGATCTCCATGGATGACACCGGGAAGTACTTTATTAAGGCGATTCGCTAAAAGTTTGGAGTATAGTTTGATGTCACAGTTGATTAGGGATATGGGACGATAATTAGTGCAGACTTTTGGGTCTTTATTGGGCTTCGGGATTATGACTATGAGCTTCCAGTGACTGCTTAGGAAAGGGACACGTGGTTGAAATGCTATTGAATACTTTTAAAAGAAAAGGTGATAACAGATCTTGGAAGTCCTTGAAGAAGGGTGCAGTGAAGCCGTCTGGACCTTGGCTTTTTCCCCCTTTTAGTGATTTTAGGACTTCTCCTATCTCATTGTCTGTAAAATCTCCCTCAATTTCTGCTCCCGTCTCTGTGGGTATCGTGGGAAGAGCTGTATCATCTATGTATGTTTTTATTCGCTTATCAAGCACCTCTTCTTGCATGTCCGCGAATTGCCCTCGTATGTCATATAAACCCTTGTAGTATGCTTTGAAGGTTCCCGCTATTTGTCTCGGATGGTGTACCAAAGCACCTCTAGCATCCATTATGGTTGGGATAAAGCTAGCTTGTTGTCGAGGGTGTATATATAACGTGCCAAAGCCCTCCCGGGTTTATTGGAGTGCGTGAAGAGATAACTTCGAAAGCGTTCAGTGTTTCTAAAAATAGAGTCTGAGAGTAATCTTTTAAGCTGATCTCTAGCCGATGTGAGTTCAAGGAGGGTGTTTGGGTCTAGTGATTGCTTGTGTGACTGTTCAAGGTTAACTATCTTCGTTAAAAGTTGTCGTATCTTTTCTCCCTTCTCCCTCTTGAGTCTAGCTCCATGGCATACTAAGACAACCCGCAGCACGCATTTCAATGCTTCCCATTGGAGAGGAAGGGCTGTTTCGTCTAGTGAGTGATTCTCAAAAAATTGTTTAATGTTAGATTCCATGTCGGCCCTACATACACTGTCTTTCAACAAGGTTTCATTCAACCTCCATGTCCATTCTTTGGCTATCAGGCCAGGGAGTTCTAGAGATAGGAATATTGGCGCATGATCTGACCAAATTGGGGTACCTATATGTGAGCAAGGAGAGAGGGATAATGCATGGTGGGATATTAGAAATCTGTCCAGTCTGCTGTAGGATTGGTGCGCTGGGGAGAATAAGTGAAATCTTTATCCTTAGGATGGAGTATCCTCCAGACATCTACCAGTTGTCTGGCATGTAGCAGATGTTTGGATCTAGTAATTGTTGACCAGGGAACTGACGTTCTACCCGTAGAAGAGTCTAACGAGGGCTCCATGATCATATTGAAATCACCTCCCAGCAGCACCACTCCCTGTCACGTCTGTATGTGAGCAGCAAGAGCATACACAGTGAATAAGCTACTGACCGGACCCAAACTAGGGAGGATAAAGGGTGACCCCTGTCAGACCCTAAAAGCTCTCCCTATGCTGCCAAGCACATGTCCAGATCCAAATGGTGGATCGAGACATGCCCGCGTACCTAAGGCTGATGACCACTGTAACCCCTACAATAGTGGAAGGGGCACGGCCACCGGTGCCCTGCTCAGAATATGGACGGAACCGGGGTCGCCTCGGATCCAGTCAGAAAACAAACAGAAACACACAATGTCTGCACACTTAACTGAGGGAGCTGCAGCAGCAGTGAAGACAGATCCAAAGTCAGCAGACACTATCCGAAGTACTTGCTTCAGCAGAACTCAGGTCCATAGAAAGATAACACACAAGTGAATATACTCAAGCGAGAGATACAGCTCAAATGAAAAGTATAATCCACACCCTACAAAGGAGGAGGGGTGATTTAAAGGCAGAGAAATCAAACACAGGAGGGACAGCTGGGAGGAAGTAAAGACCTAAACACAGTGGCTGAGAAACAGAGCAGAGGGAACTCCTCCAAGCTCTAGTAGTGACATCATCACAGGGGTGGAGAAACAGAGCTGTGAGAACGTCTCAAAGCTCTGGTAGTGACACTCCCTCAGCGAAAGTGTCCAACTTGGTGAGCATACCTGACATGTCTGGTATTTGGTAGGTAGAGATTCCCGATGGTGTACACTCTCTCATGGATCCGCAGCTTCAGGAACAGGAACCGACCCAAAGGATCCGTTTGTGACTCTAGAAAAGTATAAGGTAGTGATTTATGCAGAGCAATTGAAACTCCTTTAGATTTAGAATCTGGATTAGTACTATGAACCCAATAAGTATAGTGTTTCGATAGGATTTTTGGAACATAGTCTCGCTTGAAATGCGTTTCTTGCAACAACAGTATTTGCGCTCTCTCCCTGTGCATGCCGTATAAAACCCCTGAGTGTTTCTCCGGAGTATTAAAACCTCGAACATTTAAAGAGGCCAGTTTCACTCTAGACGGGCCCACCATCCTGAAAACCTCAAGTGTTTCACTCATATGCACTCAAGAATGCTGGAATGGGAGAAAGTCAAGGGATCACCCAAACCGCCCCAAGATTATGTAGCGTCTTAAGGAGGTCTGGTGTTCCCTGACTATTAGGGCAAGGGAGTTGGAGTAAAGGGGAAAGAAGGGTAAAAGAAAGAGAAAGGTAAGATAAAGAATCTAGTAACCGTCCCAAGTAGAGGGACTGACTCGTCTTATACCCGATAGGACGAGAGTTACAGTAGGAGACGGACTTCCAGTGACAGAACAAGGAAGCTGCCACAAGGCTGAGAAGCCCGTGAGAACTTTGACTTATAGGTGAACATAACAAACGTTCTCATACAAATATCAACATTCAGCAAAACATTGCCTAAACATTAAGCTCTGGATGAGAAATAAATCTTTGTAAAGCATAAAAAAAAAAAAGGAATTAGCGTAAGGCATATATGTATCTCAATTGGAGAAGAGAAGGTACGGTAAGTGAATGGAAACTTGCAGCTATATATGCATTATCATTCATGACGTCTGATCTCTTGCTTCTGAAAGTGTCTATGGAACACTATGAGAGACATT
The DNA here is from genome assembly GCF_905171765.1 of Bufo bufo. Taxonomy (NCBI): domain Eukaryota; kingdom Metazoa; phylum Chordata; class Amphibia; order Anura; family Bufonidae; genus Bufo; species Bufo bufo. Next base: position 615,585,426 of record NC_053389.1, on the reverse strand, counting down.
TACATATAAGTCCCCGAATCTAATTCACGTGGACTGTTGAGGATTCGCCCTCCTTGAGATTGCTCTCCTTGAGTTACCACCTGTGGAACGGGATGGCAGGGCTGGAATAACCTACCAGTCAGGTAGATGGATTGGTGGCAAGTCCAATGCAGTTAGAAACATGTCTAGGTCGTCGGGATCCCGCAATTCCACACTGTGTCCGTTCCTGCGGACTATCAACTGAAATAGAAACCCCCATGAATACGGGATGTCCTTCGACCTCAAGAGGTCCAGTAAGGGTTTGAGTGCCTTTCTTTGGGCTAAGGTGGTTCTTGATAGGTCTTGGAGTATCGTCAGAGTGGCCCCATCAAAATCAATTGTGGTAAAATTGCGTGCCTTTTTCATTATTGCTTCCTTTACCGCATAATAGTGGAGGCGGCAGATCACATCCCTGGGCCTAGAGGGGTCCGAGCTGATGGGAGCTAAAGCTCTATGTGCTCTGTCCATTTCCAGCCGGTCTGTGACAGGTTCCCCCAGAATAGTGCTAAAGAGTCCCTGTAATGTAGATATTAAGTCCTCCGTCTTGGTGGCCTCAGGGAGTCCTCTAATTCTGATGTTGTTCCGTCTATTGCGATTTTCAATATCGTTGTGCAGACGGTAAAGGTAGCTAATGTGACGATCTCTTACTTCCCCTTGATTCATGAGGTCATCCACCTGAGTTGCTGTGTGATCATGCAGGGATGCCACTTCCTCAAACTTCTCCTCAATAGCTTGCACATTAGATTTGATTGTGGACAACTCTTGCTTATATGAGTTTTCTAGCCTCTCTACATACATCTCCATCTCTTGCTTAGTAGGCAGGAGTTAAATATACTCCCTTAAGTCCCAGTTCTCTCCTGAGTTCCCTCCTTCTGCCATTTCTATGGTACCTGAGGCTTGTGCTGCAGCGTAGCAGAGCTGGGAAGGTTGAGCTGCGTCCCAAGATGGCGACTGCCGCGTGGTGCCGCTTTGAAGGTGATCCTGCTTGGTCTGGAGCGGGTCAGGTGAGCGCCTTCCCTCTTTGCTTCTCGGGGTCTGATGTTGTGGCCCCTGAGTAGTCGGCAGTATCTCCGTCGCCGAGGAGTTAATGTGCCGGTGTAAGGGGAGCTGCGCTCGGGTTGCGGCCTGTCTTGTCTCCCGCCGTCCCCGCCGTAAAGTACTTGTGTAATCCGCTCCTATCGCCGGGGGATCTTGATGAGGGATCACCTGCTAGTGACCCTTTACGTGTGCGCACCATAGGATCTTTTTCGGGCACTTTCAGAGGAATTGCCCCTGTATTCTCAGCCTTGTGGTGGGAGCTCCACAGTCGTGCGTCCTCACACCGCCATAGTCAGGCCACGCCCCGTAAAAATCTATTTTTAATACCTTGAGGGGTGTATTTTCCAAAATGGTGTCACTTTTTTGGAGTTTCTACTCTAGGGGTACATCAGGGGGTCTTCAAATGTGACATGGCAACTTAAAATTATCCCAGTGAAATCTGCCTTCCAAAAACCATATGTCGTTCCTTTGCTTTTGCGCCCTGCTCTGTGCTTGTATAGCAGTTTACGACCACATATGGGGTGTTTCTGTAAACTACAGAATTAGGGTAATAAATATTGAGTTCTGTTTGGCTGTTAATCCTTGCTTTGTTACTGGGAAAATGGATTAAAATGGAAAATCGGCCAAAAAAGTGAAATTCAGAAATTTCATCTATATTTTCCTTTATTCTAGTGGAACACATAAAGGGTTACCAAAGTTTTTTAAATATATTTTGAATACCTTGAGGGATGTATTTTCCAAAATGGGGTAACTTTTTTGGAGTTTCTACTCTAGGGGTGCATCAAGGGGTCTTCAAATGTGGCAACTTAAAATTATCCCAGTGAAATCTGCCAATTTACCACTGTCATGAAGTAAATTATGTGACGAGAAAATAGTCTCAGAATGGCTTGGATAAGTAAAATCGTTTTAAAGTTATCACCACATAAAGTGACACGTCAGATTTGCAAAAAAATGGCCTGGTCCTTAAGGTGAAAAATGGCAGGGTCCTGAAGGGGTTAAAGGCGAGAACCTTAACCATTGGGCTATAAGAGCTCAATTCTTTAAGTCGTTGCTGAAAAACTTCAGAAGTTTCTCTTGTTGTATTATACAAGAGAAACTTCTATGAGGTTTTATAGCAATGACCTAGCATTGAGGTCTATAGCCCAGTGGTTAATGTTTTTGCCTTTAATGTATCGGGGCCCTGGGCACTGCCCACTTTGCCCCCCTCCCCCAACGCTGGTCCTGACTGTTGGGACCCCCACCAGATTACAAGAGCTGTACCTGAGTCCTTAAATCTAGTTAATGTGGACATGTTAAGGTAACATGGTAAGGACAGGTTCATATCAGCTCAGGATGGCAAAAATTGATCTGTCAGGTTCCTGTTAAGCGAACCTGCATTTCGCTAAACAAAATATCACAGCATGCTGCACTATTTTGTCTGCTATGTTTTATGGAATCCATGATGGAGACCCCAAATCTTACATAAAACTTGTGATCTCAAACCGACCTTCTGATATGATGCGGTGTCCTAATAGTTCTGAAGTTGAGTGAGTCGGCTCGAGGTCAAGACACAGAGACACAGCAACATGTAAAAAGAAAATAGATGTGACGCACTGGACTAACTATTGACCCAAGAGGTGCACTCAGTTGAGTGGGCTCACCCAGTCCACTCAAAAAGAGAAGTATAATAGAACAAAAGTAACTGGGCACTCTCAGGATATCTGGACCATTTGAAATTTATTAACATATAGTAGCATGAATAACTGTACTTATTGACAATGATAATATAAAACTGTAATAAAAATACCTGTCCACTACACCATAATACACAATGTGCAGTACTCCAATATGACAAATACTACAATATAAAATGCTAAAATTCGAGGAATACAATAGAATAAAAACTTGTATAAATATTCGGCAGATATGTGTATGGGAAAGTCAAATATTTAAAATTTGGCGATAATCCAATGTCCTTTATGTATGTCTCTTTCGATAAATGACAGGGATATCCGAAAAAAAGCAAAGTCCCAATGAGCAATCAAAGAACAAACTCAAGCGGCGTCCCGCTAATAGCATCCACCAGCAGCGTCCCACTGGAATAATAATGCCGTTTTTAAATCGCTGGAAAATAATTGCTGGATAAAATCGTACGGTCTTACCGTCTCCTTTGATAAGTCGACAAAGATGCAGTTATGGACTTCTGAGTTTGCAGACCATATCTTGTAGTAAACTCGCACAACTGCAATTGTTTGGCACATGTAGTCAGGCCTTCACCATGGAATCAGGCCTTACACTTTCTTTTCCAAGTGTACCTTTCTTGTGCCAGGTAGTTCTTTTTTTGCGACTTTCCAGTCAAATCTCCAGCTTCCCAAGTGGTCCAAATGTTGGGGTCCTGTCTAGGCTAGACGCGTTTCGGGGTTTAGAAGTACCCCTTCCTCAGTAGCTATCAGTCCCCCAAACAATCCCTTTCTTATATAGTGGAGAAGTTCTTCCAAAAGTCTGGATAAGATGTTCCAAAAACCTGAAATGGATCAATTTTTGATCCAGTGTTTTATTGAGTCTATTCCCATTAAAATCCTCGCTATAAAATAACATTGTCAAATAATTTTTAATATATATAAAAAACACACATATGTCACAATGGTCTTAAAATTTAAAATACCATTCTACACAGATAAAAAACGAAAATATGCTCTAGATTGTGTTTGCAGCTGGGTATGTGAAAGTCCTTTCATCCCCATATTGATGTGAGTCAGGTGCTTCTAATGGACCAAAAAACGCATCTAACACCATGCGGTTTCCATGCGGTTTTGATGCGTTTTTTGCAGCAATCATCCTGGACGCCTCTGTGGGATATTTCTATCTTCACTAAAGTGTCCAGGATTACAATATAAGGGCAATACTTACTAAAATACAACTAAAAACTCATGAGTTGTTTACTGGTGAATACTATATATTCCAATATCTAATTTTCTGATGCCCTATTTTCAGGGAGAAAAGATACCTTGCTTGGAAGTCTATATTCAACATTACCATTCAAATTATTCAATATATAGAAACAAAATAAAATATGCTCTAGATTTCCTTAGCAGCTGGGTATATAAAAACTCTTCCATCTCTATATAAATATGGACCAGGAGATTCCAATAATCCCTAAAAAAAAAAAAAAAAAAAAAAAAAATTTTTTATATTTTTTTGGGATTATTGGAATCTCCTGGTCCATATTTATATAGAGATGGAAGAGTTTTTATATACCCAGCTGCTAAGGAAATCTAGAGCATATTTTATTTTGTTTCTATATATTGAATAATTTGAATGGTAATGTTGAATATAGACTTCCAAGCAAGGTATCTTTTCTCCCTGAAAATAGGGCATCAGAAAATTAGATATTGGAATATATAGTATTCACCAGTAAACAACTCATGAGTTTTTAGTTGTATTTTAGTAAGTATTGCCCTTATATTGTAATCCTGGACACTTTAGTGAAGATAGAAATATCCCACAGAGGCGTCCAGGATGATTGCCGCAAAAAACGCATCAAAACCGCATGGAAACCGCATGGTGTTAGATGCGTTTTTTGGTCCATTAGAAGCACCTGACTCACATCAATATGGGGATGAAAGGACTTTCACATACCCAGCTGCAAACACAATCTAGAGCATATTTTCATTTTTTATCTGTGTAGAATGGTATTTTAAATTTTAAGACCATTGTGACATATGTGTGTTTTTTATATATATTAAAAATTATTTGACAATGTTATTTTATAGCGAGGATTTTAATGGGAATAGACTCAATAAAACACTGGATCAAAAATTGATCCATTTCAGGTTTTTGGAACATCTTATCCAGACTTTTGGAAGAACTTCTCCACTATATAAGAAAGGGATTGTTTGGGGGACTGATAGCTACTGAGGAAGGGGTACTTCTAAACCCCGAAACGCGTCTAGCCTAGACAGGACCCCAACATTTGGACCACTTGGGAAGCTGGAGATTTGACTGGAAAGTCGCAAAGAAAGAACTACCTGGCACAAGAAAGGTACACTTGGAAAAGAAAGTGTAAGGCCTGATTCCATGGTGAAGGCCTGACTACATGTGCCAAACAATTGCAGTTGTGCGAGTTTACTACAAGATATGGTCTGCAAACTCAGAAGTCCATAACTGCATCTTTGTCGACTTATCAAAGGAGACGGTAAGACCGTACGATTTTATCCAGCAATTATTTTCCAGCGATTTAAAAACGGCATTATTATTCCAGTGGGACGCTGCTGGTGGATGCTATTAGCGGGACGCCGCTTGAGTTTGTTCTTTGATTGCTCATTGGGACTTTGCTTTTTTTCGGATATCCCTGTCATTTATCGAAAGAGACATACATAAAGGACATTGGATTATCGCCAAATTTTAAATATTTGACTTTCCCATACACATATCTGCCGAATATTTATACGAGTTTTTATTCTATTGTATTCCTCGAATTTTAGCATTTTATATTGTAGTATTTGTCATATTGGAGTACTGCACATTGTGTATTATGGTGTAGTGGACAGGTATTTTTATTACAGTTTTATATTATCATTGTCAATAAGTACAGTTATTCATGCTACTATATGTTAATAAATTTCAAATGGTCCAGATATCCTGAGAGTGCCCAGTTACTTTTGTTCTATTACACAGCAACATGTGTTTCTCATAATGGCCTCTTTATTGTAATGATCAGTGCACGTATTTATACACAGACAGACGCAATAAAAACTGTCTTAGTGTAGACAAGCTTTGAGTTACTATGTTTGGTTTGAGATAAGAAAATGAATGGTCAGCATGGATGGATTAGGGGCCAACCATGGACTTTGTAGTTCTGCATTCCAAGGCTAAATCCCCCTCTTATGTAAGTGCTGGTTATACATAGATATAAAATGAATATGTATACAAAATGGACGCCTTTATGCTTTCCCTCACAAATCTCCCCTTTTGTCAATAATTTCAGGTATTGCTCAGAAGGTACATTGACATGTGCTAATCACACGTCCAGGACTTACTACCTCTTCACCTGATTCCCTCCTGAGCATCCTGCAAATTACATCACAATTACACATGCTGGATCTTTCCAGTGGGAGATCTTGCTTGATGGAATATCCGGTTTAACTCTTAGAAATGATGACTATACTGTCTGTGAACCATACTTGTTTGGCTGGAAGTATCTGACTGTAACAGTTTTCTTATGACCCAAAAACCTAATTTTACTATTACATATACTATATAATTAATACAACTGTTACTACTTGAACTATACTCTGTAAAATTTGGCAGATACCCCCATCTTTTGATGTCACATAATCTAGCACTATTGTGTGTTGATTAGTTACTAATATAAGCTGAGCCTGTACAGTACTAGTCTGATTGAGCATCCCCAAAACCTCCCAAATTTGATTATCTAAGTAATCTGTGGCTTCCACTAATTTGTCCCATATCTGCATCACCATAGAAAATAAGACTAGTGTACTGAAAAATCTATTTGTCCCTCGTCCTTCCCATCGATACTACATGTGGCTTCTGCTTGGTCTGGGGTGATTCTCAGCTGCCCTCTTATATAGGGTGTGCTTGGGGACCACATTAATGTCTACTTTATCATATGGTAAGATAAAAGTGGCAGGTATCAGTCGGGCCAGGGTGCATGTTCCAGAGGCCCCAGGAGGCATCCACTTGTAGGCTGTGACTCCACAGGCAAAGAAAAAGTAATCGGTCATCTCCCATACTAAAAACAAATTCCTACTTAGATTACTATGTATAGCCCTAACAGATGTCTTACAAGACTGACAGTAATGTATAATGCATACTGTTGGATTGTTAATTCTGTTATGAGGCTACAATGCTCGCTGCACTCCGGGAAAGCCCAGAGCCGCTTACCAAAACATAGCCGTGAGACACGCAGACTGGTTACTCAAAAGTAAACCCCGGCATCCGTAGATTGTCTCAACTCCGGACTTAACAATGTTAGTACATAACTGACTGCACTGCTCACTGCACTTGAGGAACGCCCAAGCCGCTTACTAAAACGCAGTCGTGAGACACAATACCAGTTGCCCGTGACAAACCCTGGTCTGTGGAGACTGTCTCAACTCCACATTGGCAGCATAACGTTAAACCAACATCACATCAATATCACAGTTCTTTGGACAGGACAATTATAACATGTAAGACTCGCCCAGATCTTAGCTGTCAACACAGGGAGGGACAGAGGGTCATTTTATAAGAATAACATTTCTTACCGTGCAGCTGCGTTATAGTCTGTCCATCTCGGTGGAGCACATGCCGTTGTTGATCCGAATGGCCTTACTAGATGTCCTGTCCCTGTTCGGGCACCATTTTCTGTGGTCGCACACCAACCTTCTGATGTGATGCGGTGTCTTAATAGTTCTGAAGTTGAGTGAGCCGGCTCAAGGTCACGACAGAGAGACAAAGCAACATGTGTTTCTCATAATGGCCTCTTTATTGTAATGAGCAGTGCAAGTATTTATATACAGACTAAATAAAAACTGTCTTAGGGCTCTTTCACACTTGCGTTGTTCTGTTCCGGCATAGAGTTCCGTCGTCGGGGCTCTATGCCGGAAGAATCCTGATCAGGATTATTCCCATGCATTCTGAATGGAGAGAAATCCATTCAGGATGCATCAGGATGCCTTCAGTTCCGGAACGGAACGTTTTTTGGCCGGAGAAAATACTGCAGCATGCTGCGCTTTTTGCTCCGGCCAAAAATCCTGAACACTTGCCGCAAGACCGGATCCGGCCTTAAGCTAAACGTCGTTTCGGCGCATTACGTTTAGCTTTTTCTGAATGGTTACCATGGCTTCCAGCACGCTAAAGTCCTGTTTGCCATGGTAAAGTGTAGTGGGGAGCGGGGGAGCAGTATACTTACCGTCCGTGCGGCTCCCGGGGCGCTTCAGAGTGACTTCAGGGCGCCCCACGCGCATGGACGATGTGATCGCATGGATCACGTCATCCATGCACATAGGGCGCTCTGACGTCATTCTGGAGCGCCCGGGAGCCGCACGGACTGTAAGTATACTGCTCCCCCGCTCCCCACTACTACTATGGCAGCCAGGACTTTAATAGCGTCCTTGGTGCCATAGTAACACTGAACGCATTTTGAAGACGGATCCGTCTTCAAATGCTTTCAGTTCACTTGCGGTGTTACGGATCCGGCGGGCACCTCCGGCAAATGGAGTACACGCCGGATCCGGACAACGCAAGTGTGAAAGAGGCCTTAGTGTAGACAAGCTTTGAGTTACTATGTTTGGTTTGAGATAAGAAAATGAATGGTCAGCATGGATGGATTAGGGGCCCACCATAGACTTTGTAGTTCTGCCTTCCAAGGCTAAATCCCCCTCCTATGTAAGTGCAGGTTATATAAAATGCATACAAAATGGACGCCTTTATGCTTTCTCTCACAGACTTATATGAGTGTGGCCTAAAAAGTAATTCTGATTATTAGAACAATTATGAACAGAGTGGGGAGAATGTATCATTTTTGGATGCCCGTTTTCCCCCTTCCCCCTGTTAAGATCTTTTGTGTATTTGATATAATCTGTGCATGTTTTCCTTCTAAGCTCCATTAGGGGCCTCCATCGCAATGTGAGTCAGAAAAATGTAGCATGCAAATGGGATAGTGCATGAGAGATTGAAATAACACCAAAGACAGAACCCTTTTGCCATTCTCAGCCTTCTCAGAGTCCAGGCACAAGATAGTATCGGCTTCGTCCTTAAAGGGAGTCTGTCTCTTCCCTAAAGCCCTATTAAGGGGGGTTTTCCAGGACTTAGATGGCCTATCCTAAGGTTATGTCATAAGTATTAGATTGGTGTGGTCTGACATGTGTTACCCCACCAAGCTGTTTTTGGGCATATTCATATGAACCAATCCTACCTGACCCACAAAAATGGTGGCTAGAATCTGATGAGGTGTTATGAACAGAATAGCTGCTTGATTTTTACCATGTGTCTTCCTCCTAGCATGGCTATATGTTGCGTAGCAGAATAGGATATTTGATCTGTCCAAAACTTAAAAATCTGTGAAAAACAGGGAACAAAGACAGGCAGGAGAAATAGGGAGCAGAATGGTATAATGTTATCAACGCCTAATATGAGTAGCAAGTGTTCCATAGCCAGGTAATGTGAATAAAGTGCTCCAGTGCCTGACAGTACGTGAAAACCGTCTACCTGCAGCGTTCTGAAGAGTGAAAGGCATTGTCACTGCAGGCGATAATCTGGTAAAAAAAAATGCCGAATGCTGTGACTCAACATTGTGATCAACATTTCTCTTCCGTAAAGCTGCAGAAGATGCTCTGGACATTTTTTAGGGTAATTATTAGATGAAGATGTTGAATGTCTTTAATTGGGCTCTTCCATACAATAATAAGGCATCAGAAGAGATTGTGTGAAATAATTGCAGTTTATTGAATGAGTTACTATAAGGTGTGTGGTTCTTCTGTCCCACTCCCAAGAGGGATGATAAACGGCTTGCTGACAGATAAGCGTCTCACTTCATTACTTCCAGATGGTAAACAGGTCAGTCTGCTAATTGTGGGTGTGACTAAGGAAGAGCCGCTATCGAATGCTACCTGCTCGGCAGCATGGACGAGGGGACGGGCCACTTGAACTAATCAATAGGAAATAACTGCCAGTAATTAAGCAAGAGGAATGCTAACGAGGTAAAAAGAAGATTCATATTTTATGAGAATCCCTCCCATGGATGTGCTAAACGCAGAGGCCTGAAACAAAGACTGTATCACTAGGCACAATCTAGTCTACCATTTGGCACAACGACTCCGCATCTCCCTATCTGCAGCGCTGCTGTTACCAGTTATTATCCGTATGTAAGGTTCAATGCTGCGTCTTAAAGGTGTTTAGCATAAGCAGCTAACATCTAATGTAATTGAGTTCTTATCTTATCTCCGAGCAGACAGCTCTGATCCTTGTTAGTGACAGATCACAAATGACTGTCTGGCATCTTTTAGCAGAGCTTAGTGACAGCCACACTTGAGCAGTAGGGGTGGCTGAGGTGCGTCTTATGTAACGTGACATATGGGGATGTAGGTGCAGATATAGTATACTGAAAAAGGAGTAAAGTAAGTAGGTATATAAGAGGTAGCTCAGAAATTTCTCTTGTAAAGCTGGCCATAAATTCACAGTAGATTTCAAAGTTGAAGGAGTTACTCCATGAGTATATTTTAATGTACACTGTTGAATAATCCAAAACATAAGTTTTTAATTGGATTTATTTTTTTAATTTGGCTAGGAAGTGCTGATATATACTTGTTTTGGCATCCCCTAGTGTCCCCTTCTCCACCTAATGCTGATGAAAAGCAGCTGCTTCTAGTGCAGTTCTTACTGCCTGGTCACACACAAGAGGATGTGAGTGGTGGGACTGAGCCACTGGGCATGTGTGACCTCATGCACTGGACACATTTGGTGGACATTGTTAGAAGACATCAAGAGAACACCAGGGGACGGTGTTATAAGTATGTAGCAGCTGTATCTATTGCTTAATTATGAAAGACTGTTAAGTTGTAAATAGTTTACTCTTTGGATATCCCTTTAACCACTGTGGCCACAGTGTTTGTGATCAATCAGTTGCGTAAAAGATTAGAAAAAAGCTCTACTGCTGTCCATGGGCTGTGTCTGCTATTACAGCTCATCAACACTTAAAGAGGACCTTTCACCGATCATGACATTGATCAGCGCTACAGCCTGGGAGAAGGAGACGCCCGCAGAACAAGGGCAGTCTCCGCCTACTATAACCAAGTCCCCGAACATACCGGAGGACATAACGGGAGAACGGAGCGGCGCCCAGGGATAATAGTAAGTGCAGTGAGATCCCTGGGCGCCGCTGTATATGTCATGATACTTAGTTCACAATGTCAGGATCGGTGAAAGGTCCTCTTTAAAGGGGTTATGCCATGAGTAATATAAAAATAATGAAAATCGGATACCATATAGTACATGACAATCTATTTCTTCCAAAGCTAAAACCAGCCGTCTACCTCACATGGATCCAGAACTCCCTACATTCATTATTCTGGTTGCTCCCCTACATTCTCATGAGGCTGGCAGATTAGAGGTTGTGTAGTTTATCAGGGGGCAGGTCATTTGTGCTGCAGCTCTCTCCCTATCACAGCTCAGGGGGCAGGTCTTTCTTGTGCAGCTCTCTCCCTGTAACCTTCACAGTGTCTGACAGAAGATATGGCTAGTGGCAGTCGAAGGATGGAACTGAGCATGTGTGACCACCTCAGTAGATGGACTTGCACATTGCTATACAGATTAAACACAACATGGAACCAGTCTTATGAAGTAAACAGAACATATCATAATTGGAGCATTTTTGTAACAAAGTAAAAAATTACAAAAGTAACACATTTTTTTAATTATATACAAATAACATTTAATGGTGGCACAACAGAAAAGGAACATTTTTCTTTCACTGCAGTTTACCACACAGCAGTTAATATTCCTAGGCTTCTTAGCCATAGACTACATATCACGTTTTAATAGCAGCGCAGCTGACAAGGTGGCTCCTGTTGCTAAGGTGCTGCTGACAAATCATAAATACCATGCCAGAGAAAAGAGGCTCCGATGCAATGCAAATGAAAAAACAAAACCAAAGTAGATTCGTTCTAACACCAATAAGAGAAGACATATCCTACCCCAGCAACACAATTGTGGCTATTTTATGCACTCCTTCTGATACCATGGTCTGAATAAGAAGGGTCATCTGAAGATTAATGGCCTCTCAAAATTCAATCAGGGCATCCTTGAACTACTTCTACTCTGTTATTGATGGCAATTCACAAAGGATCATCCTGAAGGCCACAACAGAGTTGCCACCTAGTCTCTGCTGCTGCCCCTTAGACCTCCAGCAGGTAAGAAGGCTATCTACTATGTCTGCAAATATAAAAACCTACAACACCAGGATAAGCACAAAATATGCAATGTGTACATCCCTTCCAAGACAAAAACATAACCACATTAAGTCACATATTTCTTATAAAACTTCCCATGGCCAACTGCATATTACTCTCCCTTTAACAGCGTGCCAGCGGTGATAACTATCAAAAGATACATATTTTAATAACATATGAGCTAGCATACATCACAAATAGCTGACCAAAATGTAAATCAGTGGAACAAGTAATCCAAGGATGCAATGATAAAGTACTGAAATCGCAGAGCTAATTTTATGAGGTTAACTTTTATACCACACCAAGCAACATTTCCTCTAAAATCCTTATATATGGCACTAGCTATGCATCTATGACCTTGATCGCATAGTTATAAGAGATATGTCTGACCACTTACAATATACTTTCATTATTTGATCTGTATCACACTCTGCAAAGCAGCTTTTTTTTTTTTGTCATTTATATAGCGGCAACATATTCCACAGTGCTGTACAGAGATTCTCATCACCCACTCTCCCCATTGGGACTCACAATCTAAATGCCAAGTGCACCTATCAGTATACCTTTGGAGTATGGCAGGAAAACCCACACAAACACGGGGAGAACATACAAACTCCATGCAGATGTTGCCCTTGGTCAGATTATTAGAACCTAGCACCTAACCACTGTTCTGCCTGCCATGAGATGCACAGCATGACATCAATGTTGTCTGTAGGACATATGTTAATAAATCAGAGTTCCTTTTATTCTAATCACTTTACTTTAAGTAAACTCTGTCTTAGCAATAGGGGGAGACAGAGAAGAAGGATCCATTCACAGAACTATTTAAAAAAATATGGGTGTTAAAAACGGCCCATATTTGTTTTTTTAATGGATGCTTTCCAAGAAAAGTAGGCATATGGATTAAAATAACTACTGGATTTGCATAATTTAGGAAGGCTGCCTCTCAAACCGTCCTCTTCAATTGTATGGAGGATGTCGTCCATGAAAACAGCCAAAAAAAAATGGTGATGTGAATAGGCCCATAGACTTCCATCGTTTTGAAAACGGACGTTTTTTTACTGTTGTGTGAATATGCACCTTAACATTACATTCCCAGCTACTACCCAAGTCCAAGCTCCACAATAGACTTACGCCATGTCCAGACCTGTGTGTATTACATGCAGATTTGCAATGCTAGATGTAAAACCCACTGCAAAACACTGCTAGAAATCTACAACATATGGGCATGCTGAGGATTTCCTACAAAATCTGCTGTTTCTGAATGTGACTTTGAAGGATTTGTGATGTTTCATGTAAACATGCTCATTAAATGGGTTGTCCAGTTTCACGATATTGATGACCCATCCCTAGGACAGGTCATTAATATCAGATCACTGGGGATCCCGGCACCCCCACCGATCAGCTGTTTGAAGGGGCCGTGGCACTCGTGCGACCGTTGCATCCTCTTCAGGGTTTACCTGCACACGGTCTACATTGTAAAGGCGGTGCAGTGTCATTACAGCTTCCTCTCCCATTCAAGTGAATGAGATGAAAAGCTGTAATTATCCTGCACTGCCACAAATAATGCTGATGGCTTATGATTCCAAAATCAGCTTTATGAAAAGAAGCTGTAAGCATTCTCACTAAAAGACATAAAATATTAGCAAAATTCAGTGTAATTAACATCATGGCAATTCATCAATAAGCACTGAAAATGCCAAAGGGAATATGTAGAGAAAGAGAGTGTACATGACAAACATGTCCCTAAAGGGTTATTATTGCTGACAATTTGTAGCAGAACTCACACAGACTGTATTAAACAGGACCAGTCCCCTTTTTTCCCCTGAAAGTGAATGCACAGTTAACAACAGCATAGCAGAGCTGCTTCATGTCAGGGTATGGCTAGATAGCACAGCTGTCTGCATGTGACCAAGCCAAGTCCATCTTACTGCTAAGTCATGCAGTCTGTCTGCTGCAAGTGGACATGTGTGGCCAGCCACGCTGTCTGGCCATACCCTAAGGCTTTAAGGCTGAAATCACTGCAACCAGTCTCTTGAAGCTACACTGCAGGGGGACTGCAATCGTAACTAAAAGATGTGCAATGAGCAGGGACACTGGGTCATTGGGGCTGCTATGCAGTGGGTCAGATTTAGGTGTAACTAAGTTTGTGACGCCAGTTGCAGCTTGCGCAGGTACTGTAAAAGGGCCCTTTAAGATGGTATAGCTCATGTACTAGGTTAGGAATGCCAGAGGGGGATATTGTCTCTGTATTGTGTCAACGGTGTCTCCTACCTGTAGTACGGCTGGACTCCTGTATCCTGGCTCACATGCAACAAATTGAGTGCTGTAAATAGGAGTAATGTAGGAATGATGGAATTCCACACAGAGAATAGGGGTCCAACTTGTCTTTACTTGATGTTATAAGAGGCAGCTTTAGATCCATACAATATTACAGCAATAGTCTTTAGGTCCCAGCAGGTATTGGCAATATGTGGCAGGAATTATATCTATATTCTGCATCTGAACATACGCCTTTAAGAATCTGGCAGGTATCTGTCTTCTGCTCTGTCTTGGGTCTGCTTAGTATGGGCCTGACTAGCTATGGAGGTACTTATCTTCTCCTTGTATTTGGAATCTGTACTTACAGGACTGCTCGCAGGGAATGGTGGTTTCTTCCTGGAGATCTAGTAGTTCTGAAGATGGCTGCTTTCTTTGTCATCCAGCTGAGGTAAGGAACTCAGGCTGGGAAGATTGATCTTGGGCCTCAGGTTAGGCCTGAATCCTTGGTTGGGATCCCTGTTTCTGGGAGCTCCTATTCACACAGCCTACCCCAACAGGGGGTGGCTGGTACACTGCCTAGAACTGTCTATCCTCCTCCTGAAGTAGGATGTGGGAACATTCCACTTCTCCTCAGAAAGGGGGAAGCTAGCCTGGAATGGTCTATTCCAGTCTAGGTATACTAACTGGCTTGGTTCTGCTACATACTGCTGCTACCTGCTGGTGTACATGAATATTACAGCATAAATACAATGCAACAGACCTGGAAAATGCACATTAGGGAAAATGATGCAAACTTATACCAGATGACATTATGCATATACCTAACATTATGAAGCAGGGGAACAGAAGTTTAGTGACATACTTCAGGATGTTACAGATGCGCATCTGGAGGCTAAGTTCCTTTTGGAGTCCTGCTGCACACGTATGCTGCAAGTGTGTCATAGCAAATTTTATGAATATGGAAACATGAGTGGATGCTTTTTGGCCAGGGACCTTAGAAGGCAATTATGTCAATGACATATCCTTAGTCTAAAAACTTCCTCTGCCAGAGTGGTCCATACAACCCAAGAAATTGTTGCTGCTTTCCACTCTTTGTATTCCAACCTGTATAATTTGTCTGCTCCCACTCCTCCCAGGGGTAGTCAGGTACTAAGTCCTTACCTCCCAAACACTTCTCTAGAATCTATGTGGAGAATTCCACTGAGTTCAAAGACACTTTTACAGAAGCTGTATTATGGCTGGTTATTAAGACCTTACCATGAGGGAAGAGCCCCAGACCCAATGAGTTCACTGCAACGTTATACAAAACTTTCTTCCCCCACATTGCCCCATAACTGCTTTACATGCTTAACATTGTCTTTTCTAACCTTCCCAGCCTAATCCACTATAGCACATGTTGCAGTCCTTCCTAAACCTAACCTTCCCAGCCTAATCCACTATAGCACATGTTGCAGTCCTTCCTAAACTCTCTAAAACCCTCCAGCGTGCACTAGTTATCGACCAATCTCTTTAAAGATCAGGTGGGCTTTGTGCCATGCAGGGACACTCCTGATAACAATCTTTGTGACAGAATGGCTCAATATTTTTAATGAAGACCAATTGAAAAAATTATTTTTAACCCAAAATGAGTAAAATGTGATCATAAAAAAACTCCCCCGAAGGTCTACATAGCCTTTAAAATCAATGGCTCACTTTCTCCTCGATTTTGCTCTTCCCAGGGGTGCCCTCTCTAAACCTTGCTTTATGTTTTGGTCATGTAACATCTTATGTCCGCTATATGGGCTAACTCAGAAATTGGGGGGGGTCACCATTAGTGGATAAGAATATAAATGTTCTGCCTTTGTGGATGATCTCCTAGTATATATTACCAATCTTTCTTTGCCTTCAAATTTTAAGATGAATATGGCCAGATCTGAGGCTTTGAATGTTTCTCTCCCCCTGTCTATGGCAACTACGCTTGTTGTAGGGGCATATCAAAAGGTTTAGATCGGTGGGGGTCTGAGTGCTGAGACCCCCACCGATCTATAGAACGAGGGGAGAGAAGCACACGTATCAAGTTTGTCTAAAGTACAGTGCCACTTTAAAGGGTTTCTGTCACCAGAATTAAACCTATTAAACTAGCTGACATTAGCGATGTGCTAATGTCAGCTGAATCTAACTAGTCTAATTCTACTTTTATCTATGCCCCCATTTTACTCCAGAAATATAACTTTTATAATATGCTAATTAGCCTCTAGGAGCATAGGGGCATTGCCCCTGCTCCTAGAGGCTCCGTTCTCCCACCTCTGGCCACGCCCTGCTACACTAGATTGACGGCCAGGCAGCGTTCGTCTCCTTCTGCCGGCCCTGACTGCCGTCTAAATCTCGCGCCTGCGCCGTCCCGTTCACTATTTGGTGCAGTGAGTGAAGGGCGCTGGCCGGCTGCCAGCTTCCTCACTGCGCCTGCGCCAAATACTGAACGGCGCGAGATTTCCACAGGCCGGGCAGTTGGAGGTGAAGGCTGCCTGGCCCTGTCAATCTAGTGGGAGAACGGAGCCTCTAGGAGCAGGGGCCCCTGCACCTAGAGGCTAATTAGCATATTATAAAAGTTTTATTTCTGGAGTAACGGGGGCATAGATAAAAGTAGGAATAGGCTAGTTAGGTTCAGCTGACATTAGCACATCGCTAATGTCAGCTAGTTTAATAGGGTTAAAGGGGTTATCCCATCTTAGACAATGGGGGCATATCGCTAGGATATGCCCCCATTGTCTGATAGGTGCGGGTCCCACCTCTGGGACCCGCACCTACAAGTAGAACGGAGCAGAGAAAGTTGAGGAGGGCGCATGCGCAGCCGCCCTCCATTAATTTCTATGGAGCCGCCGAAAATAGCCAAGCGCTGGCTCGGCCTTTTTTCTTGTCCCCATATAAATGAATGGGAGCGGTGGCCTCGCATGTGCGGTGCGCTCCTATTCACTTCAGTGGGAGAGGCGGGGAGCTGCGCCTGGTGGTGGATGGACCCCGAGAAACCCGGGGTCCTCCAGCCACAACTCTCCCCGGCTCCGTTCTCCTTGTAGGTGCGGGTCCCAGAGGTGGGACCCGCACCTATCAGACAATGGGGGCATATCCTAGCGATATGCCCCCATTGTCTAAGATGGGATAACCCCTTTAATTCTGGTGACAGGAACCCTTTAAATCTACATTTCCTTTTGCTTGGCCATATGCTGGAATTTCTTATTTTGGCATCAAACTATCCTCTGACCTGTCCCAACTATTTACTAATAACTTTGCCCCTCTCTTAGTACGGTAATTGTTTCAAAGTGACTTGGACTCATTGAATCAAAGTGAATTCTGGTTTGGAAGAATCAAAATTCTCACAATTATTCTTCTATCTAGATTGCTTTACCTCCTGCAGACCATCCCTATCCATATCCCGGTTTCGGTCTGGACTTTGGTGCCTTTATATAGTTCCCGTGGAGGCCAAGGATTTGCTGAGATATTCTCTCTTGCCTAAAAGATACAGGTGGAGTTAGTATTTCAGACTGTTGATTGTATTATTTCTCGCCTGCTCATGCTAGGCCTCTGAATCTACTACATTATAACAGCTCAAAATTTTGGGTGCATTTTGCACTTGATTCCTGTGATTGATCCCTGGCCTCCAATACCCTGGACATCACCAATTTTCTTCTGATTACCCTACACTCTGTTAACCTGTGCACATACTGTCTCACTGTTGTATACATCTTGGTCCATTTACTCCAATCACTCAATCCTGCGTTTCCCCTGGGGTCACGTGACTGACTACAAATTACAGGGTATTCAGTTTTGTCAAGTAATTTCAAAGGACTCCATAAAACCTCTAGCCTCCTTTTTTACTGATACAACTCTCAATTCGCATAGCCACTATGAATACTCCCTATTACAGCATCTCTTTTTTTCTGTAAAAGACAGCATCATTTTGACTTATCTCCCTTTGAATGTCTGTGCCTGGTTGCCTCCACTATTCTTCACAACATTTCTGTAATTTATAAACTCTTGATAGCCCAGCACGCTACCGCATCTGATTCTTTTTGTTAGGCATGGGAGTCTGAGTTGGGGAAACTGTTTTATTCTTCTCAGTGGGCCAAATGCCTTTACCCATTTCATAAGGCGGTGATTGCGACCAAATCACAGGACACTTGCTATAAAGTGCTATCCCATTGGTAGAGGGTTCCAACCCTTCTCCACCAGTGATTTCCCTCTATCTCTGACCAATGTTGGCACTGTGGCTTAGCGGAAGGTACTATGAACCACATTTGGTGGGAGTCCAGATTGATGCTCCACTTTTGGGATGCTGTCCTCTGAATCATCTTAGAGGTGACGGACATCTCGGTTCCAAAGTCTCCGGAATCAGTTTTGATATTTATGTTTGAATTGCCCCAGGCAACCTATAAAAAATCTCTGCTTAGACATCTTCTTCAGGCTTCTAAGATGGTCATTCCATCTCACTGGAAATCTACTAATCCCCTTCTTTAGATGAATGGTTTGAGGAGGTGGCATTGATAAAGATAATGAAGGTGATATTTTCTTCTTCATTCGACAAGGAATATGAAGAGGAAAATAGTGAGGTTAGACTCTCATATACCAAAGGGACTAAATGAGAATTGCAGTTTTAGTTTATTTTTGTAAGTATTCATTTGATTGAGTGGCAAATAAAGGTGTTTATGGCAGTGAGAATTATGATAATTAAAAGTATTGTATTATATTTTTGATGTGATGTTATTAGCTCTATTGTAATGTATATATACTTTGCTATAAATACCCAACCTTCTCTTCCTCACGCACGCATGAGTAAGTAGGCAGATTCTCTCTAAGGGTACATGCAAACGTTCAGGATTCATGTGCGGAGAATCCGCACTGAAATCCGTAGGTATTTGCAGGCAAATCCGTGCGGTCAATCCGCATCAATTGGTGTGGATTTTCCGCATGCAGATTTTACTAAGTGAATGAAGAAAATCCGGTCAGGATAAATAAAATAAATTAACATGCTGCGAATTTAAAAATCTGCTCCGCAGGTCAAAATCCGCGTGGAAAAAATCTGCATCGTGTGCATTGAGAATTTCAAATTCTCATAGAATACAATGTACATGACCTACGGTGCAGATTTTCTGCACGCAAATCTGCGCGCAATCCTTGTCGTGTGCATTTAGCCTAAAACTGCATGGTAAGGGAGGAGGTCACAGTGGTGTTGGACTCCACATCCCTTGTGTCTTGTTATACTTCTCTGTGATTATGGAATTTTCTACAAATTAATAAAAGGAGTTGTGAGTATAAAAATGATCGCTCACTGGAAAACATAGAAGTAACTTTTTATACGAATCTACACATATTGAGAGACTGTGATTGCCGGGAGAAGTGGAGCTCCCAGCGTGGACCCAGTGTTGTGTGTACAGGTGGCTGATTGCTGCATTTTGTATTAAGAGTTTCCCACATAACACATTTAAGAGCTTCCCATGGAATACAGGGAGGGGTGGGTTCCCCTGCATGATCAGAGTAGAAGTACTTGATAGTTTGAATGACATCTGCTACACAGGGCCGGTTCTAGGTGAAATGGGGCCCTGGGGCGAAAAACAATAAGGGGCCCCCCCCCATGACACTTGATGACTTTTACAGAAGAAACTGTATATTTTGGGGCACAGTGTAGCGGTATACTGTATATTGTGTGGCACAGTGTAGCGGTATACTGTATATTGTGTGGGCACAGTGAATGCTATATGTGTATAACATAAACATAATTCATATGAAAACTTACAATTACTTGGCTTGGCCCTTGGGGATCTCGGACGCCACTTCCACACTTGGTCGGGGGCTCGGCGGAGCTGATGTTGCGTTTTATCCTAATGAGAAAGATTTCATAATAAGAATTTGGAGAAGGGGCAGAGGAATAGCAGAGCAAGGAGAGGATGGTGCTGCTACTAGGGGGTCATACCATGGGGGAGTAATAAAGCCCACCATAATGCCCCCCCAGTAGAAATAATTCTCCTTATAATGTGAAAGTGCAAAAAATACCCCCTTGTAATGCCCCCAGTTGAGCTAATGTCCCCATAGTGCCGCCATAATGTGCCAGTATAAAATACCCCTATATAGTGTCCCCAGTAAATGCCCCCATAGTGCTCCTCTCCCCCTAGTGCCCCTCATAATGTACCAGTATAAAATGCCCGATATATAGTGCGCCAGTAGATGCCCTCAGTGTCCCTCATAATTTGTAAGCATAAAATACCCCTTCTCAGTGCCCCCGTAGATGACCCCATAGTACTCCTCTCCCCCCTTCCCCATAGTACCCACCACAATGTGTCCCAGTATAAAATGCCCCTATACAGAGCCCCCATATAAAATAACCGTTCTTTGTGGCCTCAGTAGATGCCCCTATAGTGCCACCAATAATGTGCCAGTAAGAAGTGCCCCCATAGATGTCCCCCAATAATGTGCCAGTAAAATGTGCCCTCATAGATGCCCCCCAATCATTTTCCAGTAGCCTGAGCCCCCCATCAACATGTGCCAGTAGCCATAGGCGCCCCCCCTATCATGTGCCAGTAACCATAGGCGGCCCCCCCTATCATGTGCCAGTAGCCATAGGGCCCCCCTATCATGTGCCAGTAGCCTGAGCCCCCCATCAACATGTGCCAGTAGCCATAGGCGCCCCCCCTATCATGTGCCAGTAGCCATAGGCGGCCCCCCCTATCATGTGCCACTAGCCATAGGGGCCCCCCTATCATGTGCCACTAGCCATAGGGCCCCCCCTATCATGTGCCACTAGCCATAGGGCCCCCCCTATCATGTGCCACTAGCCATAGGGCCCCCCCTATCAGGTGTCACTAGCCATAGGGCCCCCCTCTATCATGTGCCACTAGCCATAGGGCCCCCCCTATCAGGTGCCACTAGCCATAGGGCCCCCCCCTATCATGTGCCACTAGCCATAGGGCCCCCCCTATCATGTGCCACTAGCCATAGGGCCCCCCCTATCATGTGCCACTAGACACCAGTATTGCACAGAAAAAAAAGAAGAAAAAAACACTTATACTTACCTCCTTGGCAGCGATGCGATGCAGGCCTTTTCCTGCCTGTGTCCCGCGCTGTGTACGACTCAGGGCTCAGGCGGCGCAATGACGTCATCGCGCCGCCTTCCGGCCTCTGATAGGCTGCCGGTCTAGTGCCTGCAGCCTATCAGAGGAAGGGAAAGGGACACACCTCTCCCTCCCCTGCCGCACAGCCATCTGTATCGCTGTCCTGAGGACGGCAATACAGATGACTGGAGATGAGCGCTCATCTCCGTGTGACTGTCCTGCCTAAAGTTAGTTGCGGGCCGGCGCGGGGGGGCCCCTAAGGACTCGGGGGCCCGGGGGCAATTGCCCCCCTTGCCTCTATGGAAGCGCCGGCCCTGCTGCTACACAGACAAGAATAAGGGATCTGTTCAGTCTCCTAGTCCATTGCTCTTTAGAAAGGGAGCTGGAGGGTGCAGTAAACATGGGCATGGTCCAATCACAGGATAATTCCAATTTAAGAGGACACTAGGTGAGGGAGGGCATGGTGTTATAGCATAATGTCCAAGTGACTATATGAAGTATGGGGAGAAGGTATAGTTTTTGTCCTAGGGATTCTGAAGCCATCAAGCATCACATAACTGCAGTCGCAAGAAGGCCCGCTTAATCCACCTAATGGCAGAGTAAGTCAAGCTGGTGCACCCAGAGGAGTTATCAAAGAGTGATTGAGGTTCAAGTCCCCATAGAGGAGCACAGTCCCACGTGTAAGAAGTAGGGCATGATCTACCACAGGGATCAGCAACCTCTGGCACTCCAGCTGTTGTGAAACTACAATTCCCAGCATGCTTCATTCATTTCTATGTGAGTTCTTAGAAGAGCAGAGCAAGTGTGCATGCTGGGAGTTGTAGTTTCACAACAGCTGGAGTGTCGGAGGTTGCTTACCACTGTCTAGGAGTAAGAGAACCTGGCCCTGATTCAGGACATGCACATTAATAATGGAAAAGTCATGGCCACTGATATCTAAAACAATGATAAGGAAGCGAGTGTCGGCATCATACAACTGAGCACTTGCTGTGTAATGGATTTATTATGTGGGTTATTTTCAAAATACCAAGTTGTGTAATTTTGTGTCAGACTAATATATGTGTAAAATATAAAAGAGGATCACCAATCCTGTGTGGGAACCGCAAACTTATAGGGGGAGGTGACAGCTAGGAGAGCAAGCCAACCAAACTCCTTCCAAGGTGATAACCTGCTAGGAAGGATTTTCTTAATCGGACCCCCCAAAAAACGTGAATAGGGGAAAAACTGGATCTAATTAGCATAAATATAATGCAAAGTAATAGATATACAAGGTCACAAAGGTGACAAAAACAGTGAACCAATCTTTAGGTCAGGGCAAACAATGCGGATCAACACAGTCATAGAGCATCCCCAGCTGGACGAATTGCGGTGTGGAAAGAGGAGAATGTCCAGAAGAGTTGCTGTTCTGTTTACGGGGACCTCAAGGAGGAAAACCAGAGGTGGAATCTATAGAAGCTCGAGGAGGCGGAGACCATTGAGGCAGGCTATAAGAAGGGGGCAATAATGAGGACCAAAGCTCCCATGGAAACAAAAGGCAGGTTTAAGTATTGTAGACAGGGGCAGACTAGCCATAAACCCTATAGGAAAATTTCCCAATGGGCCAATGTCCAAAGGGCTGCCCGAGCCCTCCTCAAGAGCACTGGTCAGGTACATAATCTGATGCTCTCAGCATTAAATAATACTAGGAGCATCAGGTACTTATGCACCTGACCTGCAGGTGCCCTCCTGAATTCCACTGAATCACCATCTTCAGTATGGTAATAGGGCAGTATTTTATGCTGCACTGTGGTATTTGGTTTTGCTGGTGAGGTATTTTGTGCTGCACTATGGTATTGCTGGCCCCACCTACTTCTGTTGTCCCTGTCCGCTTGTGGCTTGTGTTGGCCCTGCCTATTTGTGTTGCCCTGCCTTCTGTCAATTTGGACTTGCCTACAACATGGGGCCACTTTTAGTTTTTTTCCAGAGCCACTTTAAGTTCCCAGCCTGCCCCTGGGGGCAGGAGTAGGTGGCCTCTCACATAGATTATATCATCCATATTGCTTCCTTTACTGTATTATTTCATTTTTCCATCACATTATACACAGCTTGTTTGCATGGTTACGACCACCCTGCAATCCAGCAGTGATGGTCGTGCTTGCACAACATATGAAAAAGTGCAGGCCTAAGCTTGCTCCTGCTGTCAGGCCAACAGAGGGGTCAGAACTTTTTCCCGTACAAGCACGGCCACTGCTGATGGATTGCAGGGTGGTCGTAACCATGGAAACAAGCAGTGTATAATGTGGTGGAAAAATGAATGAAGCCAGCAAAGGAGGCAATATGGACAATCACAAAACATTAGTAAGTGCCTTGTATTAACTTTGTCTACATGATAAATGCTATTTGCTGAAGTGAGACAACCCCTTTAAGACCGGCATGTAAAACGCTGGTCTTGATAAATCTTCCTGATAACGCGTACTACAAACAGTGTAGTATTTCTGTGCCATGTTAAATTTATTTTCTTTTTTTTTTGCTCGTATATTTTTTTAACATGTTTTCTTTTCCATGCACACACCAAAAGTTTTAATCTCATTTTTCAGCAGGCCACAAAACAAAAAATTATGGGGCAGATTAACAAAGATTAGCATTTTATATACCAGTCTTAGTAAAAGTTAGCTGGAGTAAGATGCACCAAATTTATTAAGAGGCATCTTAGTCAATTTGACCCTTCATCTGTCTGTTCCAACATTTAATACTATGCTATGAACTTTAAACTTTTTGCCTAGAGATGTTACTCCAATTTTTCTATGCCACCACCCACTAAAGTGAGACTGAGACTTTGTGCCTAATTAACATAGCTAACCACACCTAATTAACCTCCCCCATTTTTCAAAAGTTGCAAAAGTGATGCAAAACAAACATAGCATGCACCAAAAATTGCAAAAGGAATAATACATTTGCCCCTGTAAATTGGACACCCAAAAGATCTTTCAGTAGTGTCCTTATACCACTGCATTCATAAAGAGAGATTATGCATTTGCATCTATGATTAAATTTTTCAAACTTGGAAAACTGTCCCTAATAGAAAATCAACCTAGACCAAGCATCATGATTGAAGAATCTCCCCCCTGCTGGGAATATTTCATTTTAATTGCTTAAAGGGGTTCTCTGGGAAGTAAGAAAATAAAAATACTTAAATATTACCTTATTCTAAATATATTCCCAAATACCTTTCATTAGTTATAATGGCTCGTTTTGTCTGGGAAGAAATCATCAGGAGAAATAAAGTGGCCGTCATCCTATTAGTACACACAAAACCTGTCCTAATCACACAGCAGAACAAAGATGCTTCACAACACTGAGGTAAAGAGCTGCCTCATCCTCCTCTCTGCTCTACTTGTCAGGGATTCTGATAAGATCTTCAGCTGAATCTCTGTGGGAATGGAGCTCATGTGGAGACATGAAGTACAGAGGGGACGGACAGGACAGACTGTGGTAATGGAGACTGCATAGAAGAGCTGCTGCTCATTATCCACATCCCCACCTCCTCTCTGTACTTCATGTCTCCTAATGACCTCCATTCCTACAGAGATTCAGCTGAAGAGCTTATTAAACTGTGTTGAGGAGCATAATACCTGACAAGTAGAGCAGAGAAGAGGGTAAGGCAGTTCTTTACCTCAGTGTCCTGAAGTAACTTGCCCTCTTGTGTAATTAGGACAGGTTTTGTGTGTACTAATAGGACGTCGGCCATTTCATTTCTTCTAATGATTTCTCCCTAGACAAAATGAGCCATTATAACTAATGAAAGGTATTTAGGAATATATTTATAATAAAGTAATATTTAAGTATTTTTATTCTATTAATTCCTGGAGAACCCATTTAATAATCCATACCCATATGGAACAAGTCTGTTTGTGAATGTTGCCTAAGATTACTTCCATAGAAATTGGCATAAATCATCTGTAGATCTAAAGCCTTTTTCACACGAGCGTGACGGATTGGCTCCGGATGTGTTCAGGGTGCATTCAGTGAAACTCACACCATTTTGCAAGCAAGTTCAGTCAGTTTTGTCTGCAATTGCGTTAGTTGTTCAGTTTTTTCCGCACGTGTGCAATGCATTTTTCATGCGCGTAATAAAAAATTGAAGGTTTACAAGCAACATCTCTTAGCAACCATCAGTGAAAAACGCATTGCAACCACACGTTTTTCACTGAAGCCCCATTCACTTCTATGAGGCCAGGGCTGCGTAAAAAACACAGAATATAGAACATGCTGCATTTTTCACGCAACGCAGAACTGATGCGTGAAAAAAAACGCTCATGTACACAGACCCATTGAAATTAATAGGTCAGGATTCAGTGCGGGTGCTATGCGTTCATGCCACGCATTACACCCACGCAGAAAACTCGCTCGTGTGAACGGGGCCTAAGAGTGGAGGAGCGCCCCTTTGGTCTTGCAAAGAGAACAAAGGTTAACCTAAAAAATAAGGGATCCTGAGTCACAGTGTAAGCAGGGGCGTTGCTAGGTCAAAACATTCGGGCCTGGGCCCCTGATGTTTTGTACCAGGCCCTAAATGTCCGCCTGCCAGCTAGATACAACTGTATTGCCGTCCTCAGAATGGCAATACAATTGAATCTAATGCAGTGGAAGAGCTGAAGGACCTGTGGTGACATCACAAGTCATGTGACCAGTAAAACAGGCAGTGGTTGAGAAGACCTGGGGGAAGAAGCTGTGGTAATGTCTGCTACATAAAGATAGGTAAATGAAGGGAGAGGCAGAGCAATGCTGGGAGTTGTGGTTATTTACATGGAACTGTGTGTTGGAGGTAGCTGGGGAGGGGGTCATGTTATTTACATTGGACTGTATGTTGATAGTGGCTGTAGGAGGGAGTGATGCTATTTACATGGGACTGTATGTTGGAGGGGCTGTGGGAGGGAGTGATGTTATTTACATGGGGCTGAATGTTGGAGGGGGCTGGGGCAGGGTGATGTTATTTACATGGGACTGTATGTTGAAAGCGTCGGTGGGAGGGGATTATGTTATTTACATGGGACTGTATGTTGGAGGGGATTATGTTATTTACATGGGACTGTATGTTGATGGCGGCTGTGGGAAGGAGTGATGTTATTTACATGGGACTAAATGGTGGAGGGGGCTGGGGCAGGGTGATGTTATTTACATGGGACTGTATGTTGAAGGCGGCTGTGGGAGGGATTATGTTATTTACATGGGACTGTATGTTAAAGGCGGATGTGGGAGGGAGTGATGTTATTTACATGGGACTGTATGTTGATGGCAGCTGTGGGAGGAAGTGATTTTATTTACATGGAGCTGAATGTTGGAGGGGGCTGGGGCAGGATGATGTTATTTACATGGAGTGTATGTTGAAGGCGGCTGTGGGAGGGGATTATGTTATTTACATGGGACTGCATGTTGAAGGTGGCTGTGGGAGGGAGTGATGTTATTTACATGGGACTGTATGTCGGAGGGGGCTGGGGGAGGCAGTGATGTTATTTACATGAGACTGTATGTTGATGGTGGCTGTGTGAGGGAGTGATGTTATTTACATGGGACTGAATGTTGAGGGGGTGATGTTATTTACATAGGACCGTATGTTAAAGGTGGCTGGTGGGGGGAATTATGTTATTTACATGGGACTGAATGTTGAGGGGGTGATGTTTACATGGGATTGCATGTTGGAGGAGGCTGTTGAGGGGGTTATATTATTTACTTGGGACTGTAGGTTGAAAGCGGCTGGGGAGGAGGTGATGTTATTTACATGGGACTGTATTTTGGAGGGGGCTGTAAATAGAGAGGGTTGTTATTTACATGGGACTGTATATTGGAGGGGGCTGGAGAGATGGTGTGATGTTATTTACATGGGACTCAATGGCGGAGGGAGGGAAATAGTGTTATTTACATGGGCCTTATTACTACTGAGGGGTCTGTAGAGAGCTTTATTACCACTGGAGAAACAATAGGGGGGCCTTATTTATACTGGGGGCTCTGTGAGGGTATTATCAATACTGGAGGGCTCTTCTACTAATGGGGGCACTTTTGGGAGTAGTCTTTCTTCATCAGGATAGTATTTGGGGGTATTGGGGGGCACAGCGAGCAGCAGGATGACACAGTTGGGACTCCAGGTTGGGAGATGATGATAGAAAAGTGAGGAAGCTAAGATGTCTGTGTGTCACACTCTGCAGAGACGATGCGCATCTGAGAGAAGCTGTACGGACTAAATGGAGAAGATGATGAAAGAGAAGATCTACATCGGAGGAGACGTCACCTGGAGGCGAGAGGTATGTGCTGCTGTATAGCAAGTACAGCAAAATGAGGTGTGTGGGGGAAGGGGAATGGCGACTTAGAGAACTGGGCCATATTCATTAGGGCTTGGGCCCTGGATCTTTTGAGACTCCAGCTACGCCCCTGGTGTAAGGGCTCATTAAGACGACCGTATCCATTTTTGCGGTCCGCAAATTGCAGGCCAGTAAAACACAGATAGCGGCCGTGTGTTTTCCTCATTTTGCTGAACAGAACGGCCAACCCTATCATAGAAATGCCTATTCATGTCTGCAACTACAGACAAAAATAGGACATGTTCTATCTTTTTTGTGGGGCCATGGAATGGAAGTATGGATGCAGACAGCACACCATGTGCTGTCTGCATCTTTTGCGCCTCCATTAAAATGAATGGCCCTGCATCCGTTCTGCAAAAGTGTGGAATGGATGCGGACACAAATATATGGCTGTGTAAAAGGGTCCTAAGTCCAGGAGCGGTTCCAGGGTAGCATGTTGAGCCAAGGTGTGACGAGCAGGGCCATCTTTAACAAGGGGCAAAAGGGGCATCTGCCCCGGGCCCAGTTGCTCATGGGGGCCCAAGGCAGCTGCCTCTTGAGCCCTGCTGGCCACTGCCCCGGGTGTCAGGCTGTCAGCTACACAGGGGGTGCTGCCATGCCATGCCTGCCGCCACTCCAGGCAGCGTACTGTGAGAGCTGTGATTCTCTAGGACCTTAGATGACATCATCACCATGTGACCAGTAACCTAGCAATATTACTGGTCACATGGCTATGAGGTCATCAAAGGTCCTACCAGGAGTGTGTTTGCCTTAACTGTGGAGCTTTTCTTGTGAAGATTACATCAGAAAAAGTTGACAGGGGCTGTTATGCTAATATATTGTAAACTACTGTATAGTGTGGTGCTGTATAGTGTGGGGTACTGTATACTGTGGGTGCTGTATATTGTGGAGTGCTATTCTGCTGTACTGTATACTGTGGGGGGCTGTATACTGTGGGTGCTGTATATTGTGGAGTTATATACTGCTGTACTGTATAGTGTGGGGGCTGTATAGTGTAGGGTGCTTTATAGTGTATAGTTTGGGGTGCTGTATACGGTGAGGTGATATACTGCTCTACTGTATACTGTGAGGTGTTGTATACTGTGGGGTGCTGTATACTGTGGGCTGCTATACGGCTATACTATATACTGTGGGGTGCTGTATACTGTATAGTGTGGGGTGCTATACTGCATACTGTGTGGTGCTGTATACTATAGGGTGCTATACTGCATACTGTGGGGTGCTGTATACTATAGGGTGCTGTACTGCATACTGTGGGGTGCTGGGGTGCACTGTATCGCTAGGGTGAGCCGAGCCCTGGTCTCCTTCCTGCAGAGCGGTGCCCACTTCCAGCCTGAGCCCAGCTGCCCAGAGCACTAATCCTGAGCCGCTGGAGTCTTCAGAACTGGAAGTATTTACAGTCATTCACTGTACTCTAACAGATGTGTGGATTTTTTGTGTGTGTGTTGTGGTGGAGGGCGTGATTGCATGCAAGAGTGTGGGAAGGCGGGATCCAGGGGGCCCAAGTAAATTTTTGCCCAGGGTCCAATCAATATTAAAGACGGCCCTGGTGACGAGAGAGGTCTTGCAGGATTGGAAGGGGGTGTCATTATACGAGAGGGATTTCTACTGACGGACTTTCTGTATAATCTTCTCCTTCACAGCATAAGGCCTCATGCACATGACCGTTGTGTGCATCCGTGTCCGTTGTTCCGTATTCCGTGATTTTCTGCGGACCCATTGACTTTCAATGGGTCCGTTGAAAACTCGGAAAATGCACCGTTGTTCATCCGCGTCCATGATCCGTGTTTCCTGTCCGTCAAAAAAATATGACCTGTCCTATTTTTTTGACGGACAACGGTTCGCGGACCCATTCAAGTTAATGGGTCCGTGAAAAAACACGGATGCACACAAGATTGTCATCCGCGTCCATGATCCGTGTCCGTAGGCTACTTTCGCACAGACGGATCCGCAGATCCATCTGCATAGAGCTTTTTTCAGATCTGAGTTTTCACATCGTGAAAACTCAGATCCGACAGTATATTCTAACACAGAGGCATTCCCATGGTGATGGGGACGCTTCAAGTTAGAATATACTAAGAACTGTGGACATAACTGCCCCCTGCTGCCTGGCAGCACCCGATCTCTTACAGGGGGCTGTGATCCGCACAATTAACCCCTCAGGTGCAGCACCTGAGGGGTTAATTGTGTGTATCATAGCCCCCTGTAAGAGATCGGGTGCTGCCAGGCAGCAGGGGGCAGACCCCTCTCCCTCCCTCCCCTGTATTAAATTCATTGGTGGCCAATGCGGCCCCCCTCCCTCCCTCGTTTTAAATTCATTGGTGGCCAGTGCGGCCCCCCTCCCTCCCTCCCCTGTATTAAATTCATTGGTGGCCAGTGCGGCCCCCCCTCCCTCCCTCCCCTGTATTAAATTCATTGGTGGCCAGTGCGGCCCCCCCTCCCTCCCTCACCTGTATTAAATTCATTGGTGGCCAGTGCGGCCCCCCCCAATTAAAATCACCCCCCCCTTCATCATTGGTGGCAGCGGAGAGTTCCGATCGGAGTCCCAGTTTAATTGCTGGGGCTCCGATCGGTTACCATGGCAACCAGGACACTACTGCAGTCCTGGCTGCCATGGTTACTTAGCAATTTTAGAAGCTTTAAACTTACCTGCGCTGTCTGTGGCCGGCCGGGCGCTCCTCCTACTGGTAAGTGACAGGTCTGTGGGGCACATTGCTTATAGCACAGACTGGTCACTTACCAGTAGGATGAGCGCCCGGCCGGTCACAGACAGCGCAGGTAAGTATAATGCTTCTAAAATTGCTAAGTAACCATGGCAGCTAGGACTGCAGTGGCCACCAATGAATTTAATACAGGGGAGGGAGGGAGGGGGGGCCGCACTGGCCACCAATGAATTTAATACTAGGGAGGGAGGGAGGGGGGCCGCACTGGCCACCAATGAATTTAATACAGGGGAGGGAGGGGGGGCCGCACTGGCCACCAATGAATTTAATACTGGGGAGGGAGGGAGGCCTCACTGGCCACCAATGAATTTAATACTGGGGAGGGAGGGGGGGCAGCACTGGCCACCAATTAATTTAATATTGGGGAGGGAGGGGGTGCCGCACTGGCCACCAATTAATTTAATACTGGGGAGGGAGGGGGGGCCGCACTGGCCACCAATGAATTTAAAACTGGGAAGGGAGGGGGGTCTGCCCCCTGCTGCCTGGCAGCACCTGATCTCTTACAGGGGGCTATGATATGCACAATTAACCCCTCAGGTGCGGCACCTGAGGGGTTAATTGTGCTGATCACAGCCCCTTGTAAGAGATCAGGTGCTGCCAGGCAGCAGGGGGCAGTCATGTACACAGTTCTTAGTATATTCTAACTTGAAGCGTCCCCATCACTATGGGAACGCCTCTGTGTTAGAATATACTGTCGGATCTGAGTTTTGACGATCTAACTCAAATCCGATGGTATATTCAAACATAGAGGCGTTCCCATGGTATTGGGGATGCTTCAAGTTAAAATATACCATCGGATTGGAGAAAACTCCGATCCGATGGTATATTAATATGGACTCCTGACTTTATATTGAAAGTCAATGGGGGACGGATCCGTTTGCAATTGCACCATATTGTGTCAACGTCAAACGGATCCGTCCCAATTGACTTGCATTGTAAGTCAGGACGGATACGTTTGGCTCCGCACGGCCAGGCGGACACCAAAACGACTTTTTCCTTCATGTCCGTGGATCCTCCAAAAATCAAGGAAGACCCACGGAAGAAAAAACGGACACGGATCACGGAACTACGGAACCCGTTTTTGCGGACCCCAAAAAAAAACGGTCGTGTGCATGAGGACTAAAAAAGGATCGGACAAATGACATCTTGTGGTCTAAAGCCTTCTGGGTTGGGAGCTCTGTGGGCTCTAACCAATGTATCTCTATGTGTGTAGAAGCAGGATGTCCTAGGATATTATTGAATCTTAGAGGTGATAGTAGAACATGGCAGGTCCTGAATGCAATGTTTTTACATCTGCATCTGTTCTCGGTATCATCTAGATATTGCTGTAAGGTGAATTTTTTAGTATGTTGGGTACTAGTCGTCTCTTGTAGGGCAGCAATGCTGAAGGTGGTAGCGGTGTGATCCTGGGTCAAAGTGTTCACTTTACCAGTAAGTGAGGATAAATCCATGTGCAGGCAAGTGAATTCCTGTTTGCATTCTTGAAGGATATCCTAAATCTTCCCTGGCGGGTAGAGCTTGGATCAAATAATGAAGTTCTGCCATAATAGGTGGCCTAGTATCCTCTACGGCTTGAAAAGCCTGCATAAACTGAAGTGGTATCGTGATTCGTGAATGCAGAAAGTGGTAAGGCATCCCCGTTATATGGCGCTGGGATCATAGGCACAGTGTGCTCCAATGCAGAACTTTCCTGTGGAAAGGAGAATCTGGGACTGTCCAAAGAGGGGATTGGGGGTCATGTCACAGGGGGCCCTTGGAGATCCAGGAAGCTGAGGGAGTTTCAAAGGAAGGACTTGAGGAGAGTGTGATGTCATACCCTCCCATCCCTCTAGAGCAGGGGTGCACAACCTGCGGCCCCCAGAGCCAAGATTTGCGGCCCCCGTCCTCCTGGACAGAAACACAGCTGATCGTAAATCAGCTGTGTATCTGCCAGCAGCGCCGCACGATGGATCATTACAGCTCCTGCCCCTGCACTGTAGCAGGAGCAGGACGGGTCGTCGGCTGTCAGTGACAGCGGGGGAGCCGAGGAAAAGGCAGAAGCAGTTATCAGCGCTTCTGCCTTCTCCTCACACAGGTGAGCACTATGTAGGGTAGACCCGGCTTGGGGGCAGAGGAGCGCAGAGCTGCAGGGTTAGGAGACCTGATCAGCTATGCCTGTGTTCAAATCCCCCACCGCAGGCTGGTTTCCCCTGTAACTGGGGCTCCTTTGAATGCTCCAGTTACAGTGGAAATAGTGCATAAAAAAAAGTCTGTGTCCCCAAAGGTCTTTCAGTGACCTCTTAGGGAAAAATTATGTGGAAAAAATATATTAAATAAGTTAAAAAAAAATATTTAAAAAAATATAATAAATCACAAATAAAAGAAAAAATAAAATAAAATATGATGTGGCAAAAAAATAGAAAATTATATTAAAAAAATACAAATAAAAGGAAAAAAGGAAAAGTTGCTAAGTAAAAGAGTGTTCACTGCCCCCTAACAGTCTTTTTATGATCCCTTGTCATTATGTGGCAAAAATATATATAAGAAAAATAGAAAATAAAAAAAAATAATAAATAATAAAATACAAATAAAAGAAAAAAAATTTCAAGTGCAAAATAGTAGAGTGTTCATTGTCCCCCAACAGTCTTTTTATGACCTCTTGGAGGAGATATTATGTGGCAAAAATATATTTAAATAATATAATAAACCAATTATAAAAAAAAGAATACAATAAAATATTATTAAAATACAAATAAAACTAATAAATAAAAAGGAAACAGTGAAAAATTCACAAAAAGTGTCAATGTCCCCCAAAGGTCTTTTTATGAACTTTTGGGGGATATTATTTGTAGCAGAAATATATTAAAAATTAAGTTAAAAAAGATAAAAAATTAATAAAATACATAAAAGAAAAAACACCCACACCAACCAAAACCGTTGCCATTATCGCCCCATTCATGTGAAACCGTTCGAACCACCAGGTGCCCAAAAACACAAAAAAAAGTGTATTTTCAGGCCTGATTATTAAAGTATTAACCAATAAGCCCTTTACCCACTAGAAAGAGAAAGTGCTTACTGGTTATTGCAGGGCGTCTGTAACTGGCAGGAGGTGGTAATAACCAGGGAGCACGGCCTCTGCAGTGAGGGAAATCACTGATTTATGAACAAGTTCCTGCAGCGTGGCCCCTGAACCAGAAGAAGCATACTTACCTGCTCCATGCCCCAGCTGCCTCCATCTTCCGGTTCCTGCACTGTTACACCTGTCCGTGCATGACCATTGTCACATACACCACTCCAGTCAATGACTGGCTGCAGCAGTGACACGCTGCTTGTGACCACATCACCGCTGAAGCCAGTGATTGGCTGCAGAGGTACATGTGACCATGGCCATGCACTGACAGGTGTAATCAGCATTGGGAGCAGGTAAGTATAACTCTTCGGTTTCAGGGGCCATGCTGCAAGAACTTGTTAAAAATTCATATTTACTGGGAAATCCCTTTAAGCCAGGGGTGGATTAGCCATAGATCTCACAGGGAAATTTCCCGGGGGGCCGTCTGGGCCCTCCTCACGGCCAACCAGTGAGAGTTTTTGGGGATGTATTTTGTGCTTATGGGGGCAGTATTGTGTGATGAACTGTGGGGCGGTATAATGTGCCACAATATGGTATTGCTGGCCCGGACTTCCATCAATTTGTACCCGACTACAAAACGGGGCCACTGTTAGTATTTTTCTTGGGCCAGCAGCGAGATATTCAGGTCAATTACTGGAAATAAGTCTTCATAGGGACACTCACTCATGATAATTGCAGTATAATCGTGCCGCACATCTCTCTGTGTTATTAGGAATGTGCTACTCATAGTCAATGTAACTCAGTGCTTCTTAATTATTTTCTGTCATGCCCCCCTAGAAAGAAGAAAACATTTCGCGCCCCCCGCGCGACTGTAAATAGTATCATTTTTCGGGGGCTCCCTCTCTCCAGCCGTAGAGTTGCTAAGCAACCGCCGCCGCGTGGGCCGCCGCTTGTGGATGACGGACACTTATGGGGGGATCTGTGGATGACGGACACTTATGGGGGGGATCTGTGGATGACGGACACTTATGGGGGGATCTGTGGATGACGGACACTTATGGGGGGGATCTGTGGATGACGGACACTTATGGGGGGATCTGTGGATGACGGACACACACTTATGGGGGGATCTGTGGATGACGGACACTTATGGGGGGATCTGTGGATAACGGACACTTATGGGGGGGATCTGTGGATGACGGACACTTATGGGGGGATCTGTGGATGACGGACACTTATGGGGGGATCTGTGGATGACGGGCACTTATGGGGGGGATCTGTGGATGACGGACACACACTTATGGGGGGATCTGTGGATGACGGACACTTATGGGGGGATCTGTGGATGACGGACACTTATGGGGGGATCTGTGGATGACGGACACTTATGGGGGGGATCTGTGGATGACGGACACTTATGGGGGGGATCTGTGGATGACGGACACACATTTATGGGGGGATCTGTGGATGACGGACACTTATG
This sequence comes from Bufo bufo, assembly GCF_905171765.1. NCBI lineage: Eukaryota > Metazoa > Chordata > Amphibia > Anura > Bufonidae > Bufo > Bufo bufo. The sequence continues at coordinate 615,550,511 of NC_053389.1, read as the reverse complement.
GGGGGATCTGTGGATGACGGACACTTATGGGGGGATCTGTGGATGACGGACACTTATGGGGGGGATCTGTGGCTGGCACTGTTACAGGGGGATCTGTGGCTGGCACTGTTATATATGTGCCATCCACAGACCCCCCACCCCATAACAGTGCCATCCACAGTGCCCCCCCCCAGCCCATAACAGTGCCATCCACAGACCCTCCCCCCATCCCATAACAGTGCCATCCACAGACCCCCCCATTGCCGTTCCAGTACAGTTATAGAATGTGTAAAATTAATAATGATTCTATTCATGAGGCCCCCTCTGTAGTAGAACATTTAATATATCCATCCTACTCACAGGGCTGTTATCGTAATCCAGGCCGGCCGGGCAGACGAGCGGCAGCGTCACTGACTGACGTCACGTGCCTGCGCCGCCTGCTTCATTCATAAAGTATGCCGGGCAGGCACGTGACGTCAGTCAGTGACGCTGCCGCTCGTCTGCCCGGCCGGCCTGGATTACGATAACAGCCCTGTGAGTAGGATGGATATATTGAATGTTCTACTACAGAGGGGGCCTCATGAATAGAGTCATTATTAATTTTACACATATATTAGTATACCGGAGGGAGCGGTGGGGTGGGGCTATAGTACAGTGACCGCACCCCCACCGTTATTGCCGGCCCCCAGCTCCAGGCCCTGAACGAGCCCCCCTTTACGGAGCCTGGCGCGCCCCACTATTTGAGAAGCACTGATGTAACTAAATGAAGGAGGAATGACTGTTATAACGATCATCCCCCCCCAGTCACTTTACATCGGCCTGTGTACATTGTGGCCCCTTGAAATAGAGCAATGTGACAATGCGGCCCTCAGACCAAAAAAGGTTGTGCACCCCTGCTCTAGAGTGCTACTAGATAGTGTGGGACTCCTATGAATATCTAGAGAAATAGAGGGACTTTAGGTGGAACCATTGTTGATGTGTCAGCTCCTCCAGAAAATCCCTGCTGACCAAAAGATGATCGGGCCACCAGGGAGGAAGGCGCTGTTGAGTTTGGAGAGGGAACCCAATGAGGATGTTGGCTGTAGACCAGTTCCCTGTCGAATTGGCTGATGATCAGGACATGGAACCAGGGAAACATCCAGAATATTGCCACCATATGATACTGGTACTTCCACTTTGCGTAAAATGGCATCGGGAACACAGAGATTTTTTGTAAGATGACAAAAAGAAGCCTAGATCTAGTCATGTGATCATCGTGTGACCAGGACAGATTTTTATCTTCAAGAAGTGAACGATGAAGGTGCCCACTGAATGACTAAATTGAAAAGTATATTAGTAAACTGTTTAACTTTTCATTATACAATGAGAATATCCCTCAAACTCTTATACTCTTTGAACTGCCAGTCCCAGCCACCTGCATCATAGCAGCAGAGTTCTATCACATAGACATTAGGAGTCAACACTTTCACCTCTGGTCATCTAAAGACCAAAAGGATTCAGGTAATGGAAAGGAACCTCTGATATTTTATAAATGCTGACTTGCACAGATACCAAGTGAACCATCCACTTTCATGCTCATTTTGCCTTGTACAGGGTGGCCCACGAAAAAGTGTCCCCCCTCCAATTTCCCCAAATCAAACTGCCTAATAGTAAATCTGTGTTAGTTGGCCATAGCAACCAATCAGAGCTGAGCTTTGAGTTCCTACAGGGCTCAGAAAAAGAAAGCTGAGCTCTGATTGGTTGTAATGGACAACTAAGAAAGATTTTCTATTAGGCAGTTTGCTTTGGAGATATTGGAGGTGGGCTACTTTTTCATGGGCCAACCTGGTACTATACTTCGTTAGTACTTTTCTAAAGAAATCAGCATGTTCTTGGCACCATCTCTAGGCTTTGAATTTAAGGGTACCTTCACACGCTGCAGATTTTGTTGCGGAAATTTCCACGACTGAAAATCAATACTATTCATTTGAATGAGGTGGTAAGCACATGGATTTCTGCAAATCCCATTCAGATGAATGTAGCTGATTTTCAGTCACAGAAATTTCTGCAACAAAATCCACAGCATGTGAAGTTCTGAAGGGAATAAGTATCTGATTCATGGGGGACCCAGAAGTTGGTTCTGAACAGATCCCAAGAATGCGAGTCCCATTCGACTAATCTGAGGGAGCTGCAGGTCTCTGTGGGACTGGCGAAGATAGGTGTCTCCGGGCAATCCCATAGAAAATGAATGGAGTGGCAGGGCACATGGTCAACCTGCCTCTCCATCAGATCAGGAGAACAGGATTCCCATTCACAGGATCATGGGGGTGCCAGTGATTGGACCCCCACCAATCAGTTCCTATCCCATATCCTTCTTGGAGGATCCATTCTGCGCTTCTGTCACAGAAAAAAAAGTATAAAAACAGGTTTCCGAATAGACTCCACTGTACTCAGGTGATTCAGCTCTGTTCATAGGTATGTTTAGAATCCACCATTTTCGGTTTTCTTTTCATCTAATAGACAGGGCTCCAGATGGCGACCAAAACGGTCGCCAATGCGCCTTAAAATTTGCAGATGGCGACAAGACTTTTTAGTCTTGTCACCATTTGCGACTGTACCGCCGTGCTCCTGCGCAGCCTAAGTTCTCTTCACTAGCACACCGTACAGTGGAGAAGGAAGGGGTCCCTCCCTCTCCACTGTGACGCTGCCGCCACTGCCACCAATGGGGATATAGCAGGGAGGAGGACTGGAGGAGGGGAGGAGCTGTCGCCACTGCGCCACCAATGAATGTAAAACATAAGTATAGGCAGCGGTATCACAGACCTGGCACCCGGCCTCAATAACAGGGCAGGCGATCCGCGGCAATTAACCCCTCAGGTGCCACAGATCGCATGCCCTGTTATTGAGGCCGGGTGCCCGGTCTGTGATACCGCTGCAGACAATTGTATGAAGGAGTCAAAGAGGATCTTTCATGGGTCCAAAGAATATGAACTTATCAGCAGGCTGCATAGAGCGGCGCCCAGGGTTCTAAGTGCACTTACTATTATTCCTGGGCGCCGCTCCGTTCGTCCGCTGTGGCCCCCGGTATTTTCAGCATTCAGAGGAAGGAGGAGGAGACGCCAGTGTCTCTCCGTCTCCATAACAGAAGCGCTGTCCAATCACAGCGCAGAACTCAGAGCCAGGGAGAAAAAAAACCTCCCTGGCTCTGCGCTGTGATTGGACAGCGCTGCTGTCAGGGAGAAGGAGACACACTGGCGTCTCCTCCTCCTTCCTCTGAATGCTGAAAATACCGGGGGCCACAGCGGACGAACGGAGCGGCGCCCAGGAATAATAGTAAGTGCACTTAGATCCCTGGGCGCTGCTCTATGCAGCCTGCTGATAAGTTCATATTCTTTGGACCCACGAAAGGTCCTCTTTAAACATTCATTGGTGGTGCAGTGCGCTCTCCCAAAGCCTCTCCCCCCCCCCCATTATCACTGGCCACAAGTCGTCCCCGTCTCCCCCCCCCCCCCATTGTTATATGGTGGCCACAGGGTCCCATCCCCTCCAGTGGTGGCAGTGGCAGATTACACTGCTGGGGCTCAGATCGTTACCATGGCAGCCAGGACGCTACTGAAGCCCTGGCTGCCATGTTCAGCTCCCTGCTGCTGTGTGTACAGAGCCCAGGGCAGCAGGGAGATGTGTGAGATCCTATTCTCCTATTCACCCTGATAGAGCTCTATCAGGGTGAATAGCACAAGGGATGAAAAGATTCCAGGTATTAGTCCCTAAGGGAAGAAATGGTTATTAAATAAAAAGTAAAAAAAAAAACAAAAAAAAACACCAAAATACTAAAAGTTTAAATGGCCCCCTTCCCAGTTTTACATATAAAATTTACAAACAATAATGATCTGATAGTTATCCCTTTTCCTGTGCACAGGGGATAATTTTTACCTACCAGAATACCCTTTTAACTAGTGGTGGTGTGAACTCACCCTAATTAAATTTTTCTATTCCACCATGGAACAGAAAAACAAAAATGACAGAGAGCCACATTCGGCCCATAAAAGACACCAACAGCACCCAGCAGAGCACACGGACTTACAATGGAGTCCATTGTGGTGACCAACGTATTCATGGAAAGAATAGTGCTACTAGCTATGCTATTCTTCCAGCCAAATAGGACAGGATCTGTGATGAAAGCTCATAACAGAACCTCCGTCGCAGATGTGAACTGTCACCAGTACACAGAGCAACTGGCATAGGGATCTGTGTCTACTTTGTATGACTGAGTTGTACATTGCTGGTAATCCAGGACTCGGGCAAGTGACTGGATTCTACAGGATCCTGATAATATGTTTTGTCACTGCATAAGAAGCTTTATATATGCAAATGTAAGCTATCCTTCAGGTAGGAGTTTTGTATTTCTGAAATACTCTCTAGAAGACTAATGGTTAACAGGAACATATTCGAGAAGAGAAAATAAAACCATGATGAAAATAGATAATTGTAATTACAGTATTTGTTTCCATCAGATCTGTGGTTTGCTAAATAGAGTTAATGCTTATAATCTAGCATGGTGGAATAATTTCCTGTTACTTGTTTGTTAGCATTCTGCATAACTTAAGTGTTTGATGCCACCGGCGCTTAGCATTAATTAGCATCTTCATACATATTAAATTAGGTGGTCACCATTGCTAGTCACAGACAGAACAAAACAGTGAAAAAAGGGGGTAATATAGGGTTACCATTTTTTTAAGGATGCAAAATGCTATTAATATACTCGTGTTCCTGCAGTTTGATGGGGCCGAGTTGCTTGTAGTGATTATGCCTGTACTTCTACAAAGGAACCCATTGTCCATGATAGAAAAGAAACTTACCTTCATAGAAATCTAAATGAACTGAGCAGGTGTGGAACCACAACTTTGGGCTACTCCTAAGGTCTTTATCCTGGAAGTCCCCTGGTGTGACGACCGCTCAAAGCGGGCCTGCAGAGTAGGCTAGATAGGACTTGGTTCTTGAGTGGTCATCACGCTGCTGTCCACGTGCACCGGGTTGTACTTAGCGCACCAGATACAGTACCCGAGTGCAGCGCGGTTGGAGAGAGCATGCATACTATACTGTTAATGCATCTGGGCCTCCTAGGGATGATGATAGAGCCCTGAGTCTCTGATACACATTACCATGTGCACGTTGATACTTTAGTGCAGCAGTTCTAGTGCTAAATGCATTAATAATAGAACTGCTACACACTGTTACCATTTTATTGGTTTGATACTTTTTAGGTGCTATAATTTATTTAGCTTACTAGTATCGAACTCCTCATTAGTAGAGTTGAGCGAACACCTGGATGTTCGGGTTCGAGAAGTTCGGCCGAACTTCCCGTAAATGTTCAGGTTCGGGATCCGAACCCGAACCGAACTTCGTCCCGAACCCGAACTCCATTGAAGTCAATAGGGACCCGAACTTTTGGGCACTAAAAAGGCTGTAAAACAGCCCAGGAAAGAGCTAGAGGGCTGCAAAAGGCAGCAACATGTAGGTAAATCCCCTGCAAACAAATGTGGATAGGGAAATGAATTAAAATAAAAATTAAAAAAATAAAAATGAACCAATATCAATTGGACAGAGGTCCCATAGCAGAGAATCTGGCTTCACGTCAGCAGAGAATCAGTCTCTTCATGCCATAGCAAAGAATCTGGCTTCATGTCAGCACAGAATCAGTCTCTTCATGCCATAGCAGAGAATCTGGCTTCATGTCAGCACAGAATCAGTCTTCATGTCATAGCAGAGAATCAGGCTTCACGTCACCCACCACTGGAACAGGCCACTGTCACACATTTAGGCCCCAGCACCCAGACAGAGGAGAGCGGTCCCGTAACAGAGAATCTGGCCTTATGTCAGCGCAGAATCTGTCTTCATGTCATAGCAGAGAATCAGGCTTCACGTCACCCACCACTGGAACAGGCCACTGTCACACATTTAGGCCCCGGCACCCAGACAGAGGAGAGCGGTCCCGTAACAGAGTATCTGGCCTTATGTCAGCACAGAATCTGTCTTCATGTCATAGCAGAGAATCAGGCTTCACGTCACCCACCACTGGAACAGGCCACTGTCACACATTTAGGCCCAGGCACCCAGGCAGAGGAGAGAGGTCCCGTAACAGAGAATCTGGCCTTATGTCAGCGCAGAATCTGTATTCATGTCATAGCAGAGAATCAGGCTTCACGTCACCCACCACTGGAACAGGCCACTGTCACACATTTAGGCCCCGGCACCCAGACAGAGGAGAGCGGTCCCGTAACAGAGAATCTGGCCTTATGTCAGCGCAGAATCTGTCTTCATGTCATAGCAGAGAATCAGGCTTCACGTCACCCACCACTGGAACAGGCCACTGTCACACATTTAGGCCCAGGCACCCAGGCAGAGGAGAGAGGTCCCGTAACAGAGAATCTGGCCTTATGTCAGCGCAGAATCTGTCTTCATGTCATAGCAGAGAATCAGGCTTCACGTCACCCACCACTGGAACAGGCCACTGTCACACATTTAGGCCCCGGCACCCAGACAGAGGAGAGCGGTCCCGTAACAGAGAATCTGGCCTTATGTCAGCGCAGAATCTGTCTTCATGTCATAGCAGAGAATCAGGCTTCACGTCACCCACCACTGGAACAGGCCACTGTCACACATTTAGACCCAGGCAGAGGAGAGAGGTCCCGTAACAGAGAACCTGGCCTTATGTCAGCGCAGAATCTGTCTTCATGTCATAGCAGAGAATCAGGCTTCACGTCACCCACCACTGGAACAGGCCACTGTCACACATTTAGGCCCCAGCACCCAGACAGAGGAGAGCGGTCCCGTAACAGAGAATCTGGCCTTATGTCAGCGCAGAATCTGTCTTCATGTCATAGCAGAGAATCAGGCTTCACGTCACCCACCACTGGAACAGGCCACTGTCACACATTTAGGCCCCGGCACCCAGACAGAGGAGAGCGGTCCCGTAACAGAGAATCTGGCCTTATGTCAGCGCAGAATCTGTCTTCAAGTCATAGCAGAGAATCAGGCTTCACGTCACCCACCACTGGAACAGGCCACTGTCACACATTTAGGCCCAGGCACCCAGGCAGAGGAGAGAGGTCCCGTAACAGAGAATCTGGCCTTATGTCAGCGCAGAATCTGTATTCATGTCATAGCAGAGAATCAGGCTTCACGTCACCCACCACTGGAACAGGCCACTGTCACACATTTAGGCCCAGGCACCCAGGCAGAGGAGAGAGGTCCCGTAACAGAGAATCTGGCCTTATGTCAGCGCAGAATCTGTCTTCATGTCATAGCAGAGAATCAGGCTTCACGTCACCCACCACTGGAACAGGCCACTGTCACACATTTAGGCCCAGGCACCCAGGCAGAGGAGAGAGGTCCCGTAACAGAGAATCTGGCCTTATGTCAGCGCAGAATCTGTCTTCATGTCATAGCAGAGAATCAGGCTTCACGTCACCCACCACTGGAACAGGCCACTGTCACACATTTAGGCCCCGGCACCCAGACAGAGGAGAGCGGTCCCGTAACAGAGAATCTGGCCTTATGTCAGCGCAGAATCTGTCTTCATGTCATAGCAGAGAATCAGGCTTCACGTCACCCACCACTGGAACAGGCCACTGTCACACATTTAGGCCCCGGCACCCAGACAGAGGAGAGCGGTCCCGTAACAGAGAATCTGGCCTTATGTCAGCGCAGAATCTGTCTTCATGTCATAGCAGAGAATCAGGCTTCACGTCACCCACCACTGGAACAGGCCACTGTCACACATTTAGGCCCAGGCACCCAGGCAGAGGAGAGAGGTCCCGTAACAGAGAATCTGGCCTTATGTCAGCGCAGAATCTGTATTCATGTCATAGCAGAGAATCAGGCTTCACGTCACCCACCACTGGAACAGGCCACTGTCACACATTTAGGCCCAGGCACCCAGGCAGAGGAGAGAGGTCCCGTAACAGAGAATCTGGCCTTATGTCAGAGCAGAATCTGTATTCATGTCATAGCAGAGAATCAGGCTTCACGTCACCCACCACTGGAACAGGCCACTGTCACACATTTAGGCCCAGGCACCCAGGCAGAGGAGAGAGGTCCCGTAACAGAGAATCTGGCCTTATGTCAGCGCAGAATCTGTATTCATGTCATAGCAGAGAATCAGGCTTCACGTCACCCACCACTGGAACAGGCCACTGTCACACATTTAGGCCCCGGCACCCAGACAGAGGAGAGAGGTCCCGTAACAGAGAATCTGGCCTTATGTCAGCGCAGAATCTGTCTTCATGTCATAGCAGAGAATCAGGCTTCACGTCACCCACCACTGGAACAGGCCACTGTCACACATTTAGGCCCAGGCACCCAGGTAGAGGAGAGAGGTCCCGTAACAGAGAATCTGGCCTTATGTCAGCGCAGAATCTGTCTTCATGTCATAGCAGAGAATCAGGCTTCACGTCACCCACCACTGGAACAGGCCACTGTCACACATTTAGGCCCAGGCACCCAGGCAGAGGAGAGAGGTCCCGTAACAGAGAATCTGGCCTTATATCAGCGCAGAATCTGTCTTCATGTCATAGCAGAGAATCAGGCTTCACGTCACCCACCACTGGAACAGGCCACTGTCACACATTTAGGCCCCGGCACCCAGACAGAGGAGAGCGGTCCCGTAACAGAGAATCTGGCCTTATGTCAGCGCAGAATCTGTTTTCATGTCATAGCAGAGAATCAGGCTTCACGTCACCCACCACTGGAACAGGCCACTGTCACACATTTAGGCCCAGGCACCCAGGTAGAGGAGAGAGGTCCCGTAACAGAGAATCTGGCCTTATGTCAGCGCAGAATCTGTCTTCATGTCATAGCAGAGAATCAGGCTTCACGTCACCCACCACTGGAACAGGCCACTGTCACACATTTAGGCCCAGGCACCCAGGCAGAGGAGAGAGGTCCCGTAACAGAGAATCTGGCCTTATATCATGCAGAATCTGTCTTCATGTCATAGCAGAGAATCAGGCTTCACGTCACCCACCACTGGAACAGGCCACTGTCACACATTTAGGCCCCGGCACCCAGACAGAGGAGAGCGGTCCCGTAACAGAGAATCTGGCCTTATGTCAGCGCAGAATCTGTCTTCATGTCATAGCAGAGAATCAGGCTTCACGTCACCCACCACTGGAACAGGCCACTGTCACACATTTAGGCCCCGGCACCCAGACAGAGGAGAGGTTCATTCAACTTTGGGTTGCCCCGCAATATAATGGTAAAATTAAATTAAAAATAGTATTGAATGAGGAAGTGCCCTGGAGTAGAATAATATATTGTTAAGGGGAGGTAGTTAATATCTAATCTGCACAAGGGATGGACAGGTCCTGTGGGATCCATGCCTGGTTCATTTTTATGAACGTCAGCTTGTCCACATTGGCTGTAGACAGGCGGCTGCGTTTGTCTGTAATGACGCCCCCTGCCGTGCTGAATACACGTTCAGACAAAACGCTGGCCGCCGGGCAGGCCAGCACCTCCAAGGCATAAAAGGCTAGCTCTGGCCACGTGGACAATTTGGAGACCCAGAAGTTGAATGGGGCCGAACCATCAGTCAGTACGTGGAGGGGTGTGCACAGGTACTGTTCCACCATGTTAGTGAAATGTTGCCTCCTGCTAACACGTTCCGTATCAGGTGGTGGTGCACTTAGCTGTGGCGTGTTGACAAAACTTTTCCACATCTCTGCCATGCTAACCCTGCCCTCAGAGGAGCTGGGCGTGACACAGCTGCGTTGGCGACCTCTTGCTCCTCCTCTGCCTTCGCCTTGGGCTTTCACTGGTTCCCCTGTGACATTTGGGAATGCTCTCAGTAGCGCGTCTACCAACATGCGCTTGTACTCGCGCATCTTCCTATCACGCTCCAGTGTAGGAAGTAAGGTGGGCACATTGTCTTTGTACCGGGGATCCAGCAGGGTGGCAACCCAGTAGTCCGCACACGTTAAAATGTGGGCAACTCTGCTGTCGTTGCGCAGGCACTGCAGCATGTAATCGCTCATGTGTGCCAGGCTGCCCAGAGGTAAGGACAAGCTGTCCTCTGTGGGAGGCGTATCGTCATCGTCCTGTGTTTCCCCCCAGCCACGCACCAGTGATGGGCCCGAGCTGCTTTGGGTGCCACCCCGCTGTGAACATGCTTCATCCTCATCCTCCTCCACCTCATCCTCATCCTCCTCGTCCTCCAGTAGTGGGCCCTGTCTGGCCACATTTGTACCTGGCCTCTGCTGTTGCAAAAAACCTCCCTCTGAGTCACTTCGAAGAGACTGGCCTGAAAGTGCTAAAAATGACCCCTCTTCCTCCTGGGCCACCTCCTCTTCCATCATCGCCCTAAGTGTTTTCTCAAGGAGACATAGAAGTGGTATTGTAACGCTGATAACGGCGTCATCGCCACTGGCCATGTTGGTGGAGTACTCGAAACAGCGCAACAGGGCACACAGGTCTCGCATGGAGGCCCAGTCATTGGTGGTGAAGTGGGTCTGATCCACAGTGCGACTGACCCGTGCGTGCTGCAGCTGAAACTCCACTATGGCCTGCTGCTGCTCGCACAGTCTGTCCAGCATATGCAAGGTGGAGTTCCACCTGGTGGGCACGTCGCATATGAGGCGGTGAGCGGGAAGGCCGAAGTTACGCTGTAGCGCAGACAGGCGAGCAGCGGCAGGGTGTGAACGCCGGAAGCGCGAACAGACGGCCCGCACTTTATGCAGCAGCTCTGACATGTCGGGGTAGTTGCGAATGAACTTCTGCACCACCAAATTCAGCACATGCGCCAGGCAAGGGATGTGCGTCAAACCGGCTAGTCCCAGAGCTGCAACGAGATTTCGCCCATTATCGCACACCACCAGGCCGGGCTTGAGGCTCACCGGCAGCAACCACTCGTCGGTCTGTTGTTCTATACCCCGCCACAACTCCTGTGCGGTGTGGGGCCTGTCCCCCAAACATATGAGTTTCAGAATGGCCTGCTGACGTTTACCCCGTGCTGTGCTGAAGTTGGTGGTGAAGGTGTGTGGCTGACTGGATGAGCAGGTAGAAGAAGAGGAGGAGGAAGCTGAGGAGGAGACAGGAGGCAAAGAATGTTGCCCTGCGATCCTTGGCGGCGGAAGGACGTGCGCCAAACAGCTCTCCGCCTGGGGCCCAGCCGCCACTACATTTAGCCAGTTAGGGAGATATAGCGTCCCTGGCCGTGCTTACTGGTCCACGTATCTGTGGTTAGGTGGACTTTGCCACAGATGGCGTTGCGCAGTGCACACTTGATTTTATCGGACACTTGTTTGTGCAGGGAAGGCACGGCTCTCTTGGAGAAGTAGTGGCGGCTGGGAACAACATACTGTGGGACAGCAAGTGACATGAGCTGTTTGAAGCTGTGTGTGTCCACCAGCCTAAATGACAGCATTTCATAGGCCAGTAGTTTAGAAATGCTGGCATTCAGGGCCAGGGATCGAGGGTGTTTGTTAGATGGAGAGCTGAACGCTGCCGTGTGACATGGTTGAGATGCTTGGTGACGCAGGTGGTGGTGTTGGTGGTACATCCCATGTTTGCTGGGCGGCAGGTGCCAACGTTCCTCCAGAGGCGGAGGAAGAGGCCGAGGCGGCGGCAGCAGCAGCAAAAGAGGCCGAGGCGGCGGCAGCAGCAGAAGAGGCCGAGGCGGCAGCAGCAGAAGAGGTAGCAGGGGTAGCCTGAGTGACTTCCTTGTTTTTAAGGTGTTTACTCCACTGCAGTTCATGCTTTGCATGCAGGTGCCTGGTCATGCAGGTTGTGCTAAGGTTCAGAACGTTAATGCCTCGCTTCAGGCTCTGATGGCACAGCGTGCAAACCACTCGGGTCTTGTCGTCAGCACATTGTTTGAAGAAGTGCCATGCCAGGGAACTCCTTGAAGCTGCCTTTGGGGTGCTCGGTCCCAGATGGCGGCGGTCAGTAGCAGGCGGAGTCTCTTGGCGGCGGGTGTTCTGATTTTGCCCACTGCTCCCTCTTTTGCTACGCTGTTGGCTCCGTCTCACCACTGCCTCTTCCTCCGAACTGTGAAAGTCAGTGGCACGACCTTCATTCCATGTGGGGTCTAGGACCTAATCGTCCCCTGCATCGTCTTCCATCCAGTCTTGATACCTGACCTCCGGTTCAGTCTGCACACTGCAGAAAGACGCAGCAGTTGGCACCTGTGTTTCGTCATCATCAGAGACGTGCTGAGGTGGTATTCCCATGTCATCATCATCAGGAAAAATAAGTGGTTGTGCGTTAGTGCATTCTATCTCTTCCACCCCTGGGGAAGGGCTAGGTGGATGCCCTTGGGAAACCCTGGCAGCAGAGTCTTCAAACAGCATAAGAGACTGCTGCATAACTTGAGGCTCAGACAGTTTCCCTGATATGCATGGGGGTGATGTGACAGACCGATGGGCTTGGTTTTCATGCGCCATCTGTGCGCTTTCTGCAGAAGACTGGGTGGGAGATAATGTGAACGTGCTGGATCCACTGTCGGCCACCCAATTGACTAATGCCGGTACCTGCTCAGGCCTTACCATCCTTAGAACGGCATTGGGCCCCAACAAATATCGCTGTAAATTCTGCTGGCTACTGGGACCTGAGGTAGTTGGTTCACTAGGACGTGTGGCTGTGGCAGAACGGCCACGTCCTCTCCCAGCACAAGAGGGTCCACTAACACCACCATGACCATGTCCACGTCCGCGTCCGCGTCCCTTATTAGATGTTTTCCTCATTGTTCCCGTTCACCACAATTTTGAGAATGGCAAATTTGGGAATGCTTTTTCAACCCAGAACAAAAAGTCTGCTTTTACGGTCACTACAAATAACTTGACCAGCACAAACAGTGCAGATTTGGTTGAATAGAGATGTGAGACCTGTTTTTTTTTTGCGCTGTGTGACATGTATAGGTTTAATCACAGAATGACACTTCTATCAGCACGCTAGCGTGTGTCTTAGGTTTTTCTGAATGACACTATCAATACCTTCAATGTAAGATTTTCTTTTTGGGATAGATTTCAAGTAGGCCTCAAATACCAGAAACGAGTTATTTTGAGAATGGGAAATTTGGGAATGCTTTTTCAACCCAGAACAAAAAGTCTGCTTTTACGGTCACTACAAATAACTTGACCAGCAAAAACAGTGCAGATTTGGTTGAATAGAGATGTGAGACCTGTTTTTTTTTGCGCTGTGTGACAGGTATAGGTTTAATCACAGAATGACACTTCTATCAGCACGCTAGCGTGTGTCTTAGGTTTTTCTGAATGACACTATCAATACCTTCAATGTAAGATTTTCTTTTTGAGATAGATTTCAAGTAGGCCTCAAATACCAGAAACTAGTTATTTTGAGAATGGGAAATTTGGGAATGCTTTTTCAACCCAGAACAAAAAGTCTGCTTTTACGGTCACTACAAATAACTTGACCAGCAAAAACAGTGCAGATTTGGTTGAATAGAGATGTGAGACCTGTTTTTTTTTGCGCTGTGTGACAGGTATAGGTTTAATCACAGAATGACACTTCTATCAGCACGCTAGCGTGTGTCTTAGGTTTTTCTGAATGACACTATCAATACCTTCAATGTAAGATTTTCTTTTTGGGATAGATTTCAAGTAGGCCTCAAATACCAGAAACGAGTTATTTTGAGAATGGGAAATTTGGGAATGCTTTTTCAACCCAGAACAAAAAGTCTGCTTTTACGGTCACTACAAATAACTTGACCAGCAAAAACAGTGCAGATTTGGTTGAATAGAGATGTGAGACCTGTTTTTTTTTGCGCTGTGTGACAGGTATAGGTTTAATCACAGAATGACACTTCTATCAGCACGCTAGCGTGTGTCTTAGGTTTTTCTGAATGACACTATCAATACCTTCAATGTAAGATTTTCTTTTTGAGATAGATTTCAAGTAGGCCTCAAATACCAGAAACTAGTTATTTTGAGAATGGGAAATTTGGGAATGCTTTTTCAACCCATAACAAAAAGTCTGCTTTTACGGTCACTACAAATAACTTGACCAGCAAAAACAGTGCAGATTTGGTTGAATAGAGATGTGAGACCTGTTTTTTTTTGCGCTGTGTGACAGGTATAGGTTTAATCACAGAATGACACTTCTATCAGCACGCTAGCATGTGTCTTAGGTTTTTCTGAATGACACTATCAATACCTTCACTGTAAGATTTTCTTTTTGGGATAGATTTCAAGTAGGCCTCAAATACCAGAAACTAGTTATTTTGAGAATGGGAAATTTGGGAATGATTTTTCAACCCAGAACAAAAAGTCTGCTTTTACGGTCACTACAAATAACTTGACCAGCAAAAACAGTGCAGATTTGGTTGAATAGAGATGTGAGACCTGTTTTTTTTTGCGCTGTGTGACAGGTATAGGTTTAATCACAGAATGACACTTCTATCAGCACGCTAGCGTGTGTCTTAGGTTTTTCTGAATGACACTATCAATACCTTCAATGTAAGATTTTCTTTTTGGGATAGATTTCAAGTAGGTCTCAAATACCAGAAACTAGTTATTTTGAGAATGGGAAATTTGGGAATGCTTTTTCAACCCAGAACAAAAAGTCTGCTTTTACGGTCACTACAAATAACTTGACCAGCAAAAACAGTGCAGATTTGGTTGAATAGAGATGTGAGACCTGTTTTTTTTTGCGCTGTGTGACAGGTATAGGTTTAATCACAGAATGACACTTCTATCAGCACGCTAGCGTGTGTCTTAGGTTTTTCTGAATGACACTATCAATACCTTCAATGTAAGATTTTCTTTTTGGGATAGATTTCAAGTAGGCCTCAAATACCAGAAACTAGTTATTTTGAGAATGGGAAATTTGGGAATGCTTTTTCAACCCAGAACAAAAAGTCTGCTTTTACGGTCACTACAAATAACTTGACCAGCAAAAACAGTGCAGATTTGGTTGAATAGAGATGTGAGACCTGTTTTTTTTTGTGCTGTGTGACAGGTATAGGTTTAATCACAGAATGACACTTCTATCAGCACGCTAGCGTGTGTCTTAGGTTTTTCTGAATGACACTATCAATACCTTCAATGTAAGATTTTCTTTTTGGGATAGATTTCAAGTAGGCCTCAAATACCAGAAACTAGTTATTTTGAGAATGGGAAATTTGGGAATGCTTTTTCAACCCAGAACAAAAATTCTGCTTTTACGGTCACTACAAATAACTTGACCAGCAAAAACAGTGCAGATTTGGTTGAATAGAGATGTGAGACCTGTTTTTTTTTGCGCTGTGTGACAGGTATAGGTTTAATCACAGAATGACACTTCTATCATCACGCTAGCGTGTGTCTTAGGTTTTTCTGAATGACACTATCAATACCTTCAATGTAAGATTTTCTTTTTGGGATAGATTTCAAGTAGGCCTCAAATACCAGAAACTAGTTATTTTGAGAATGGGAAATTTGGGAATGCTTTTTCAACCCAGAACAAAAAGTCTGCTTTTACGGTCACTACAAATAACTTGACCAGCAAAAACAGTGCAGATTTGGTTGAATAGAGATGTGAGACCTGTTTTTTTTTGTGCTGTGTGACAGGTATAGGTTTAATCACAGAATGACACTTCTATCAGCACGCTAGCGTGTGTCTTAGGTTTTTCTGAATGACACTATCAATACCTTCAATGTAAGATTTTCTTTTTGGGATAGATTTCAAGTAGGCCTCAAATACCAGAAACTAGTTATTTTGAGAATGGGAAATTTGGGAATGCTTTTTCAACCCAGAACAAAAAGTCTGCTTTTACGGTCACTACAAATAACTTGACCAGCAAAAACAGTGCAGATTTGGTTGAATAGAGATGTGAGACCTGTTTTTTTTTGCGCTGTGTGACAGGTATAGGTTTAATCACAGAATGACACTTCTATCAGCACGCTAGCGTGTGTCTTAGGTTTTTCTGAATGACACTATCAATACCTTCAATGTAAGATTTTCTTTTTGGGATAGATTTCAAGTAGGCCTCAAATACCAGAAACTAGTTATTTTGAGAATGGGAAATTTGGGAATGCTTTTTTAACCCAGAACAAAAAGTCTGCTTTTACGGTCACTACAAATAACTTGACCAGCTAAAACAGTGCAGATTTGGTTGAATAGAGATGTGAGACCTGTTTTTTTTTTGCGCTGTGTGACAGGTATAGGTTTAATCACAGAATGACACTTCTATCAGCACGCTAGCGTGTGTCTTAGGTTTTTCTGAATGACACTATCAATACCTTCAATGTAAGATTTTCTTTTTGGGATAGATTTCAAGTAGGCCTCAAGTACCAGAAACTAGTTATTTTGAGAATGGGAAATTTGGGAATGCTTTTTCAACCCAGAAAAAAAAGTGTGCTTTTACGGTCAATACAAATAACTTGACCAGCTAAAACAGTACAGATTTGGTTGAATAGAAATGTCAGGTCTATTTTTTAGGCGCTGTGTGACAGGCTCAACTTGCCCCTGATGTAATATATGGCCAAAAAATAACCACACTGTTGATGGTTAAATGCACTTGGGTGACACAGGCTCAGCCTGCACCAGATGTAGTATATGGCCAAAAAATAATCAGACTGTTGATGGTTAAATGCACTTAGGTGACACAGGCTCAGCCTGCACCAGATGTAGTATATGGCCAAAAAATAATCAGACTGTTGATGGTTAAATGCACTTGGGTGACACAGGCTCAGCCTGCAGCTGATGTAGGATATAGCACAAAATAACCACACTATCGATGGTTAAATACACTTGGGTGACACAGGCTCAGCCTGCAGCTGATGTAGTATATGGCCAAAAAATAATCAGACTGTTGATGGTTAAATGCACTTGGGTGACACAGGCTCAGCCTTCAGCTGATGTAGTATATGGCCAAAAAATAATCAGACTGTTGATGGTTAAATGCACTTGGGTGACACAGGCTCAGCCTGCAGCTGATGTAGTATATGGCCAAAAAATAACCAGACTGTTGATGGTTAAATGCACTTCGGTGACACAGGCTCAGCCTGCAGCTGATGTAGGATATAGCACAAAATAACCACACTATCGATGGTTAAATACACTTGGTGATAGCTCGTGCTGGCGCACCACAAGTCACAAGATGGCCGCCGATCACCCCAGAAAAAAAGTGATCTAAAAACGCTCTGGGCAGCCTCAAAAAAGTGAGCAAGTCAATAATAGCACTTCAATGATCCACAGCTGCAGATCGATCACAGAATGAAGTCTTATGGAGGAGTTAATCTGCCTAATCTCGCCCTAACGTCGCAGCTGCAACCTCTCCCTATACTGATCATAGCAGAGTGACGTGCGGCGCTACGTGACCCAAGCTTAAATAGAGGCTGGGTCACATGGTGCACTGGCCAATCACAGCCATGCCAATAGTAGGCATGGCTGTGATGGCCTCTTGGGGCAAGTAGTATGACGCTTGTTGATTGGCTGCTTTGCAGCCTTTCAAAAAGCGCCAAGAAAGCGCCGAACACCGAACCCGGACTTTTACGAAAATGTTCGGGTTCGGGTCCGTGTCACGGACACCCCAAAATTCGGTACGAACCCGAACTATACAGTTCGGGTTCGCTCATCCCTACTCATTAGTGAGTGGCATCTCAGCAAAGTGTATGCCACTGTTCAGATGAGGATCTTTCACGGTCTACTAACATATACAATAGGGGACAGCCCTTCTTTTCTCTTTTTTTTTAATGAATAACAATCAATAAAGCATTTTTTGTTTTATTTTAACCGTCCTGAATTAGACAGTGAGCTTACGTTGATTAAGCCCCAAATTTTTCATTTTTGCAAGGGATAAAAGGAGAAAAAGTATACAGAAATATCCCAAATGGTGCCATAAACGCCATATTATCAAAAGACTAATAGGTTTTGATTCAAAGAAATAGACAGTAGTGGCACTGTAGTGTCTCCAAAGCCAGCTGCAAATGTTTTGTTTACTCCTGGACCTTTGGCGCTCACTATGGTATCAGAGCCTGGGCCCACAGGAGGAGCCTCTGGTACTCTGGTGGACCAGTCTGACACTGATTTTAGGGAACTACTACATAGTATTCATTGCAGAATAATAACTTAAAGGGGTTGTCCCATGAAAAATATTCTACAGTTTTCAAACCAACACCTGGATCTGAATACTTTTGTAATTGAATGTAATTAAAAAATAAGCATAGCCGCTGAGTTATTCAATACAATGTATCTGTATAGTGCCACCTGCTGTCTGTTTTTTTTTCTTTCTTATTTTTTTGTCCGGCTTACTGAGATGGGCGCACATGATCAGTTTCATCCTTCAGCTGCCTCCTGAGCTGTGACAGGGAGAGAGCTCCAGCAAAAAGGACACGCCCCCTGAGCTGTGATAGGGAGAGCTGAGACACGCCCCCTGAGCTGCAGCAAAAAAGACCCTCCCCTTGAGCGGCCAGCTTGATATAAATCTAGCAGAGCAATGAATGGGGAGATCTCTGGATACATGTGAGGTACAGGGCTGGTTCTAGCTTTGTTAGAAAGAGATTAGTGTTTACTAAGGGCTCATGCACACGACTGTTGGCTGTTTTGTGGTCCTCAAATTGTGGATGAAAAAAATACAGATACCGGCCTTGTGCATTCCGTATTTTGCGGAACTCTGGAACATAATAGAACTGTCGTATCCTTGTCTGTAATCCGGATAATAATAGGACATGGTCTGGTTTTTTTTGCAGCATGGCCATGCAGACATATGGAAACGGAATGA
The DNA here is from genome assembly GCF_905171765.1 of Bufo bufo. NCBI lineage: Eukaryota > Metazoa > Chordata > Amphibia > Anura > Bufonidae > Bufo > Bufo bufo. Next base: position 615,531,838 of record NC_053389.1, on the reverse strand, counting down.
ACACATAATCATTTCTGCTGTTTTTGCAGCCCCATTAAAGTGAATTGTTCCGCATATGGGCTAGAAGAAAAAAAAACGGACACAGAAAAAAAAAAAAAATTGTGTGCATTAGCCCTTAGGGTAAGGTGCAGAAAAGTCTGATCTGATCCAACTACTGTCATACCAGACACTAAAATACATGAAACTGCTTGCTCCATTACCAACAGGGATGTAATTATAGAGAGCTCTGGTGTTTGATGGGCCCCTCTACTGAAAAACTAAAAATGATTCTTTATATTTGAAGGATTCTTTTTCAGGTTTTGGAAGTGTATCAACTTAAAGGATAACTGTCATATTTTTTTATTTGATAGTTTATTAGAGGTAGACATGTATACCTGAGTTAGTCTGTCAATGATTGTCAAAAGATCTGTAATTACCTTATAATAACAGCTTTCATTAATGTCCGCTATCCCTTTCCACTGCACCCTTTCCACTGCACCCTTAAAAGACCGTTACTAGGGCTTGTCTGTCTCCGGCTAGGAAGACAGAGGGGCGGTCCTTCACACTGCATGCCTGCATTAGGCTTCAGAGTGAGGGGGCGTGTCTCTCAGTAATCCAATCTGATTGGCTGGCAGGAAGCTGTTTGTATGTGACCTGAGGGAATGCAGTTTTGGCCTCAGAGAACTGGCAGAGGATCCATCTTGAGAAGATCCTCATAATGTAGGATTCAAAACAGCTGTAACTAAGGAGGAAACTCAAGGAAAACAGTGGTATGTGAAGAAACTAAAGATTGCTGTATGCATAATGCTGCTGCAGCAGTAACATATGCTAAAATTGATTTTTTGATGAAAATATTACAGTTATCCTTTAAATTTCAAGCCAGTCATTACTCAGAATGTACCTTATGCGTATTCTATGTAAGTTTTTTGTTCCCTTTAACTGGCAGCAAATGTTTATACTATTGTACTCCTTGTACAGGGAGTGCAGAATTATTAGGCAAGTTGTATTTTTGAGGATTAATTTTATTATTGAACAACAACCATGTTCTCAATGAACCCAAAAAACTCATTAATATCAAAGCTGAATATTTTTGGAAGTAGTTTTTAGTTTGTTTTTAGTTTTAGCTATTTTAGGGGGATATCTGTGTGTGCAGGTGACTATTACTGTGCATAATTATTAGGCAACTTAACAAAAAACAAATATATACCCATTTCAATTATTTATTTTTACCAGTGAAACCAATATAACATCTCAACATTCACAAATATACATTTCTGACATTCAAAAACAAAACAAAAACAAATCAGTGACCAATATAGCCACCTTTCTTTGCAATGACACTCAAAAGCCTGCCATCCATGGATTCTGTCAGTGTTTTGATCTGTTCACCATCAACATTGCGTGCAGCAGCAACCACAGCCTCCCAGACACTGTTCAGAGAGGTGTACTGTTTTCCCTCCTTGTAAATCTCACATTTGATGATGGACCACAGGTTCTCAATGGGGTTCAGATCAGGTGAACAAGGAGGCCATGTCATTAGATTTTCTTCTTTTATACCCTTTCTTGCCAGCCACGCTGTGGAGTACTTGGACGCGTGTGATGGAGCATTGTCCTGCATGAAAATCATGTTTTTCTTGAAGGATGCAGACTTCTTCCTGTACCACTGCTTGAAGAAGGTGTCTTCCAGAAACTGGCAGTAGGACTGGGAGTTGAGCTTGACTCCATCCTCAACCCGAAAAGGCCCCACAAGCTCATCTTTGATGATAACAGCCCAAACCAGTACTCCACCTCCACCTTGCTGGCGTCTGAGTCGGACTGGAGCTCTCTGCCCTTTACCAATCCAGCCACGGGCCCATCCATCTGGCCCATCAAGACTCACTCTCATTTCATCAGTCCATAAAACCTTAGAAAAATCAGTCTTGAGATATTTCTTGGCCCAGTCTTGACGTTTCAGCTTGTGTGTCTTGTTCAGTGGTGGTCGTCTTTCAGCCTTTCTTACCTTGGCCATGTCTCTGAGTATTGCACACCTTGTGCTTTTGGGCACTCCAGTGATGTTGCAGCTCTGAAATATGGCCAAACTGGTGGCAAGTGGCATCTTGGCAGCTGCACGCTTGACTTTTCTTAGTTCATGTTCAGTTATTTTGCGCCTTGGTTTTTCCACACGCTTCTTGCGACCCTGTTGACTATTTTGAATGAAACGCTTGATTGTTCGATGATCACGCTTCAGAAGCTTTGCAATTTTAAGAGTGCTGCATCCCTCTGCAAGATATCTCACTATTTTTGACTTTTCTGAGCCTGTCAAGTCCTTCTTTTGACCCATTTTGCCAAAGGAAAGGAAGTTGCCTAATAATTATGCACACCTAATATTGGGTGTTGATGTCATTAGACCACACCCCTTCTCATTACAGAGATGCACATCACCTAATATGCTTAATTGGTAGTAGGCTTTCGAGCCTATACAGCTTGGAGTAAGACACCATGCATAAAGAGGATGATGTGGTCAAAATACTCATTTGCCTAATAATTCTGCACTCCCTGTATAATGAAAATGTAAATGGAGTTAATCGGCAGTTTTGACCATATAAAAACTGCTGAAAGCACTAGGTAGGGGCTAGGTAGGCCAGTACAAATACATATTTTGTGGAGCTTTATTATCAGGAGTAGTGTGAATATTAAGTTTTATTCTGCCAGATTCTGGTTCTGCACGTGCACAGAAGACTGAACTTCACTGGGACTGCTCTCTGCATTGAGCTGCTTCATAACGTCCCTATGATCTGAGTGACAACTGTACTGGTCTCCTGGTTGGATGCTACAGCTGTCACTCAGAGCAGAGGGTAGGGCTGTGAAGCAAATCAATGCAATGAGCACTTCACAGTGAAGCTCCTCTTCCTGGGCACATGCTGGACAAATTCTGGCTTAATAAAAGTTCATATTCACACTACTCCTAATGATAAAAGTGCCACAAAAAGTATGTTTGTACTTTTCTCCCCATCCCCTACCTAGTTCTGTCAGCAGGTTATCATTGTTTATTCTGCTGACAGACTCCCTTTAATAAGATATTTTTTTTTGGGGGGGGGGGGGGGGACACACAAAACACAATCCAAAGCATTACAGCTGAGGCCAAAATAAAGATATCAAGCAAAACTGGGATTTGTGGAAAAGCAGCAAATTAGTAGCCACTGCTATCCAGAGTAACAGTGCTCATTTCACAACTTGGTGATCTTTTTATCTCTTACAACTTGCAATGTAGGAGATTTGAGTTGATGAAACTGTTCCCAAATAATTTGACAGTAGAGACAAGAATATAAATAAAAAATGGACGATCCCAGTCACATGATGGTGTAAAACCATGTCTATCAAGAAGTAAATTATAGTAATAGGCGAGCACACTTCATTTGGCATGTGAATAAAATTTAATTAAATCACTCAATAGTAATACAAGTGTATATGCAGGGAAAATAAAACAATGATAAAATGCTAAAACTATTAAAATGAATAGATGACCATATGTAGGGTATAAGCTTCGAAGCTATATAGTCCAGCAAAGTCCACAAAATATTGCAATACCTGAAAAATAATTCACAATACGTACAGTGTTGGTGTGCAATTGGTGGTATTAATTATGATCCCTTAGGGATAAGTCCATAGATGTATATATGGATCTGTATCCAATTGATTGCTGTGCAATATTTGCACAGCAATCAATTGGATACAGATCCATATATACATCTATGGACTTATCCCTAAGGGATCATAATTAATACCACCAATTGCACACCAACACTGTACGTATTGTGAATTATTTTTCAGGTATTGCAATATTTTGTGGACTTTGCTGGACTATATAGCATCGAAGCTTATACCCTACATATGGTCATCTATTCATTTTAATAGTTTTAGCATTTTATCATTGTTTTATTTTCCCTGCATATACACGTGTATTACTATTGAGTGATTTAATTAAATTTTATTCACATGCCAAATGAAGTGTGCTCGCCTATTACTATAATTTGCATTTCCTTGTTTTGAGAGGGCGGGTGTCCCTCTAACTAGGCTAGCAGCACCTGTTCCTATATTTCGTTTGGAGTGAGCCACCATCTTTGATTTCTATCAAGAAGTAACTTTATAGAAAACGGCCAAGGGAGGTTCTAGACCAAAAAAATCTAAAAAGTTTTTTTTTTAAAAGAAATATGTCACTTTATAATTAGGGAATGAGGCCTTTTCTGCACAGCCAGTACCCCTTCCTCAATGGACCCCTAGGAGCTGCATGGTCTGCCCCTATTGGAGATACGCTACTGCTTTCGACCCTTGAGAGCTCTGGTATTGAGGGATGGAATATGGAAAAATATTAATGGCTCCCTTTTCACATTAAGTAATAGAAAATTCTTAACCAAATCAAGCCTAGTCCCTATCTTGAAGGATAAAAGGTCACACAAAACATATAGAAGAAATACTATTCATATGTTGACCAGTAGAGGAAATTGACATGATGGTACATGAGGTTTTCATGGTTTCTGTCAGTGCTGCACATGAAGAACTACATACTGAATGTTTTTTTGTTTTTTTATGTCATAATTATGTTGCAAGGAAATACAAGCAAGAATACTTATGATTTATCTGGTACTATACTTATTCCCATAATAATGCATCACTGCAAGAATGTAGTTGCTTCTACATTGCCATGGGACACCAAGTTAAAATAGTTAGCAGACACTATATTGACAAACTTGAACTATTATGATTATTCTGTCAATGTATATCTACTTAGTTGGTTGAGATTCAAGAAGTGTGCTTATAAATGTTGGATAATAATACCGTTTTGCCTAAGGCATTTGTCAAAGCCCTAAACTAAGAATTTCAATAAAATGTTGAACCAAGGGAGAAGCTTTGCTGGTATTTAATTGTTTACACCATTGGGGGAATACATTATGAACTCCTATACAAACTGGTTGTTAATGGTTTTCAGGAGATCAGTTGTGTATTGATCACTTTCTCTGAGAAGCCTAATCCTGTTAACATTGGCTAGAATACTTCTTGTGCCACACGAGACATTGAAGAAAGCCATAGTTTCCTTTGATTGCTGGACAATGATAATAGTCACTGATACTTGACGCCAGCATTTAAATGGTCAACTCAGTCATGGGAATGTAAAATTGAAATGGTACACATACACAGTGCCACTAAAAATATTCATCCCCCTGTTAGTGTCACAGTGTAGGGGGAGGAGAGGAACACCAGAATGACAACAGAAGGAAAATGACCAGGAACTAGGCCTCAAGGCTAGGGAAAGGGAAATGGTGACCACCTAAGAAAACCCTAAACCTAGCCCTGACTCCTGTCAGTATGAATATTCTTACACCATAAACCTAGGCCCTAGTAACCCTGAAAATCCCTAGGATTAGTGACAGGGTCTGAGACTACTGGTTCCTTCCCAGATGAACGAAACAGCGTCTCCCTGAGGCCTAGTATACAACAAGCAAATGGGAGTAACAAAATACCAAGATAAGTACACTTATCTTCAATAGAAAATGGATGAGCAGGAACTCAGATGAGGACCACACACCAGCTCTTCCAACTCCAGGCAGAGAATATCAACCGCATGGTATGAAGTGTGAGTCCAGACTAAATAGAGGAGCAGTAATGACCACAAGCTACACCTGAGACAAGAGGTGTGGTCATTACCAACAACAACACTGCAACAAGTGAAAACAGGCTGTCAGATGACCTAACGTGCAGCCAGTCTCTCAGATCTTCTAACCTCTGTCACTGGAGGGACCGTGACAGTACCCCCCTTCTACAGGTGACCTACGGACACCCAGGACCAACCTTATCTGGATGGGGCCTATGAAAGTCTTTCACAAGGCGACTAGCATTAACGTCGGCCGCTGGAACCCACATTCTCTCCTCTGGACTATAGCCCTTCCAGTGAACGAGGTACTGAAGAGATCTACGGAGAATTTGTGAGTCCACTATCCTGGCGATCTGAAATTCAAGATTACCGTCCACCATGACAGGAGCGGGAGGCAAGGAGGACAGTTCAGAAGGATCGACATATCTCTTCATCAATGATTTGTGGAAAACATTATGAATTTTTAAAGCCTGTGGAAGTTCAAGACGAATGGCTACCAGGTTAATAATGTCAGAGATCTTATATGGACCAATGAACCTTGGACCAAACTTTCAAGAAGGTACCTTCAACTTAATGTTTCTTGTGGACAGCCACACAGAATCAACCACTCTCAGGTCAGGGATAGTAGGGGTCGGGCAGGTGCACCAGGCCGGAGCCTAAGTGGGAAGTTAGAGAAGGCGCATGCGATAACTTCAAAGGGCACACCAGAGTTGGTTGAGTGGCTCACTTAGCCTTCTGCTTCTGCACCCTCCTCATCCTCTGTATCTGCACCCTCCTCACTCTCTGCTGTGTGCACCCCCAAAGACACCACCACCATCATAGCCCCTCGAGTCAGAGGAATTATTTTTCCATCCATTCCCAGACCTTACCGATGCGCAGCCATTCTTGGCATCGGATGAGGAAGAGGAGGTAGCAACAGCCGCCACCCAGCGGTCTGATGACAGTACCCAGATCAGCCCAAGGAGGGTGGTCCCCACTGTTGCTGACTACTCCGAGATCTCTAATGTCAGTGGTGGTGAAGGTGACGATGTGTCGATGGACATCACGTGGGTGCCCACAAGAGAGGGAGAGATGAGCAGCAGATAGGAAGGAGAAGCAGGCAGAACTTGCCGTGCACAGGAGGCAAAAAGCAGACTGCAAATGTATCTGGAGCGAGCCATCCACCATGCACCTGTCACATCTTGTGCTCCCAGGACGCCGGCACATGGCTCTGCAGTTTGGACTTTTTTTAAAGTGTCAGCTGCTGATAATAGTGTTGCCATCTGCAGCCTGTGCTGTTAACGCATAAGTCGCGGTAAGCCCAAAACTCACCTAGGGACGAAGAAGGCACCTGGCCTCCCATCACCGAGCCCAGTGGGAGCAATGCCGCCAGAACCCAAAAAGCTACACTCCCGATGCTTCATGTCCTGCCTCTTCTCCTTCTCCTCTCTCCTCCCATTTGTCCTCCACTCCACCTTCCACTGTCCGCGTTCATCTGGCACAAGGCAGGCTTCCGTGGCCCAAATGTTAGAGCGTATAAAAATGATGACGCCAGATAATCCTCTTCCCCAAATGGCCGATCGCTGACTTGTCGGAACTGCTAGCCCGCCAACTACTGCCATATAAATTGGTGGATTCGGAGGCCTTTAGAAAATTTGTGGCCATTAGCACACCACAATGAAAGGTCCCTGGAAGGAAATATTTCTCCCAGAAGGGCATCCCTGAACTATGTGGCCACATTCAGTGGCAAGTTAATATATCTCTGGCACACAGTGTCAGTTCCAAGATACATCTGACCATAGACACATGGTCTAGCAAACACGGGCAGGGAAGGTACATAACTGAGACAAGTCAGCAGGAGTCTGAAGAGGAGTCAGAGGAGGATGGTGGCTGGGGAGAGGAGGAGGAGCAAGAATAGCAGGCTTTAAACTTTTTGGGGATCCCTGGTGTTGTCCGTGGCTGGGGGGAGCAGACCGAGTACGACATTCTCCTGGGCGATGAGCAGGAACCAGGGCACTCCACCGCTTCCAATTTAGTGCAAATGGGGGCCTTCATGCTCCAGTGTTTGAAGAGGGACCCCCATATAAAAAGCATAAAGGTCAAGGACCTGTCCTGGGTGGCAATGGACTTAGACCCCCGGTACAAACACAAAATGTCTGACATGTTACCAGCATCACAGAGGGCTGTCAGAATGCAGCATTTCCAGGCCTTGCTGCGAGAGATGCTGCATTCTGCTGTTGTGGGCAATGGCAGAGGAATTTCCACCCACAGCAAAACAGGTGCGGGTACCAATTCTACTGCGCCTGCAAAAAGAGGGTGGTTTGAAGATGTGTTAGTCACTTCCCCAACCCATCGACAGCAGCCCTCCGGATCCAGCCTCAGGGATTGCCTAGACCGACAGGTGTCCGACTACATTGGATTAACGGCCGATGTGGACGCTCTGAGAAGTGAGGAACCCCTTGACTACTGGGTGTTCAGGCTTGACCTGTGGCCAGAGCTGGCACAATTTGCCATGGAACTCTTGGCTTGCCCCTTGTCGAGTGTCCTGTCCGAAAGGACGTTCAGCGCAAGGGGGATCGTGACCGATAAGCACACTCGCCTAGCTCACGACAGTGTGGACTACCTCACATTTCTAAAAATGAATGAGCCATGGATCTCGGAGGAATTCAACACATGGGATGACCACGTGTAATTGAATTTCCTTATGCCAGCCCACACCTATCCGCCACAACCCAGAACAAAGAATGGTCCTTGCCTTATGTATATACAGCAGCATAAAAGGCCTTTTGTGTCAGGTGAATGCCTAATTTTTGTGACCCAATATCCTCTGAGTTAGTTTCAATCAATTAAGGAAAGAAAAAGATGACAACATATACCCAAACACTCTGGTTCTGGTAGAGTTTTGGGTATTGTCTGCACTTCTCTCTCCTAATCTCTTTGTCTTTGGAAGCTATCAACTGTTTTATCCACAGGATTTTTTTTGTGTTTGCAATTACCTGATTGATGTTTGGGATCTGTGGGAGTAGCCAATCTGTTAGTATGCATTTTTTTGCTGCCATAATAATGGTGTGTGCTACCGGTGGTAGGTGAGTGGTCCTCCCCGCCGTGAAGTTGGTGTCCCCACCACATGAGTGAAACAAAGCCACCCTACAATCGATAGGTAGTGTGTTTTTACTTAGCCTCTTGATTAAAAAGTGTGTGTCATCCCAAAACGCTTTTAATTTTTGGCAACTCCACAACCCATGGTATAGATCAGACCTTGGCTCATCACATCTGGGACATTTTGTTTGTCTGTTTGGCATACGGGCCGAGGGAGGTATATTAAAAGCATATATTGCCCTGTGCATAATTTTTAGTTGGGTTTCCCTCCAATTTTCGGAAAGGATATGTTTTCTGAAATCTGTCCATCCACTAAGTATCTCTCTTCCCACCTCCTTGTCCCCTAGTTGGTCTGCCCATCCTTTATACATTGAATGTGGGTTTCCTTGTTGTACCTTGACTCTAAGAAAGGAGTATAAATCTGAAATGGATAATCTGTTACTAGATGCAAGGAGGGTATCAATTGCATTTGAAGGAGTCTCCTTGGATATATCTATCAGTTTAGTCTTACAATAATGCAAGACTTGGTAATAAGGAAAATGTTGAGGGCCTTGGAGATTGTATTTATTACATAGTTTCTCCAATGTTAACCACCGTGGTTATTGATCATGAATCAGATTCTCTACCTTAACTATTCCTCTCTCCCTCCAGCTCTTGTATAAGCGGCTTGTCTTTCCCTCTGGAAGTTACATTTTTATCCTGTGACCGCCTAATGTCCCTCCAGCCACAGAGTCCTACAAAGTTGTTTGCGGTCAGGTGAATGCCTATTGGCTAATTTTTGGGGCCTGTACTGACCAACAGTTGCATTTTTATCCTCAAACCGCCTAGTGTACCTCCAGCCACAGAATCCTACAAAGTTGTTTGCAGTCAGGTGAATGCCTATTGGCTGATTTTTGGGGCCTGTACTGGCCGGCAGTTACATTTTTATCTTCTGACTGCCTAATGTCCCTCCAGCCACAGAATCCAAAGTTCTTTGCTGTCAGGTGAATGCCAATTGGCTAATTTTTGGGGCCTGTACTGGCCGACCGTTAAATTTTTATCCCTTGACCGCCTAATATACCTCCATTTACCTGCTGTTATGTTAAGAGGTTCTCAATCGGATTTAAGTCTGGTGACTGCGATGGCCACTTCAAAATGTTCCAGCCTTTAATCTGCAACCATGCTCTAGTGGACTTGGAGGTATGCTTGGGATCATTGTCCTGTTGAAAGGTCCAACGTCTCCCAAGCCTCATGTTTGTGATGGACTGCATCACATTTTCATCCAATATCTCCTGGTACTGAAGAGAATTCATGGTACCTTGCACACGCTGAAGCTTCCCTGTACCTGTAGAAGCAAAACAGCCCCAAAGCATGATTGACCCCCCACCATGCTTCACAGTAGGCAAGGTGTTCTTTTCTTCATAGGCCTTGTTCTTCCTCCTCCAAACATAGCGTTGATCCATGGGCCAAAACAGTTCTAATTTTGTTTCATCAGTCCACAGAACACTATCCCAAAACTTTTGTGGTTTGTCCACATGACTTTTGGCATACTGCAGTCGACTCTTCTTATTCTTTGGAGACAGCAAGGGGGTGCGCCTGGGAGTTCTGGCATGGAGGCAGTGTGCGCCTTATTGTCTGAGCTGAAACTTCAGTACCCACATCTGACAAATCTTTTTTCAGTTCCTCAGCAGTCACACGGGGACTTTTCTCCACTTTGTGCTTCAGGTAGCACACAGCAGTCGAAGTCAGCATCTTCTTTCTGCCACGACCAGGTAGCGTTTCAACAGTGCCCTTTGCCTTGAATTTGCAAATGATGCTTCCTATGGTGTCTCTTGGTATGTTTAACATCTTTGCAATCTTCTTATAGCCATTGCCCTTCCTGTGAAGAGAAATCACCTCTTCTCTTGTCTTCCTGGACCATTATCTTGACTTCACCATGTTTGTAAACACACTAGTAAATGTCTAGAAGGAGCCGAGTATCACAGTCCTTTTAAATCTGCCTAATTGGTGCTTATTATGCTTGATTGCTGCTCCTTGACATCCACAGGTGTTTTCAATACCTGATCGAAAACACTTGAATGAACCTCTGTTCTTAAGAGTGGTAGTCTTTAAGGGGTTGAATAATTGTGTCAATGAAGAAATCACAAAAAAAAACATTTAATACTTTATTACAAAAACAATTGATGTCATTTTAGTTGCATTTGGTTCTTTAAAAGGTCCTTGTAAGATTTCATTCTGAACACAATTACAAATGTACACTAAATTCCCTAAAACCCTTTACAGCATTGGTGGTTGAATAATTTTGAACACAACTGTAAGTGAATACATCTAAGGTACTTTTTAGTAGTTAATGATTGTATATAATTAGTTAGATTATAATCAAATATCCACATGACAGGCTCCCTTTAATAACGTTGGCCGTAGCCCAATTTATCCATTTATATTATGTGTCCATGTTTCTTATTTTATTATTGGTTTATGAGGTTGTTACTGTGGTGTGTGTATATATATATATATATATATATATATATATATATACAGTACAGACCAAAGTTTGGACACACCTTCTCATTCAAAGAGTTTTCTTCATGTTCATGACTATGAAGGCATCAAAACTATGAATTAACACATGTGGAATAATATACATAACAAACAAGTGTGAAACAACTGAAAATATGTCATATTCTAGGTTCTTCAAAGTAGCCACCTTTTGCTTTGATTACTGCTTTGCACACTCTTGGCATTGTCTTGATGAGCTTCAAGAGGTAGTCCCCTGAAATGGTTTTCAATTCACAGGTGTGCCCTGTCAGGTTTACTAAGTGGGATTTCTTGCCTTATAAATGGGGTTGGGACCATCAGTTGCGTTGAGGAGAAGTCAGGTGGATACACAGCTGATAGTCCTACTGAAAAGACTTAGAATTTGTATTATGGCAAGAAAAAAGCAGCTAAGTAAAAAAAAACGAGTGGCCATCATTACTTTAAGAAATGAAGGTCAGTCAGTCAGCTGAAAAATTGGCAAAACTTTGAAAGTAAGGGCTATTTGACCATGAAGGAGAGTGATGGGGTGCTGCCTTCTCCTCACCTGACTTCTCCTCAACGCCACTGATGGTCCCAACCCCATTTATAAGGCAAGAAATCCCACTTATTAAACCTGACAGGGCACACCTGTGAAGTAAAAACCATTTCAGGGGACTACCTCTTGAAGCTCATCAAGAGAATGCCAAGAGTGTGCAAAGCAGTAATCAAAGCAAAAGGTGGCTACTTTGAAGAACCTAGAATATGACATATTTTCAGTTGTTTCACACTTGTTTGTTATGTATATAATTCCACATGTGTTAATTCATAGTTTTGATGCCTTCATAGTCATGAAAATAAAGAAAACTCTTTGAATGAGAAGGTGTGTCCAAACTTTTGGTCTGTACTGTATATATATATATATATATATATATATATATATATATAACACTGGGCAGCACCGCAATCAAGTGCCAGCGGCTATAGGTGCGATCCACCAACTAAATATATAAAGAAAAAAAAACTCCACGGCACTTCCAAAAATAACGTACGTATTTTATTCCACCAGATGCAACGTTTTGGTCCTCTCAATGGAACCTTTCTCAAGCAAACGTCGCATCTGGTGGAATAAAATACGCACGTTATTTTTGGAAGTGCCGTGGAGTTTTTCTTTCTTTATATTTATATATCTATAATTCCATGCAAATTAAGTGGGGGATGTGCGAAATCAGCCGGTTACATCATAAATCTCTACCTCGCTGTGTGTATAAATATATATATATACAGGTGAAAAATTTGAATATCGTGCAAAAGTCCATTTATTTCAGTAATGCAAATTAAAAGGAATTGCATTTATGCATCTTAAAATTAGAATTTTGTGAAAAGGTTCAATATTCTAGGCTCAAAGTGTCACACTCTTGTCAGCTAATTATTCCATACCCCCTGAGCAAAGGGTACCTCAAAATTGAGACTTTGGGGTTTCATAAGCTATAAGCCATAATCATCCAAATTATAACAAACAAAGGCTTGAAATATCTCGCTTTGCATGTAATGAGTCTATCTCATATATTAGTTTTACCTTTTAAGTTGCATTACTGAAATAAATGAACTTTGCACGATATTCAAATTTTTCGAGTTTCACCTGTATATACTCATGGCAAGGTAGAGAAGTATGATGTAACCTGCTGATTTGCTACATGTCACACCAGGTACTAAGTAATCATTTGTAAAGGGATGAAATACTTATTTGCATAACTGTATATATACATTACAGAGTGTTGGCGAGAGATACAAGAGTAATGTATCTGTATGCATGCATTGTATGCATTGTACCTGGGCATGTTCGGTCTAGGATCTCTCTGATCCGCTTTGGATTTCTCTGCTTTAAATCGGACCATTATTTTCTAAGGGCCATTCTGTGGTGCTTAACTTTGAATTTCCGCAACAGCTCGTCTCCTAGTTCACAGACTATCCTCTGTTTTTCAAGGTAGAAAATTCATGGCACTCAAATATAGAAAAATGCTAAATTAAATCTTTATTGAAGCCACCATTAGTTTTCAGTACATAGGGCCAACGTTTCAGTCCCTCCTAAAGAAACATAATAGATATTTACAAAAATACCAATACTCAAAATATAATCATGAAAACTAAAAAGTAAAAAATGAAAAATATAGACAAAAGCAAAAATAATGCTTCATCATAGACACATAATCGAATGTTAAACATATAGTGAAGGGGTCGTTCCAAAAAATAAGTAGATGTACCTGAGCTACCATCCTCTGTTTTTCAGCATGGGCCCGGGTCAGATGATATCCCCACCCCAACATGCGCTGCAAGATAAAGATGCAAGCATATAATCCAAATTTTTTTAAATACTAGTGTTGAAAATAATGTCCTCAACAAAACAGCAAAAAGTATTTAAGTCTTTGAAGGGGAAATATTAGATTTACTGTTACGGTTAGAAGATCGGATTGTATTGCGATTGTATGTGTGTGGGGTCTGAGTGAGCAATCGGATATTGTCTAGCTGAGCAGAGATGTACCTGTCTAGTGAAGGGACGGTACGGTATGGGGTGTAAAGCTGGTTCGCCTCCCCGTGGTGCACCCTGGGTAACTCTAAATAAGGCATGCTCAACCTGCGGCCCTCCAGCTGTTGCAAAACTACAACTCTCATCATTCCCAGACAGCCTACAGCTATTAGCCTACAGAAGGGCATGGTGGGAGTTGTAGTTTTACAACAGCTGGAGGGCCGCAGGTTGAGCATCCCTGCTCTAAATGAACCAGCAAATACTGGCGGTCTGACAAATAAAGCTTCTCCTGAGTCCTGACCAACAGGACACAAACTATAATCTATAGACTGTGTGTGTGGTATATAGTGTGCGGCAAGAAAACGGATGTGCAATGTGCATGTGAGAGATATTTCTCTGCTGTCCATTAATACATGCTACAGACATAGTGCTGTGATGTTACAACAATAATTAGTGCATCAATCACTAATATCTACTGAGACCTTATAAAATGTGAAGTTGTGTGTACTGCGGAAAAAAAATTAGCATCATTAGGGATTTTCACAATGGCGCATTTTTGTAAACACTCTATCTGCATATAAAGCGATTGTTCAGACATGCATGTGAAATGTAATCAAATACACTGCTTTAATGTCAAATTACTTACAGTGATCAGGAGTTCTTCCTTAATGTCGCAAAAATTGCTGCCAACCATCTTTTCTGATCGCATCCAACTTCGGATCAGTGGAAACCAGTTGCTGTAGTAGGCCACGCCTATTTTGCGCATGCGCATATGTGGAAATTACATTGCCGATATTTCGCAATGAAAAAAATTATGAATGGAGATCGCAAATTTGCATAATACATCTGGTATGTCACTGTCCATATTGTGGGACTATTTGTACACTTCTAGTAAGTATTTGGTGGCTGCAAATATGACCTCAAGGTTTTTCAGGTTCGCCTGCCATTAAAGTGAATAAGGCCCGCCGCGAACTTGCGGTTCGCGAACATTTGATTGCGTTCGCAAATCCTCCCAGCCAATGTTTGTCCACACTATTGTCAACCCATGCATACGGACAAACTGACCATCAACTAGGTTAACCCCTGCCCCACTGTCAATAAACACTTCAATTCCCACAGTTTTGGAATCTAGCGCCATTTCGGCAGACAGGAGAAATCGGGTACTACCGGCAAATGACAAAAGTAAGTTCTCAGATTCCCCACCCACACCACCAAGAGTAAGATGAGGATTAAACATTTTTTTTTCTTTTTCACCTTGACGCTGAACATAAGGACATACGTTAACAAAATATCCCCTTTTTCCACAGAAAAAGCAGAGTCTCTTCTTAAACCTAAAGTTCTTATCACCAGGTCCAGGAGTTGCTCCTCCCAGCTGCATTGGTTCGTCACCAGACATGAACTCAAGTGTCTCTCTACCCAAAGTGTCGGAGGAGGCCGCCACCTTATATGTACGTCCTGAGAGTGAGGAACCTTAGGTCTCTCCCTCAGGAGTCTATCAATACGTACAGCAAGGGACATGGCCGCTTCCAATGACTCAGGATATTAGTGAAACGCCAACGCGTCCTTCAGGCTTTCGGATAACCCTTGACAGAATTGACTACGGAGAGCTGGATCATTCCACTCCATATCCGTAGCCCATCTCCTAAATTCAGAGCAATAGGTCTCTGCAGAGCGCTCTCCCTGCCGTAAGCCACGCAACTTAGTCTCAGCCAGGGAGATCCGATCTGGATCATCGTAGATAAGACCTAGAGCTCTGAAAAATTCATCTACCGACTGGAGGGACTGTGATCCAGTCGGCAGTGTCACAGTGTAGGGGAAGGGGAGGAACACCAGAAAGACAACATAAGGAAAATGACCAGGAACTAGGCCTCAAGGCTAATGAAAGAGAAATGGTGACCAATTAAGGAAACCCTAAACCTAGCCCTGACTCCTGTCAGTATAAATAGACACTGAAGGTGGGAATATTCATACACTGGAAACCTAGGCCCTGAACCCTGAAAATCCCAAGGATTAGTGTCTGAGACTACTGGTTTCTTCCCAGAAGAACGAAACAGCATCTCCCTGAGGCCTATTAAGCAACGAGCAAATGGGAGCAACAAAATACCAAGATAAGTACACTTATCTTCAATAGAAAATGGATGAGCAGGAACTCAGATGAGGACCACACACCAGCTCTTCCAACTCCAGGCAGAGAATATCAACCGCATGGTATGAAGTGTGAGTCCAGACTAAATAGAGGAGCAGTAATGACTACAAGCTACACCTGAGACAAGAGGTGTGGTCAGTACCACCAACAACACTGCAACAAGTGAAAACACATAGGCTGTCAGATGACCTAACAGGCAACCAGTCTCTCAGATCTTCTAACCTCTGTCACTGGAGGGACCGTGACAGTTAGGCAATATATGTTTTGAGGGTCTTTGGCTACCAGGACAAAGAAGGGAGGGTGGACTCCTCCCAGAGGGAGGGAGAGGAGTGACCGACTAGAGGTGAAAAGCCTTATGCAGGCCAGCGTCTTTCTCTGAAGGGGGTCACATCGAGTAATGTGTTTGGAGGGATCGTGGACAAACTGCTGACATCACTGCCCCCACGTGACTACAGCCCAGGATTGCAGCAACCCAGAATTCATCATAACCCAAAGGACTACTCATCCACCTGGTAACTGACTCTTGCTCTGTTTAACTCTGTTGTATCATATCACCTGTATTTGCACATCCGACCACTGTATATATTCTCTGTGTATATTGTGTTTTGTCTAGTGCGCCCTTAAGGCAATTAAATATATAATTTAATCTTGGGCTGTTCTGGTATCTCGATCACAAATCCCCACGTCTGTGTTTCTGCAGAGTCATAGCTACCTGGGGTGGTTTCTGCCCCGATATAATCCCGCTAGTGGACCGGGCTTATACAGTTGTGTTCAAAATAATAGCAGTCAGACATCACTAACCTGATCAATCACTGTTTTTGGTAGAAATGATATTTCTACATGGCAAATAATTTACTAGCAGGTGTAGTAGAGTAATAGAAATCTAACAGACCCAACAGTCATGACATGCATGCTGCTGATTCTGTGTAATTGAATCACTCATTGAAAGGGGCATGTTCAAAATAATAGCAATGTGGAGTTCAATTAGTGAGGTCATTCATTCTTTGAAAAACAGGTGCCAATTATTTCCCTTATTTAAGGAAGTAGGGCAGCAAATGTTGTAAATGCTGGTTACAGTGCATTTCTCTCTGAAATTCTGAGGAAAATGGGTCGTTCCAGACATTGTTCATAAGAACAGCGTACCTTGATTAAAAAGTTGATTGGATAGGGGAAAACATATAAAGAAGTGCAGAAAATGATAGGCTGCTCAGCTAAAATGATCACAAATGCTTTAAAATGGCAACCAAAACCTGAAAGACGTGGAAGAAAGCGAAAAACTACCATTCGAATGGATAGAAGAATAGCCAAAATGGCAAGGACTCAGCTCCAGGGAGATCAAAGAAGGTCTAAAGTTACCTGTGAGTACTATTACAATTAGAAGACGGCTATGTAAAGTCAAGCTATCTGCAAGAAGCCCCCGCAAAGTCCCACTGTTGAAAAAAAGACATGTGCTGAAGTGGTTACAATTTGCCAAAGAGCACATTGACTGGCCTAAAGAGACATTTTGTGGACTGATGAAAGTAAGATTGTTCTTTTTTTGGTCTAGTGGCAGGAGACAGTTTGTCAGACGACCTCCAAACACTGAATTCAAGCCACAGTACACCGTGAAGAGTGAAGCATGGTGGCGCAAGCATCATGATATGGGGATGTTTCTCATACTACGGTGTTGGGCCTATTCATCGCATACCAGGGATCATGGATCAGTTTGAATGCTTTAGAATACTTGGAGGTTATGCTGCCTTATGCTGAAGAGGAAATGCCCTTGAAATGGGTGTTCCAACAAGACAACGACCCCAAACACACCAGTAAACATGCAACATCTTGGTGCCAGACCAACAAGATTAATGTTATGGAGTGGTCAGCCCAATCCCCGGATCTTAATCCAATAGAAAACTTGTGGGGTGACATAAAAAATGCAGTTTCTGAGGCAAAACCAAGAAATAGAGAAGAACTGTGGAATGTAGTCCAATCATCCTGGGCAGGAATACCTGTTCACAGGTGCCAGAAGTTGGTTGACTCCATGCAACACAGATGTACAGCAGTTCTCAGAAACAGTGGTTATACAACTAAATATGAGTTAAGTGATTCAAAGGAAAGCAAAATCTTCAAACATTTTTCAGTTTATATAGTGAAGAGTTTGTAAAGAAGAATACAAACACTGCTATTTTTTTGAACATAATATTCACTTTTCTTCAATTTTTTTAGAGGAACACCACAAATTTGATATATTTTTCTTCATGTTTTGATTTGGAATAGAATGTGTAGTGTTCCCAATGCATTTGTGTGTATGGAAATAAAAGCTATTACAAGGATTTTGAGCTTTATTCACTTTTTTAAACAAACTGCTATAATTTTGAACACAACTGTATCTAACGAAGAACTGGTGTCAGTCTACCGGGCTGGCAGAGCGCTTCCCGGTACTACAGGCAGCCAACTTCACGTGGCAGTTTATAGTACCGACCGACGCCAGTGATTTTGGCCTCAGTGCCATACTTGGTAAGTTCAACCCTATGGGTCAGGAACGAATGGGAGGTTGTTACGCTGGAGCCTCGTGATCCAGCTGTACCACTTTGCCATTCGCCACAGGAAGGGCGATGAAGGGTTATCTCGGCAAGGAGGGAGAGGCGGATGGGTGCACGGGGAAACACAGGAATGTGCTACCTCTAGCGCCCTCTAAAGGGGGGGAGATGTGAGGAATGTGGAGTTATGATCTAATTAAAGTCATGATCTAATTCCAGCCATTTGCTGTCAGATAGCAGAGGGAATAAACTCCACAGGGGGCCTGGATTCAAAGCAGACCACATGTTTGCAGTTCACACCTCAATGGCAACTCAAGCCTTTCTGGCTGACGTCACAGGCATAAACCAGGTAAATATCTGCGACCCTGTGTGGAGTTATGCCGGAGGGCAGCGTGGACCACCCTCTCTCACTTCACGTGCTTCCCTGTGCCTGCATGAACAGGAGGTGTCTGTGTAAACTGTACCAAGCTGACCTTACGTGCTCCCAGGGAGGGCGTAATGTCATGTCTTGGTAACCAGTGACTAAACCGTATCTCATGAGCTCAACGTAGTTGACATCAAGTGGGGCTGTGAGGTGCGGGATTCGTCACACTTTTGCCTAATTATAGTCTATAGGTACATCAAGTAAAACGTTTCTATAAATTTTTTCTGTTTACAAAAGTAACCGCTTGACGTACAGCAAAAACGAGATGTTAACAGCCCATAACAATGAGTTACAGTAATCAAAGCAATAATGGATTAGGCCACAAATTCGAGGCGAATTTTAGAGATGTTTTTGAGGTGTAGGCAGCATGAGCGGGCAAGCAATTGAACATAAGGGACCAAGGAATGATCAGTGCCACACACTGAGATGGAGATATCAGGTTTTGGTAGGTTAGTAGATGGAGAAAACACCAGTAGTTCAGTTTTTGAAAGGTTCAGTTTCAGATAAAGAGAGGACATGATGCTGGAGACAGAGGACAGACAGTTACTGGTGTTCTGTAGTATAGCAGGTGTGATGTCACTGGATGAAGTGTATAGTTGGGTGTTATCAGGATCGAGATAGCACTGGAAACGAAATCTATTGATAGTCTGTCCAATAGGAGCTGTGTATTGAGAAAAGAGGAGAGAACCTAAGACTGAACCCTGATGAACCCAAACAGCAAGAGAGAGGGGAGGTAGAGCCATCAAATGATACACTAAAAGAGGGGTCAGAGGGATAGGAAGAAAACCAAGAGAGAGCAGTGTCCTCAAATGGGTTGTCTCACTTCAGCAAATGGCATTTATCATGTAGACAAAGTTAATACAAGTCACTTACTAATGTACTGTGATTGTCCATATTGCTTCCATTGATGGCTTGATTCATTTTTCTATCACATTATACACTGCTCGTTTCCAGGGGTTATGACCATCCTGCAATCCAGCAGTGGTGGCCCAGGGGTTATGACCATACTGCAATCCAGCAGCAGTGGCTGCGCTTTTACACTATAGGAAAAAGCATTGGCCTCTCTGGTGGCTGGGACTGTAGGAGCACACAGCAGCAGCTTGTATCCCAAACTTGTATCTGCTCTGCAGTGGTGGCCATAACGCCTGAAAATGAGCAGTGTATAATGCGACTGAAAAATGAATCAAGCCAGCAAAGGAAACAATGTGGACAATCACAATACATTAGTAAGTGCCTTGTATTGAGTTTCTCTACATGATAAATGCCATTTGCTGAAGTGAAACAACCCCTTAGAGACCAATAGGCTGGAGTATGCTGAGTAGGATTTGGTGGTCCACAGTGTCAAAAACTGTAGAGAGGAGAATTAGTACAGAGTAGTTACCATTGCATTTGGTATGAGGTCACTTTGGTAAAGGTAGTTTCTTTACCATGTGGAGGGTGGAAACTAGATTGTAAGGAGTTAGGGAGAGAGTAAGCCGAGAGATAGTGAATGATGCGAGAATGCACTAGGCGTTCCAGAAGTTTAGAGATGAAGGGTAGATTAGAGACAGGGCTGTTGTGCAGGATAGGTCAAGGGATGTTTTACTTAGTTTGATTCCATGAGGCTGATCACATTCCATGTACCCATGTGAGCGCTGAAGCTGTATGTAGAGCACAACAGAAAAGAAAAAACTAAATAAGAGGTGAATGTAGTGAAAGCAGAGCGCTCATAAAAGCATATCCAGGAATTCAAGTGTTGATTAATGAAGTACATTTTGTAATTCTACACCATTTTCAAGATCTTTGTTCACCGTCTTTGGCTACTTTCACACTTGCAGCAGAGTGATCCGGCAAGCAGTTGCGTCGCCTTAACTGCCTGCTGGATCAGGCAATCTGCATGCAAACGGACAGCATTTGTAGACAGATCCGGATGCGGATCCGTCTCACAAATGCATTGAAAGAACGGATCCGTCTCTCCGTTTGTCATATGGACAAACGGATCCGGCATTGCGGTATTTTGAGTGCCATATCCGGCACTAATACATTTCAATGTAAATTAATGCTGGATCCGGCGTTCTGGCAACTGATCCGGAATTTTGGACGGAGATAATACCGCATGCTGCGGTATTTCCTCCGTACAAAACGCTGTTCAGTGACTGAACTGATGACATCCTGATGCATCCTGAACTGATTTCTCTCCATTCAGAATGCATGGGGATAAAACTGATCAGTTCTTTTCTGGTATCGAGCCCCTAGGACGGAACTCAGTGCCAGAAAAGAAAACCGCAAGTGTGAAAGTAGCCTTTGAATAGGAATATTGTTGTTTACAACTGAGCATTTACTTCAATTATGTCCAATCTAGCCAATCTTGTGAACTGTGTGGAGAGCACTTCCGAGATCATGTTGCGTGCATTGGGCATGTAATCCTAGTCCAGTTTCAATCCACAATGTACAGGGGTTGCACCTGCTCAGTCAGGCAGCCTTGGGCACAAACAGCTCATCATCATAATACAATTCTTGTAAGCCTCGCCACTGTGGGAGAGATGACATTTAAAAAAATAAAAAAAAAACACAATAACTCCTTTAATGGCTACAAAATTTTGTTGCTAAACAGTTGTTTCACCGACAAAACCGCACAAAAGTCTCTGTGGATTGCGGTCACTACATGTAGCCATACCCTTAGTATGTTTATTATACTTAACTCATCCATCATGAATGAAGCAACCACACAGATAGCCATGTATGTGAACTTCTCCTCTCCCAGGTAATGTGCTGCCACACAGTGGATAGAACATATCTAAAATAGAATTTGCCCAAGAAATACAAGTTGCAGATTACTGAAATGAATAAGTTTTATGAAATATTACTATTCTTGAAATAAGTTGTCAGTACATATACAGTACTGTGCAAACGTTTGTGGCAGGTGTGGAATAAATGGCGCAAAGTAGGATGCTTTAAAAAATAGAAGTGTCAATAGTTTAAATTTAAATTTATTCTGCAGTAGATCAACGCCAAACATACAGACAATGTCATTAAGAACTATCTACAGCACAAAGAAGAACATTGAGTCCTGGAAGTGATGATATGGTCCCTACAGTGCTCTGATCTCAACATCATCGACTCTGTCTGAGATTACAATAAGAAGCAGAAGGATTTGAGCAAACCTACATCGACAGAAGATCTGTGGTTAGTTCTCCAAGATGTTTGGAACAACCTCCCTGCCGAGATCCTTTAAAAACTGTGTACAAGTGTACCTAGAAGAATTCATGCTGTTCTGAAGGCAAAGTGTGGTCACACCAAACATTGATTTGATTTAGACTTCTCTTTTGTTCATTCACTTTGCAATGTGTTAATTGATAAAGACTATTAGCACTTCTATTTTTGAAAGGATTTTTACTTTGCAGCATTTTTTCCAGACCTAAAATTGTTTTGCACATTACTCTATACACTCCCTAGTTCATACTAAGCTGCTGGTTTAGTGGCAATGCCTCAGCAGGTGTAGCAGATACTGTCCTTAGGATACATTACTATTTATTTTGTTATAGCTAGCAAATATTACATCATAGTATATTAAGAAAAATAACCCATGCACACAAAACAGATAGCTGCACTGCTCATAGAGCATGTGACGACTTTTAAAGCCCCACCGTTTGCGGTTATGTTACAGTTGAATGAACAAACCACATGTGCGGTTTTTCAGAGAAGCAGTTCTAGGAACACAGGGAGTAACACCGGCAGCAATTTCCTGCACTTCTGTTACATGTAACTGTATCAAATGGATGAAGTATTTCGTGTGTGTCCCAGAGGATGTAGTATTAACAAAGCACAACAAGTAACCTAACCTAACTGGTGCAGGATGGAAGGGTTTAGGTTCATGGATAGCTGGGCAGATTTCTGTGTCAGCTGCAGGCTCTATAGCAGGGACAGGCTGCTCATTAGAGCTCATGCCCATGAACGTATAGGCACCATGCCCCTATTGCTGACCGCAAATGGTGGGTCCACAATATACGAGCACCTACCTTGTGCACTGCGTGCTGCGGATGCAGACCCATTGACTTTCGGGTCTATGCCTCCGCACTGCAAAAGATAAGACATGTCCTATCATTTGCTGTATCTTGCGGCTCGTGGACCCATTCAAGTCAACGGGTTAGCATCTGCAGCATAGAGTGCCAGTTGCTGTGCATTGCGGACCGATATTTGCGGTCCGCAGCACAGGCACGGAGTCCTTATGTTCGTGGGCATGAGCCATTAAAGGAGTTCTACGGTAATTAAGAAAATGAAAATACTTAAATATTCAGGATCATAATCTCTGACAAGCAGAGCAGAGAGGAAGATGAGGCAGTTCCTTACCTCAGTGTTGAGAAGTAACTTGTCCTGCTGTGTGATTAGGACAGGTTCTGT